>NW_018743391.1:625000-1825000 GCF_001683475.1 Chenopodium quinoa | reverse complement strand
TTGAATTGCCAAATTTTACATATTCCAAGATATTGGACAAAGATTTTGCATGAGCTACTAGGACGTGTACGTTCAGTTCATATTCAACCTGTTTGTAAAATTAAGCTAATAAGCGTACAGATCGATTAAACCATAATCAGTTACCGGCTAGGTTGATTTCGACTTATGCATATCTCGATTGAGCGAACGAAGTAATGAACTCAAGTTTGTGTGTTGTAGATTGAACGAAGAAATGATAGAGACATTGTTTAAAGCAAATGGTCCTGGTATAGCTACAAAAGATGGCCCACGTAGATCAATACTGCCTTTGATGGATGAAGAGTATCGAGTACTTGATCCTAAGAAATCTCAAAACATAGCCATTCTATTGAAGGCTCTCAATGTCACAGAAGGGGAGGTTTGTGAAGCACTTTTGGAAGGTATAGTAATTAGCTTTCCCATTAGATATGAATAAAACACGGTGTTTCGAATTAGTCTTAAAATATATAATTGTATATGCATGTTGTTGGCTTATCTACTTGTCTTAGTGCAATATTATTAAAGCATGTTGTTTTAATTACTGTAATCTAAGTGCGTTGCTTTTTGACTTGCCTATAAAACATTTATCCCCACAATCCGCTTGAGCAACTTTGTCTCTCTATTAGCATTTAAATTATTAGCAACTTGTGTCCGTACGAGGTGGCCGATTTTTCTATTGCTTGTCTAGGGTTTGTACTGTCCTGTTATTTTTTAGTGCATTCTGTTCATAGATGACAACGAAAAACAATTTGTAATAGGCTGTGAAGGTATTACGTAACCATGTGAATTAAAAAAAAAAAGAATTACGGAGTATATTCTATTTATGTACAATATTTATCCCTTTCAGGTGAGCTTACTTTTGGATGACTCGATTTTGTTACAATCTTATTCTCATATATGCTTAGCTACACGATATGTTTGTCTCTTTTGCTTTATGTCTTCTTTCAGTTAAAACTTTGGGAAATATGGGCAGTATAATTTACTAGTAAATGTAAGGTGTAGGTAATTGTGAATAATTACAGTTCTTAGTCATTTTTTTAGTGTATTTATCTGATTTCTGTATTTTTCCTTTCCTCTGTTCAGGTAATGCAGATGGCCTTGGGTCAGAGCTTCTTGAAAGTTTACTTAAAATGGCTCCTACCCACGAGGAAGAACGGAAACTTAGGGAGTACAATGATAGATCTCCTTTGAAGCTTGGTCCGGCAGAGAAGTTTCTCAAGGCGGTACTTGATCATGTACCTGCTGCATTTAAGAGAGTTGGTGCTATGCTTTACATAGCTACTTTTGATTCTGAAATTGAATATCTTAGGAAGTCATTTGAAACATTGGAGGTAACCTAATGATATGTTTGTTTTATGCCCATGAGATTTTTAATGCATATCTGAAAATCATTAACAAGGAAATGTTTGTTATTATAGGCAGCATGTGCTGAACTTAGAAACAGCCGAATGTTCTTGAAACTTCTAGAAGCAGTCCTCAAGACAGGAAACCGGATGAATGTTGGAACGAATCGTGGTGATGCACAGGCAATTAAGCTCGACACACTCCTCAAGCTCATCGATGTCAAGGGAACTGATGGGAAAACCACCCTTTTGCACTTTGTTGTGCAGGAGATAACTAGAGCTGAAGGTTTCCGCCTTTCCAGTACCAAAAACAATCCAATGACTGAGAAACCTAGTGACCAACCATTTTTGCACAATGACATTGAGTTGAGAAAGAGAGGGTTAGAAGTCGTTTCTGGCTTAGGAGGGGAGTTGACGAATGTCAAGAAGGCAGCTGCAATGGATTTCAATTCCCTTAGCATGGATGTGGCAAAGTTAACTCAGGGAATCATAAAAGTAAACGAAGTTCTGCAGCTAAATGAAAACTCCGTAATTATTGGGAGTCCCTATAGGTTTTCGGATTCTATGAATGGTTTCTTAAAGAAGGCTGAGGTAGAAATCGTAAGGATTCAAGCCCAGGAAAGCTGTGCTCTATCCAGGGTTAAGGAGCTAACCGAGTATTTCCATGGTAATTTGGCTCACGAAGAGGCTCATCCATTGAGAATATTCATGGTGGTGAGAGATTTCCTCGGTGTTCTTGATCAAGTATGCAAGGAAGTTGGAAAAATAAATGAACGGACCATTATAAGCTCTGCTCGTCCTATTTCTGTACCAGTAAATCCATCAACGCCACCACCTTTCCCAGAGTTCAGTGTGACGCATGGAGATAGTTCCTCAGACAGTGATAGTATCACTGAGAAGTAGCCCTTTCATTGACAGATTGTGTTGATTCTTTTTGTTCTATCTTCATGACTCGTGAAGATACCCACAATCTGTATGCAATTACATATAATTATATTATATATATATATAGTATTTAATGTACAAATATCCTTGCAGAAGGCTCATTAGTATTAGATCATTTGTATGATTGCTGAAACTTCTGGATATGATTTTGCACATTATGTAAAAAGTATTTCTAATATAGCTCACATATAGTCGGAGCACCAATAGCCCGCCACAATAAATTATGCTATCAACGTGACAATTAATTTTATGCCGATTTTAAATTTGTTTGCGAATTTATGAAAGTAGGTCCATCTAAGGTGAATAGTTGGACCATAATAGCCAAGCAGAGCAGTAAAGTATTCAAAAAAATAAATAATTGAGAAATTGTAAAGTTTAGGAATAAAAAACAATGGGGGCTACCAAAGCATATGATATGGTTATATATGGAGATGAGTATGAGTCATAAGGCAGGGCATATGGGTGGGGTATTAAGGGCTGATAACCCGTGATAAGAGTTACAGTATATCTATACATGTACTGATGTACATACAGAATTACAGACAAAGGGTAGAAGATGTGTCTTCAGTTTTTAGTTTTTACTATCTTCAAGGGTATCTTTAAATTCGTCTTGGTTGAGCTAAATTATTTGAAAATTCCAAAATTCGGCTTAATTACTGATTTGATATTTTTTGGATATCTAGTCAGAAATATTCAGACATAAAATGCTAACTCAAATTACTACTAGTAACACATTATTTTGGCATGTATTGTATTATGCAATTGGTCTTGTATGACCCGGTCTACAATAAATTATTGTAGACTCAAAATTTGACACTTTTAAATAATATAATCACATTCTGGATGATATAATCACTTTTTTAGATGATATAATTATCTTTGTGTGAGTCATATTTTGATCTCATATTAAACCATTTAATGAGATTATATAATTATCTTTTTGTGAGTCATATTTTGATCTCATATTAAACCATTTAATGAGATTATATAATTATCTTTAGGATGATAAAATTTAAAAATCATCTTTTGAATGGTGTAATTTACTATTTGATACTTTTTATAATGATAAATTCACTTTTTGAGTGATACATTTACATAATAGTTTCAAGATGACATAATCACTTTTGTAATAATATAATCACATTTCGTATGATATAATCACATTCGTATGGTACACTAGAAGGTTGGGTCTACAATAAGTTATTGTAGACCGGGTTTATTCTAGTCTTAATATTGTAAATGAGATATTAAATTAGGTAAACGGACAAATAAATTGACAAAATTTTACTATCGATAAAAAGAAAGTGAATGATAAGTTAGTATAGTTTAAATTTTATAGCTCAATTCGTCCCTTCACTTAGTTAGATCACTTTAAAAATAGCGTGTTAAGAAGGCGTTGTAAGTAAAAATAAACCGAAGAAGTAGTATTTATTTCTTCGAAATGATGAAAAAAAACCCTCAAATATTGAATTTGATACTTGTATTTCATTCGTTTCAATGAAGGGTCTAATCTGTTCAACTTAATTTCAGTTCAGTTCAGTCAGTTCAGCTCCAATCAATTCAGTTTCTAATTTCCTTCTCTCATAAACAATTCATTTCAGCTCTATTCAGTTCAGTTCCAATCAGTTCATTTCAGTTCAGTTGTTTTCAGTAAATTGAAATAGGCCTGAAACCGTAACATTTTTTTTTTTAAATCTGGTATATTTAAGTCAAGGATGCCAGTTAATCAGTTATCCAATTTGAATTTCAAGTATCCATTCCAAAATTTTTGTTTAATCCACACTAATTAGCTGCCAGCTGATTTAAAGTAGTACAAAAAATACAATTGAATTTGTGATTGCTTTAATTGTAGGAAAACCTACATAAAGAAACATGTCTTACTATTTTGATATTAACTAAATTGAATTGTAGCCTAGTTTTGTTTATGGTGGTTTGATAACAAGCTAACAAAATAAGCCTGAAGGCAATTTTGAATTTGAATTATAAGAGCTTGTCTTACATATGTGCAATATTTCAACTCTGGATCATATGAAAGAAACCTTTTCATTATTTATCTACTTTTCAAACCATATATTTATTTTTTAAATAATACCTCACTTTTCAAATCTATTGGTCCAATCATTAGTTTGTATTATTAATTTATGATTATACAATTGATAGATGAATAAATAATAATTTATAATTTGTTTATTTTATTTTATTTTATTATTTGTAATAAAATAGGACGAAGAACTTTATAATAATCTTCTGCCACCCAAATACCCAATAGAACATCATTGACTCCCACAACAATAGCTCTATTAAAGTATAGTATAGCAAACACCGCCGTACAAATGTGACATGTAACACACTAATAGTAAATCACTAATAGCCTTTGTTTTTGTATAGTAGGTTCAATTGTATAGAGATAATGATTAATGAGGTATATTGTATGTATAGATTTATAATTATATATTTACATATACTCATTACTCACTTTGTCCATGTTTTAAATATTCATTTTTTTTTCCTTCCAAAATCATCATTTATTCAATTAAGTGACTTAATAATAAGGTTAATGCACTTGAAAAGCCGAAGCTATATACTACGTGTGTATATATATATATATATATATATATATATATATATATATATATATATATATATATATAATTAATTACTTTATATATTTTTGCATGGTGGGTAGTTGGATTCTCTTCAAATCATATACTCCAACGATGTGACCAAAAATCATTAGACTTTATACCAAAAAATTCAAACCAATGAAAGTGATACCTAAATAGTTAATGATTGGAGTATATAACAATAGGTGACTCATAATTTTGGCGGGAAAAAAGGTTTATTTCTTCAAACTTTTGGGTCTTTTATTTTTGGAAAAGCACTAGTAAGTAGATTAATGGGTTGCAAAAAGCCAATAAAATAGGGAGGAATCTAAATTACTAATTGCTTATCTTACGTGCATGAAAAGTGGGATAATTTTGTGTGGTGCTACCAATAAAGGAGCACAAAACCTTTGATAAATGCAATTTTGGTGATGATGTTGGTCAATTTGTATTTTTTTCATGAAATGGGGCTCATTGTCTTAGTCATAGCCTTCATTTTTGTCAAAAAAGGTAAAGGAGCCTTGTTGTGTCTAATATTAGGTGCTGGCTAGCTGGGCCGTGTACAATAGTTCTTTGTTTCCGCTTCTTTTTCATATTAATTGTTGCTTTTGTCTTTTGATGAATCGAGTTTTAACAGGAAAAGTTTCTGAAATGATAAAAATGATGTATATTATAAATTTAAATAGGAGTACATGTATGTATTGAAAAGTAAAAGAGTTAACAGGTATATCTCGAAGGGTATAATACACTTTATTTGGATAACAAATTATGAAGTACGGAGTAGTAATGAAAGAGGAGGAAGGGGTGGGGAAAGAAAGGCAAGGAATTAGGGAAAGGTAGAGCTCTTTTGATCCTCTAAATTTTTTTGATATCGAAGGAATGGTGTTTATTCAGTAGGAAGATATTTATAATAACGAAGTGGAAAATAGATCATTCCGTCTCCCTCCACTTTATCCAATCATCCTCTTACACACACATGGGAGCTTGCTCTGCTCCCTTTCCTTCTCTCCATTTCCTCTAATCTGAGCAATATATTAGTATCTCTTTAGAGTTTGAATTGGCAATATAATGTACCTAAAGGTTTTTTCTTGACCTATTGACTAGTATCCTCAAAGAGTCAATATTTTTCTATTTTTAGTAATGATCTTAAATACTCTCTCCGTCCCTAAATTACATTCTTGTTTTCCTCTATTATGTGAGGAATTAATGATAGAATTAGAAATGTAATTTAGGAATGGAGGGAAATATGATTTTAGATATTGGCCCTGTTTGGCAATTGGCTGTTGGCTGTTGGCTGTTTTACTTGGCTGGTTTGACTGGCTGTTTTGATTGGCTTTTGAGTTGGTTGTTTTACTAGAGTTGTAGTGTTTGGTAAATTGGTTGTTGGGTGCTAGCTGTTGTTAAACAATATCAACACTAATGAACTAATATAGTACTTTAATATTAATTAAAATAATAAATTATTGGTAATAATAATTGTAAATTAATTATTAATTATTTACAATAAGTTTACAATAATTTTATAATAATTAGTTATAATTGAAATTAATTATTGGTTATTAATTAACAATAATTGTATATAAGTTATAAATTGATAATTATCAATAGTAATATACTATAAATTACTAATATTACTCCGTTTTAATACTAATTATTAAAAACTAATTATTGAATAATAATAATAATACTTAATTATTGCATACTAATTATTAAATAATAATTATTAATTATTAAATTCTAATTATTAATTATTAAATACTAATTACTAATTATTAAATACTAATTGTTAATTGTTAATTATTAATTGTTAATTATTAATTGTTAATTGTTAATTATTAATTGTTAATTATTAATTGTTAATTATTAATTGTTAATTGTTAATTATTAATTATTAATTATTAATTGTAAATTATTAATTATTAATTATTAATTATTAATTATTAATTGTAAATTATTAATTATTAATTGTAAATTAATAATTATTAATTATCAATTATCAATTATTAATTATCAATTATGTATTATTAATTATTAATTATTAATCAAAAGTTAATTATGTCAACAAGCCAAAAGCCATTAGCCAAAAGCTGCTCCAACTAGCTTTTGGCTTAAAAGCCAGCTTTTCAAGTAGTTAAAAAAGCCACTAACCAAACATGTTTTTTGGCTGTTTGACCAACTTGAACAAGCCAAAAGCTAGCTGAAAAGCTGGTTTCCAAACACCCCCATTAAGTAGTAGTATATTCTTATTTAGTACTCTAAATGAACTACAATGTTAAAGCCCAAAGTATAAGGGTGGCCCATCACATTGATGGGTTATAAATATTTTTGTAAATAAAAAAAAAAAAAAAAAAAGCAAATTCCAATTTAATTTAAAAAAGTAAAAAAAAATTATGCCCAACAATGAAACCAGGTCATAATAATTTTTAATTAGTTTGCAATCAACATCCGACCTTAGCTCAGTTGGCAGAGCGGAAGACTGTAGTAGTTGCAGATAATCTTTAGGTCGCTGGTTCGATTCCGGCAGGTCGGATTTTTTTAAATTTTATTTTCTCTCTCCTCTTTCCTCTTTCTAACAAGGTAAAGAAAAAAGAAGCTTGTTGACAATATTATTAGGTGCTACCGTGCTAGCTAGCTGGGCTGTATAAGTAGTCCTTCGTTCAGCTTTCTTTTTCATATTAACGGTTGCTTTTGTAGGAGTACATGTATATTAGTCCAATGTCCCTGTGAAATTCTTCTAGGGATGGTGTCAACATGAATTTCGATGTCCCATTGATGCAGATGGTAGGATTGATTCGTTACGTGTTCATCTTGGTGCCAAAGCCTTTCTATTCATTCGTAATCTGCATGTTCTGCTGATGACTACAACAAACATCAATCTTCTGGGCAGTCAACAATGTAACTATGAAAGGATGTCATACAACTGATACAAGTAGACATAGGAAATGAGAATTCTGTGTAACTGTAACAAAGTTAGTAGTTTCTATCTTGGGGTAACTTTATATTTTCCGAATTACTTGCCAAAAAGATTTAAATATTTGCGTTGTCTATTGATTCAAAAATTCATACAAATTATAAATTGAATCTGGACCTGTGCTAGTCTTACACAGGTTGCTTTCATAATTTCAATAATTGTCCTCTCTGCCATCAGAAGCCGCGACAGAGAGGAGAAAGAATCTACTGAGCATTTTAGACAGTGTATAATACAAATACTGTCCAATTTTTGTTTTTTCCCTCGTACAATTATTGTATGTTCTTCCTATTTTTCGAAACAGATGACCTTATATTACTTGCACTAATCTCTCCAGTCAGAGCTCATTACCACTTTTAGTCAGCAACAGCAGAAGGGGCCAGAAGAATTAAGCGTTCCACCCAGGTAATTCACTAAGTCACTAACATCGCTAATTGTCATGTTGGTGTTCTGCGTCCATACGCTCAATCACCCTACGTGCTTCCTCCTCTGTCTCAGGAAAAACACTTCTTATCTTCAGCCCATTTGTTCTGGCCTCTGGACAGACAGTGAAGGTAAAGTAGAACTTATTTGAAACCTGTTGGAAATAGGGAAAGACAAAAGTATCAAAAACTACTTCCCTGAAAATTGACTTGCAAATGAATCTAGTTGACACATGAATTTAGGGGGTTTTGTGTCAAGAAATAAATGAATACTGACCTCACTGATTCTAAGCTCAGGACATGTAACATGAGCAACAACTTCCACATTGATAAGTGGCCGAGCTGGGTTCTGAAGTTCGGTATAGAGTACACAGGACTTCATACGAAGAAAGTTCCCAACATCCACCTGCATAGAGAAAGCCACAATCTAGTATGATGACCATAACAATTTAGACGCAAAAATACACTGTCTTGTTAGTCATGTGATGCTGATCTTACACTTAAGTTTTGGACACTTGAGAGACTGATGGGATGTCCAAGTTTCAACCTTGAGATTTAAAAGTGTTCCAAAGAAGATTTACCAAGCGGAGGGCAATGCAACAACTGATGTATACTTGATGGAAGTTTCGGAAAGTTGTCATAAAAAAATGCTAATCTTTCTTAACACAAACCCCTCAGCTCACTCAGAGTTCTAGCAAAGCAGCAAAAAAATGTACTCCGTAGTATTTAACTTTTTTTAAGGTTTCTTCAGATCATACCTGATAAATTTATTAATTATGACCAAATTGTTCAACGAATCAACTTATATTTTGTAATAGAACCTAGTATCAATCTTCCAATTTCTGAAACCATTCCAAACTGACCTCTCTATACTTCACTTCAGCCACATATAGTAGAACAAAATCCCTTCCAGATGGAACCAATAACCAAAATGAACACTCATCTATTCACTTCATCTCTAAATGATGAGAGCAACAAGCAACCCTTACCCCAATATTTTATATCAAGCTATAAGCCATGATAGGATATCAAAGAAATGGAAATAAAGTGTAGTGGACTAATGGTCATCACTTACCGGTTTCACAAAGTCAACATGATCAACTTCTACAAAACGAGGTGAGGCTCCAGCAAAGGTATATGCTGTTGAAAAGGCAAGCTCAGATGCTTTGCGCATTAGATACCCACCAAAGATACGACCATGAACATTTCGCTGCTGTGGCTGACAAATCATGGAGCTCTGTTGGCAAGTATCTCTTATAAGAATGCTGTCCCTATCAGCTAGAGCTGGCAAATCAACAAATACTCGTCCTGCAGCCAACAGCTTATCAATCCTGCTCACATCCTTGTTTTTTTCTTTATTCTGTTCAGCTCTCTCATTTTCCGCATCTTGTTCCTTGCTTCTGCTTGCTCCCACAGCAATTTTTCTTGTGTTGTTTCTGGTGAGATGTGATTAATTGGAGATGATTTTCCAGTCTCACTATCCCGCGCAACAAACGTGAAATTAGCTACAAGTGCCACTGAATTTGACATTTGGGAACCATCTATAAAAGAAGAAATTATTGTTGGAAGAGAGCGAAGAGACACACAACAGATTATTCATACTTTATAGCCCAATTAATCAGTCAAAAAGGTGGTTAGTTTTCAATAAATACCACAATCAACAATTTCTTCTTTCTATTACTAAGATTGATGACTACATCTGACTATTTTCTTTAATGGTATATCAGAAACCGTCTTCTTGGTTTGTCCAGACAAGATTACATGCATCAGTGCATCGAATCTGACTATTTTGTTTGCCTTGATTTACAGATGATCTCACTAATTTACTATCTCATCAAATCCATCCACCCATAACCAAAATAACAAAACCTATAAAAGGCAAACAAAAGGGGACAGAGGAAGAACATCACTGGAGAAATATTTCTGACAATTAACTGTACTAGCTGTTATGAGATACCTTAGTTATACCAACCTCTAATACGAAGATAGTTTATTCATAATCACACAAGATGCCAGCCTACTGAAATCATAGCAAACAAATTACCTTGTGGTGGTTGCAACACTTCAAGCTGCATCTCCATGGATGACCTCCCAACCCATGTTACAGCACCAACTAGACTCAGGTCCGCATCAACACGAATTGGCTTCTTGAGAAGAATCTTATCTACAGAAGCAGTCACCAAAAGTATCGGCCTTATCATTCCACCAGGGTTGGAGCAGTGCTGGAAAACATCAAACAGAAAACTATGATACTGTTACTCGGCCAGCAATGAAAATATATACTCTAAAATAATCCACGGCATAGAATATTCTAAAATAATGTTTGAACTTTGAAGAGTAATGCTTTGTACCGAGTATAAGTTAGAAGAATACATGCTACAGATGCTCATAAGCATCAGTTCTTAATTTAAATGCTGGAAATAAATTAGGTGTACAGCACTGATGCACTAAAAATATACGAAGTAGTTATTACTTATCAGTGACCAGTTTGTCCATCATAGGCCTGGCTCAGGCAATACTTATTAACTACAACGACGTAGAGTTTTATAGCTAAAATTAGACATGTATTTTTCCTACAAAATCAACCAGCAATACAGTTGACAGTATCTTTAGCTAACTAATGAACAAGGGGCAGTACAGATCGTTCAACCAGCTTCCTTCTAGACATATGGAGATGACAGAAGACTTTGTATGAGTTTGCATTAACTTAACAAATTTCTTAATAACGAAACATATCTTATACTTAACATTTCTTCATCCCCAAATTCAATTCTCTGTATTTTCGCTATATAAGCGCGCATTTCAGACATTCTTAGACCAACATAGTATCTCAGACCATAAATTCAACAACACAGATTTTGCCTAATTCTAATATTGCCTACTAAGTGTAATTTTTAAATGCTAAATAAGCCCCCCAAACATTCTGCAGGGTAGAGATACATCATCTGGTCATCGTACACCGCCTTACTAAACCATATAGTAGTACCTTAAACATAGTAAGAGAGCAAAATGTTAAACTCCCATTCACTTCAAATGCAAAGATAGCATCAAGGTGAAATAGCCTAGAAAAGCTATCAATTTAAGTAAATATAGCTTTATCCCAAAATTCCTAGACCAGAGCAAAAAAATTACACTTTTCCAACACTCTCACTCTAATAGACAAAATTCAAGCAACAATTTACCAAATACACAATCAAGCTATAGAATTAAGATTTCAACAAATGAGCATGATCAATCAATTAATAATTCATATACTCCGTATAATCAATTATAATCCTTCAAACAAAACCAATTATACCCCAGAAACATAAATCACCGAACAAATAAACCCCAATTCACAAAAAACATCCAAAAATAAAAAAAATATTAAAAAATTCACCTTGTAAGAAATGGTACCAGCAAGAGCATCAAGATCCTCCAACAATTTACCCATCCTAATTTCATTCCATGGATTTCTATACTGTTCTCTCAGCACATAATCCGATGAAAATTTATACTCAACACAAGTTCTACTTTGAGATGGGGTTTTTGACACCAACCCATCTTCTAATTTTCTCTCTCCTCCAACCTCAATAACACCATTTTCCAGAAATTTTGATCTTGCTTCCCACAATGCGTTTGTGACTGGGGAATGGTAAACCCCAGGCCACAAACTTACCGGCTTACGAATTGAAGAACCTGCATCAATTGGTTCATCTTTGGGATGAATTGTGTTAATTGGGTTTGATTTTGTGGTTGAAAATGGTGTGATTTGAGTGAGTTTATGTGTGATTTGATGATCATTTGATGTGGGTTTTGATAGGAATGATGAAATTGATGGTAACTTTAAGTGGGGTTTGAATAATCTGGGAAGGTTGGAGGAGGATTTAATGAGATGATTCATGGCAACAATGGTAATGAGGACAATACGAAGATCATCCCAATTCTTAGGGACTTGGTAATTTTTGAATGTACAGTCTATATAAAGCGTATTTCCCTTTCTTATTTAAATGAATACTCCGTATATATTAAATAATTTCAACTACAAGTATTTAAATAGTGGCTGACCCAATTAATCTCGGTGATAAACAAGTTATGTTTATATTGCGGTTTGAGCAAAATCTAAGGCATATCGGTTTTACCCAATTTATCGCAAAAAATTACACTTTTGTCCTTGTGATAAATAAAACTTATTTGAAAAACTTATTTATCACGGGCATAAACTTGTATCTCTTCATTTTAATAATTTGTCTTAAAATAAATAAATAAATAAATAAATAAATTAAATAAAGTAGGTAAAACAAGTTTCTTTAATGTCTATGGATAAATAATGTACGTTTCTCAAATGACTAAGTTGTAAATAAATACAACTCTTTTTTTTGGTTGATATAATTGCTATTTTTTTTTGGTGTTCTACCCGATTCACCCTTTGGGCTAATCCGGATTCGGGGATCAGTTTTGGGTGGTTAGGTTCCAGTTCCCTCCCGATTGTTGTTGCGGGGGATCGAACACGAGTCCTCCCTACCAAGTGTAGTCCCAATCACCACTACACCAACAACCAATTGGTTGATATAATTGCTATCTGAAGTAGCGATTTCATGGTAAATCTGCTACTTCAAGTATAGGCACGGTAGCCCAGGTTATACCCAAAAAATCTGCCGCTTGCCTGTAATATTACAATTTTAACCTCTTGACCGATTCACGAGTTTTGTTTCTCAATATAAGAACTAAGGCAACCTCTCATATTAATAAGTTCAAAACACTAACATCGGCTAATATGCTATTTTAAGACAAGGCTATAGTCTTAATTTGATATTTATCCCATAGTTATTTTTCGTTTTTGAAAGTGTTACAGAGTACACTTTGTCAATAGATTCTGTTTTTATAATGTAGGGCTTTTAATTTTGATATTGTAAACACCTTCTATAAATGTTTTTTCTTTTATGTTCCTCATCTTACTTATGATTAATAACTACTTACTCCGTTTCTTTTTAGTTGACACGTTTTTTAGTCACATTTGTCAATATACAAATTCAACCGCTAATATCTCTAATTATTGATAAGCAAAAATTATAAAAAGTTGATATTTTGAAAATATATACCGTGGCAAATCTAACAAGACTCCACATGACTATATTTTTCATAATGTATAAATCACAAAACACGGTCAAAGAAAAATGTATGAATAGTGCTAAAGTCAAAACGTGTCAACTAATAAAAAACAGAGATAGTATATACTAAAAGACATGATACATTTCTCTTTGACCGTGTTTTGTGATTTATACATTATATTTTTCATTTGGTTGTTTGTTTTATATCTTAGGTTTTTTTTGTGTGTGTTAGGGTTTATAAAAAATATAAAGCATCTTTTACTCTATTATCAGTTCGTCAGTAAAGATTTATTTAGGATCGCAACGATGGTCAAATTTTCAAACACGTTCAAATGAATTAGATGAAAATCATAATTATGGATACAACAATTTGTTAGACGGTCTCGCCGAAAAGGTTGTACATATTCCAACGATTTGTGCGAGAAATGTAACACAATGCAAGATCTATTCAACGATCGTAGCTTTGATGAAGAAACCCTTATTTGATTCAATACTACAATATGAATTGTTAATTTAAATTTCATTTATAGTCTTATAGACATCGAATAACTTTTTATTAATGGATTGATTTATTGTTTCAAAAAAAAATCTTAAAGATAAAGTGTATTTTTTTCTTAAAAATCAAATATTTTGTATGTACTAGTATTAAAAAATAGGTGTTACTTGATATATTACCTACAAACAAGTTAAGGGCTACGTACTTGAGAAGATACTCCTAAAAGGTGGGATAATTTCAAGATTTTTAAAAGGTAGGACTAAGCTAATTTGAAAAACTTGCAAAAAATAGAATTATAGTTGTAAATTTTTCAAATTAAAAAAAAAAAAAAAGCAAATTCCCTAAGCTTTGGTCTAGTTAGCATTAGAAGTCCTCAAACTTTGTTCCAGTTAGCAATCAAATATGGCAAAGTCCCTAAACTTTGCTGACTCTTTGCACTAGCCACACCAAAAGAGAGCAAGCGGACATGAGTTGTATGAATTAGAATCAACACCATGGTGATCTGATCTTGGAATTCCG
Source organism: Chenopodium quinoa (assembly GCF_001683475.1). Classification (NCBI taxonomy): domain Eukaryota; kingdom Viridiplantae; phylum Streptophyta; class Magnoliopsida; order Caryophyllales; family Amaranthaceae; genus Chenopodium; species Chenopodium quinoa. The sequence goes on along the minus strand of NW_018743391.1, from coordinate 1,810,596 downwards.
ACGAGCAAAGATTACAATCTTGTCGATGAACTAAACCATCATTCTTCCAAGGCTATATGGGATCCCTTTCTTTTAATAGTCTCCAATTCCATTGCAACTTCTTTCATGGTAGGCCTCTCCTCTCCTTTTAACATCAAACACCATCTAGCTAGATTAGCCATTTGTTGTATTTCTTCAATTGTTCTCTCTTTTACTATGTTTATGTCAAGAATGTCCAACAAACGACCTTCTTTTATATTGAGGAAGAAGTGCATAGTGAGAAGTCTCTCAGCTTCGGACCTAACATTAGAAATTATTGCCTTTTCCCTTGTCAATAGCTCCAGCAAGACAACACCAAAGCTATAAACATCGCTCTTTTCAGTTAACTCACCTGTCTGCATATATTCGGGATCCAAATACCCTCGAGTTCCAAGCACCATCGTAGAAAATTGGGTTTTGTCGGGTGGAATCAATCTTGAAGCTCCAAAGTCAGTTACTTTAGCAGTGTAACTTTCATCCAGAAGTATGTTCATCGACTTTATATCTCTATGAATTATTGGTGTTGAGATAGTGGTGTGTAGATATGATAGCACATTGGCAACTTCAGATGCTATATTTAAGCGCACATTCCATTTCAATATTGAAGCTTTGGCTGGATCATTTAAGTGGTCATATAACGTCCCATTGTTGATAAACTCGTACACCGATAGTGGTAGTTCACAACCTAGTAGCTTGACCACATGTCTATTGTTGACTTGTGATAAAATTAGAATTTCATTGATGAATTGTTCTACTTGATTTGGATCCACCTTGAGAGATTTTTTTTATTGCCACAACTTGGTTATTTGGCAAAATACCTTTGTAAACAACTCCAAAACCTCCTTTTCCAATTATGTTTTCATCACTAAAATTGTTGCAGGCAGCTTCAAGTTCTTGCATAGTAAATATTTTTAATGTATCAACTTCTCGTCCCAAGAGTTTTTCATGTAAAAGCAAACCACCATTTTGTCGAAAAAAACTTTCTCGTATTTTTCTAGTTTTTGTTTCTTCCCGTTTAAAGTGCAAGAGAAACCCAAAAAGGAGCAAAGTTATGATGCCACCACCAACACCTACCAGATACAAAAATGACATTAATTATATCATAAAGTATGCAACTAACTTAGAGATACTCTATATTTTTTCTTTATTTTTGTTATGTGTATACGCTATAGTGGGTTCAATCCAATATAATGCCACCCTTGTTTGTACAGTTAGCAAAATCCCTAAGTCAAAAGACCTCCAACATTATATATATATATATATATATATACTGAATACTGATGTACAAGACTACCACCAAACCAGTACAGTGATGCAATTAAGGCCGTCTCAAATAATAATGAGAGGCCGTGAATTTATGAACATTAGGCCCTCGTCAATAGCACAATTATCTAAAAAAATATACTACTGTAGTACATAAAAGACACCTTACTGTTATTTTTGTCATTATTCAAAATCTAGAAATTAGACTCGCAAAGTCGCAATTAAGAAGAGCTTGTTTGACGTTTTTTGTTTTACATTTTATATATTATTGAAAAAAAAAATGTAGTTAGGCCATCTTTACTTCACCCTAAAAAAAAAAATACTATTCATAAAAAATAATTTCAATTCAGTAAAATTAATTTTAGTTTAGTAAAGATAAGTTCAGTAAAACAATTTCAGTTCAGTAAATACAATTTCAACTCAATAAAAATCAGTAAATTAAACTTGAAGAAAAATCAGGCGTGTCAAGGCTTTCTGGCCTCCTTTAATTGCTGAAACAGAAGCTGTGGTTATGGCAGTAAGATTGGCTCCGCATTATGGTCTAAGCAAGGTGATTATTGAGACCGATTCGCAAGTGCTTGCTAACAGATTATGCAAGGCCACGACTTACTTCACAGATCTTGATGATATCCTTGATGATATTCTCTATTCTAGTTCATTCTTTTGTTTGGTTTTTTGGTGTCATGTAAAACGGGAAGGCAACACGGTTGCTCATAATTTAGCCCGTATAGTGCCATTTGGTCATGAACAAAGATGGGAAATTATAGCCCTTGTGAGGTTTCTCCCTATGTATTGATGGATAAATTATCAATATAAGGCTCTTTCCGATGGTTCTCAAAAAAATTAAACTTGAAGAAGAAATGTAATAGAAATCAGTAAAATAATTTTAGTTCAACAAAAATAATTTCAATTCAGTAAAATTAATTTCAGTTCATTAAAAATAATTTCAGTTCAGTAAAAATAATTTCAACTTAGCAAAAATAAGGTGAAGTGGATGAGGCCTTAGTTTTAAAAATATTATCATTTTGATAAGTTTGACTACGAGTAATTTTTTTATTCATTATATGATATGTATCATATGATTTTGAAAAACAAAAAAACCACAAAATTGTCAAATTTATCTATCTACTAGATGAATCCCGTGCGATACACGGTTTGTTTGATTTTTTTTAAATAATGTTTTTTTTTTTTTTTTTTTTTTTTTTTTTTTTTTTTTTTTGTATTTATGAGCCTAAAATTGGTTATATATTTAGATAAAATTTCTAATATTAAAAGATAATATATAATATTTAATTAATTTAAACTTAAAAATCTCATTCGCCAATTTTGCTTACATGGCATTTAAATTATTTAATTCTAAAAGAAATTAATAATCTCTTATTTAATTGGCTACTACTAATATTTATAATCCTACATGGCGCGCTGAGAAAATTAGATCCTACGTGGCTCTTTAAAAACTCGGGAAAAAACTCCCCTTTATATATATATATTAGATTAGTAATCACCGGTATGATCTTTTTTCAAATCTAGCCACGTGGCATTACCTCATCAAAAGTTTCCCGCTCAAATGTTAAGCCCATCAATCTATTTACATTTTAAAACTATATATATTAGAGTTTTTTTGAGAGGGAATTTTTCCTCCTAAACTTTTTTTTCGTTTAGATTTTTGCAAATTTATTAATGTGTCTGGAAACTTTATACTTAAATTATTTATTATTATAATAGACTTAGCTTTAAGATCAATTTTTTTCATGAAACTTCTATATTTAATTTCAATTACCATCATTAAAGACTGAGCATGCCTCCTATATTATCCAGTGAGCCTAATTAATTGGTTGCTACAAACTCAAAGTGAATTTTCCAAAAAAAAAAAAAAAAAAAACCTTCTAATTTGAATGATCTACATACAAATGAAAATTACACAAAATAGTGTCAATGTTCATTAATCCTAGGGACTGAATTGAAATTATTTTTCGTTAACTGGACTTATTTTCACTAAACTGAAATTAATATTACTGAACTGATCTGAAATTTTTTTTACTAAATATTTTTTTTTAAAGTGAAGTGAACCGAACCTTATAATATTCCCAAAATAACATACTTGTAGATCATTATTTACCCCCTTAAAGTCTCATACCCACAAATTAGCCAAGGCGCTAATTTGAGGGCAAGAGACATGTACAACAAAGAGGTTAACAGACTCTACTACTCTAGTATCACCAAAAGTTATCCTTACTTCCATAAAAGATACTCCCTCCATTTCATAATGATGTTCCTGTTTCGCAAATCGATGCAAAATTTTACCCATCTTTGACCGCAAATATCTTTAATCTCACACTAGCAAAAATTATAAAAGTTAGATATTAATAATCTACTCATCAAGGCGAATCAAACTAGATCCCACATGACTATATTTGCTCTTATAGATTAAGAGAAATTTAGAAGATTCTCTTTTTTTTAAAAAAGTCAAATATTCAAAACAGGAACATCATTGTGGAACGGAGGGAGTATCATTATTATGCAATGATATATAACAAAAACTGGTAGAGTATCCTTACCACCAGTAGCCAAAACTGGTATGACCCAAGGTTTTGTATTAGAAATGCAACAATCGTCTTTTGTTCCATTTCCGTGGTACCCCTTTGGACATTTGCAATAGTAGCTTCCATTTGTGTTGATACAATAGTCTGCTTTCTCACAATTATTTGCTCCCTTGCACTCGTCAATATCTAATTAATGAATACATTTGTTAAGTAATTAAGTAAATAAATGAAAATGGTGAAATGATAAGTCAATTATATACCTGTGCATCCACGAGGATGGTAAGGGTTGCCAGAATAACCATCCGTGCAGTTACAACGATACCCAAATTCATGAACCGGATCATAACAAACCGTGTTTTCCTTACACAAGCAACTCCCATCTTCTTTCACCACAGTACAATTCTTTCGTCCAATTGTCCAATTGAGTACTACAGGAAGCCGCAAGGATTTCCAATACTCCACAGGTTGATTCAAACTCCATCGGTAAAATGTATAAGCATCTTTTGCCACCGGAAATGCAGCATTACATGGATTAAAAGTATGCACACTACTATGGTTGTGAAAGCTGTCTAGTATAACTTGAACGTTGTTTACACCACCGGGTATGGAGGCTTGACAGCACCCGACACCGGAACATTCACCATCGATCACATCTCCTAGCTCCGCACAATTAGTCATGCACCCCGTCTTGTATTTTTTTCCACCTCGATACCCCTTAATTCGGGCATAGCTGTCACACCCTATAGCAACTAACATGTTTTTTGTGTTAGATAGGGTAAATGTTATCAACTTGAACTTGCTCCACCAATACTCAATATTCTTGGTCTCATTGTAACAATCGTACGAAACATATAGTTTAGTGCGGAGTTCTCCCTCTATCACTTAAATGTTAATAACCTCGTAATCTTTACCAAATATTGGTGTACTATTATGATTACATGTAATTTGGAAGGAAGATGATGTTTCATTTTGTGGTGGTTTATAGTAATAACCTTTTTCGATTCCAAAGGGGTAAGGAATGCTAAGTTTTCCACACTTATTTGAACTGAAGAAATCACACTCCTAATTGTTGTTCATGTACAGCTTGTATAATAGTTTTGTATAGCTCCCCTGTTTCTTTTGCTTTCTTTGCTGAGTGTACAGTCTGTCCTCAGCCGTTTTTTATTCTTTTACTTGCATAGGTGTTAGCTTTCTAGTGGTTAGTTTTCTTTATATATTGTATCATACTAGTTTTGCTAATCCCTAAGAGGATAGAGCGCCGTTTTCACAGAAAGATAGAAAATATTCTCCAAAACTTACGCTTGAGAGTGAGGCAAATATTCAATCAATTCTCAGATTAACCAGAAAACCGAGTAAATAACTTGGATTTCCACATGGTATCAGAGCTTCTAGGTTAAATCTTCCTGAAAGTTTTCATCTTTAATCCTTTTGTGATTTCTTTATTCCTTCTTTTCCATCCAAAATGCCGGAAAATGAAGTTCCTGATGCTCAAATGAACTATCAGGACCTTTTGTTCTTATCTCATTCTGATAATCATGCTGCTTCTCTAACACCTATGCTGTTTGATGGAAGCAATTTCATGATATGGAGCAGAAACGTGAAGCTTGCTTTAGGAGCTAAGAACAAAAAGGGCTTCATTGAAGGAAAGATTCCTAAGCCAGCAGCTGGTCACAAGGACTATAGTAGATGGGAGAGGAATGATTACATGGTGAGATGTTGGATTTTTAGATCCATGACAGATTAAGTGGCTGGAGGATTGAATCTTGTACAGACTTCCAATCAACTATGGGATGAACTTGTTGAAAGATACTTAGATAGCAACATACCTCTCTTGTATCAACTCAAGAAGGATTTGGGTAAACTTGAACAAGGAGAGATGTGTATGGGTGAGTATTACTGCAAGTTGAAGAAGTTTTGGGATGAGATATACAACATAGAAGCCATACCAGAATGCACTTGTGGGATAGTGGCAAAATGTACATGCAGCATGTACAAGAAAATGCTGGGAATGATTGAAACTAATAGGGTGATTTAGTTCTTGATGGGACTGAATAGGGGGTACCAGAACATCAGAGAGAATATCCTTGGGATGGATCCTTTACCTAGTGTGAACAAGGCTTTCCATATGGTTCAGCAAACTGAGAAGCAAAAGAAAGTGACTGGAGAAATGCAAGAGCTGGGAGAGTCATCTGCTTTCCAGGTTCAAAAGGAAGCTAAGGTATTTGCACATGGGAAAAGGAATGAGAATGGATTTCAAAGGAGGGAAGGAAAAAAGGAAAAATCAGATGTTACCTGTGATTATTGCAAGAAAAAAGGGCATGACAGATCTGGGTGTTTTGAGATATATGGTTACCCAGACTGGTACAAAGGAAACAAGAAAACTGCAGTAAATGTGGGAAAGCTTGAAGATGAGATGGATTCTCCTCTAGATGAAGAAGAATTTGAAGCAGGAAACAGTTCTAGTAGCAGACCAGATTCTCAAATGATCTCAGCTATGGTCAAGGAGGTTATGAGAGTGTTTTAGGAGAAGCAAGGAGCAGAAAGCAGTCAAGTAAAAGGGAATTCTATGAGCAACTTTGCAGGTATAGTATCTTTTTCAAATGTTTCTAGCTTTCATGAAAATTTTGATTGCAACTCCTGGATTATTGACTCTGGGGCTTCAGACCACATAGCTGGAAATAGGTGTTTGTTTAGTGATCTGAGAAGCTTACCAAAACCTGTAAAAGTTGTTCTACCAGATGGAACAATTAAAAAGGTTATTGAAACTGGAACAGTGAGACTGGGGTAAAAAATTGTTCTATATGATGTCCTATACCTGCTAGAATTCAAGAACAACTTATCGTCTTTATGCAAGATAATAAAATCAACAACATCAAAATCATTTTTGATAAAGGGGGGTGTGTGTTTTAGGACCATACTAATGGAGAAAGTTTGGCTTTTGGAAGGATAACAAATGATCTTTACAAGTTTTGTTTGAAGAAAGAGCAGAGGGAAGCAAGTGACACCAGTAAGACTGTCTTAACAACAAGCTTGGTAAATAATTCCAATGTTTTGAGTTGTAATAATACAATTTCTCTAGATGTTATACATGCTAGACTAGGACATGGATCTCTGTCAAAAATGAAACACTTAGATTTTTGTAATTGCAAATCTGTTAAGAGTTTTAATTGTGATACTTGTTCTGTCTCCAAACATCATAGATTGCCTTTGCCTGCCAGTAACAGCATAGCCTCAAAAATCTTTGATTTGTTGCATTTTGATCTCTGGGGGCCATATAGAACCCCAAACATAGATGGATCAACCTATTTCTTAACCATAGTAGATGATTTAAGTAGAGCTACTTGGGTTCATTTACTTAAAAGTAAAGATGTTGTGAAAGATGTAATAGAATTTTTTTTGCTTATACTGAGAACCATTTTGGTTCAAGAGTGAAGACTATCAGATCAGACAATGGTACTGAAATAGTACAATCAGAATGCAGCAATATGTTTGCCAAGAAAGGAATAGCTCACCAGACAAGCATAGCTGGTGTGCCTCAGCAGAATGGCAGAGCTCTAAGAATCCATGCAGGTCTTCCTAAAAGATTTTAGGGGGAATGTATTCTTGCTACTACTCATTTGATCAACTTACTGCCAAGTGCAGTAATAGGGTGGAGAACTCCTTTTTAAAGGTTGATGAAGAAGAAGCTTAATTATGGACACCTAAGAACTATAAGATGTCTATGTTATGCAAGTGAACTAAGAAAAAATACTGATAAATTTGCTAATTAAGAGGGGAATCAGATGCATTCTCTTAAGATATCCTTCAGGTTAGAAAGGATATAAGCTTTATAACCTTGAAAAAAGGAAGAGCTTTACAAGTATACATGTGAAGTTCAAGGAGGAAATTTTTCCTTTCCTACACCTCAAAAGGGAAGAAAACCAAAACAAAAAATGTATAACAACATTCCTTTAGTGGATCAAGATATTCAAGTTGATCTTGAGGACAGTGAAAGTCAAGAAACTAAAACTCAAGAAGAGAATACTGTTGAAGAACTAGAGATAATGGAGGAAACTGCAGATAATAATGAATTGGAAGAGATAATACAATAAGAAGGGGGAGTAACACCTGCAGCTAAGAAATCCACCAGAGAAAGGAAAATACCAAGCAAATTCAAGAATTTTGAAGTTGATATTCCCCCAAGCAACACAGTTGGTCATGATGACCAATCACCTTCTTTCAATGCTCAAAACTCACTGAAGAAGAATTCTGTGATGAAGGATACATAGCATCCCTCAATAATGTAATGAAAGTCACAGAACCAAGCAGTTATGCACAGGCTTCAGAAAGCAAAGATTGGACAGCAGCAATGTAAGAAGAACTAGCTGCACTTGAGTGTAATAACACTTGGGAATTTGCAGACTTGCCACCTGATACAAGGGCTTTGGATTCAAAGTGGGTTTATAAGGAAAAATTCGATAGAAATGGGAAGGTAGTAAGGCTCAAGGCAAGACTTGTAGCTCGGAGATATTGACAGTTGAAAGGAAAGGATTTTAAGCATACATTCTCACCAGTTGCAAAGTTTGCCATTGTGAGAATTCTGATTGCCCTTGCTACCATTCAAAACTGGAAGCTACACCAACTTGACATCAATAATGCCTTTCTACATGGCTTTATTGATGAGGAGATCTACTTAAAACCACCTCAAGGCTACAAGAATGCACCTAAAGGAAAGGTGTGCAAACTGAAGAAGAGCTTGTATGGGCTCAAACTAGCCTCGAGACAGTGGAATAAGGAGCTCACAAGGTTTCTGAAAGACAAAAAATTCTACCAATGCACCAGAGATTACAGTATGCTCTCAAGAGTAGAATTAGGGAAGCAAACCATTGTCTTAGTGTATGTGGATGATTTGCTCATCACAGGAGATGATGAAGAGTATATTGAAACTTTGAAACAGGAATTGAATACTCAGTTCACCATAAAAGATTTAGGTGAGATGAGATATTTTATGGGTTTGGAGGTCTCCAAATTCTCTAAAGGGACCCTCTTGAATCAAAGAAAATTTATTCTTGATGTGTTAGAATTCGCAGGCTTGAGTGATTACAAGCCTGTGACAGCTCCTTTTTCAAAGCATGTGAAACTATCTACTCAGGAAGGTGAAATCATACCTGATCCCTAGAGATATAGAAGCTTGATAGGAAAGCTACTCTACCTTAACTTGAGCACACCAGATATATCTTTTTTTGTGCAACAGCTAAGCCAGTTCGTGAGCTGTCCTCGAGAACCGCACTGGCAAGCAGCCTTACATGTTGTGAAATACCTGAAAGGTACACCGGATTTGGGGTTATTCTATCCAAACAATTATGAACTAAGAATTGTTGCTTACAGTGATGCTGATAATGGTGCCTGTGTATTTTCTGGGAAATCTTTAACAAGATACTGTGTTTTTCTGGGAGGAAGCTTAGTTTCTTGGAAAACTAAGAAACAAAAAACGGTATCTAAATCTTCTTGTGAGTCAGAGTACAAAAACATGTCCCACACCACAAGTGAGATGGAATGGGAGATTTTTGAGGATCTTAGTTTCAGCACCCCGAAGCCGATTCCTTTGTATTGTGACAACAAATCTGCGATGCACATAGCTGACAACCCTGTTTTCATGAGCGTACCAAGCACCTCTCTAAATATTGTCACTATGTGCGTGAAAGAATCGAGTCAGGTTTCCTTTCTACTGCTTTTGTTCGGTCTTCTTTACAACTCGCAGATATTATGACAAAATCTCTCTCTGAACAACAACACAAGCTCTTATCTTCCAAGTTGGGACTTGTTTCTCATAACCAAGTCCAACTTGAGGAGGGGATGAAGAAATTACACTCCTAATTGTTGTTCATGTACAACTTGTATAATAGTTTTGTATAGCTCCCCTGTTTCTTTTGCTTTCTTTACTTAGTGTACAGTCTGTCCTCAGTTGTTTTTTGTTCTTTTACTTGCATAGGTGTTAGCTTTCTAGTGGTTAGTTTTCTGTATATATTTTATCATACTAGGTTTTCTAATCCCTAAGAGGATAGAGTGCCGCTTTCACAGAAAGATAGAGAAAATATTCTCCAAAACTTACGCTTGAGAGTGAGGCAAATATTCAATCAATTCTCAGATTAAACAGAAAACCGATTAAATAACTTGGATTTCCACATGAACAGTGTGGGGCGATTACGAGGGGTGACACGACTTCGACTCCGGTGATTAGTGGTGTCAACACCCAACACAGGCAAATTGTTAGTTGAAGAGCATAACTTGAATAAGTAGTCATGCTTATAAATATATGTTAGTAATATTGTATTGAAGCTGGTTTAAATATCGAAGGGCTAGAAAGAAGATAAGTTTGTGTAAAGTTCTTTAATTTTTTTTTTTTTGAAAAGAGGGATGCATAAATTAGTTAATAAGTTGGTTACAAGCAATAATCGTTGGGACATCACCAGGCAAAATAGTCATGGAATTTTCAGAACTAGAGTTTAAGTTACAAAGAGATATATCTCTTTCAAAAGCATCGATACAAACAGTTGGAGGGTGAGTCAAAATACAAGTTTCACTGACACCAAATAGCTGGAGGGCGATAGAATCACCGTCACCTGACTGGGTGCAGGGCGGCAATTTTGGATCGCCCTGATTAAAGTTTGGGTTTTTTCCTTCTTTTTTTGTCTGTTTTTCATTTTTGTCGTTCAGAGAAGGGGAGAGAGAGAGGAGTTGAGGCTTTTGCTGGGGGAGTAACATTACAGAAGAGGAAGAGTTTAAAAATTGAAAAACGCCGGCTATTGGGAAGGGGGATTGCGGTAAGGTGATAGGACATGGGAGGTGACAGGGCAAGGTCAGGCGGCTAAAGTCTGATGGAAGATTGGGAAGGATGAAAAAAAGATTTTGGGAGGATTTCCGGGTCAGAGGAGGGAGGGGGATTTCAGAAGAATTACCAATTTTCGGGGCCCCACACAATTGAGCTTCCAAATCTAACACTTGGAACTGATTTTTCGTATTAACCTCACACAAAGAGGTGTCCATTTTCTGGTGGTCCCATTTGTGCAATGTTGATTGTCCAGCGGTTAAAGAGGACAAGGGTGCACTTTTTTCTTGAACTCTTTGCCATGCATCGACTGAGTTTTGAACCTTGGTGGTTTGGAAAGGAATTCTATGTCCGTTTAGGGTGAGAGTGGAGGTTGGGTCTGATGTTGGCTGGTGCTTTTGGTGAGAGGCATTTTGTGGGTTTTGTTTGGCTGGTTGCTTTTGTTGTGACTGTTTTGGGATTGGCTCTTTATAACAAAGTTCTTGTTTAATATTTCCTAGCCAAATGTGGTTTTTCCTTGGGAGATCTTCGTTGATCAGGACTAACATTCTTGCCGTTCTAAGGTAATTAATACCACAGGAGTTGTCTCTTTTAACAAAGGATCCAACAGCATTACCAACTTTTGACAGCATGGCAAGGTTGTTTAGCTCTGCGGGGAGCTCTTGGAGTTCCACCCATAGGGCAACTTTGTTCTGAGGCGCATTTGATGGCTTGAACCCGGGTTTCCACCTTTCAACTGATTTGAATGTGCCATTCATGAACCAAGGACCTGTACCAAGTACACGATCCAAATCTTCCTGATGGCTGAATTTTGTGATGAAATAGCCTTTCCCGATTGGGTAGGTTGAGTTGGGAGATTTTGGTTTCCATAGCTTGTTAAGATTATCAGCATAACACTCAGTGGAGAATGACTTCCCACAAGGTTTGGAAATGATTGAGGTAATCCAGTTGTTGCAAATGCTTCATATTCTCCTTTTTCTATAGGGACAAACATATCTTTATCAGCATTGAAAGCTGCAGGGGGGCTAGTGGCTGCTTGGATACAAGCAAGGTTTTGAGACTGCTTGTTCTTAAGCACCTTAAGGAAGGATTGATTGATCTGGTGAGGAGGGTTAGGAACAGAAAATGGGGATAAAGATTGGGTGGTAGGGTTATGGGGGGTGGAAGAGATGAAGATTGTAGTGAGGGTGGAGTTGGGGGTTGTTGTTTTGAGGGGGTTGGGGACTCTCTCTCACTAGATTTTTCTCTCATTCTTTTTACTTTCACGTAAAGTTCTTTAATGATTTGGCCAAGATTTGCATTGAAATAAAAAACAGTTTGTGAGGGAGCCTTTATAAAGAGAAAGTTTACAAGGGCTTCCCGTGAAAATTAATGTGCAATTGTGCAAAAAGAAAGGAAAAAAAACTCTCTTTAGACGAAAATACAAATAACGCGTTTTAACATTTTTTGATGTGTTAAGATCCCATGACAAAGGGTTCCTAAGGGAAGTATATTTTGTCATGTATCTGTGCAGTGTGTGAAAGTGACACTATAGCTAGGCCGCAAGAGCTAAGTGTGTGGAAAGATATTATTTGTTAAAAGAGTCAAATGGTGGTGACTCTTAGGCTAGGTAAGCTAATGATGTAGGGATCAATCCCCTAAGTCTAGCTCTAAGTGAATAGGAATGAGCATTGGAGATCCCTTGATATGACCATTATATGCGAATGTAAATATGAATGCAATTTTTTATTACGGCCGCACCTCGATGTGAGGTTGCCTACGTATCCGTTAGGAATCAGGTCGAACGTAGCTCTAGCCAAACCTCGCACAAGTATGTGTATACCTCAAAAAGGGCTTTTTAAGGGTTGTAACGTGGTTAGGCTAAAGGTTGAAGAAGAAGGGGATAAAAGGTTCAAGACCCTAGATAAGCCCCAAGGTGTGCAACTTTGCTTTTGAAATCTTTATATTTTTATGCTTGAGTTTCTATTCTTTTTTAGCTCTTTCTTTCTTTTTTTTTTTTTTTATTTTGTTTTAATAAGTGTGGGCAATCCCGATCATGTGGTCTATCACTCACTTGGCATTCATGTTTCTCAGGCACGGTACCGAGCACTCGATAAGAGACGCAATCTGAGACGTGTTCATATCAAAGATATTTTCATATCAAAGACATTGGAACACTTGTCCTTTTGTACACTTTTATTTTTTGCTTTTGCTTATTTTTTCTATTTTAATTTTTTTGAATTCACTCAAGCCTTTTTGAAATTGCATAAGTTACACACCATCCCATCCCAAGGTTAGGTAGATGTAGGTTGAAGAAAGAAAGGTCTATTGTTAGACGAGGCTCAAAGTGGTTTACCAAAAAAGGATGTATAATTGAAGGGTGAAAGGTAATATGATGTGGCTACAAGGGGTGCCTCAAATCATTGGTATACCTTGTACTTAATTCGACATGATTTTTTTTTTTTAATGCAATATAATGAAATGATCATATATAAGGAAATAAATGCTCATTTTATTAAAAGAAAATGTATAATGATCCTACAAAATAGATCTAAGTAGAATAAAAAGGTGCCTATGCTAGAATTATTGGGGAAAGGGTAAATTAAAAAAAATAGAAAAAAAGAGGTCACGAAATCTTGTCGTTGAAGCTCGCCTCTTGTCTTTTGTTGTTTCCTTTATCATCACTCGCTCTTCTTGTTAACTGGAGGTATGGGAAGCTTGTTATTATCAATCAAATGTTGGATAGCCTCCTTTAGCTTCCAACAGCTCTTAGTAGCATGACCCCTACCTTGATGGTACTTGCAGTGTTCGTTTGGATTCCAACTAGGCATTCTCTTCCCAGGCGGGGGATCTTGAAGAGGTCCAATAGGAGTAATGATTCCCTTGGCATGGAGTCGATCGAAAGCATCATCGTAGCTAATTCCAATAGGGTAAATTCCCTTTTCGGTTGCTTTCGATTACCCATGGCTAGGATCTCACTAAGGTCGAAAGTACCAACACTATTACTAGAGTAGGTGTTTCCAGAAGAAGAAGGATAGTCGTTCTTCTTCCCTTTACAGCCACTGTTACTATCGTTACTAATCTTGGCCTTCTTGTCGTGCGGAGGAACGTGAAGGAGATTTGAATCAGTGGAGTCTTGAACACGATCTTTGAGGGCGAGACACTTTCCGATAGTGTGACCGCGACCTCTATGGTATTGACAATAGGAATTTGAATCCCAATTGGGAAAACGTTTTTCAGGTGGAGGGTCTTGACCTTGATCGTGAAGACAGTCAAAAGCTTCATTGTAAGTCATTCCTATTGGTGTGTATTCTTCAATGGTCCGTTTTTCCCGTGGCTTAGGAGCATTGAGTTCTTCATTAAACCCTTGGCGAGAATTTTGTTCGATGGCCATTACCCGATTTGCTAATCCTTCTACCACATTCAAGAGCATGGCAATGACATCTTGCAATTTTCGAACGTCTTCTTTTAGACTTAACGAGTCTTCCCTGGTATTATCTAAGAAAAGACTTTCATCCTCCCCAATCATGGCCACCTCATCGAGAGAGGTTATATAAGTTGTCTCGATTATGGGCTCTCCTAAAGGTGTGATAAGAAGTGATGGATCGAAGGATGCTTGGTCATCTTCGATGATTCGAATCTCGGAAGTTTCATTGTTATCGATCAGATCTTGAATAGCTTCTTTGAGTTTCCAACACTCCTCAGTGTCGTGAACCTTTCCTTGGTGATATTTGCAGTGCTTATTAGGGTCCCACTTGGGTGGTCTGGCTTCTGGAACTGGATCTTTGATGGGCTCTATGGGCATGACTAGTCCTTTATGATGTAGTTTCTCGAAAGTTGTTTCATAACTCATACCAAGTAGAGTGAACACCTTTTTTGACCTTTGGATTCGTGATTTAGAGGCGTTCGTGGCATGTACCTCATAAATGGGAGGGGAAGAAGAAGGATGGTCGTTCTTCTTTCCTCTCACACTATTATCTTTCAGAAGGTCATCTTCTATGTCAATGCCTATATTATAGACAACCTTGAAAGTATTTAAATTGTGTTGGTACTTTAAGTGCCTTGAATACTTCCCTTGGAGATTCTTGATAAACATCCTCACAGATTCTTTTTCGGTAGGAGCCTTGACCATATTAGCGGAAGTTTCCCTCCATTTATTGAAGAAAGACGTGAACCCTTCATTTTCTTTTTGTTTTAACATCTCGAGTTGTCTACAGTCTGTTTTGTCTTGGATGTTTCACTTATATCTATCTATGAAAGCGTTTGTTACCGACTCCCAAGAAGAGGTTTTTTCTTTCTCGAGAGAAAAGAACCATTGTTGACAAACGGTTTCGAGAGATAGTGGGAACAGAGAGGGGAAAACATTTTTATCGATACCCTTAATGCTCATTATAGTTTCAAAAGCTCTTAGATGAAAGTAAGGGTTATCTGTTGCCTTGAATTTAGGGATGTCAGTGGCGTTGAACTTATGCGGAAGAAGTTCCTTGTCCAGCGAGACCCCTTGTGAACTCATGCCCTGAAATTTATAGTCACTAGATAGCTTTCTCTAACTATCTTGTATGAGGTTCATTTGTTGTTGCTTCACAAGGTCATCAATTTTGAGGATTAAAGCCTTTAACACCTCAGTCACATTATTCAATTGACTCCTAAGTTCATTAACCTCCTCTTGACTTGCCATTATCTTTTTAGCCTTCCTCTTTTGACGGATTGGTTTATCAAAAAGTGAGACTTGAATAAAGAGGTTGTCCTTGATTAATCGCCCTTCTCTCCTTGACCAAGTACTGTGGAAAAGGAATTTGGGGATATTCGTTGTTAATTATTTGACTCAAATTTTATTCAACATGCAATGGATTGGAGGAAGTGAAGAAATATTGGAATAGAATGTGAAGAAGAATGATGTAGACGGAGGGATATGGAGAATTAGGAATAGAATGTACCCCCCAACTCAAATGACGGAAAAACCGACTCATGCATGAACCTAAGACATGATCATGGTGACATATACTCAAAGTGTGTGCTAAGACTAGTGAGTGTAGGTGACATGTTAAGACTCTTATGTAAGACCATGTGGCTAGACTATGTGATTAGACTCAATTAATGACTTAAAAAAGGACTATTGACAGCGAAAATTAACCGAATTAATTGACAAACTGATTAATTAGACATCAGGTGATGACTTGATCAATAATCCGAACTGTCGGCAAAACGACAGGACTGGCGTCGCACTGTGCAGTGTAGCGCCAGACGACAGAGCTGTCGCCAGGCGCCACACTCCACAGAGTGGCGCTACAGTCCAGACTTGGGCGCCAATGTTGAAGCTTCAATCTGGGACTGTTTTCGGTGTTATTAATCAACAGGGGTATACCTAAAGCCGTACTAGGTCAATTCTGAGTAAAATATTAGACTTTATTGACTCAAATTAATTAATCAATTAATTTAGGCAAAGTTCTTTAAGTCATTAATTTATTTAATCTCAACACAAGTCAAACAAACGGTTAAAAAAACATAGAATATATGCACAACAAATAATGCACAATTAGTCAAGTAGGCACAATATGATGCAATGAGTTTGCAACCTAACCATGGCTCTAGTTCTCTAAAGTTCGGGATATGGTTTAGTCAATAAAGGGTCCATGGTTAATTGTCTGGATGCACTGCGCGGAAGCCTAACCGTGAAGGGTTGGCGCGAGTGGATGGGACACCGCGAGTTTTAGAAAAAACTCGCTTCCATGGTTTGGTGAATTCAACATTCTTGGATGTACCCTTTGTTGCTCAGAGCGTTCAATCCGGTAGATGGAGCATGAATTCCCAGAGGGTTATGTCCATATGTAGAACACATATGGGTTTCAAAAAAGTGAGAAAAATTCAATCAGGAAGTAGGATCGAGCAAACAATAAAAAAAACTGATCGAAATTAGAACGCATATTTCTGGCTCGATATTGGAAGAATTTGGCGCCAGCAAACAGAGACTGGCGCCAGGTTTTAGCTGTAGCGCCTGGCGCCAATGCTGGCGTCTGGTGCTATAGTTAAAATTCTGGCGCCAATGCTCTGGCCCCTGGCGCTAATTCCTACATGCCTCAACAGCTTTCTGTGCTCGATAAAATTTTCCAGTTTCGCGCAGTGTTATTTCGGTCCTAGTTGTGAAAGATATTTCTCAAATTTCCTACGTGTAAAATCCTATGTTTTTAACTCATTACGGATGGTATTTCCAATGAGATCTTTTTTATGCATATGACAATAATGTTAATCAAAATTACGCACATGAGATACTTAGAACGTTTCGAGTCTCAACCACTCATTCTAAATCATTGCCGAAATAAATTTCAGAAATTAAAATAGAAATCCTCCCCAGTGGAGTCGCCAAAAACTGTAGGGAATAATTCAAGCGTTAACCCCCTAGCTTGGACCCCACTGTGGTCATACATTAAAGTACGGTGGTGTCCAAAAGGGAAGAAGATAGAGCAAAAGAGTCACCAACAAGTTTTAAGAACTTGTAAACCATTCACAGGGTGAAGGTTACACCCCTTAATGATCCAAGAGATCGTCAACTCCATAAGGTCTTGAACCAAATAAGGGTTCGGGGATGAAGGTACAAATTCAACCTAAAAGAGATTGAATCTGCCCTAATAATAGGCCTCTACTTTATTCTGATCGTATTCATGTACGCTTCTTGACTAACATGCAATCAATAGATTTAATCCTAAACCTGTTTAATCTATGTTGGTTGAATATTAATGCACAAACAAAACTATTATTGGCGATCACTGGAATTATAATCAAATTAACCCTAAACAAGATTATTAATTATCTTATTAAGCGTGATTACAAGTACAAATTCCCTTTAAACATGCATAAAAGGCGTGATCAAGCAATAACAATAAATATTATCAAGCAACATAATAATAATCAAAATAATAAAATTATAACAATCATAAAAAAATCATTATAATAATTATAATAATTATAATCATAAATCATATAGAATAATCATAATAATAATCATCATAATAACAATTAAAAATATAATCATGACAATCATAATTAAAAATAATCAATAATAATAATGTTAAAGCATAGCAAGATCCTAGGCATGATACTTACAAGATTAATAACAAACCCTACCATGTCACTAAGCAATAAAAATTAAACCTTTAACCCTAACATGATACTAACAATCATAAATATTAGGAAGAATATAAGAAGCATCATACTTTTAATCATACTTAATATTAAATTTACCCTAGACATGATACTAGGAATCAAAATAACAATCTAAACATGATTTCTACATCATAACATCAATAAAAACCAATTAAAGCACTTACTTTGATGCCTCGTACCTCTTTCTAATAACAAAATACACACGTTAGTAACTTCAAGGAAAATAATAATCAAACAATTAAATTAAATAATTGAAAGAGAGATTTGGGACCAAACCCTCAGAAATTAAACCTTTCACGTCTAGGGCGAAGGCAACTTCGAATATGGCTAGGTGTTTCTAGATCTAATGAATGCGGAGTTTTGTATGAAAAAGGCTAGTTTAGAAAAGAGAGAGAATAAGAGAGAGTAATCAAGAGAATCTTGGTGAGAGTTGGTAGATGATTATTGAAGAGAATGAGAGAGAATTGATGATTGAAAATCGGTTGTAGGTGAAATCTGGTTATCGAAAACGGAGTTTTTAATACATTATTTATAGAGAAAATCAGCTAAAAAGATAAAATAAACAAAACAGAGTTTGGCGCACAAAAAACTGAACCAGCGCCAACGCTGGTTGTTGGCGCCAGGCGCCAAGCGTAGCGCCAGACGCTACATCTGGCGTTTGGCGCTGATTTCAGAAATTCACGCATTTTCTTAAAATCAGATAAAAATTGCCGTACAGGAGGATAAAATCGTATTTCCCTCAAAAATGCTCTTTGATTTTAATTAAAACTCTGAAAAGTCAACAAAAGTCAATTTATCAATGCTAATTGAATTAGGAATGAAAAGAACCTTCTAGAAGAATCTAGAAGACTAAAACCATTCCTAATTGCATTAGGAATGATAAATCATATTAGGCCCTCCCCTAGATCATTGGGCCGCATATAAGGCTCAAACCGGGCCCAGTTCAGTAAATCGACCATAACTTCCTCAATATTCATCGGAATTGGGCTTATAATATATCGTTGGAAAGCTCTTGTCAAGCCCCATCCAACTACACTACTATTGGACCCATATCATGGACCAACCAAACTGGATTGGCTGTTTTCCTAAAATAAGTTTTCAAAAACAGAGAGAAGAGAAAAGAAATTAAAACTATCCGCAACACTAAACTTTCCATACTTTCACTTCATTCGATTACGATTCAACGTGAAAGGTACTCATCACTGGGTTAGGTTTTGGGGAGACACAAATGGGTGTCTACACCCACCAACATTTCTCTCTCTTACACATCACCATATTATTATTAATTATGTTTTGGTTAAATGAAGTTTTAGTGCTACTAATTACAATTATACTATTATTTAACTTAATACATTTATTAAATATTAATTAATAATATTGAAATTTTAATCGCTAAACAATTATAAATTATAAATCATAAATCTCACTAGAAATGAGAGTAAGATTAATATAGTGTTTTTGTGATTTTTGAAATTATACCAAAATAAGTCAAAATGGATTTCTATTTGTAGAGAAAAAAAAATTATAACCGTTGATGATTTTTTTTTAATTACAAATCGACCAAAATAGCCGTTTTAAATTAATTACCGTTTAAAAACGGTAATATTGCTGATTGGAGGAAGAAACTGACAAGGATATTGGAGAGTTGCTGGGCCCCACGCAGTTACTGCTCATCCTAAAATTTGTTCATAGGATGAGAAAAATCAGAAACGCTCATGAACATTTTTCAATATGCTCATTGATGGGGAACCATTTTTAACAAATTTGCTCACCATTTTAACAAAATGCTCACTGATATGAGTGCTCTTAATAATATGAATATTTTAGCTCTTTAATAATTTGTAGTAATGTACTTTAAAAAAAAGTCATTTTATAATAATAATATTTTTAACTTTTTAAAATAGTCCTCTAAAAATTGAAGGGCTCAATTTTAATAGTTAGGATAGGGCCACTAAATTGTCGGAGACGGCCATGACAGTCATCACTTACCGGTTTCACAAAGACAACATGATCAACTTCTACAAAACGAGGTGAGGCTCCAGCAAAGGCATATGCTGTTGCAAAGGCAAGCTCAGACGCTTTGCACATGAACGTTTTGTTGTTGTGGCTAACAAATCATATATGGAGCTCTGTTGGCAAGTATCTCTTATAAGAATGCTGTCCCTATCAGCTAGAGATGGCAAATCAATAAATACTCGTCCTTCAGCCAACAGCTTATCAATCCAGTTTAGTTATCAAATCCATCCACCCATAAATAGATACATAGTAAATAAAATAATTAAACCTATAAAAGGAAGACAAAAGGGACAGAGGAAGAACATCACTAGAGAAATATTTCTGATGATTAACTTTACTAGCTGTTATGTGATACTCCGTAGCTTTAATCAGTGCTACTCTTTTTTCTTTTTTTTTTCTTTTTTTTTTTGAAACCATCAGTGATACTTATATAGTTATAAACTGACAACATTATATGTTTTTGTTACAAGTTTCAAAAAACTGAAAGCGATACTAACAAACATTCTGCAGATTAGAGATACACCATAGTATATGTTCTTACTATATATACAAAGATAGCAATATAGTCAAGCCCGTCTTTAGACATGTTTTTTCTCACACACAGAACAGGGCCTCCAAAAATCAGGGGCCCATAATTAAAAAAAAAATCATAACCTTACATATTCACCTTCTTTCTCGTAAAATACCACCATTTTCAAACTAAAATCTAAAAATTCATCCTAAATCTTTGACTTTGCTTTTTAATTTTCAAAACAAAATTAAATTGATTATGAAGATATAATTGAGGATTTTGCTTCAAAAAATATTAGAAGGATGACACTTTTTAAATAAAAAGTTTTTGTTTGTTGTTTTATTGAATTACAATTAAACTTACTAATATGAATATTTTAGCTCTATAATAATTTGTAGTATTGTACTAAAAAAAAGCCATTTTATAATTATAATATTTATTGAAGGGTCCAATTTTAATAGTTAGAACAGGGCCACCAAATTATCGGAGACGGCCCTATATAACATCAAGGTGAAACCTAAACTTGAGGAGGAAGTGCATAGTGAGAAATTTCTAAAGAGTCACTATAATTGAAGGTTAAATTTCTCACTATAGTAAGTAAATATTATAGCACGTATCAAAAAAAAAAAAAATAATGAAGCCTAAACTTGAAGAGGAAGTGCATATAATATGATGTCTTACTGAAATATACAACTATTAGTTTTAAAATTTTGCATGTTATTTTATCCTAAACTTGCATGTATCAAATATATATATATATATATATATATATATATATATATATATATATATATATATATATATATATATACATATATTGATTCCATGGATGATAATAGACAAATCAAGAAATTCCCTTGGAGCAAATTCGACCGCCATTCTCGAATCATAAACCTGTTCTTCTTACGTTGTGCCGTGGTTTGGAATCCATTGACTTAGCTAGAAGCGAAATACGCCACCACCGGTATAAGTATCCTAGTGATTGTAGACACTCATTTGTGTCTCCCCAAAACCAAACCCAGTGGTGAGTACCTTTCACGTCGAATCATAATCGAATGAAGTGAAAGTGTGGAAAGTTTAGTGTTGTGGATAGTTTTTAATTTCTTTTCTCTTCTCTTCTCTCTGTTTTTGAAAACCTATTTTAAGAAAACAGCCAATTTAGTTTGGTTGGTCCATGATATGGGTCCAATATTAGTGTAGTTGGATTGGGCTTGACAAGAGCTTTCCAACGATATATTATAAGCCCAATTCCGATGAATATTGAGGAAGTTATGGTCAAATTACTAAACTGGGCCCGGTTTGAGCTTTATATGCGGCCCAATGATCTAGAGGAGGGCCTAATATGGATTTATCATTCCTAATGCAATTAGGAATGATTTTAGTCTTCTAGATTCTTCTAGAAGGTTCTTTTCATTCCTAATTCAATTAACATTGATAAATTGACTTTTGACTTTTTAGAGTTTTAATTAGAATCAAAGAACGTTTTTGAGGAAAATACGATTTTATCCTCCTGTACGACAATTTCTATCTGATTTTAAGAAAATGCGTGAATTTATGAGTCAGCGCCAAACGCCAGCTGTAGCGCCAGACGCTACGCTTGGCACCTGGCGCTAGCCTTAGCGCCTGGCGCTAAGGTCAGCGTTTGGCGCTAACTTAGCTTTTTGCGTCAGAATTCTGTTTTTGATGTTTTATCTTTTTGGCTGTTTTTCTCTATAAATAACGTGCTAAAAACTCCGTTTTCATCCACCAACTCTCATCAAATTCTCTTGATTACTCTCTCTCTCTCTTTTCTAAACTAGCCTTCTCTCAAATATAAAAATTCCGCACTCATTAGATTTAGAAACACCTAGCCATATTCGAAGTTGCCTTCGCCCTAGACGTGAAAGGTTTAATTTCTGAGGGTTTGGTCCCAAATCTCTATTTCAATTATTTAATTTAATTGTTGATTTATATTTTCCTTGAAGTTACTAACATGTGTATTTTGTTATTAGAAAGAGATACGAGGCATCAAAGTAAGTACTTTAATGGTTTTTATTGATGTTATGATATAGAGTTCATGCTTAGGTTGTTATTATGATTCCTAGTATCATGTCTAGGGTAAATGTAATATTAAGTATGATTGTTATGATGCCTTTTGTTCTCTTTCCTAATATTCATGTTAGTATCATGTTAGGGCTAAAGCTTTAATTTTTATTACTTAGTGACATGCTAGGGTTTGTTATTAATCTTGTTAGTATCATGCCTAGGGTCTTGCTATTATTATGCTTTAACAAGATTATTATGATTATGATTATTATAATTGTTATTATGATGATTATTGTTTTGATTATTATTATGATTATTTTGATTATAATTTATTATTATTTATTATGTTGCTTGACATATTTATTATTTATTGCTTGATCACACCTTTTATGCATGTTTAAAGGGAATTTGTACTTGTAATCACGCTTAATAAGATAATTAATAATCTTGTTTAGGGTTAATATGATTATAATTCAAGTGATCGCAAATAATAGATTTATTTGTGCATTAATGTTCAACAAACATAGATAAAAAGGTTTAGGGTTAATCCTATTGATTGCATGTTAGTCAGAAAGCGCACATGAATACGATCAGAATAAAGTAGAGGCCTATTATTAGGGCAGGTTCAATCTCTTTTAGGTTGGACTTGTACCTTCATCCACGAACCTTATTTGGTTCGAGACCTTATGGAGTTGACGATCTCTTGGATCGTTAAGGGGTGTAACCTTCACCTCGTGAACGGAACGGTTTACAAGTTCTTAAAAAACTTGTTGGCGACTCTTTTGCTTTAGCTTCCTTCCCTTTGGACGCCACCGTACTTTAGTGTATGATCCCAGTGGGGTTCAAGCTAGGGGTTAACGCTTGAAATATATTCCCTACAGTTTTTGGCGACTCCACTGGGGGGGATTTCTATTTTAATTCCTGAATTTGTTTCGACAATGATTTAGAGTGAGTGGATGAGACTCGAAACGTTCTAGTATTTCATATGCGTAATTTTGATTAACATTATTGTCATATGCATAAAAAAGATCTAATTGGAAAGACCATCCGTAATGAGTTAAAACATAGGATTTTTACACGTAGGAAATTTGAGAAATATCTTTCACAACTAGGACCGAAATAACACTGCGCGAAACTGGAATATTTTATCGAGCACAGAAAGCTGCTGAGGCATGTAGGAATTAGTGTCAGCGACCAGAGTATTGGCGCCAATCTCTGTTTGCTGGCGTCAAATTCTTCCAATATCGAGCCAGAAATATGCGTTCTAATTTCGACCAGTTTTTCGTATTGTTTGCTCAATCCTACTTCCTGATTGAGTTTTTTCTCACTTTTCTGAAACCCATATGTGTTCTACATATGGACAGAACCCTCTGGGAATTCATGCTCCATCTACCTGATTGAACGCTCTGAGCAACAAAGGGTACATCCGAGACTGTTGAATTCACCAAACCATGGAAGCGAGTTTTTTCTGAAACTCGCGGTGTCCCATCCACTCGCTCCAACCCTTCACGGTTAGGCTTCCGCGCGGTGAATCCGGACAATTAACCATGGACCCTTTATTGACTAAACCATATCCCAAACTTTAGAGAACTAGAGCCATGGTTAGGTTGCAAACTCATTGCATCATATCGTGCCTACTTGACTAATTGTGCATTATTTATTGTGCATATACTATGTTTTCTTAACCGTTTGTTTGACTTGTGTTAAGACTAAAGTAAATTAATGACTAAAAGAACTTTGCCTAATTAATTAATTAATTAATTTGAGTAAATAAAGTCTAAGATTTTAATCAGAATTGACCTATTACGACTTTAAGCATACCCCTATTGATTGATAACACCGAAAACAGTTCCAGATTGAAGCTCCAGCAATGGCGCCGAAGTCTGAACTGTAGCGCCACTCTATTGAGTGTGGCGCCTGGCGACAGCTCTGTCTTCTGGCGCTACACTACAAAGAGAGGCTCCAGTCCTGTAGTTTTGACGACAGTTCGGATTATTGATCGAGTCATCACCTAGTGTCTAATTAACCAGTTTTCTAATTAATACGGTTAAATTTCTCTGTCATAATACTTTGTTTAGTCATTAATTGAGTCTAGTCACATAGTCTAGCCACATGGCCATGGCACGAGTCTTAACATGTCACCTACACTCACTAGTCTTAGCACACACTTTGTACATACTCTTTTCACACCATGACCATGTCTTAGGTTCATGCATGAATCGGTTTTTTTTCGTCATTTGAGTTGGGGGCACATTCTATTCCTAATTCTTCATATCCCTCCATCTATATCATTTTTCTTCACATTCTATTCCATCTTTCTTCACTTCCTCCATCCATTGCATGTTGAATAAAGTTCGAGTCAAATAATTAACAATGGATATCCCCAAATTCCTTTTGCACAGTACTTGGTCGAGGAGAGAAGGGCGATTAATCAAGGACAACCTCTTTATTCAAGTCTCACTTTTTGATAAACCAATTCGTCAAAAGAGGAAGGCTAAAAAGATAATGGCAAGTCAAGAAGAGGTCAATGAACTTAGGAGTCAATTGAATGACGTGACTGAGGTGTTAAAGGCTTTAACCCTCAAAATTGATGACCCTGTGAAGCAACAACAAATGAACCTCATGCAAGAAAGCTTGAGCAAGCTATCCAGTGACTATAAATTTCAGGGCAATAGTTCACAAGGGGTCTCGCTGGACAAGGAACTTCTTCCGCATAAGTTCAATGCCACTGACATCCCAAAATTCAAGGCAATAGATAACCCTTACTTTCATCTAAGAGCTTTTGAAACCATAATGAGCATTAAGGGTATTGATAAGAAAGTGTTCCCCTCTATATTTTCTCTATCTCTTGAGACCGTTTGTCAACAATGGCTCTTTTCTCTTGACAAAGAGAAAACCTCTTCTTGGGAGTCGATAACAAATACTTTCATAGATAGATATAAGTGCAACATCCAAGACGAAATAGACCACAGACAACTTGAGATGTTAAAACAAAAGGAAAACGAAGGATTCACTTCTTTCTTCAACAAATGGAAGCAAAATTCCTCTAATATGGTCAAGGCTCCTATCGAAAAAGAATCTGTGAGGATGGTTATCAAGAATCTCCAAGGGAAGTATTCAAGGCACTTAAAGTACCAACACAACTTGAATACTTTCAAGGCTGTGTATAAAATAGGCATTAACATTGAAGATGACCTTCTGAAAGATAATAGTGCGAGAGGAAAGAAGAACGAACATCCTTCTTCTTCCTCTCCCATTAATGAGGTACATGCCACGAACGCCTTTAAATCACGAATCCAAAGGTCAAAAAGAGTGTTCACTCCACTTGGTATAAGTTATGAAACAGCTTTCGAGAAGCTATATCACAAAGGACTAGTCATGCCCATAGGGCCCATCAAAGATCCATTATCAGAAGCCAGGCCACCCAAGTGGGACCCTAATAAGCACTGCAAATATCACCAAGGAAAGGGTCACGACACTGAGGATTGTTGGAAACTCAAAGAAGCTATTCAAGATCTGATCGATAACAATGAAACTTCCTAAATTCTAGCCATCGAAGAAAATCAAGCATCCTTCGATCCATCACTTCTTATCACACCTGTAGGAGAGCCCATGATCGAGACATCTTATATAACCTCTCTCGATGAAGTGGCCATGATTGGGGAGGATGAAAGTCTTTTCTTAGATAATACCAGGGAAGACTCATCAAGTCTAAAAGAGGACGTTCGAAAACTGCAAGATGTCGTTGCCATGCTCTTGAACGTGGTAGAAGGATTAGCAAATCGGGTGATGGTCATCGAACAAAATTCTCGCCAAGGGTTTAATGAGGAATTCAATGCTCCTAAGCCACGGGAAAAACAGACCATTGAATAATACATACCAATAGGAATGACTTACAATGAAGCTTTTGACTGTCTTCATGATCAAGGTCATATTCACTCCATTGGTCCCAGTCAATACCTTCCACCTAAAAACGTTTTCCCAATTGGGATCCAAATTCCTATTGTCGATACCATAGAGGTCGCGGTCACACTACTGAAAAGTGTCTCGCCCTCAAGGATCGTTTTCAAGACTTCATTGATTCAAATCTCCTTCATGTTCCTCCGCACGACAAGAAGGCCAAGATTAGTAACGATAGTAACAGTGGTTGTAAAGGAAAGAAGAACGACTATCCTTCTTCTTCCGAAAACACCTACTCTAGTAATAGTGTTGGTACTTTCGACCTTAATGAGATCTTAGCCATGGATAATTGAGGATTTAGAAAGCAACCGAAAAAGGATTTTACCCCTATTGGAATTAGCTACGATGATGCTTTCGATCGACTCCATGCCAAGGGACTCATTACTCCTATTGGACCTCTTCAAGATCCCCCGCTTGAGAAGAGATCGCCTAGTTGGAATCCAAATGTGCGCTGCAAGTACCATCAAGGTAGGGGTCTTGCCACTGAGAGCTGTTGGAAGCTAAAGGAGGCTATCCAACATTTGATTGACAATAACAAGCTTCCAATACCTCCAGTCGGCAAGAACACCAAGTGATGATGAACACAAGGCAAGAGGCGAGCTTCAACGGCAAGATTTCGTGACCTATTTATTTTTTTTCCCCAATAAGTCTAGCATAGGCACCTTTCTTTTCTCTTAGATTAATTTTGTAGATTCTTTCTTTTCCCCTTTTAATAAAAATGAGCATTTATTCTCTTACATATGATCATCACATTGCATTGCATAAAAATAAAATCCATGTCAAATTAAGCACAAGGTATACCAATGATTTGAGGCACCCCTTGTAGCCACATCATATCACCTTTCACCCTTCAAATATACAATCTCTTCTTGATAAACCACTTTGAGCCTTGTCTAACGATAGACCTTTCTTTCTTCAACCTACATCTACCTAACCTTGGGATGGGATGATGTGTAACTTATGCAATTTCATAAAAAGCTTGAGTAATTCAAAAGATAAAAATAGCAAAAATAAGCAAACAAATAAAAGTGTACTAAAGAGCAAGTGTTCCAATGTCTTTGACATGAACATGTCTTTGATATGAACACGTCTCAAATTGCGTCTCTTATCGAGTGCTCGGTACCGTGCCTGAGAAACATGAATGCCAAGTGAGTGATAGACCGCATGATCGGGATTACCCACACTTATAAAAATGAAATAAATGCTAAAGCAAAAGAAAGAGCTAAAAAAAAGAGTAGAAAACCTCAAGCATGAAAATACAAATATTCCAAAAGCAAAGTTGCACACCCTAGGGGCTTATCTAGGGTCTTGAGCCTTTATCCCCTCCTTCTTCTTCAACTTTTAGCCTAACCATGTTACAACCCTTAAAAAGACCTTTTGAGGTATATACATACTTGTGCGAGGTTCGGCTAGAGCTCCGTTTGGCCTGATTCCTAACGGATACGTAGGCAACCTCACATCGAGGTGCGGCCGTAATAAAAATGCATTCATATTCACATTCACACACCATGATCATATCAAGGGATCTCCTATGCTCATCCCTATCTACTTAGAGCTAGACTTGGGGGCTTGATCCCTACATCATTAGCTTACCTAGCCTAAGAGTCACCATTATTTGACTCTTCTAAAAATAATATTTTCTCCACACACTTAGCCCTTGCGGCCTAACTTTAGTGTCACTTTCACACACATCACACATACATGACCAAATATACTTCCCTTAGGCCCCCTTTGTCATGGAATCTTAACACAAAGTTGAAGCATGTATTGTCATACCAAAATCACTCATCAATCATAATTGTCATTGCATCACGAAGTATGAAGTGCTTAGCCTCCGCGCCTAAGTTACCTAAATACTTTCATTATTGAGTCAACTAGGATAGTCTAAAATGTTATAATCATTGTACTGTGAGAAACAACATTTGACTAAGCTCATTCAACATGCACCTTCAAAAACTTCACTTCGATTCTTTTTCGTGTCTTTCTTTTTCGGGAAAAAGTCGGTACCCTCCACAAAAATGACGGAAATTTTTTGTTTTTTTTGCATTTTTGAGTTGCACGATCACATTACAATGCACACACGAGTCATGAACACATTGAGTCATGTCGTGTCATATAACCTTGATTTGAGTCTAACACATGTGTCAAACACTTTGAGTCGAGTCAACCTCGAGTCAATCAAAGCGAGTCAAGTTTATACCTTGAGTCGTGTCAAGTCAATGAGTCAAGCGACATTAAACCTTAGGTCAACCCAAAATAATTACAGAAATTAGCAAAGTTCTATAATCAAAAATAAATACAGGTGTAGCAGAATAGGGAAGACCCTACTCCAGCGCCAGACGAAAACATTTAGCGTCTGGCAATAGTTTTTAGCGCCTGGCGCTAGATCACAGCGTCTGGCGACAGAGTCAATTCTTGACGCCAGAGATATTTCAGCAGCGACAGAGCTCGAAGCCTCACAGAAAGGTGATTTTGACCTCATACAGCAATTTCGGGTTCCTTGGTACGCCAGTTAGCCCCTACAAGCAATTTGACATGATTAAGTAGTCGGTTTGATTACAATCGCAATAAGTGATCGACCTGACGAAAGATCGTCTCACTTAGCTTAAAGCGCCTAAGCATTGGCTCATCACGAACATAATGGTTCACAAGCAGCAAACCGCCGACGTACTAGCATAACGGAAGTAAAGTTCAAGCGAGTTTTAGAGATCGACAAGCGTTGGTCTTCGGAAATTTTTCTTCGGAATTTTATCGCAATAAACATTCAAGCAAAAGCTCTTTTGTTCAGAGACGCATGGACATTTCCATCAAGCTCTTTTGCTCTAGAGACGCTTGGGCATATCATCAAAGCTCTTTTGTTTAGAGACGTGTGGACAATCCTTTCAAGCTCTTTTGTTCAGAGACGCGTGGACAATCCTTTCAAGCTCTTTTTTTCAGAGACGCGTGGACATTTCTTTCAAAGCTCTTTTGTTCAGAGACGCGTGGACATATCATTCAAAGCTCTTTGCTCAGAGACGCGTGGGCATATCAATCAAACCTCTTTTGTTCAGAGACGCGTGGGCATATCATCAAATCTCTTTTGTTCAGAGACGCGTGGACAATCCTTTCAAGCTCTTTTGTTCAGAGACGCGTGGACAATCCTTTCAAGCTCTTTGTTCAGAGACGAGTGAAAATCGAAACAGCAAGATGGCGTTCCCTAGATTGTGGAGAGTTGTCACAAACAACTAAAGGTGATTTCAAGCGAAGTTGTCTTTGATCATATTCCCTTAGACGTGGAGGATGGTCACAGAGCGGAAGAGGATTGTTTCAATCGAAGCAATCTTCGATAGTGTTCCCTTAGACGTGGAATATTATCAAAACGGAAGAGGATCATTTCAAGCGAAGCAATCTTCTATATTGGAAGCAGTTACAAGCGTAGCAGTTTTCAAGCAGGATGGCATTCTCTTGGCAGGAGGTCATCGAAACAGTAAAGAAGCAACAAATCCATTACTTCAGAGATGTGTGCTCGACGGTGCAATATACGCGTTTCTTAACTCAATTATCTGTTTAACTAACGCTAGTTTGCAGGTATCGGCATTGCAAGAGTGATTTAGGATTGCAGAACGTTCTAAATCATTCTCCGTCCCTATCGATACTTTGACTTTTGTTTTCGAAACTCGCGTTTCTCCAAACTCAATCGAAGTGGGGGCTTCTGTAGACACCCATTTGTGTTTCCCCAAAACCAAACCCAGTGATGAGTACCTTTCACGTTGAATCATAATCGAATGAAATGAAAGTGTGGAAAGTTTAGTGTTGCGGATAGTTTTTAATTTCTTTTCTTTTCTCTTTTTTTTTGAAAACCTATTTTAAGAAAACAGCCAATCTAGTTTGGTTGGTCCATGATATGGTCCAATAATAGTGTAGTTGGATGGGGCTTGACAAGAGCTTTTCAACGATATATTATAAGCCCGATTCCGATGAATATTGAGGAAGTTATGGCCAAATTACTGAACTGGGCCTGGTTTGAGCCTTATATGCGGCCCAATCCTCTAGAGGAGGGCCTAATATGGATTTATCATTCCTAATGCAATTAGGAATGGTTTTAGTCTTCTAGATTCTTCTAGAAGGTTCTTTTCATTCCTAATTCAATTAACATTGATAAATTGACTTTTGACTTTTTAGAGTTTTAATTAGAATCAAAGAACGTTTTTGAGGAAAATACGATTTTATCCTCCCGTATGGCAATTTCTATCTGAATTTAAGAAAACGCGTGAATTTCTGAGTCAACGCCAAACGCCATCTGTAGCGCCAGACGCTACGCTTGGCGCTTGGCGCCTGGCGCTAGCCTTAGCGCCTGGCGCTAAGGTCAGCGTTTGGCGCTAACTTAGCTTTTTGCGTCAGAATTTTGTTTTTGATATTTTATCTTTTTGGCTGATTTTCTCTATAAATAACGTGCTAAAAACTCCGTTTTCATTCACCAAATCTCATCAAATTCTCTGGATTACTCTCTCTCTTTTCTAAATTAGCCTTCTCTCAAATATAAAAATTCCGCAGTCATTAGATTTAGAAACACCTAGCCATATTCTATGTTGCCTTCGCCCTAGACGTGAAAGGTTTAATTTCTGAGGGTTTGGTCCCAAATCTCTATTTCAATTATTTAATTTAATTGTTGATTTATATTTTCCTTGAAGTTACTAACGTGTGTATTTTGTTATTAGAAAGAGATACGAGGCATCAAAGTAAGTACTTTAATGGTTTTTATTGATGTTGTGATATAGAGTTCATGCTTAGGTTGTTATTATGATTCCTAGTATCATGTCTAGGGTAAATGTAATATTAAGTATGATTGTTATGATGCATTTTTTTTCTCTTTCCTAATATTCATGTTAGTATCATGTTAGGGCTAAAGCTTTAATTTTTATTGCTTAGTGACATGCTAGGGTTTGTTATTAATCTTGTTAGTATCATACCTAGGGTCTTGCTATTATTATGCTTTAACATGATTATTATGATTATGATTATTATAATAGTTATTATGATGATTATTGTTTTGATTATTATTATGATTATTTTGATTATAATTTATTATTATTTATTATGTTGCTTGACATATTTATTATTTATTGCTTGATCACACCTTTTATGCATGTTTAAAGGGAATTTGTACTTGTAATCACGCTTAATAAGATAATTAATAATCTTGTTTAGGGTTAATATGATTATAATTCAAATGATCGCCAATAATAGATTTATTTGTGCATTAATATTCAACCAACATAGATAAACAGGTTTAGGGTTAATCCTATTGATTGCATGTTAGTCAGAAAGCGCACATGAATACGATCAGAATAAAGTAGAGGCTTATTATTAGGGCAGGTTCAATCTCTTTTAGGTTGGATTTGTACCTTCATCCCCGAACCCTATTTGGTTCGAGACCTTATGGAGTTGACGATCTCTTGGATCGTTAAGGGGTGTAACCTTCACCTCGTGAACGGTTTATAAATTCCTAAAAAACTTGTTGGCGACTCTTTTGCTCTAGCTTCCTTCCCTTTGGACGCCACCGTACTTTAGTGTATGATCACAGTGGGGTTCAAGCTAGGGGTTAATGCTTGAAATATTCACTACAGTGACGCACGCCCCCCAAGTTTTACACAACGACCTCCATAATTCGTGTACCTGAATTCGAAGGTTGGAATTGCTCAAGAACTGTTCAGATATCAAAGGGGACAAGGGGTAGACTTGTGTTTATGTGTTTAGGTTCAATAATATTGTGTTATTGATTATTAAAAGAACTAGACAATACTCGTATTTTATATGTATCCCAAAAATAGGAGACAAATAAACAAACCCACTCAAGCAAATTAGGTGGGCCCAGTTGGGCAATGGCCCACCAGTCGGCCACGAGTATTCCTTGGAACGTTTAATCCCCCACGAGTGCGGATCGTCAGGCCTTACAATTAACTGATTGCATTACCATTTCCAATAATCCCCCACTAATGCAAGCGGATTAACAACATGAAATCTGAACAGTAAATGAAAGTCTCAGTACTTAAATGCTAGTATCCGAAGATTTGAACTAACACATCAGTGCACAAGGTTTTCAACACTTCCCTAGTGAGTATCCAAAGGTTTGAACTCCTAGTGATAGGCGTGTCGCGTACCTAACAAAATAACCGAACTAACTCTACTATGTAGCTGAGCAAGTAGGGGTCGAATCCCAAGAGACTAAGGATTAACTAATTAAACAGACTCAAATCAATACTAAGCAAGTAACCAAGCAAAGTTGAGAAATATATACTAAAACAATATTAACTAATAAAATAATAATAATAATAATAATAATAATAATAATAATAATAATAATAATAATAATAATAATAATAATAATAATAATAATAATAATAATAATAATAATAATAATAATAATAATAATAATAATAATAATAATAATAATAATAATAATAATAATAATAATAATAATAATAATAATAATAATAATAATAATAATAATAATACGGAATTAATCAAGAACTAAAAACATCTAAGATTAAGTATCCCCACTAATATGAAACAATGCAATAGAACAATCCCTTTCCCTCAATTAAATCAATAAATATTCCCCAGGACAGATGCTCCCTAAAACAATACTAAGAGTTTCTTTCGATCAACTAATAGCTTCCCTAACATGCAATCATACCTATTTTCATGGAATCATACATATTAAAGACATTGAGAATGGCATCTTATAAGCCCTAGCAAGAACAATTAGCTATTTTCATGCATAAAAGCTCTTACTTTTAATTAGGGTTCTAAAATCAATTAAGAATCAACTTTCGTTGTAAACCTAATCACATTCAATAATACTATTTCTAGTTTATCATTGATAATAAAACCAACCCTAACAAAGAGAAATTATGAATTAATTAAATTGGGAATTGGGAATCAAATAACACATCAATCCATATTAGGGTTCAACCTAACCCTAGATTATGAAACTACTCACACATAATAATAGAAATAACAAGACAATTAATTAAAGAAAACAATAACAATAAAAATTAACGAGAATAAGGAAGAGAAATCAATACTTGCAATTGGAATTAAATGTGAAAACTTGAATCTTGAAAGTAATAAGGAAGAACGTAATACCAAAAGCTCTAAAATAATGTATGTAAAAAGTGATAGATAAAAGACTATCTAAAACCTATTTATATGCTAGGAAAATAATAGTAGTCTTTTCTTAGGATTAGGACTCCTAAAATCCCTAAAATAGGGCTAAATTCGTTGGTAATGAAGAGGCCGCAACCGGGCTGCGGTACAAGGTCGCGAGCCGCGGTATTGCTGCGGTGTAGGCTGCCGACTTGAATTCTTGCTCCTTTGTGAAGTGCGCCGCAGGTAAGCTGTGGTAAGTCATAGTAAACCGCAATCAAGCTGCAGACTAGGCTGCCATGATGCTTCGTGGACGCTAAAAACGCTCTATATGAAGAATATCTTGCGTCCAAGTTGAATTCCACGCAAATTGATCCCTATTCCTATAAAAACAAAGACAAACAAACCGAGAAAAGCAATATCGAAATAGGAAGAATAATAGCTCTAAAAGAGTAGGAAAATGAAGGAAACACAATAAAATATGACCAAATATCACATATAAATCATGTATAATATCGTGTTATCAAATTCCCCCAAGATAAACCTTTGCTCGTCCTCGAGTAAAGCAGTGAATAAATAAATCAATACTTCACCCCAAAAATAATCAAAATCAAGAACAACCAATTCAAGGTAAATCTAACAAATATGCTTCAAAATCAACCAATCTCATCCATTTAATCACTCATCCTCCCTAACAATTGTCAAATAGAGCATACCACAAGAGCATATAGAATTCAAGACTAGTTCTCACACACTTGACTCTCATTTATGTGGCGAGTAAAAGATGTACTCGATCGCTCTCCATCCCAACCCCATCATGTGAACAATGCCCTCCCAACTCACGCACTCGTGTGTTTAAAAAGACATACACTCAACCTAATAGTCGACTCGGAATATGTCAAGTCATTCCTTGCATTGATAAGTAACTACTTTCACATTCACACAACTCTATGCACAAAGGTCAGAAAGTCTTTAAAGCTTGTAATGTAAGGTCAGGGTAAGAGGTAGGATAAATTTGGGAAAATGTGAGAGAAAAGCAATGCTTAAGGGAGCTAAAATCCTAACAAAACCAAGACCGAAAATAGATAATGACCAATCATCTCCAACATAACTCAACTCCACCAAAAATTCACCAAACATAAATCCAATCATATCAAAAATTTCCAACACTTACAATTACACTCATAAAAATATAACAATGTAGAACTTGAGTGAATAAACAAACCTTGAACTCTTCAACTTCATTTTTCTTATTGAAACTCATTTTTTTTTCTGATCAACCTTCACTTAGAACAATTGAATCATTAAACAATTTTTTCCTTTAAGTTCACTTTTTTTTTTCTTTTCATTTTTTTTTTCTTGAACTTCATATTTTTTTTTCATCATGCTTTATTTTTTTTCACAAGAAATTCAACTCTCAAATCATCAAAAATAAACCACCATGAAAAACAATTACAACTTCTTAACACCACTCAATTGTGCAAATAGTAAGCACACTACAAACTCTCTCACCTCACTCACTAATAGTTCCCCCAAGCTAAGCTTGGGACTAGTAACCAATGGGGCAAAATCGGTTTGTAATGTGGCTAATAATCAACAAAAAGGTCATGGCAACAACATGGGTAGCAAGAAGGGAACAATTGTATCTAATATCGTCTGAAGGCCACCTAAGAGAACAACGCCTTCGTCCTCCTCAATGTGCATAATAATGAGTCGTAAAACACTACTTATAGTCACAAACCAATACTCAAATTCATTGACATACCAGGAACTAACACACATTCCACACCAAATCAACTAGTCAAGCAATATATTCACAAACAGTTGGGAAAAATTGACACATGTTAAGGCATCCAAGCAATCAAATATCAAATCATGGCTAACTTATCCACAATACTCATCATCATATACCAAGAATCAAAACAATTTTTAAGTATGGGGCACAGGGAAGCATGATTTATCATTCATTGGAACGTATTTTTGTATTTTTTTTTTCAAAGCGGTAAAACTATACTAGAAAGCAATAAATCTATACTAAACCTCCCCCCACCCTTGAATCTTGCAATGTCCACATAGCAAAGGTAAAGTATCAAGACAAGTAAGGAGAGAAGATACTCACAAACCCTCATTGAGGGGGAAGAGGAGGGTTTTGAAACCCTTGAGACCGCAACCAAACACCAAAGTCAGTGAAAGCCTTCGATAAAGAAGCCAAATGATCCTTGATTTCCTTTTGCTCGGCCTTGATTTGATCAACACTCTGTTGCAATTTTGTAAGTGCTTGTTCAACCGACACTGGAGAAACTCTAGCACCTTCAAGAGGAGATGATGGAACGGGTGGCTCAGGAAGCAATGGTGCTTGATTTCTCAGTGAAGAATGAGTAAAGGACTAATTATTTATATCCTTCAAAGATATTTGCTCAGGAGGGGGAAATGCATCTTCATCTTTATGAGTGCACCAAAGGGTGGTGCCATCTTTCTTTTTCAACCAACTAGAAGGAATTTCTACTGCATCGATCCCATCTACAAAACCATCTCTTTTGAGTTCTTCATTGTATCCTAGATAATTTGCAATGTGAGTGATAAACCCTCCTTGCACAAATTTTCCTCCAGTAGTGTTATTATTGGCTACGTGTTGCAGTTGTTGAATAAAGAAGGCACCAATGTCTATAGGTTCAACATGAAGCATGTGATGGAGCATATATAACTCATCCTTACGAACCCTACTCCCTTCTTGTCGACCAAAAATTGTATTGGAAAACAACTTGAGAGTATATTGAGAGTATAACGTAGTGCAGGGTGGCGGACGGACGTAATAGAACTCCTCTTGGAATCATATGTGCCTTCACCAGTGAGGATCCGCCAAAGGTCATCTACATCCCATCTTATTGGGGTCATTCTCGAGCCACCACCCTGTAATCCAAAAGCCAAATTAAGATTATTCAAATTCCAAGTATGATCATTGTTGAATAGCCGAAAAGTGATCTTAGTCTCGCCACTTGATGGGTTTGGGAATAATTGGACTTTTAGAGAGCTTAAGAATTCCAAGGTTGCTCTCTGTGATGTTGGGAACTTAGTCATGAGAAGGTTGCCCATCCTGACATTATCGAAAAGCCAACGAATATCATCCTCAATGTGTAAGGTTGTCAAAGTATCAAGGTCACCATAGCGTGTGGCAACGACTCCTCGCTTAAAATAGCTGCTCATATTTCTCCTTATACTCTACATCCCCATTAAAATCAATGTCAAAGTAATTGACGGCTTCATTGTTCTTGGCTCTAGTGATTGGCGACGTTGCTTTCTTGCCATTAGAGACGGATGAATTTCGCTTGGATGATGAACCTTTCTTTATAAGAGACTGCCTTGCCTTAAGAGTGGGGTTATTAATGTCGTTCTTTTGTCGAACACTTGAAGTGCGTGCCATTAGAAAATCTTAGTCTCACGCAAAGAAGCAAGTTATAATACACAACCTCAAGCACGGATATACAAGCCAAAATTGCAATCAAGAAAGTAAAAAATTACAGGCAACCAAACTCAGTATAATCAATCCAATGATGACAACAATTTTAGTCACAAATATTCCGCCCAAATTGCCGGCAGTGACAAGGGATAAAGAGTCGAAAATTATTCGGTCAAAACAGAGGATCAAATTCTATATACTTGCTGCGATTATTACCTTCAATTCGCCACAAAATCGATCAAGAAAACCACCAGAGTTCGCCTAAAAGGAATTCGCTGACCCTGTAAGTTGCTTCTTGCCTTGCGATTATGCTTCTAATCCCTTTTCTTTTTATTTATCTCTTTTTTTTTTTTTTTTTTTTTTTTGGAATTACATTGAGAAAAGAAATCAAAACTGATGTGAATAACAGTGCACTCCGCAGCTTAATTGCGGTATTTTGGTGTTACCCGCGGTTCGGTTGCGGAGTAAACTGTTATTGTTGCTTGACTTGCTTCTTAATATACGGGAGTGAGATAAACCGCGGCATGATTGCGGCAAAGGTGGGTATATCGCGACCCGGCTGCAGAGTAGTCTGGAATGTCGCACTTTAGCCTCCACTATGCGTGCTTCTTCCTCCTGCAATCACACATTAGTTGTTAGCAGCAAAGAAAAGAAGTAAAAAGAGCTTAATTGCAGGGGAGGGAAGTAAGAACAATAATACTACAGACTACACTATGGTAATATATAGGTTCTACCTAACTTACCAAAATAATACAAAGAAAAAAAAAAATAAAAAAATAAAAAGCACTAAGACTACTACTAATCTGTAGAAACGAAAATCCTAGAAAAAAAAAAAACAAAAGCAAAAGGACAAAGACACTAAAATACAAGAAAAACTACTATAAAAAAATAATAACAACTAAGGAGTAATAAAAATAAAAATAAATAAATAAATAAAAGGAAAACCTTAATCCTAGAATTCTAGCAAATACTAGTAAAGCATATACTAAAACAACTAGGTAAAAGATTAAAAGAAAACTAAATAAATAAGCTATATATATAGAAAAAAATTTGGGTTCCCTCCCAAAAGCGCTAGTTTAACGTCATCTAGTTTGACCACCTTTTTATTCAATTTGAGTGAGGATCGGAAAGGGTAAAAACCGCTTTTCCTTCAACGGGTTCGCCTTCTCGATAGTGCTTAAGACGTTGTCCATTAACCTTAAAAGAACCAGTAGCTTCACTCCAAATTTCAACTGAATCATAGGGGAAAACCTTTCGTACTTGAAATGGACCGGACCATCTTAATCGGAGTTTCCCAGGGAACAATTTCAAACGAGAATTATACAACATGACCAACTCTCCTTCGCGAAACTCTCGCCTTAAAATATGCTTATCATGCCATTTATTTGTTCTCTCCTTGTACAACTTTGAGTTTTCATAAGCTTCCATCCGAAGTTCATCCAACTCGTTAAGTTGTAGCAATCTTTTCTCACCTGCTGCTTTAGCATCAAAATTTAGGCTCTTGATAGCCCAATACGCTCGGTGCTCTAGCTCAACGGGAAGATGGCAAGCCTTACCATCCACCAATCGATATGGGGTCGTACCAATTGGCGTTTTGAATGCCGTTCGATACGCCCATAATGCATCATCAATTTTCATCGACTAATCTTTTCTTGTCCTTGCAACAGTTTTTTCTAAGATAGATTTGATTTCACGGTTTGACATCTCGACTTGACCACTAGTCTGTGGGTGATAACCAATACCGATCCTATGTTGCACTCCATACTTTTTCAACATTGCTTCAAATCGATGCTCCAAGAAGTGTGTTCCGCTGTCACTAATCAACACACGTGGTAAACCAAAACGAGGGAAAATAATTTTTTTGAAAAATTTTCTTACCACACGATCATCATTGGTTGGAGTAGCAATTGCTTCAACCCACTTTGAGACATAGTCAACGGCCACTAAAATGTATCGATTTCCATTAGAAGAAGGGAATGGTCCCATGAAATCTATCCCCCACACGTCAAATAACTCGACCTCGAGTATGTTGTTGAGTGGCCTCTCGTTCTTCCTTGAAATGTTGTCGGTCCGTTGACAACGATCACAAGCCTTGACATATGAGTATACGTCCTTGAACAGAGTTGGCCAATAGAAACCACATTGTAAAATCTTCGCGGCCGTTTTTGTAGGACCTGCATGTCCACCACAAGGTAAGTCATGGCAATGTGAAATAATGTTGCTTACCTCAACTTCTGGGACGCATCGTCTAATCATAGCATCTGCACATAGCCAATAAAGGAATGGGTCGTCCCAAAAATGTCGCTTGGCCTCGTAAAAGAATTTTTTCTTTTGTTGAGACGAATAGCCGTGAGGCAATACACCAAGAAATTAGCTAAATCAGCATACCAAGGTGATTCAATTTGAGAAAGTGCTAATAAATGTTCATCGGGAAAGAATCATCAATGGGGAGGTCATCTCCATCCCCCTTATCGAGAAGGAGGCGAGAAAGATGGTCTGCAAAGACATTCTCAGTCCCTTTTGTGTCCCGTATCTCGATGTCATAATCTTGCAGCAGAAGGACCCAACGAATCAACTGCGGCTTGGCATGACTCTTAGTCATCAAATATTTCAATGCGGCATGATCTGTGTGAATTATCACCTTCGAACCAACAAGGTATGAGTGGAACTTCTCTATTGCATAAATTACTACTAGCATCTCTTTTTCAGTTGTGGCATAATTCATTTGGGCAGAATCAAGAGTTTTACTAGAGTAATAAATGGCGTGAAGTTTTCTATCCTTCTGTTGCCCCAAGACGGCCCCTATTGCATAGTCACTAGCATCACACATAATTTCAAATGGTAGGGTCCAATCCGGGGGTTGCATAACGGGAGCGGAGATCAATGCTTCCTTCAACCTGTTAAAAGCCTCAAGAGGGCATCTTTGGCCAAAAGCTCAGTTAGAGGTCTAGAGATTTTCGAAAAATCTTTAATAAATCGCCTATAAAATCCTGCATAACCAAGAAAACTCCGAATTCCTTTTACATAATTAGGAGGGGGTAGTCGCTCAATGACCTATATCTTTGCTTTATCAACCTCAATACCCTTATTTGACACCACATGGCCTAGAACAACTCCTTGTTGTACCATGAAATGGCATTTTTCCCAGTTCAAAATTAAATTGACTTATTTACATCTATGGAGCACCTTTTCTAAATTTTCAAGACATACATCAAAAGATGTTCCATAGACAGAGAAGTCATCCATAAAAACTTCCATGGAATGTTCAATAAGACCTGAGAAAATTGCCATCATACAACGTAGAAACGTGGTTGGAGCATTACATAATCCAAATGGCATTCTTCGATAGGCGAAGGTGCCATAAGGACATGTGAAAGTAGTCTTTTCCTGATCGCATGGACGGATGGGAATTTGAAAGAAACCAGAGTATCCGTCCAAGTAGAAGAAAAAGGAATGCTTAGCCAAACGTTCAAGCATCTAATCAATAAATGGAAGGGGAAAATGATCCTTCCGGGTGGCCTTGTTTAACCTCCTGTAATCAATACACATTCGCCAACCTGTAACAGTTCTAGTGGCAATTGGCTCACCCTTGTCATTCTTGACAACGGTCATACCTCCTTTTTTTGGAACTACTTGTACAGGACTAACCCACTTACTATCTGAGATAGGGTAAATTATTCCCGCAGCAAGTAATTTAAGAACCTCTTTTTTAACTACCTCCATCATGTTTGGATTAAGTTGTCTTTGAGGTTCTATGGAGGAGGTATGATTGTCCTCAAGAATTATCTTATGCATGCAGAATGAGGGATTAATACCCTTAATATCATCAATGGTGTACCCAATAACACTTTTATATTTTCTCAAAACAGTGAGCAGTTGCTCCAATTTCGTGTCATTAAGCTCAGCATTAACAATAACAGGATATGTATTATTAGGACCAAGATATGCATATTTAAGAGTAGAGGGAAGGGGTTTTAACTCTACCTCGGGAGGCGTAGTACTCTCCCCAACACTTGATACACTAAGAACTTCCTTCACTAGAGCGGTGGTTGGATTTGCTTTTCCTTCCTCAAGTAGCCGCGTGTACTCCCTTGTTTCCCAATCTTCCTCACTGGTGCTTCCTGCCAACACCGTTTCCAATGCATCGTTTGTCTTGATTAAGGGAAGTTGCTCACGTTCTAAATCATCAAGGACATCTACTTGGTAGATAGTCTCTGTAACACCCTAGAAATTCCTTTATTTTAAAATACCTGTTTTGCTTTGTATAAAACTTCGAATAGGAATATCTAAGACATTACCGCCACCATAAAAACGGTTAAGGCAAATATCAAAGATACACAGCGGAAGACTAAATTTAAAAACCTTTCCAAAACAACCAACTTGAAAAGCTAACCAAACGAAAGTAAAGTTAAAACCAAAATGAGCGAAGTAAAATGAAAATCAACCTACAACTTGGAACCATTAAAGGCCCTTATTAAAAACCAAACCAAATCCAAACTTGATGTTGGCTTCACATATAAATATTAGCATAAATAATTAAAGTAGAAACACATTGTAACTAATATAAACTAGCATGATTCGCTCTTCACTCGTGCCCCATCATGAATATGTCTCATCACCTGAAAACCTCCTCTCTACTTGTCCCGACTACTCGCCATTAGAAAATGGGTCGTCGTAGGGCCAAAGTAAAGACATGGCCAAACACACAAACACACACAATCAGCAAAGCTGAGTACATAAGCGTAATTAAACACACTAACATGCTTTCACCTATCAACACACACTTACCTCATTGCACCTGTTCACAAACACACCAATCAACACAACAAAATGACTAGACCCTAATTAATTCATTTTGCATTGATTACGCATCGAACGGGTTTCCACCTATTAACCTCCCCCAAATAAATTTGAGGTTAACTGGCACGGGAGCTAACGGTGCCAGCGACAAACCACACAAAGGTGGCGGAATTCCTGCGCATAATAAATAATAAAAAGGAATATACAACGTCCTGTACTCCATTGGAAGTTATGGTTAAATATAAAACCCCATAACCCCCCCCCCCCATAGTTCATACTTAAGGTATATACGTTCCAAGAGTTTTGGTGCGTAATCTCTTTTACTTTACGTTATTTACATATTATTAGACTTGGTGATGACTCTCAAAGCATAATAAGTCAATCAAAAATAATTATTCAATCAAACAAACATACCAATTTAATTCTTGAATAATTAGTGACCACATATTATTTAATGTTGAACCCTTTTTAATTCTACCTCAGTGTCAAAGACACCTTAAACGCATAATGCGCCAAAAATCCTATCCCTCGGTGTTAAAAACACCTTAAGTGCACAAAGGCACCAACATACAATTTATTCCTTGTGTACCTAGACACTTATATAGCTCCTTCCTCATGCTTAAAGCATCAATAAAAATTATTTGAACCATAATAAAATTCCTTTTCAATATTCCAAACATAATTAAACATGTAGTTTAATTAATCATGCCTTCTAACATGCCATAAATAAAAATGTGGTTCAAACACAACATGCCAAAAATACAATTTTCCAATCCATAACCCATCACAAATAATTCATGCTTCACCATTCAATCACAAACACCATAAACTCACAATTCCATACATAAACCTTAGCATGATACTACTTGTAATTGATTGAAATCAAACCTAACATGATTCTACATCATCAAAATATGCTAAGTACGCGAACGTACCTCAAATAAGCCCTTAAAGTGGCCAAATACACTACAACACCTCTCGAATCACGTCTCCTACATAAAGGGACAATAATACTATATCAATTGCTCTTGTATACACAATTTCCAGCAACTTAAATCCGCTTTAGACTATTTAAAATAATCTGAAAATTATTTAAAAACCCCTAATTAAACTCTTCTTTAATGGGTAATTAAACCCTTTTATAAAATCGCAAATCTACTACTTTAAATAAAATTCCAGCAACATATTTCATCAAAACTCCCTTAAAAACTTGGTTAAAACATACTATTATGCCCAATTAATCAATAAAATCAATAGATAAACAAAAGCCCCAAATCAAATAGTATAAGAACCCTAAAAATTACATCTTTAATAAATTAGAAACCCTTACTTTAATTATATCCAAATCTGAAAATAATACTTATAATAATAATCTGAAATTATATCTTTAAATCAATTAAAACATGATTTGATACTAAATTAACCGTTTTGAAACTAATAAAATCAAAACTAAACTAATAAATAAAATTAAGAAAAGGAAGAGGAAGAGAGGAACCAAGCCAAAAAGGGGTGGTGGCTGGCGGCCTGCTGCTGGCCGGAGGTGGCAGCGGCGCCGGCGGACAGCTGCGGTGGAGCCGCGGCAGCAGCAAGGTGGTGGCAGCGGTGTTCCTACGTGAAAACAAAGAGGGGATTAAAGGAAAATAAAGAAGAAAAAGAAAAAGAAAAGAAGGAAAAAAGGAGAGGGGAAAGGCGTGGCTGCTGGGGTCGCCGACAGGTGGCCGACGGCCGGCTGGCCGTTTCCGACGGCGGCAGTAGCACGGGGTGCGTGGCTGCTCTGTTCTCACGGGAAGGAGGAAAGAGGAAAGAAAAGAAAAGAAGAAGAAAAAAAAGAAAAGAAAAGGAAAAGAAAAGAAAAGAAAAGGAAAAATAGTCCATTTTGACCATTTGACTTTTTGTGTGGGGAATTTTGGGGATCTAGTAGATATATATAGTGTAGGGTAATTAGTGTAGGTTTGGGCTTCATATAGTCATGGACTTAAAATAGTTAACCCAAATACAAAAGTAGGATGAATTAGTTTATTGACTTAAATATAAATACTTGCTCTATTAATAATCCAATAATTAAAATAGTTTGACCCAAAAATATATTTTATAATTAAATAAATAATTTATAAAATACATTAAAAATACGGGGTATTACAGTTTCTCCCATGGAAGGAGTTCCCATAGCATTCAAGAGTGAATACTCCATTTTCTCGTCTCCCACCTCAAAAGTGATTTTTCCATTCTTCATATCAATGATTGCACCTGCAGTGGCTAAGAATGG
The DNA here is from genome assembly GCF_001683475.1 of Chenopodium quinoa. NCBI lineage: Eukaryota > Viridiplantae > Streptophyta > Magnoliopsida > Caryophyllales > Amaranthaceae > Chenopodium > Chenopodium quinoa. The sequence goes on along the minus strand of NW_018743391.1, from coordinate 1,766,661 downwards.
TCTACCAAGTATAATAGGGACATGTGCATCCTCTTCCATCTCCATCACAACAAAGTCACATGGGATAAAGAATTTTCCCACACGAAGAGGAACATCTTCAACTATACCCAAGGGAAATTTAACCGACCTATCTGCAAGTTGTAGAGACATGCGTGTAGGCTTTAGTTCACCCATTTGAAGTTTCTTACAAATAGAGAGCGACATGAGACTCACACTTGCACCAAGATCACATAATGCCTTGTTGATCTCTATATCCCCAAGCTTCACTGGAATGGAGTAGCTACCTAGATCGCCTAGTTTCTTAGGAAGTGTATTTTGCAAAATTGCATTACGCTCTGCATTAAACGCAACTGTAGCATTCTCCTGTAGCTTCTTCTTGTTAGAGAGAATATCCTTTAAAAATTTTGCATAAGATGGCATCTCAGATATTGCATCTAAGAATGGAATGTTGATGTGAAGCTTTTTCAGAATATCAAGAAATTTTCCATACTTTTTCTCTAACTTAACTTGAGCCAACCTTTGCGGGAAAGGAACTGTTGGCACATATGGAACAAGTGGTGGTGGAGTTGCTGCCTTTGGCTCTTCCTCAATCGCGCTACCATCGACCACCTTCTCTTTATTGACTACCTCTTCAACAAGCTCCTTTGATGGCTCCTTCATGGGGGATCTTCCAACTGCTTTCCACTCCTCAAAGTCACAACATTCATATGCCCCTTTGGTGGTTGCTCTGTTTGACCCGAAAAAGTGCCCGGAGTCTTCAAAATTGGCCAACTTGATGAGCAAGTTAACTTATTTGATTTTCCATGAGCTTGTTCTGAGCTTATAGTTGTTGGATGTTGTTGTTCGTTGTGGTAACGAAGTTCTCAAGCATTAGCTCAAGGTTGGATTTTTGTGGAGGTGGTTGCATAGGTTGTTGGACTAGAGGTGGTCTTGCTTGGAAACCGGGTGGAGCATTATAATTATTGTTTCGAGGTGGTGGTGGAGGTGGATTTTGTTGAGCTTGGGTATTCTTGTAAGAGAAATTTCAATGATGTTTCCAACCTTCATTGTATGTGTTTGAGTGAGGATCATATGGCCTTTTGGGATTTGAAGTGTAGAATGCATTGGCTTCCTTAATCGACATCTCATGTGAATTTTGTGGGCAATCAGGGGAAATGTGACCTTGTACATTACACATTTGACAAGTTTCAGCAGATGAGCCAGAAGATGCCGCTTGGAACTTGTCAAACTTGCTTGTCAATGCCTGCATAGAACTAGTTAAAAGGGTTAGAGCATCAACATCATGCATACCTCCCTTTTTAACATTGCTTCGTCCTCCTGGATGGTAATTATCATTTGCCGCCATCTTCTCAATCAGCTCCTTTGCCTCAGTTGGGTTCTTAGTCAAGAGAGAACCCCCAGACGCAGCATCAATATAGATTCGGAATTCTTGAGTTAAACCATTGTAAAAGGTTTGGATCAACATCCATTCAGGAATACCATGGTGAGGGCATTGTCTCTGCAATCGCTTGAACCTCCTCCATGCTTCATATAAGGACTCATCATCTGACTGCCTAAAAGTAGATAGCTCATTTCTCAACCTTGCAGTCTTTTCTTGTCCTAAGAACTTGACTAGAAAAGCTTTCACCCATTTGTCCCATGTGTCAAAAGATCCGGGACCTTCATCTCTCAACCATTCCTTCGCCCTATCCCGTAATGAGAAAGGAAAAAGGCAAAGTCTAATAGCATCATCTGTAACACCATTTAGTTTCATAGTATCGCACTTCTCCAAGAAACTATCAATGTGACTGACAGGGCACTCATGAGGCGTGTCTGCAAACGAATCATTAGAGATGAATTGAATGAACTGTGGTTTCAATTCAAAGTTCTGAGCAGTAGCAGGTGGTCTGGCAATGCTGAGAGGAGTCCGGTTGTGGTATAAGGAATACCATACTCCAAAAGAGACTTTGTTCCTGGATCGACCATGTTTCTATGGTTTTGATTTCTCCTTCTTCTTCTACCTCCTCGTCTCCTTGCAGTTGCTTCAAGTTCAGAATCAAATGGAATTAAATCGTCTGACCCTGAACGTCGAGTTTGCATGCAACAAAGAACTAAAAGCAAAGAAATAAAAAACACAAGAGACAATAGCCGAAGCAACAAATAAAGCGTAGTAAAAACGAATCACAAATAACTAGTGTAAAACCGTTAGTCCGCGGCAACGGCGTCAAAATTTGATAGGCGTGTCACGTACCTAACAAAATAACCGAACTAACTCTACTATGTAGCTGAGCAAGTAGGGGTCGAATCCCAAGAGACTAAGGATTAACTAATTAAACAGACTCAAATCAATACTAAGTAAGTAACCAATCAAAGTTGAGAAATATATACTAAAACAATATTAAATAATAATAATAATAATAATAATAATACGGAATTAATCAAGAACTAAAAACATCTAAGATTAAGTATCCCCACTAATATGAAACAATGCAATAGAACAATCCCTTTCCCTCAATTAAATCAATAAATATTCCCCGGGACAGATGCTCCCTAAAACAATACTAAGAGTTTCTTTCGATCAACTAATAGTTTCCCTAACATGCAATCATACCTATTTTCATGGAATCATACATATTAAAGACATTGAGAATGGCATCTTATAAGCCCTAGCAAGTACAATTAGCTATTTTCATGCATAAAAGCTCTTACTTTTAATTAGGGTTCTAAAATCAATTAAGAATCAACTTTCGTTGTAAACCTAATCACATTCAATAATATTATTTCTAGTTTATCATTGATAATAAAACCAACCCTAACAAAGAGAAATTATGAATTAATTAAATTGGGAATTGGGAATCAAATAACACATCAATCCATATTAGGGTTCAACCTAACCCTAGATTATGAAACTACTCACACATAATAATAGAAATAACAAGACAATTAATTAAAGAAAACATAATAACAATAAAAATTAAAGAGAATAAGGAAGAGAAATCAATACTTGCAATTGGAATTAAATATGAAAACTTGAATCTTGAAAGTAATAAGGAAGAACGTAATACCAAAAGCTCTAAAATAATGTATGTAAAAAGTGATAGATAAAAGTCTATCTAAAACCTATTTATATGCTAGGAAAATAATAGTAGTCTTTTCTTAGTATTAGGACTCCTAAGATCCCTAAAATAGGGCTACATTCGTTGGTAATGAAGAGGCCGCAATCGGGCTGCGGTACAAGGTCGCGAGCCGCGGTATTGCTGCGGTGTAGGCTGCCGACTTGAATTCTTGCTCCTTTGTGAAGTGCGCTGCAGGTAAGCTGCGGTAAGTCATAGTAAACCGCAATCAAGCTGCAGACTAGGCTGCCATGATGCTTCGTGGATGCTAAAAACGCTCCATATGAAGAATATCTTGCGTCCAAGTTGAATTCCACGCAAATCGATCCCTATTCCTATAAAAACAAAGACAAACAAACCGAGAAGAGCAATATCGAAATAGGAAGAATAATAGCTCTAAAAGAGTAGGAAAATGAAGGAAACACAATAAAATATGACCAAATATCACATATAAATCATGTATAATATCGTGTTATCACCTAGGAGCGAGGAAGGGACCTTGGGAACACATACCTTGACTTTAGAGCTTGAGCAACTCCGCGATTCTTGGCTACACTTGGGATCTTATGAGTACTTCAAAAGGATCACGCCCAATCCTTCCTAGAAGAGTGCCACTCTTCGTACTCACGCAGGTGTCTCCGTGTGTTCTTCATCACACACTCCTGCAAATCCAAGAACTATTCATGCAAATATGTGCAACTCACAACACTTTGCAAATTCAAGGACTATTCATGCATCGGAGTTTCGACATTAAGAACACTTAAGTTCATCCTCTTTCAACATTTCGGCTCACCTATCCTACTCAACGAGTCATGGACTAGGTGTAGCAATAAGGGCTAAACCCAACCTCATCTCTTTGGTACCTCTATCATTCCCTACTCAAGTAGTATCCGCGCTAGTGATTCTAGGTGCATTTAAGAATCACTATCGTTCCCAACTCTTGAGCCACTGTCTAGAGATATTAAGAGTATGCTCAACATGTACATTCAATTCGGTTTCAATATCAATCCTATTCTTGGAGTATCTGGGTCAGAGATTCTAGGTACATTTAAGAATCACTACTTTCTGCCTACTGAAAGAATATCTGGACAAGAGACATTATAAGAGCCACACTCAGCATGTCTTTGAATCACCTGGATAGAAACCACTCACAAGAGTTAGATTCAATATACACCAACAGTGTAAAACAACAACGAATCAGCCAAACTAGGCTCCAGACTTAATCAGAACAAAAGTTCAAGTTAAAAGCACATCAATGCATCCATGTAAGTTGTCTCATCTGACCACCCAACTTGGGCCATAGACACATTAAGAGCACTAAAACTAAACCTGCTAATATCAAGCAATATGTCTAGCAAGGCATCTCATAACCATAAAAATTAGAGGGTTGCCGAACCAGATACCTCAACTACGTAGACTCATTATCTGACACTTCGTCACTGGAATGAAACAGCAGATGGGATTTTTGTAAACACATTCCTTTAGACGATCTAGCACTTACTTGTACTTCATCCTTTGTAAGAAACTGCTTGATTCTTCCTGCTTTTACATACTCTCACCTGAGTACCATTTCAACAAGCTCTGTCTTACTTTGTCACTACCTTCGTAGTTCCTGAAAATGTGTCACACTTGCTTTGCAATTAACTCAACCAGAGTACAACTCATCAACCGGTAAAAACATACACTGGCAGGGTAATCATAATCTTTGTTGTTTACTTAACCTTCGTCCACTGCATCACTCCAACTCCAACAACGATTGGACAAAGCTATCTAGACAAATTAAGTGAACCAACAAATTCCTTTCTGCAAAGCTACATCATGTCAAGAATAAAATGTTAAATCAATTAACTTGCAAATCATTAGCATATTGAATCAAACATCAAAGTTAATCCACACCCAACAACTCTGGGTTTAACATAATCAACATATTCACCATATTAAATTCTCTACATAGGAATGAGTTTAATACATACCTTGGTCGATTCAATGATCTTATCATCTAGAATCACACCACTCATCTCATCATCTCATACTTTCATCTTGGCATATATGAAAATTAAGACCTTCAATCTCAATCAACCAATACATGTACGTGTAATCAACAACATATGATTAAGCAAGCATCTGACTAACGTCAATGCTTATCATAATAAACACACACATGCATTACATCAATACATTAGCATGCCAAGAATGAAACATTTGACATAGTTTGGGTACTTACACTTGACCCCCACATGACTTGTCTAGTTCACTCACCATATTAACTGCAAAAGCTAATTAATATGTGAAGGTTATACCTTATACCTTCAGTTGTCTCATATGATTGTATCACTAACAAACCCCATGATCATCAGTCAATCACGCTAGGAAGCTTACACAACCTTACTGCAAAGTAGAAAAACTCATAGCACATGTGAGTAACACAATTGGGTCAATACCAAACTTACATGTATATCATGAAAATACAATATCTTACCTTCAACGAACCTCCTTTCAATGTAAACAAACACCTTCCAATTTCCTTTGAAAGACAATTACAAATGAAGGACATATCATGGCAAGACAAGACATATAAATTTCAAGCACATAAAACTCAACTAGAGCTTACTTTCAATTTAACATGCTTTTTCTCTTCGAAACTAAATCAAGTAATATTTATCATGGTCTTTTCATATGGTTCAGGATTCTTATCCACAATCACTAGAATACCAATTAATCAATCCATCTAAAACTTTCCAACAGGAAAGTAAACACAAGATGGAACTCATCTAGTTCATGCTTGGGTCATTATACTTACCTTAGTTGATCCACTCTTTAACTGCTTGCCAGACCAAAGCTTAAGAGACAAAAGCAACCACATGATCAACCAAGGTTAATCGGTTAATATATAAGATAAAATGTACTTGAGAAACTTCACATACATGAACGGTCAAATTAAGGTCATACAGACTTACACAAATAGCTCATAGTTCAACATATACATCACCCATACATTTACATACTGGTCACACATGTCATATGAAATGTACTTTAAGGAATAAATTCATAGTTAGAAACCCCCATATTAGATCACACACCTTGTGATAATAAAACATGACTCCTATCAAAGTTTCAGGGAAAGACAACTAACAACTTGGGTGAACAACACTTTAATAACATAACAACATGAACTATAAGGCTACTCCCACATAGAAAATATTCACAGAATAAATAATCTACAATTAAGACATAGAAAATTTACTTTATATTCTTACCTCATGTGGAGTCCATAACATTTAAACTAGTATAACTTTACCAGTCCTTGTCAAATCATACCTTTCACTTCTGATCTCAAGCATAGAGGAAAACTGGTCACACCTAGACCTTCAACAAGAAAGGTTAAATGCTAGTCCTCTAGCAATTAAACACAATTCAAATTCTAAGATAAGCTAAACAAACCGCAAGAGTTAACAACAATAATTCTAAATCCCTTTTTCAAATTAAAAAGGGAACATCACAAGCTTATCACATACTCCATGCGCAACAAATATTATTCCAAGGTTAGGGAAACAGTTCAACATAATACTATCCAAAGATAGAACACATAACATCCCTAATCAACTAGGAAAAATAACAATGCCCATAATCATACATGATTAAACAAAGCACACAAACAAAAGCAGAAATAAGGTAGTTTCTCTTTAGAAAAAATAAATATCATTTAGCTATAGACTAACTTCTCAAAGAGTTTCCATCTCAAAGTTCTCACCATCATGAAAAAGACTAACTCAACCCCCACATTGCAACACAATAAATCATAAAATAAATTATGCATACTTTGGGCACATATAATAAACATATTATATAAAGAAGAGTTAGAAATAAGTTAAATAAATTGAGGACTTATCTGACAAAGATCATTTCAGCTATAAAAGGTTTTCCCTTCTGATCGAGTTCTTAATCAATCACATTTGCCCGTGGAGAAGACTACTACCATTGGGCTAGCAATCGGTTATCCACCTCACCGGAACATGAAATACAACCATGTCATCAGGTATCATGCAGCACTCTTCGAGTCTTCGATTAATATCTCCCGAATAATATCAGGTTAATCAAAGAAATTCTAATTACAGTGCCTTAACATCACAAAGTAGAGATGATTTAATTGTCCAACTTAATTGCGTCATCATGGCATCAAATCTTGAAGCCCAACAACGTCAGAGATAAAGAATTACGCTCCACCCAAACTTCAAATAGCTACGAACTTATGAGTCCCACCAAAATATACTCCAAGATTAAGAGGGCTTCTTTTATCATAGATTAGCCGACATTATAGAAAATTGTCGACACTTGTCAACAGAAGAAGCAACTTACACGCGATCAAACATAATGAAAAATCAATTAGCTTCCATCGTATCATATTAATTGAAACAACCAGTTTCTAATATCCCTTGCTTTCTTTTTAAAAATTTAATTTACCAAATTGATTCAGCCGTAATTAACAAAGATCGGCAAATAAATTTAGCCTTAATATCCTTCGTCTCTTGTTGAACAGAACGACACACAATTAAGGAATCAACAGTATATTAATTATACTATTTTGCTTCTAAATTGTTGGAAAAATACATGTTGATTCCATGGATGATAATAGACAAATCAAGAAATTCCCTTGAAGCAAATTCGACCGCTATTCTCGAAACATAAACCTGTTCTCCTTCAGTTGTGTCGTGTTTTGGAATCAAATGACTTAAAAGTGAAATACGCCACCACCGGTATAAGTATCCTAGTGACGCACGCCCCCCAAGTTTTACACAATGACCTCCATAATTCGTGTACCCGAATTCGAAGGTTGGAATTGCTCAAGAACTGTTCAGATATCAAAGGGGTAGGCTTGTGTTTATGTGTTTAGGGTTCAATAATATTGTGTTATTAATTATTAAAAGAAGTAGACAATACTCGTATTTTATATGTAACCCAAAAATAGGAGACAAATAAACAAACCCACTGTAGACACCCATTTGTGTCTCCCCAAAATCAAACCCGGTGATGAGTACCTTTCACGTCGAATCATAATCGAATGAAATGAAAGTGTGGAAAGTCTAGTGTTGCGGATAGTTTTAATTTCTTTTCTTTTCTCTCTGTTTTTGAAAACCTATTTTAAGAAAACAGCCAATCCAGTTTGGTTGGTCCATGTAAAGGGTCCAATAATGGTGTAGTTGGATGGGGATTGAAAAGAGCTTTCCAACGATATATTATAAGCCCAATTCCAATGAATAATGAGGAAGTTATGGCCAAATTACTAAACTGGGCCCGGTTTGAGCCTTATATGGGGCCCAATGATCTAGAGGAGGGCCTAATATGGATTTATCATTCCTAATGCAATCAGGAATGGTTTTAGTCTTCTAGATTCTTCTAGAAGGTTATTTTCATTCCTAATTCAATTAGCATTGATAAATTGACTTTTTAGAGTTTTAATCAGAATAAAAGTGTTTTTGAGGAAAATACGATTTTATCTTCCTGTACGGTTAAATTTTATCTGAATTTAGAAAACGCGTAAAAAAAATTGATTAGCGCCTAACGCCAGTTATTAGCGCCTGACGCTAATGTTAGCGTCTGGCGCTAACTTCGTTTTTTTCATGACGTTGAAACTCTGATTTGTTTTTTTTTATCTTTTTGGCTGATTTTCTCTATAAATAGCCTCCTAAAAACTCCGTTTTGAATCGCCAATAATCACTACAATCATCAATCCACAATCACCAATTCTCTAATTCTCTTCTTTCTCGAAGCTAAAGCTATCTTTCTCTCTTTTTTAAACCAACCCTTTATACAAAATTCCGCATTCACAAGACCAAGAAACACCTAGCATTGTTTGAAGTTGTCTTCGCCCTAGACGTGAAAGGTTTGATATTTCTGAGGGTTTAGTCCCAAATCTAGTCTAAACTTTCTTAATCTCTATTTCAATTATTTAATTTAATTGTTGTTTATTATTTTCCTTGAAGTTACTAACGCGTGTATTTTGTTATTAGAAAGAGGTACGAGGCATCCAAGTAAGTGCTTTAATGGTTTTTATTATTATTATGATCTAGAAATCATGTTTAGGTTGTTATTATGAATCCTAGCGTCATGTTAGGGTGTTTTGATCTTCCTAGTATCATGTTTAGGGTAATAACTAAAAAATGCTAATATCAAGTATGATTAAAAGTATGATGCCTTTTATATTCTTTCTAATATTTATGATTGTTAGTATCATGTTAGGGCTATATATTTGATTTTCATTGCTTAGTGACATGCTAGGGTTTGTTATTAATCTTGTTAGTATCATGCCTAGGATCTTACTATTAATATTATGCTTTAACATGATTATTTTATTATTATGATTATAATTATTATTTTGATTTATTATGTTGCTTGATTATCACACCTTTTATGCATGTTTAAAGGGAATTTGTACTTGTAATCACGCTTAATAAGATAATTAATAATCTTGTTTAGGGTTAATTTTGATTATAATTCAAGTGACTCCAATAATAGTTTATTTGTGCATTAATATTCAACCAACATAGATAAACAGGTTTAGGATAAACCTATTGATTGCATGTTAGTCAGAAAGGGCACATGAATATGATCAGAATAAAGTAGAGGCCTATTATTAGGGCAGGTTCAATCTCTTTTAGGTTGGATTTGTACCTTCATCCCCGAACTATCAGTCATGGTTCCAGACCTATTGGAGTTGACGATCTCCTGGATCATTAAGGGGTGTAACCTTCACCTCGTGAACGGTTTACAAGTTCCTAAAACTTGTTGGCGACTCTTTTACTCTATCTTCTTTCCCTTTGGACGCTACGGTACTTTAGTGTATGATCACAGTGGGGTTCAAGCTAGGGGAAATGCTTGAAATATTCCCTACACCCACTCAAGCAAATTAGGTGGGCCCAATCGGGCAATGGCCCACCCGATCGGCCACGAGTAATCCTTGGAACGTTTAATCCCCCATGAGTGTGGATCGTCAGGCCTTACAATTAACCGATTGCATTACCATTTCCAACAAAATATATATAATGGAGCTACTATAATGACATATATTAGGATCGATAAATGTGTAATACAGAGACAATTTAATTAATTAATCTTCACAAAAACATAACATGTATTTCATACATGATTACATAGTATTCCACTTAAACTTATAAACGAAAGAAATTTGATATTTATGAATGACTCCAAGCAGCATCCGCGAGAATCATAGTTACCTACCACTTCCCAAAGAAGTGAGCAAGCGTGAGTCGTATGAATTAGAATCGACACCACTGCTACAACCACCACCATGGTCGTCTGACCTTGGAATTCCGACGAGCAAAGATTCAGAATCTTCTTGAATTGAACCATCATCATTCCAAGGATGGGATCCCTTTCTTTTTATAGTCTCCAATTCCAATGCAACTTCTTTCATGGTAGGCCTCTCCTCTCCTTTTAACATCAAGCACCATTTAGCTAGATTAGCCATTTGTTGTATTTCTTCAATAGTTTTCTCGCTCACTATGTTTATGTCAAGAATGTCCAACAAACGACCTTCTTTCATCTTGAGAAGGAAGTGCATGGTGAGAAATTTCTCAGCTTCCGGCCTAGCATTAGAAATTGCCTTTTCCCTTGTCAATAGCTCCAGCAAGACAACACCAAAACTATAAACATCACTCTTTTCAGTTAGCTCACCTGTCTGCATATATTCGGGATCCAAATACCCTCGAGTTCCAAGCACCATCGTAGCAAATTGGTTTTCGTCCGGTGGAATCAACCTTGAAGCTCCAAAGTCGGTTACCTTAGCAGTGTAACATTCATCCAAGAGTATGTTCATTGATTTCATATCTCTATGAATTATTGGTGTTGAGATTGTGGTGTGTAGATATGATAGCACATTAGCAACTTTAGATGCTATATTTAAGCGTACATGCCATGTCATTATGGAAGCTCTAGCTGCATCATTTAAGTGGTCATATAACGTCCCATTGTTGATGAACTCGTAGACCAATAGTGGTACTTCACTCTCAAGACAACAACCTAGTAACTTGACCACATTTCTGTTGTTGATTTGTGATAGAACTAGAACTTCATTAATGAATTGTTCTACTTGATTTGGATCCACTTTGAGAGATTTTTTTATTGCCACAACTTGGTTATTTGGCAAAATGCCCTTGTAAACAACTCCAAAACCTCCTCTTCCTATTATGTTTTCATCACTATAATTGTTGCAAGCAACTTCAAGATCTTGCATAGTAAAGATTTTTAATGTATCAACACGCCGTCCGTAGAGTTTTTCATGTAAAAGTAAACCACCATTTTGCCGAAAAAAACTTTCTCGTGTTTTCCTAGTCTGTGCTTCCTCTCGTTTAAAGTGCAGGAGAAACCCGAAAAGGAGCAAAGTTATAATGCCACCACCAATACCTACGAGATACAAAACCACTAATTATATTAGAAGTATGCAAATAACTTCGAGATACTCATGCCACTAAGTATATTATTCCCTCTGTTTCATAATGTTAGTTCCATATAAAATCAATCACATAAAATACATAAACTTTTAAAACAAATCGGGTGTACTATAATTATTGTTCTTCAATTATAAAGATCTATCAAAGTGATCAAAATTAACCTTGAAATGAATAAAAGTTACTCGAATATGTATAAAAGTAACTCAATTCAAATAAAAATATTCTACGCTTTATTGGTAAAAAGGGCAAAAAGTTACCTTAAATTGGCTTAAAGTTACCCTTATATTGCTCGATGTACACTAATATTAGTGTCAACCGGATGTATATAAAAGTGTTTTTGGCTCTCATACTAAAAAAAAATCGGATGTACAATAATTATAGTATATCTATTATAAAGATAGCCTAAAGGAGGGATACCCAGTTAATTCCCCAAATAAACAAAATTTGTTTATCTGGGGGTATAATTGTCTTTTCAAGTACCAGTGGAGGGGTATATGCGCCTTTTCATGTACTAGTTGAGGGGTACATGTGTAATTTCCTCAATAAACAGTAAAAGCAAGTTGCAAACAGTAATTGGACAACTCACCAAAAGTACTGAATAAATGACCATGCTTTTTCAATATATTTACAAAAATGTCATCAGATTAACAAAAATTCGTTTATCTGGCAGATTAACTTGTATTTTAGGAGAAATTGGAGAAAGTAATAAAATATGGAGGTAGTGGGGTTGGTGGAAGATTAAAAAATTGTAAAAGGAAAAAGTAGTGGAGAGAATTGCAGGAGAGAGAATATATGTTAGGTCCACTAAGTGAGAGAAAATAATTAAATATTGTAAAAGCTTTTCAAATAAGGAAATGGAGCAAGTATATAAAAACGGCCGAAAAAGGAAAGTGGATCAAGTATTTAAAAACGGGGGGAGTATTATGTATAAAGTTATTTAAAAAAAAAAAAAAAAAAAAGTTAACCTAAAATTAATTAAAAGTTACCCTTATAATGCTCAATGTACATTAATATTAGTGTGAATAGGTGTATACAAAAGTTTAGTATTAAAAATCGCATTATCATACTAAAAGAAGTCAAGAATGACAACAAATTTAAGGATAGAAATCTGTATAAGCAATTATAATGTGATCCTTACCGCCAGTAGCCAAAACCGGTATGAGCCAAGGCTTTGTATTAGAAATACAACGATCGTCTTTCGTTCCATTTCCGTGGTACCCCTTTGGACATTTGCAATGGTAGCCTCCGTTTGTGTTGATACAATACTCTGCTTTCTCACAATTATTCGCTCCCTTGCACTCGTCAATATCTATGAATATAAACATCGACCATAAAAATCTTACCAACATTTGTTAAGTAGATAAAAAAAATTTAAAGAAAAATGATAAAATTATTGGTGAAGCCATAAGTTAATTATATACCTGTGCATCCACGAGGATGGTAAGGGTTACCAAAATAACCATCTTTGCAGTTGCAACGATACCCAAATTCATGAATCGGATCATAACAAACTGCGTTTTCTTTACACAAGCAACTCCCATCTTTTTTCGCCGCTGAACAACTGTGCTGTCCAATAGTCCAATTGAATACTACAGGAAGTTGCAAGGATTCCCAGTACTCCACAGGTTGAGTTAAATTTTGTTGGTAAAACGTATAAGCATCTTTTGCCACCGGAAATGCAGCATTACATGGGTTAAAAGTGTATACAGAATTATGGTTGTTATAGCTGTTTAATACCACTCGAACGTTGTTTACCCCACCGGGTATGGAAGCTTGACAGCATCCAACGCCGGAACATTCACCATCGATCACATCTTCTAACTCCACGCACTTAGTCATGCATCCTGTTTCGTATTTCCTGCCACCTCGAAAACCCTTAAACCAGGCATAGGTGTCACACCCTATAACAACTAACATGTTTTTTGTGCTAGACAGGGTAAATGTTACCAAGTTGAACGAGCTCCACCAATAGGCAGTATTCTTAGTCTTGTTGTAACAATCGTAAGAAACACCGAGTTTAGTGCGGAGTTCTCCCTCTATCACTGAAATGTTAAGAACTTTGTAATCTATACCAAAGATTGGTGTAGGAGGGCTCGTACTATGATTACATGTAATTTTAAAGGATGATGATGTTTGATTATGTGGTGGTTTATAATAACAACCTTCTTCAATACCAAAGGGGTAAGGAATGCTCAAATTTCCACACTTATCTGAACAGTGTGGCGCGATTACGAGGGGTAACACTACTTTGTCGCCGGTGATTAGTGGTGTCAACACCCAACACACGGAAATTGTTAGTAGAAGAGCATAATTTGAGTAAGTCATGCCTACTAGAGTAGTATTGAAACAGGTTTTAAATTGTAAGGGCTAGAAATGAGAGTAGAATTGCATTGAACAAAAAAACTGAGAGAGAGCTTTTATAAAGGAAAGTCTACTACTGCTTTCAAAAAAAAAAAAAAAAAAAAAAAAAAAAAAAAAAAAAAAAAGAGGAAAGTCTACTATTGGTCTTTACAAATTGAAAAGTCTTCCCGTGAAAATGAATGTACACCAAAAAAAAAAAAAAAAAAAAAAAAAAAAAAAAAAAAAAAAAACTCGCTTTGGACAAAAACATACTCATTTTTTTTCCCATTCCATTTGTTATGTTGCAATTACAAACGGAGTAACAAAAGTATAATATGGAGTACTCCATAAGTCCATAATATATCTATTCATTAGTCTCAATGCAATGTATTATTCCTTTCCTAACAAGTGGGAGAGGACTGGAACCTAACCACCCAAAATTAATCCCGGAATCCGGAATAGTCCAAAAGGTGAATTGGGTGGAACACAAAAAAAAAAAAAAAAAAAAAAAAAAAAAAAAATTACAAATATAATTATGAAAAAATTTTGACATTACTAAAAGTGTACAAATTATTTAGTAAAAATTATTTATTTGGAATGATTTACCTAGAAATTTTTTAAATCAAAATTAATTCGTATTTTACGTCATTTTAAAAAAACTTATTCTATCGGGTATTTTTTTTTTTTTGGGTCAGTGTAGAATCGCAATTGGTGATAAAGGTTTATATTTACAACCGCAATTGTTGATAGCGGTTGTATTTGATGAACAAATATTGCTATCTGCGGTTCTTTCTACAAGTTTTTTTATTAACCGTCCCACTGATATAATTATCTCACTATTTTACATGTAATCTGCATGTTTTAGCATTGCTTGGAAATAAATAGTTAGTATACAATAATAATTTTTTTAAAAAATGAAGAAGGTACTATATGAATAGTAGTTAATCATTGCATAGTCCCTTTATCCATCAGTATCCCTTGAAATGTTGTGGTCCTTGTGGACAATAAAATCTGAGAAGATGAGTACTCGTAACATTCAATTAGTATAGCAAGATGCAACTCATACAAGTATCGATTTACATGTATTGACGCAGTTGACCCATGTTTTAAGCTCGTTTTTGTCGTACTAGACTTGGTTCTTAGCTTTGACGTACCGTTCATGCCAAGTTGAGAGGGTGTACAAATAGTGACCCATGTTAATTATAAGCTCGATTTACCCTAATTGAATTAGTCCTTAGCTTTTACGGTAGCGGGCTCATTTCAAATTAAGAGGTTGTGGAAAATAGTAACATATCAACTAAAAAAGTGACTACATTAATGTCCCCATCAAACAAGTTATGGTCATTTTCCCCTTTCTTCGACGTGGAACAATTAGTCAAAACCTATATACAGCGTACAATATCTATCTAGATACAGACGTGTGTAAAACGGTGAGAGTGTTAGTTAAGTTAGAAATTTCAAAAGGGCGAAACAAGCACACCCCATAATTTATACTCCTTCCAATAAGCTAAGGTCGTATTCATGCTCGTACAATATCGAAAGGTACGCAGTTGACTAGTTGGAGTCGACCTTGCATTGATCCATCAATCCATCATTCATTTATCTTTGGAATGTTATGTTGCGCAACAGACAGATAGTACAATGAAATTAAAGACGAAATGCACCATTCAATTTTGTACATTTGTACTTCTTTATTTTGGAAAATTCTAATTTGGCGTTGGAGGTGGAAGAATCAACACAATTCACTACGGCCTATGGATTTCTATATATTAAAGAAAAATAATAATAATAATAATAAATAAATAAATAAATATCTCTTTTGTTTTAGTGTATTGAGTCTAATAACACATTGATGCATACATGGATGTACAATAATTTAGGCATTTAGCAACTACAATCATTAAATCTTATCTTCCATGCACGATTTAGGGTGAAGGATTATAGTTTGGGAGAGATGTATGTGATTGAAAAATATTCAATCCTACGTCATTCGTTTTATTTTAGTTGACATATGGATTTTTACCTAGGTTTGTCAATACATAGTGTATAATTTTAAATATAAATATGTACAATTATGTATAAACAAAGTAATTAGTATTTGATATTTGAAAATAGTCATTGAGATGAATTTAATGAGACTCCACATACGTGACAATTTTTCTTAATACTTCGTACTTATCATAAAATTATATTGTTGAATAGTTTTAAAGTAAAATATATGTCAACTTACAAAATGCTATACAAAGTATAATATAATTATAATTGAGATATTATAGAATATCATTTCGATTACAATAGAATGAGTAGATGGATATTTTGTGCAGAAGAACTACCCTAAAGATAGAATGTATGAGGAGATGTACTTACATGTAGAGGTGTCAAAAACTGACCCGATCCGAATACACGCAAAAAAAAAAACAAACAAACAAAAAAAAAAAAAGTCAAATTAAGATTTCGACTTGTATGAACTCAATACTTGACCATCAGTTATGGCTCAAATTTATAGTAACCCGACCAAACCCAACTTCATCAAATCCGAGGCATCCGAATTAACACCTTTATTTACAAGAAAAACTTGGATTTTCTTAAAATAGTAGGAAAAATCGATTCTAATAATCCCACCTTTGGTTGGTTAGCGGTTAATAATCACACCCTTAGATTATTATTTAATAATCCTAACTTTATAGGGAATCTTCTTTTGTTGGTCCCTAACCTGTTGGTAACCGGTTTTGATAGGTCAATTACTTAATATGCCATGTGTCGTTTTTTAATTGGTTGAAAAATAAAACATAAAAAAATTAAGAAAAACACAGAAAAAATAATGAAAAAAAAACCCCACCAGCCACCCCACCGTGAACCTAACCTTACCTTAACCCCACCTAAAACCGGCCAGCCTCCATCCTACACCCCTAAAAATGGCCGGTCAGAACACCCCATTACCGAAAACCACCCCGTCGACCAAAAGCTACCCCCGAAATCTCCCCTTAACGGCCTAACCCGAATCCCACCCCCGAAACCACCACCCTAAAACAACCCCACCCAACCGATGAAACCCTCCTCTAACCGCCGAAAACTATCGAAAATCCCCAAAACTCTTACCCAAATTCAACCTCAAGCCATCCCTTGAAATTGATTTATTTATTTTTTTTTTAATTCATTGAAATTAAAAAAAAAAAGTGATTATCAAATTAAAAATAAAATAAAATAAAAATGTTTACCCAATATTCATGTTACCGGTCATAAGGGACCAATAAAACATTATTAAATACTCCGTAATAATTTAAGTGAATCGCTAAACATCGCCCGCAAATTACTATATAAAGCCCACAAATTGACTTAGTTTGACATTTATGCCCTTATTCCAAAATTGAACAAATCTCTAAAAATAAAAAATGTGGAGCCGTACTGGGTCGTCGGTGGAGACCGGAGGGGAGGCCGGAGATGCGGGGGACGCGGGAGGTACATCGTCGTCGACGGAAAACGAGGTAAATCACCGTTAAATTTGACGTTTTACGTGCCGGCGTCTGAAATAGGTGGCCGTGCAGTGGCGCAGGCGCCTAGTTTGGACGCCAAAACCGTAGGATGGACGTCCAAGCCAAACGCCTTCACCACCACACTGGCGTCCAGCTTGGAAGCCAGAACCACTAGGCTGGCGTCCTGGCCAGGCGCCAGTCCACTGGCTGCGGCGTCCTAGCCAGGCGCCAGGCTGGTGGTGGTGACTTCCAAGCTGGACGCCAGCCACCCTTTTTTTTTTTTTTTTGTTTTTTTTTCTTTTTTTTTTATTGTTGTTTTAATTTATTTTTTTTTTTTAAATTTGAAAAATCGAAAATGAATTTTTAGAAAAATTCGAAATTGTTTTATATTTGAAAATTCGAAATGGGTTTTTTAAAAATTAATTCTGAAAATTTGAAATGGTTTTTTTTTTTAATTAAGTATGAATATTCGAAATGGGTTTTTTTAAAAAATTAAGTTTGAAAATTGAGAATGGTTTTTTTTAAAATTAAGTTTGAAAATTGAGAATGGTTTTTTTAATATATAATTGATGCAGGATTATGGTGGAGACGGAAATGATTACAGTGGGATATTTGGACATGATGGTCCATTCGAAGATGCTCAGCAAGCGATTGATTGGGCAAAACAGGTTGCAATTACAGCTGGATTTTGCTTGGTAGTAGTAACTCATAAATCTCAACGGGATGGTAGAATGGATCGCATTTTGAGATGCGACCGTTATCGCAAAAGAGAAGAAAGAGATTTCCGTACAGCCACTCGGTTTGATACAAAGCGGAAAGGTTGTGGGTGTGAGTTCAGAGTAAAGGTTCGACAACTCCGCAGTCGTGATGGTTGGGAAGTGATTAGTTACTCTAAATGGGGGTATCACAACCATGAGATGATAGTATATGAAGAGGGTCATCGACAGCTGAGCGGCTTAAGTCCTGCTGCAAAATTAGTTGTGAAAGAAATGAGTGATGCTCAAGTCAAGCCTGCTAAAATATTAGCATCTGTGTTAGAGAAATTTCCAGAAGACCATCCAAACCGAAGACACATCTACAACGTCAGACAACAACTCAGGTTTGAACGGTCAGAGGGAAGGAACCCTATACAACAGCTGCTACACCAGGCACAATCACGTGGTTATCTGTTCTGGTTTGATTCTGATGAAGATACAGCGGAGGTGACTCATCTTTTCCTTGTGCATCCTGATTGTGCCGATATGATCAATTCTTGGCCATTTGTGGTTTTGATCGACTCAACGTACAAGACAAACAAGTACAAGTTCCCACTGGTTGAGATCATGGGGATGACTCCAACGAACCAGAACTTTCTGATTGGTCATGCAATCATGAAGGATGAGACGGCTCCAAGTTATTATTGGGTCTTGGAGAAGCTGAGAAACTACATCGGGCCTAATGTTCATCCAGCAGCCATCGTAAGTGACTGTGAGGGAGGTCTCTTTGCCCCCATTAGGGAGCTGTTTTCAGAGTCGAAGCACCTATTGTGCACATGGCACATCAACAACTGCGTGAAAGTGAAAGCCTACAACCTTTTCAACAAGAACTTGGAAAGGGCAGAGAGATTGGTGAATGGTAAGTGGCGGAAAATCCTACAGGCTACCACAGAGGAAGCGTACGAGCGAGAATTGGCTAACTTCAGGGATTCGTACCAGTGGTGTCCGGCACTGGTGGACTATGTGATGCAGCAATGGGTCCCTCACAGGGAAAAGTTTGTCAAATATTGGACAAACCAGGTACTGCATTTCGGGAACACTACAACATGTAGAGTTGAGAGCGCTCACAGAGCTACCAAGGACTGGATTGATTCATCGACCGCTGCTTTGGATACACTGTTCGATAGACTTAACAAGTCAATTGAAACTCAGAAGAACGGCATCAGGAACTCTCTAGAGGACTCCAGACGACGACATGGTACGATGTATAGCCATTTCATATTTAAGATTCTCCATGGTCGTGTATCGCACTACTGCTTGGGGTTGATTCTCACTGAGTTGAATAGGATGAGGGACTTGGCTGACGAAGTGTATGCTCGGTGCGGGTGTGCTATTTCAGTAACTCATGGATTACCTTGCGCATGCACCATTCACCGCGTTATTACAGAAGACAGGGCGTCGTTACATGTTGATCAGGTTCATTCATTCTGGCGGACGCTCGTTATTGGTGAGCATGCAGATATTGAAACGGCCGACCGTGAACAGGAGGAGCGTGAGCAGTTTCGTTCGATGTACGACCGAGTGTCCTCCAGCCATCCTTCTATTATACGTGACGCTACTCATGTACTTCATGACATGTTCCACACGTCTACCTTAGATTTCGAGGAACCCGAAGGAGTTGGCTGTCCTCGAGGTCGGCCACGGCGGAACAGGAGTGCGTTTGAGTATATCCGTGGTCTTGGTCGTGGTCGTGGTCGTGCTCGTGGCCGGACATCGTCATCTAGTCGTAGTCAATCTTCATCGTCTGTGAATATGCCCCTGAGAACTGGTACGGTTGCTTACTTTATTTTGGATTGTACATTGTTTTTGTTACGTTACTTCTGCCTTGGTAACTGGGTTTAGTTATATGTTGAATAGGAAGAAACGATGTTGATCAGTTTCCGTACAAGGACAGGATACCTAACATCATCATGCCGTACTTGGAAGGGTGGAACGATGTAGTCGGAGATGGTAACTGCGGATTCCGGGTCGTGGCTGATGTTTTTCAAATGGGCGAAGACAACTACGGTTTGGTGCGTCAGTTGATGTACAGCGAAATTGCCTCTAACCGTAATGTTTATCGTCATGTGTACCAGGATGACTTGGATAGGGCTCTGCGGCGTATCCGGTGGGGAGGTGGACCATGCGGTCAAAATCATTATTTTGACGCGCCACTAGATCTGTTCGCGGTTGCAAACATTTACAAGTGTACAGTCGTGCATTTCGGGCTTGGATTGCATAGTCGAGCTTATTATCCTTGTACCACGGTTCTCCCTTGGTCTTCGCGTGAGACTGTTACTACACCGGAAAGAGAGGTAGTTATTGGTTTTCTTGGGTCGTCATACAGACATTTCATCCGACTAGACATGTCAACCGATTTTCCTGTGCCACCGATTATACCTCGTTGGTACGACATTCGCACACCGAGCGTAGAGGGTTGGGATGCGCTATACCATGACCGGATCCACGAATGGAACACCCTAGCTGCCTTTTAGTTTTTGATGTGTACATTGTTTCTATGTAACCTTATTTTTACGTTGCTGTTTTAATGACAACATTAATTTAAAAACAGCAAACGATGTTGTCGCATTTTGAAATCTAAAACAATAAGCTGAAATGTTACAAACTTAAACCACAATGTTAAAGTCATCGACATGCAAACGTAAATGAAAAATATCAAAAACTAAAATAAAAATGTTTAAAATGATCTACAAATAACATGCCGTGACAATCAGTAATCTCTCGTGGACGCCGACTCCCAGTGCGCAAGTGTCTGTTCCAATCTATCAACAGCAGCTCTCGCTGGTCCGCTCATGCTGTCCTTCTCCAAAGACAGTTTCTGTACGTCTTGCTGTATCTTGCCCATCCACTACATACAACAGAAAATACGACATGAAATACAACAACAACGTATAAAACTTAAATACAAAAAACAACGACAAATGTTTTAAGAGACATACCGCTTCGACGGCAGTTCGCGGTGGCATGTAATCAGCATCACTATGGTCGAGGTCTGCAATCAACCTCGGGTGCGAATACCGGTTGAACTATTCCATGTAGTAGTGGTCAGACATGGGAGGAACCCCAGATGGCGGCCTCTGCAACTCCGCAGTCCACAACCGGGCAACCATCGGAAACTGGTCCCACGTCGCAATCATGATGTCCGGCCACTGCACGACGTAGTCCTTCGACGATGCTGATCGGACCGCCTTCATCGGCCATGCCGGGGGAGGAGGGACGACTTGGACAAATCCAAGCTGGCGAAGACAACGCTGGGGCATGTACGCCTCCACGATATCACGATACTGAATGAGGCCGGTGTACAGGGTCCTGGGTACCCTGTTACTAGGGTTCGAGCCGAATGGCATCCAGTTTACCTGCACATTATTTTAAAAGTTATTAACATTCATATAATAAATGCATTACTGAAAAACTGTAGAAATAATATATAAACTTTACCTCTAAGGGGGACATCCTGTCGAGCACCAAACGTATCGATCGGAGCCGGTCAACGGACTTCCTCTCAGAGCGCGGTCTCCACGCACAGGCACGCGGCATCCCCTCATCAATGGGAGCCGGGTCACGATGTGGTCGCAATGCAGGAAAATACTCGTAGTTCCAGGTCTGCAACAAAGTCAGACACCCAGTGATACCTGCCGCGTCAGCCCGACTCGCAAATCCTAGTTGGCGATACAAATACTCCAACGTAGCCGATCCCCAAGAATACTGGCCTAGATCGTCGGGGTCACACGCCTCAGCTATGTCGCGCGGCCTGAGCTTGTTTCCGCCGCTCTTATCAGGAAACAAGGTACATCCGAGGAGTAGAAAACAATGAGCGGCCAGCTGTGCGTCGTGCGTCCTACGCGCAGCGGGGTTCAAACACCGCTCCAACACGGATGCGATCTTCACACCGCCGTGATCCCAAACACCAAGCGCCTCGGTGTACAGTGCAGCCCTGTCCACCGCCAACAACTCCGCCAGCATATCTGCCTGATCCGCATCAGCCACAGTACAAAGTCGTTTACCCTCAACACGAATCCCCAGAATGGCCTCGACGTCGTGTAACATGATCGTCAACTCACCGAACGGAAGGTGGAAAGAGTTCGTATCCGGTTGCCACCGCTCAACGAAAGCCGTGATCAGCGTAGTGTCAATCTTATCGTGCATGGTCGCAGGAACGTGACCCACCCCAGTGCCCTGCAATCGATCGAACATCTCGCTCTCCACCGGCCAAGAATCAGCCCATGTACGCAAAAAGCTACAAGTCTTCTCCCGGGTATGACATTTCAACAAGCCCGTAACTGAAGGCCTCTCCTGGTCCTAGAAAGCTATGTGTCCTAGAAAGCTAGGAATCACACTCCCGTCAACAGGCCCACCGGGCACCTCACTCCTAACAACCCAAGAATCATTAACGGCCCTCGACCGTTTCCTGCTTGCCCCAGATACAGTGGACGCAGATGATGTGCCAGATCTGCTAACAAACCTACCATCCCTACCCTTACGCACCTCCACCATATGTGCCTCGTACATGTCATCAACCCTCTGACTGAATGGACCGTAATCATCATACGGTCCACTCCCATCGTCCACATCCTCATCCTCATATGCGCCCTCCTCCTGCTCCTCCTCCTGGTCACCCTCCTCCTGGTCACCCTCCTCAGCATCATCATCGTCATCGTCGTCCTCATCCCGACGGTGGATTCGTTCTCTACGAGCCGAGGCCGAAATAAAACGGGATCTAACATGTCTATCCCCCGACCTCTCCACTGAATAGCTTCTACTAAGAATGGCTAGATTCTTCCCCGCACCTTGACGACCCAGTGAATTCTACAAAAAATTATAAAATATATAAACATACAAAAGTTTTTTAAAAAAATAAATAACTACCTACAAATACAAAATACCAACACTTCCAACATATCGTCATTTTTATAAACATAAAATTAATAAAGATTATAAAAAATCAAACACATAATAAAAATTATTTCAAATAATTAAACATAAATACACACAAAAAAAATAAATAAAAAAAACAATTACACATTAACACAAACAATTTCCACATACACAAAAACTGATTTTATAAAAATAAAATATACACGACTTATTAAAAAAAACACATAAAGTTGATAAATATTTTAAAAAAAAAATAAAACACAATAACGAAAAAAAATAAGAAATAACACAAAATTATTTTAAATAAAAATAAATTTCTGATTTTGCGAAATAAAAAAAATAAAAACCAAAACAAAAAAATAAAAAAAAAATCAGAAAAAACAAAAACAAAATAACAAAAAAAAAAAAAAAAAAAAGGATGTGGGGCGTCTGGTCTGGCCGCCAGAGCCACTGGCGTGGCGTCTGGCTTGGAAGCCCAGCCACCAGGCCAGGCGTCCAAACCAAAAGCCACGCCAATGGCCCAGGCGCCAGATCTGGCCGCCACAGCCAATGGCGTGGCTTTTGGTTTGGACGCCTGGCCTGATGGCCGGGCTTCCAAGCCAGACGCCACGCCAGTGGCTCTGGCGGCCAGACCAGACGCCCCACCACAGACACCGTTTTCTTATTTTTTTTTTTTTTTTTTTTTAAAAAAAAATATTAAATAATTACCTTGCCACCAGGTCGCCGCCTTTCCTCCGCCGTCGCCGCCGCCACCTCCTTCCCTTGCCGCCTAGACATTGTCGTATTTAGGAGTGGTAGATTTTCTTTTTTTTAGAGAGAAGTAGAGAGTGTTTTTTTTTTAAAAATGATAAGGGCAATAATGTCTCACTAAGTCATATTTGTGGGCTTTATATAGTAATTTGCGGGCGATGTTTAACAAATCCCAGTATTTAAAGGTGGGATTATTAACCATACACCGGCCAAAGATGGGATTATTTCAATCAAATTTTCCATAATATTCATTGCTCCTTGAAAAAAATAATACGACTGTACAAGTGATTCTTGTGACGAAATAGGCTACAAGATGACTGTTAAACCCTGAAGTGAGTAGGGGAAGAAAAGAGAACCTTTTACACAGTTACACATTATACTCGAAGAAATTCAATGACCATAGAAATGGAGATGGAAGAGCAGGAAGAGGAAAACCAGCAGGCTGAAGAAAAAGATGAAGAATCGACAACAACAAATTGTTACCCAGAAATTTCGGATGAAGCTGAATACCACAAACTTGTGCAAAATTCTGACCTTTTCTTGCAAAAGCTCAAACATTTTCACTCTTCCTTCCACACCCATTTCATGTTTGTTCTCTCTCTCCTTCTCTTTTTGATTTATGCATTTGTTTTCCCACTTTTCTCATTCAATTTTTATATTTTTTCTTCAATTTTTGCTCTCATATAATGGGTTTTACCACTAATGCATGATTAAATTTGAGGAGAATTTGTGAAATCAAAGGGTTTATTTGTTTGATTATCAAATTATTAAGGAATTGGGGGAAAAAATGAGGAGAAATCATGTTATTAGCTTTGTCTTAGTCTAATTTCACCCATTTTGGGAGAAGAGAAAAGGGTGTAAGAGCTTTATAGAGAAGCCTTTTCTGTCAATTCTGACCAATTGTTGTGAAATTAATTCCTTTTGAGAACATCCGATTCCGCCTTATCAAACTGGGTTGAATGAAAAAAGGTGTTCCTTTGATGATGTTGAAACTTATTTAGATTGCTACTCATTGGATTAATTAGCTGCTAGTTGTTGTTTGGGTTATTTTTGTGTTTGGGTTAGTTGAAGTTTATATTTTGGTTTAATAATTACTAATAGGGTTTCAAACTTTTTTGATTAATGTGCAGTTCTCCTTCTGTTGGAGGAACTACTCTAGATTTACATCGCCTGTTTGTAGAGGTTACGTCTCGAGGTGGTCTTGACCAAGTAAGAAGTAATTTCAATAATGAAATTGATCGAAATTGTTAGACCTTTCTGTCTGTTGTTTTTTTCTCTGTTTGTATTAATGTTCATAGTTGATTACTGTTATTAACATATTGTATTGTTGTTTTGTAAACAGTTCCTAAGGAGTTCTTTATGTATCTGTATGTCTGCAATTTTGCCGTGATTTTGTAATCTACTTTCTGAGATTTGGGGGCTGGGGAAGCAAATTTGTCATTCCCTCCATTTTGTAATAGTTGTTTCAATTTGACATTTTGCATTGATCATATGCCCCACTTTGACCATAATTTTATAACCAATGTATTAAACCTAATGTTGAGTAAGCGACTGAATTTTGAAAAAGCTGGCACAATTGAAATAACTCTTTATGTTTTGTAAAAGCATATCTTCTACTTCATATGTTGCTCACACTCGTCTAGTAGTGTCTAAAACAGGTAGGCTAGGAGTATATCGGGTTGTTGGTGGTTGTTTAGTTATGCATGAGCTTGGCTGGTTGAATAGATACCTGTTTAGGTTTGTTCTGTTTAAGACAGTGGAGGGGGTTTGCAATGGTGACTGGGACTCGGGAGTGAGGAGGAAAGTCTTCTTTGTGTCTTTGTGAACTTATTCACCTTCAAATCTTCTTCATAAGTTTGGAGTTAACTTTCTTGTTTCCTTTTCATACCTGACCTGTGCAACACTGTAATCCTAAATTGATTTATGTAACTTCTGTATTCATGCTGAAATTATAATATTCCTTCTACTGTCTTAGGTAATTTCAGATCGGAAATGGGAGGAGGTGGTTTCTGCCTTCAATTTTGTGACTATCAAAAGATCATTTCTCCTACGCAAGTATTATATGTCATTGTTATATCACTTTGAGCAGGCATATTTTTTAAAGAAAAAAGCTCCAGCAGTTGCTATCACTGGTACAATAGCTTCATCATTAGCTACTATGACTTCCATATGCTTTTCCAGTTAGCTCCCTGACAAATCTCCATTTGATTGTGCACCTTAGATGCTGCAGAACAAATTACTGTTATTGGCTCAACTATGGAATCTACTTCAGACTTCATTGAAAAATCTACCAACATGAGCCATTTGCAAGGTATTTGGATGGGCTTCTTATATGCCAGTCAGCTAATATTTTTAGACTTTTTATGTTTATTGTTCCTATTGGATGTGAATTTATACTATTGATTGAAGAATAGTGAGAATATAATTTTTTTTCAAAAAGGTGACTTATTATGAAAATGGATCCAAGTTAATGTTGGAACTATTTTAGATAACACACTTCATTGATGATGTAGTTTGAGATGTTTTTTTTTTTTGCTTGTGTTGATTAAACTACAACTATTAGCCATTAAATCTTCAAAACATCTTTATGATTGAGATGTCCCAATGAGAAAAACCTTAGTGTCTTTTCTTTCTCAATTATGCTTTCTTGCCAGTTCCCACCCTATATCTTATTGTGGAAAGCATAATTTGTTAGCTTTCCCACACAACCTCTGCTGCTACTGCTATATACAAGTACATGTTAATTGCTGCTAACTGGAAAATTGTTATTGACTGATGATTTGCCTCGTCAATTGCCATAAATCCAGAATGCATTCTGGTATAATGAAACATCTCATATTCACGCATGCCAATGCATATCTTTCACCATTAATATCTTCAATAATCAATATTTAAAAACAAAAACCAAAAACCAGACCCTACGTGATTATGTTTTTCCTTATGAAAAAATCACCAAAAATAAACCAAGTGTAGTGTGTGAATTGTGTAAATTTCAAATTGTTTCATTTGAAAAGGAAGAATCATATGTTGATGAACTTCTCTAGTGGAAATTGAAGTGTGGTATAACGTTGTGTTACTATAATAACTTGCTCAAAAATATATAAGCAAGAGATCACTTATTAATTTACTTGTATTTATTAGAACTGCTCTTCATTTCCTTTTTACCCTGGGCATTGTCCGAACCTATTAAGGCCCTGTTTCCCTCAGCTAATTCAAATAATGTTCAATAATATCATTTCAATAGAAATAAGTTAAGTTCAGCAAAAATAAGCTTAGTTAAGGAAAAATAAGTTCTAATAAATAGAAATCATTAACTTGAAAAAAAAACAGCTAATAAGTAAATATAAGTTCTAACAGTAAATAACTAATTTAAGTTCTGAAAAAATAAATTAAGTTCAACAACAATAATTTAATTTCGGTAATAGTAATTGAAGTGAAACAAAAGTAATGTAATTTCAGTAAAAATTATATAAGTTCAGCAAAATTAATTTTAATTCAGCAAAAATCAAGTGAAAGAACAAGGCCTAAGTTTTCCATCATAATCTTCCAATTGTTGTCAAAGCAAACCTGAAGATAACCCCAAGAGTCAAAATACCTTGTTTCTATGTCATTAGACCTCAAGGTGTGATATCACTTATATGTGCTGTACCAGTGTGAATAAGAGCGATCTGACATTTAACTTGTCTGAAACCTCATTGATATGCTTGATTCTGCATTAGACACATAACCAGCTTTTTTTTTTTTTTTTTTTTAAGAAATAGGGCAAATCAGAATTTAGCTTATGACCCAGTGTGCTTCCTAGTAGAAAAGAAGCATGGCTGTTAGATAGAATTTAGATTGAGCTATTCACATTTCACAGCACATAATTCTTGCTCCAATGGAACCATTTTTATCGATATGCATCAGAATTGATTTTTTGTTTTTCAGTTAAGTTGTTTGAAATGAGAAAATGCTGCGATTATTTCATGCAGCAAGTGTCCATTTACAGCCTGGTGCATCTTTGATTGGAGTTATTGACAAAAAATTGGATCATGGGTATGTTGTGTCTGTGAATTTGGGCTCTGATACTCTGAAAGGCGTCCTGTATCATATTCCTGATACACCACCACCATTTTGGAGCCCAAATCTTACTCGGCGAAGGAAGCGGAAAAAGTCACAGTTGTCACTAGTAGAATTTTCTCCCTTAAAGCATGTATCTAAAGGACAAGAAAAGGCCTTCAGCAACATTGGACATATGAGATTTCAATCAGCAGAACCCGAGAAGCAGGTAAAAAAATGATTACCTTCCTTTTATGAGATTCTATGATAGTAGAAGTGCATTGGCTTATCGATTACACCCTGTCGACAATTTTGTAATGCTTACTTGTATGCATTGAATGATGTCCGTGTAAACATGAAGCTATCAATTATACATGCGCTGGGAAAAGTTTTGAATTTCATGTGTGATAACACTTTGCTATTAGGGCATGTAGAAAAGCCTTGCGCTTGAAATTGCGTCAAACTTTGAGATGATAACCCTTGTATGGAAGGATAATGGGAAAAGAATTGCCTTTGACATTGAGTGAAAGGATATTTAAATTATTATAAAATGAAAAAAAAAATGAATTTGATTCATTTGCCTTTCGAACAGTTAGAAAATAAGGAGGTTTTCATCTTATACACCCCCTCAATAAAAAAATAAATAAATAAATAAAAAATAAACAAAACAAAAATTTATTGCCCATCAGTCAAATCTGACAACCAGGCGAAATAAGAGGCCGTGTTAACGAACTCTATGCACTAGTGTTTCTTTCCTCATTTCAGATACCCTTTCCTTCATGCCGTAAGGCGTAAGCCACTTGAAACAATTAGGAGTAAAGGTTCCTGCATGAAATCTAGAAATATTCCTCTGTTTTTTGCCAGATTGCCTGAAACTACTATATACTCTATAATTTGTTAACTTGCTCATGCTTGATTAAGATTCTGTGATCTTCACCTGTAACATCTCCATATAATACGAGTGTAGTATCTTGCATATAATTTCTATTTTCCTCTTGCAGAAATAGTTGGTTTCATCAGTTCTGTAATTATTGTGTTTTTTCGTACTTACCTAGTATATGTAATGCATTAGCAGGTTGGAATGTATACATTTTTAATGAAATGTTGATTATGTTTATGCATACCTTTCTATTTTATTTTTCGGAAAGTTAAAACTGTGTTTTTAGCTTATTGTTGATAACTTGATATAAAACTGCACGTACTGCAGTATTTAATTTAGACTATCTTCATTGATTCATTGAAGTAAGATTACTGATGCTAGAGCTCTGAGATAAGTCAGTCATCCTTTTGATGCTCTCAAATTCTCGAGTCTCAACTATTGTTGTCTCAAGTCTTAACTTTGCATTCATTGTTTGCAGTTCAATCAAGAGAAAGGACTGACTGTTAAGGAGTCTGACCATACTGAAGTTGCCAACACAGTTGCTAATTTATGATCACTTCTAATGACAAATTTGCACCGAAAATCCATCTGCAAACTGTTGAACTCCCAGTATTTCTTCTTGTTTGCGCCATTACTTCTTGAGCAGCTGGAGCTGGGTCAACACGTAACTGTGCTAGCCCTACAAATTAGAAAATTCTAGATGTAATATGTTAGCTTTGGTGATCCCTGTATAGGCAGCAGTGACACCTGTTGTGTGACAACCGCTAATGAAGATGTTTAGGAATATAGGGCATGTAAGTTTTATGCCTCTTCTATTGCAGGAGGATGTCCTATAAAAATTGCTGAGCTAGGATTGTTAAACTGCACGTCTTTTGAAAAGTTGTGACCTTATAACTTAGGGTTCTCATTTCATTGATTTACAAGTGTTCAGGATGTTTTATTTTGTTGTATTGTATAGCTTATGCACCTCATAAATCTCACGTAGAAGATTCCTCCTGGGTTTCAAATTTAGCTTGCACTTGTAATCTTGTTCAAAAGTTAATCATCAGTTTGATGGAAGTGAGGATAATGTGAAGCTTTAATGCCAAGGGGACAGAATGATTGGAATCCCAGTCTAGGAGCTCGGATTCCACTTCTATCGTTAGAGGGAAGCATAGTTGGAATCTCTTCCAGCGGCGATTACTTTGGTTTTACGAAAAAGCTTATAGGTAGTCAGCCCAGCCTCTCCGCCACTAAAGCTCGTGAGCTAGTATGGTATGGGGAGTTGCTGCAGAACTTTTCACAGGGAATTACCACAGAAGTTTTCAGCCTCTAGAAGTTGCTTCCAAAAGTTCTGCAGATGGTAATAAAACTCGTGTCGATATGAAGTTCTTCAGTCAATAAATACATAAAGTACTTCCATGACCTGAAGACCGTCTTTAAGGTTCACGCCGTGTTGAATCTCAATAGCCAAGAGTGACGATAAATAGGTGTTCCTTAAGGAGACAAGAAGATTTCTACTCTACTCCATATGCTCCGTATGATACAAGTGGAATTTTCATTATTACCTAACAAATTTCTAACTTTATTAGATTGTACTGTACTATCACAAGTTAAGATCATGATTGATCAAAACACATTTTGGAAATTTACTTTTACCCTAGCAATTATGATAGCATGGCTGAGGGTGGAGATTAAAGCGATCCCCTTCTGCAGGGTTAATTGAGGTGCTCAAAGACAGAAGAACTGCACATTGTGTTCATGTATTGTAAAGAAATTGTATAAAAGATTTAGTATAGTATGTAGCACAGACATGAGTAACATATGCCATAAGCGAGAAAATTATAGATTTCACCATCGTAATTGTTCAAATAATAACAGCTCTACAAGAGCCAATCTGACAATTAAGAAACATCTAAAACAAATGGAAGGGTAACACTTAAAAAATCCTACAAACTCATCTAAACTGATCAGACACAACTAATAAAAGTGAAGATCACATCACTTTCATTCTCTAATTCCAAAGATGGCGGAATTGTAAACAGGCAACTGCACAAGCACCGCAGAAATACTTGCACAATAAAAGGCAACAGGAACCAGAAGGTTGAAGTATATAATGCAGTTGTAATCATCACCTCTATGTGCCAAGCAGCTAGGCGATGCCAGCATTTTCCAATAAAATAAGCTCAGCAAAACTTCCAATGATTATTGCAGTTAACGCAAGTTACAAAAGTTGTCATGGGTTCATCAGCACTACGAGTTTGCATCTGGTGGTACGTGGTCTTGCGCTGCCCACATCTCCCACATCTAAACTGGTCAGTTGTGGCCTTTGGTGGACCCCCACGTTCACAGTCAAAAAGAGCCCTCTTTTCAATCTCTTGATTCTCTATTCGTCTTTGCTCACTGGCCATTTCTTCGGCTGTCAAGTTGACAATCCTTTCAGGCTTGATATCCCCTAGAAGGACTTTCCTACGAAAATCTGGGTTCTTAGCATCCTTGATGTTAAATACAATGCTCCGGTATTTAAACTTGTGAGCACCATTAGAACGGCCCCACTTATCAAACATAACGGACTCCACTGAAACAGCCACTCGAATTGGATCACAAGCATCAACTTGTTCTTTAATGCTTTCATCCGCCTCGCTAGAAACCTTGGATAGAGCATCTAAAAGAAGCTCTCGCATCTTATCACGTATGGGATCACCAGCCTTGACCATGGAAGGCAACTTTGGGGGAGCATTAGCAGCTGGTTTTGCACTGGAGCCCAGCTTCTCTTGCTTTACCGTTCTCTCAACCTTAACAGGTTCCGCTAAACTCACACTCCCAACCTTTAATGCATTACCATTTTCAAATTTACTTTCCACAGGACCTCTTTCGGTCTTAGCAAGCTTTTGCGGTCTGGGTGAAACAACTTGTTCAACTTTTTCGACTTTCACATTTCCTCCCCGTGGACTCTTTTCATCCTTTACCGGAATTGATTTCTTGGTACTGCCAGAATTGGTAACTTCAACTTTCATAGTATTATTACCAACCTCACCATTTTTCTTCTGTGATGTTTCCTCAAGTATTATGTTTTTCCATATCTCAATCAAATCAACTGCAACACTCTGAATCTTCTTTCTTGGATGTTTTGTCAGATGCCGTAAACGCTTTCCAACCTGATCATTAAGTGCACATTGACTCAATAAGTAAGAACCTCAATTAAAATTATAAATACTCCTTATAGACTATATTGTAAGCAACTTTGAATGTCCGGCAAAGTTCTAACAAAGAAGCCATTATGTAGCTCATAGAGAAACCAATCTACATATGCATCCTAAATTGTACGGTGTACAGTGTCCCAACACTATAAGCCTTTTCCAGTCTTCTGTTTCTTTTATAAACCCTGATCCTCAAGGTGGGAAAGATTTGGAAGGAAATACGCAAGAAAATTACAAACCTGTAAAATGACAATATTACCCTTTATAAACTGACCCCATCATTTCTCTCTCCATTCCTCATTCTGTCATGATTTTGTCTCTCCTCCTCATTCTTCTTCTCCCTCTGTTACTCCTCTCTCGGTTTTCTCCCCTTTAATTTTGATTTTATTAACAGCTTTTGATATTCTAAACCATAAATCTATGGTAAGGATAGATTACTAATATTGCACTAGTAGTTGCAGGAAGTGAGGTTCATACTTCATACTAAGGTTCACATAGATATTCAGCTTCCATGTTGATTCTTATTTAGTTGAGTAATATAATATTCTGGTAGAACAGCTATGAAACAGTCTGGACAGTCAGTTTTTGAGTCCGGTGGATGGGAAATACTTTTATACAACAGTCTCTTCCCTTTCATTACTCACCACAATTGTTAATATGTTACACAAATACTACCTCTGTTTCATATTATTTGCAACGATTAGAGTATTAAACACTTTCCACTCACAGTTTATGTCATATCGTTGCAAAAACAATGAAATGGGGGTAGTAGTCCCACCCCACCCAATTCCTTTATTTCTCTTTCCCCACCTCCAAAAAAACATTAAAATCCTAGGATTCCTAACAGTGTAAATGCATTATGAAACAACAGCAGGGCATCTCATAAAACATAAAACAATGGCCCTTGCAGAAACTCAGCAGCACAATAACCCAACAGGTCTATAAGTTCAATAGTACTCCACTCGATTTTAACAAAGAAAAAAAGGAATACCCATATTCATTTTCCAAGAATGATTTGCCAATGATTGTCAGTCCAACAACCACTCATGATGAACTCTATCCATATTCTTTTGATCTTTTCTAGTCAACCATCATCCTCAAAAGCATGTTGCAACATAAAGTATGAAATTTCAAGTTCCAAAAACTTCTCTAAACACCATGAATGATTTGACTACTGAGTTACTTTATGCATGGATGAAAAACACTAGAACACTATTTTTTGGGGGATATAGCTGTGAAAATACATCAATTGTCTACGTAGGTTATTCTATGCTGCAGTAATTATCCGTTCAAATTCAAACAATTAGTCAATATAATCCTAAATGATAAATAATATCCAAATTTCACATTATAGGAAACTTCTGATACTCCCAAAACCCTTCCTTATCCTTACTATCCAAAAATGGGAAAACCATAATAATAATCCCTCAAAAGGCAATATTTCAGCCTATACTCACAGTTAAACCGGTAGCGTATCTTAGATATCCTGATAGGCCAACGAAAAGATTTATCCTTTTTTTCATTCACCACTGTTAAAGTTAAGTTCCTAAAGCTCAATCAACCTTAGTTAAGAATTAGGCATGACTTTAAAAGTAATGTCTCGCACATTCGTGTAAGAAGAGAATGTCACTCAGAGATACAAATTTCGATGCCACTTGGAAACGACAAACTTACCCGACCCCACTTATAGGTACTAAGGCTTTGATTGATTGATTGGTAACGACAAACTTCATACCCAAGATAAAGATCGTATTTTACAGTTATAATTATTAATTAATGGAACAGAAAGGAAAGAAATGTACAGAAGTAGAACAAACCTGGGTAGAAACAAGAAGCTGATAATTGACAGGGAAATCCTTAAGCTCCTTCAAGGCTGCAAGGCAACGAGCTTCGTCATCGGCAGAGCCAATATCTTCCGCTGCTGCCGCGTCTGCCGCCTTCTTGGCGGCCTCGAACAATATCACCAGCTCACTCTCCATAATTTTTTATCAATGTGTTATTCGATTCGACTCGATAACACTCTTCTCTGTTATTCCGTCACTTCTCTTACAATCAGAACCTACCACAGAAATTCCTCAAATTTCTCAGGTGATTTTTGCTACAAACCAAATAACTGCAAACATTCATATTACAAACCATTAATATTCATTCAAACATTACTATAAAATTATGAATTTAACAAATTCCATATTTCCATAAAGCAATCTTTCGTACCAACCAAAACGCAATTTAATTTGTAATCATCTTTATAATACCCCTTCAAATATTAAGACAAAATCTCAAAACAGAAAATAAATTAAACCCTTTAACCTAAATGTATACATTATCTATAGGTCGTAATGCGAAAAACCCTAATTCGTAAATTTCATGGCTGCGTCAACACCTAAAAAAAAAAAATAATAACCCTAAATACCAAAAAAAAATTAAAACTTGACATTGGAAAAATTGACCCACAAATTCTTACCAATAAACCCTCAAAATTAATCCAAAAGAATCACGTAAACATTAAAAACAAACACCAAATTTGATGATTAATTTAAATTTGAAAAGGTAAAAATTGAACCAAAAGAATGGAGAAATTACAATAAAGAGGGTAAATTGTTAATAAAGAAAGAATAAAGGACGTACCTTGGAGAATTGGAGGAATCAGAAAGATCTAGAGAGAGTTGAGCTTCAAATCGAAAACAACACAAAACAAAACAAGACAAATACAAGTACTTATTTTTTGGTTATTTATTTACTTATCCGATTTGGCTATTTCCACCTCCAAGTAGGTTTTTGCAAAGCGTCTTTTTATCCCGTTTGTTGGGGTTAGTTGTTTTAATCTTTTGTTGGTGGTTAGGGCCGGTTTTCTTCAACTTATTTTCATTTCAGAGCATTTTAATTTCTTATTTCTTTTTTAAAAAAATATTCAGTTCAATTCAGGTCAGCTTAGCTCAGTCGAGGATAACAAACCCTTATTTTGTACAAGCACAAAGCCGCAAACAAAAGGAGACCGAGGAAGTGATCCATTAGACTTGTCACAATAGTGATTAATTGGGTGTGTTCAGGCAGGGAATGATGATTTGTAAACATGTCGTGTATGTTAAGACTATTAATCGCTTTTAAGCTTATCGTCTTGATATGATTTCGCTTTAGAGTTATGGAGGTTTTTGTATGGAGTTGAGTCGGGCTTTTTCCTTCTTTGTTTTCCAAATATGTCAAAATGTTGTTGGCTAATCTATATTGTATGTTACCTATATTGCATTAGGCTATTTCAACACAAAGTTAAGTTGACAGTAATATAATGATTCTAATCCTAATGAAAAGAACATGCAAAGAGTTTTGGAGAAAATCATGTGTTATGGGTGACTTTGGTGGTGTTGAGTAACATAGAAATACTATTAAAAAATAATAATAATAATAAAAAAATAATATTTAGATATCAATTAATAGTCCCCCCCCTTCCCCGCAACAGCTCTCAAACGGATTAGATGAAACTGCAGATTTTCCCAAACTTAAAATCGAATATATAGGTATGACAAAAGAGAATATACTATGCATAAGAGTATTTAATATTTAATTATATTGTTTCCGTAACAGGTAGATTCTCATTTAATCAGCAAGCTGATCACTAATCCAATCACTTTGATTTCAACATTGCCTAATTAAACTTCAATCAAATCAAACTTTTATAACATTGAAAGCGACTTGATTTCAACCAAACGCTACAATCCAAGTGGAGAATTAAGATTTTTACTCCGATATAAATCACACCATAATGGAAATATATGACACTAAAGATAATTGCGTAAAAATTTGAACAAGCCTTTAGCTTCGAGAGTTAATGTGAGCTTAAGAATATGAATATGACTCAAATCCTATCCAAAGTTTGTTTTGATTGTTTTTCGTTTTATTTATTTATTTATTTATTTATTATTAAAGGGTTGTTTTAGTTTGATTCTAAGTTAATGGGCAAACCTTTTTTTTTTGTCAAGAAGAAGAATATTATCATTAATAAATAGCCATACAACATTTACAACAATAATAAAGATTTGTAAACCACAGATTTAGAAAAAAATAACATAACTTTTACAATCAAAATCATAACTAATTTGCATATCGGGCATAGCTCACACTCCACCACTTCAAACTTGACGCGAGTAGTGCTTTTCGATGTCTTTGCATCTTTCCAAGTAGAGACGTTCGCAATCTGCGCTGATGTTGTGATCGTAGAGTTGATGACGAACCCTAAACTCATATGAATCCAAATCACCATATCAATTATTATTAAAACCCTAAAAATAAAATTCTCATCTATTGATGAGAATCAAATCCCAAAAAATTGGGACGGACTCTCACAAACGGAGAGAACAAAACAAAGCAAAACAAATCAAATAACAAAAAAGCAAATTAAATCAAAGAAAAAGGGAAAAAAATAGACTATTTCCGGCCTAAACGGCCAAAAAAAATTAAAACCTTAAAGAGAGAAGAGAGAAAAAAGGGAGGCGGCTCTATTTTTCTTATGTAACGGGCAAACTACATATTTGGATATAATTTTTTTTTTTATTTTAATTTAAATTGGCTCTGATTTGGAGCAAAATGTATCCAAACTCACTCCCGTTCTTTTCAATTGCATCACTTAAATTTTTACACTATTTATATAATTGTCTTTGCCAATATTTTGTGATTTATTAGCAAATAAATCATATATACAGTCAATACAGATAGACTTTAGTTAATTGTATTGAAAGACGATCAATCTATAGGTAATTTTAACTATTTTTTTATAGTAACTTTAACATATTTAAGGGTAATTTTAACTATTTTGTAATTTGTATTTGATACCTTTTTTGACGGCATATTATGATTATGAGTGTTTTTTGCAAAACATAAGGCCTTGCTTTGTTGAAAGGAGAATTATTTTTTCTAAACTTTAATTAATTTTGCTGAGTTGAAATAAATTTTACACATTATCTATTATATTACTCCTTTAAAGTTAGGGCCTATTAACATTTACTAAACTAAATATAGCTAAAATAAATATTTTACTCCGTATAAGAGAAGAAAATTAGGAGCTAAACTCACCAGAATTGAAATTAAACTAAGTGAACAATCCTTTATTAATTTTTTTTTCACTAAACTAACATTATTATTATTTTTATTTATTTATTTATTTTTGTTAAGTGGAAGAGAACCTAACTAATTGTTTACTAGAGTTTAAGGTAGTGGATTTACCACTTGAAAGTGTTTTTAGGGCTTTTCGCGGGTTTTGTCGTCCCTCTTCTCTTGGCTGTTGCCTTCACACCTTCCTTCTCCCCCTATTTCTCTCTCCTCCGACGATTCCACATTTTCAATTTCTCACTCAGGTACTCTTCTCCAATCCCCATTTTCTTCAATTTTTCCTTAATTTCATAAAATCATTCTTTTTAATCTGATAATTTTAGTTTAATCTGTAATTTTCCCCGTTTCAAACAATTACGAACCCTAAATTTTTTTTTATTTTGATTTTGTTCTGTATGTCTTGCATTTAGCTACTTAGTGTGAATTAAGATGAGTACTGGAGGAGAAAAAACGACTGGCAATACTAAAACTCCTGCAGATTTTCTCAAATCAATTCGCGGTCGTCCTGTTGTTGTGAAGCTTAATTCTGGTGTTGATTATCGTGGTAATTTGCCCTAATTCTGTCTTTTGTTTCATTTGATTTGTTCCTAAATATATGAATCACTTTGTTAGTTCAACGCGCTTTTGTTGATTTTGTTATTGTTTATTAGAAATTCAGTAAATTGAACTTCAATATCTGTTGTTGATAATTTTACACTTTTATTGCTTTCACTTTGAATCAAGAACAAGTGTTGATTTGAGGTTTCGGTTGCGCGGTTTCGGTTGCGAAACCTGAATGGGTGTTAGTGTGTCTGTAGCTGGCAGTGTGAGCTAGTGTGTAGAGATCTGAATACTGAGGGATTTTATATTATGGGTTTTTGCCTTCTTTGTTGTCCATTACACTTAGGCCGTTTGGTTCAAATGTTGGAAATGGAATGGAAAGGAAATAATTAAGAGGGGGGAAGGAATCACTTAATGTTTGAGGAAGGGTATTTATTACCTCAGATTATAGAGAGGTAACTAGTTGGAGGAAACCATTACCCCTAGGTAATGGTAATGGTAATTGTTACCTAAACCCTCTAACTAAACCATAGGTTATAGTAACGGTTTAATTGAATTCGTTTCCAACAACAAAAAATAAAAATAATAATAGCCTTACCAAACAAGAGCCTAAACAATTGCACTCAGTAATTGAGAATATACTTTGTCCGGCTCAGGGTATAAGTGTGAAGAGAGCAACATTTTATGCATATGATGAAGCTTTTTAAGCACTTCAGTAGTCTATTAATCAGATGGGATATAACTTAGATGGTTTGTCAATGGCTCTATGCCTTTCATCGTCTCATTTGCGTTCATAGTCCCTAAATATCTTTAACCTTTAATGTTATATTCTCAAAACAAATAGCCCAGTACCTACATCCAGAGACCATAGCTTTCAATTTTCCCATTATTTACTTGATGAATAATTGAATTGGTCAGAAGGAAAGTTTGACCTTTTTGCCTTCCAAAAAAAAAAAAAAAAAAAGAAAAGTTTGACCTTTTGAAATAATTTCAAATTTTATTTACAAGAAACGATAAAACAGTTAAACAGATATTGTTTTTGAGATGTTTGCAACTGACTTGTGCTGTTCTGTATTGAGATCAATTGCATCTATTGCTTATAATTCCCAATATTGTTGGAAATCCCTCAAGTCCTGAATTCTTTTGTGCTCCCAACTTTATCATATGCAAATTTATTTTGGGTTCAAGGGATGGTTGTTATGGTAGATTATAAAGAAGACAAATCCTGTTGATATGATTTTTTGGACTTGGACTTGTTACTGATGAATCACACATTCAGTCATATTTTGTAATTTTTGAAACATTTTGTGGTAGAATATCTATTTTGGTATGGTTGTTTGGTGCTTAGACATGGTTTTTATACTTTTTATGGGATTTGTGGGCAAATTTGGTGCTTGATCTGTATAGACATGGTTTGTGGGTAAATAGTGACCGTTTATGTGTTGTTGGTAGATATTGGGTTATAGAGGTTATCATATTTAAAGGTTTGCTGGTTTTGTATTTATCTTTGCATGACTATGCTGGGATGTTAATTATTAGGGATTGTCCAAAGCAAAATCAATCAAAGAAGTTTCGAGTTTTCTTGGTGGAATCAAAGTTATTAGCCGACTACTTAATTCACATGCGGATGATCTCATAAAGTCATATGCATGTCTCTTGGGTATTTTCACAAATTTCCATGTTACGGAGACAATATTGGGAATTAGCTATTTAGCTTTCCCTCACTTCCCAATAATCTAGGTCTTTGAAATGGAATAGTGAGCAGATGCTTCACATCATGAAAACTGACTGAATAGTTTCATATTTTTATGTATATCTTTGTAGATTTTTTTTTTAATAATTTTTTTTTATTTTTATTTTTACTGAGATTGCTGGGTTCTACTCCTTTTATAAATTTAGAAATCTATGATGTGCATTGGGTCACGTGGGAATTGGGATCTTGACTGTAGTTTTGTGACATTTAAGGAAGGCACAACTAATATATAATCGCACAAATTTTTTCTTAGAATAAAGTGGGCTTAATTAAGTCACCAAATTTAATTTCTCCTTTCTATCTTGTTTTCTAAAATAATCTCAGTTGTCATTCATAGTCAGAGTTGTCAGATGCTGTAGATAAGTATCTCACTCAGTCACTCACACACACGCACACATAGTTAGGCCTTGTAAGTTTACATTATTATAACAATGGTTTATCTTACTACTTGTCAGTTGTCACAAACAGAGTCATAGCTGTCAGACACGCTGTAGTTGGTGCGTGCTACCAATGATAACTTCATGGCTGGAGTTTACAAAATAAGGGGAATATAGCTTTGGAGGGGGAGAGCTTGTTATATATACCCGGGTGTATCGTACACCCATAAGTATTTTGTTCTCATTTTGATAATTGTTTCTTATTTAATCATCAAATGAAGAGCAAAAATTAATCTTGAATTAGTTGGGTGTACGGTACACTCGGGTGTATATAACTAATTCTACCGGGGGGGGGTTATAGCACTTTTCTTTCTAGGCAATAACCCTGCTGATGCAGAGACCTAATTTTAGCCACCTCAAGAGTTGTTGAAAGAAAGGCTAGAAGATGAGAGGGAGTGGGGGATATATATTTAAGTTATATTTCTGAATTTGAATACTTTTCTACTCTTGTGCCAAATATCACAACTATTCATGTAATTTGCAATCCAGGAACTTGTTGGAATAGTTTATATCCGGCATATCTGATTAGTGAAATCTAATTCATGACTTTGACAGTCAATATAGTGATGTAAACGTAGTATTCTAAAAGAAGATTTTGCAGAAAATGGCCACATTAGCTCATTGCTTTCGTTCTAAAGCTGTATGGTGTCATATTACAGTCGGTATAATATCATTGATCAGGTACTCGCAAACCTGGAGTCATTATTGCTTGAGTTTCTGCTCTTTAGGACAAATTTGTGGTGTTGGCTGCTTGATGGGTTGAGTGTGGAGTTGGGACACAATATGGTATTGGTTGCTTGGTTATGGCTATGAGAAGTGTGGTGTTTTCACTTAAGTGGATGTTGTACAAGGTTCTATAACAAGTTGAGAATCATTTAATGGTCTAGACTAGAAGATTCATAGTCCTCAAGGAGTATTCTCTTAAAATTATGTATTTATCATTATCTTTTGTGTAATAGCAAATAGGTTGATTTTTACTGCAATTCCTTTGGCTTTCCAGGTTTGAGCATGTTGGCATTTTCAGGAAGTTTTTAATACTGAAGAATTGTCATGATATTTTACTACAAATAATCACTGAAATTTGGGGTACTTATGGGGTTTTATTTTAATGGGTTGAGAACAGAATTCTAGGTAGGGTAGTGATAATAAATTATCATACACAAGAAGGTTAGATAAGAAAAATTGTCTATTTAATAAGCAAAAATTAAGTTCAAGTCAAGGTATTTCAGTATGCTGAAGAAGTACATTTGTTAAGATGTCTGATCAATTTGGGCTTTAAACTGTCTTATTTCTAGTAATTTGAATATTCAGGTATTTTAGCATGCCTGGACGGATACATGAACATTGCAATGGAGCAAACAGAAGAGTATGTTAACGGTCAGCTGAAAAATAAATACGGTGATGCATTCATTCGTGGAAACAATGGTAATTGCTGGAAACTGCTCTGTTTTCTACAATTTAATTGTTAGTTGCCGTATTTCTATACTTTTATTATGCTGCTGCAAACTGATCCTTTTTTCCAAATGCAGTGCTATATATCAGTACAACAAAGAGGACACTTGCTGATGGAGCTTAGTTCTGGGCTGGAAAATTGTTGGAGCAATCTGAATTCGTGCTGTTGTCATTCTGACATTGAAGTGTAGACTTTAAAGATCTAGATTGGGGCAGAAGCTTTTTAACTGGTGACTGAACCTGGTTTTCTTCTCATTCTAGATAATTGTATGTAACAAGCACATCGACGTGAAGAGTTAATTGTTAGCATGACATTTATAATCATCAGTTAATTCAATTTTGTTTTTGCATATTTGGACGTGGGCACGTGGCTGTTCTAATCCAAATGAGCCTGGAAGAACATTGGGCCTTATTTTGCTGCACAGTTTTTTTCCTAAACAGAATTTGATTTATTGCTCAGCTTGAGAACAGGAGTAAGTTCTTACTTTGTTTTCAGTATGTATGAACTGGAACTTTTAATGAAGTTATTGGTGAAAATTTATCTTGAAGAAATCGAAGACAAATGAAAAGACTTTAAATATGAATTCCAAATAAATTCGATACTTAGCTCTCAAGTAAAGTAATTTTATGCCTATCTTCTACTGGATGGGATTGCTTTTTGATGCAAATTTTTTGAGGAAATTCAGAATTTGAAGTCAGCTCTGATTGGTTGTTTTTCAAGGAAGTTTGGGTTGGGTTGGGTTGGGTTTGGTTCGGTTCGGTCAGGTCTATTGGATATTTGGATCTAAATATATTAGTCCATAAGTTATGCCATCACAGACTCAGTGTCCTTTTTCTTGCCACAATTATGCTCCTTTGAATACATACATCAAGTTTTGGTACCAGCAATATTTTACATTCTTACTATACTTTTTTTGTCATATTCTTAGGCTAGACAAGTCCAAAATCACATTATCATAAAAGACTTGGCCTAGTTAAAAGATTTGTGTCTCACAATCATGATGTTATGGGATCAAATAGGACCACGTCAACTATTTTGGAAGCCGGGATGTTTGCTTTGTGATTATTCTCTAATACTCTTCAATGACCATAAATCTTCTCTTTTTCTAACTATAATTGTTTGGATAATTGAAAATGGATGAGTGATCAAAATTGATGCGCTTAATTTGAGGCAAATTGTGTTTTAAAAAAATCATAAAATTTACTTGAATAAATTAAAGCCCTCCCTAATTTGAGGTCTTGTGCAAACGCACCTACTGTACTTGTTATATTGCCAATAGCCGACTTAGGGATCAAATCCCAATAGGGTCACTTTGGATTTTCCGATTCTTAAAGAGTCTTGCTCGCTAATCCTTGTTGGGTTAACTTGTGCGAGATTTCAACTTGATAGGACCTTTTTCCTACCTTTAAAAAATTATCTGAAAAAGTCCAAAAGCACATTCCTATAATCATATAGCTGTGTTGAGAAAAATAACAGCTAATTAAGCAGCATTTTGCTGTTTCCTCTACGGTATGATTTAACAAAGTTTGTCATACAGAGGAAAAATCGAAATCTAGGTATTATTTGTATCTACATCTTTGAAAGATTTACATTAGAATATCCCCTTAGTTTGGAGGAATACCTAATTCCATTGATTTGTTGTTATTCATGAGTTACTGAATAACTATAATTTCCCTCACTACTAATACATGGAGGCGTATACATATACTGTCTTCCCAATTCACATTGAGGTTAACATGGTCAAGAAGAACCCGAGAACCTAGCAGCGAAATGATTCGAGTTCTTTGCTTCTATCACTTTTCTTACCAATAGCTTCCACTTTGCCTCATCTTTCTTACTTTGTTGCCTCACTTTTTCCTTGAAGTGCCTGAAAAGGTGGAAGAAAAAGGCTTAAGCAGAGCTTTTCCTTAAAGATAACTCTTATTCCTAAGAAATTAAGACAACCCCTTGCTTACCTACAGAGAGGAACATTGCAAGATTCAGGGACATCACACATGCGCGAATGAAGTTCTAGAAGCTGCCACATACGCTTGCACTGAACACACCCGCCTGGAACTCTAGTCTTGCAAATGAAAAAATGGCGGACTAACATTTCAACCCCCTTGCATGCTGGGAAACCACAAGAAACTTCACCGCCTTTTAGCATCTTGTCTCGAGGTCCTATTGTGCTACAACCATCTTTGCATATATGAAGCAGGGCTTCGATTGCCTTGTGCAGTCGTAAGTATACCTTTTTCTCTTCCATCTTATTCTGCCTCTCTTGCTTTCTCTACAGGGAAAAACAGCATCATGAATCACACAATATCAGTAACTGCCTATGTTTTGTTGAAGCATTTATATTCATTGGTAGGCTGCTGAAGCAGGTGTAAATTGGAATAGAGAACGATGATAAGACAGTATAATCAAAGGATGCAGAAGGTTTACTCACAGAGTCTGCTTCAACAACAGCTTCTAAAAGCTCCTGTTCGAGTGCAGGATTAACACGCCTCATGACCTTCCATCCTTCAGTGGATGCAACAGTTTTGAAGTGTCTGACGACCATGCGGATACATACAAAGGTTAGCCTGGGTGCATCACACTGCCTTGCTAATTGGAGCACATCTATTACATTTTCTGTGTTCAGCCAGTTGTTCTCCAGATACCGCATACAGACTCGTTTCAATAAGGGAACAACAAAAAAATGTGACAGAACCAATAAGTGGAGTACAAACTTCTTCATATCCTCTTCTTCATAGCTGCAACAAGAAAACAGAAAAATCGTTTACTATATACTTCCTCAGAAAGAGAATCTGAAGACGTGACAAGTCATATACAAGAACTGTTAAGGATATGAAACAGTCGGTCGTATAGATTGCACAGAATAATGAAGCATAATGTATGAACAAATTGAAATTACATAATATGCTGAAAATTCAATCACTTTTGTGATGTAGATTCTATAAAAACAGAATACTCGTACAATCTGTTGGTTTTTGTCAGTATAATTTTCTTTTTAGTGTCAAAGTGGTTTCAGGCTTTGATTGTTGAGCACAAGCAGCATTTTCTACTAGTATATTCTGTGAAAGAAAGAGATTTATCCATTGAAATGAGAAAAGTATGAAGACATACCAAGAGGAGTACAAGAAACGGATAAAAGCACAGACAGCTCCATTAGGTACTCCAGGAATCTTGACATATCGAACACCATCCTTAAGTTTGGAATCCTGAAGATACTTCCCCAGAACAGGTGATGCAATGCTCTACACAAAAAC
The DNA here is from genome assembly GCF_001683475.1 of Chenopodium quinoa. NCBI lineage: Eukaryota > Viridiplantae > Streptophyta > Magnoliopsida > Caryophyllales > Amaranthaceae > Chenopodium > Chenopodium quinoa. The sequence continues at coordinate 1,722,274 of NW_018743391.1, read as the reverse complement.
AGGATGTATAATTAGGCCTTCGAAACAAAATTATTGAGTTTGCTAGGACAAGTATTTTCCTGCATCACAATCGAATAGTACAGGTAAACAGAAAAGTTCATTGCAGTTACCAGAACACAGAAATGTGCAGGAACAGTTCCATTGTCTTCAGTAATGAGATAAACATCAGCTGCATAACCTTCCTCGAAGAGATTATCCCACATATCTCTTGTTTCTTTTGGAATGCCACATAACTCCTGTGAACTCTCTCGACGACTCCTTTTTGCAATGATCAATTTTGGCAGGGGAGGTGGAGCAGGAATATTGCTTTGTAATGAGGAAGAGATTGGAGTTTCCAGCACTGGTAAAGTTTTGGCCGGACTTTTTTCTGATTTCCTGATATCGAAAGAGCTGTGCATATGACCATTGGAAGGCGATGATGTCCACGAATAATCACACAGAGCTGAAGCCATCAACTGCAACCGATGAATTGGTACAAGTTAGCTTATTATTTGTCAACTCGATCCAGCCAAATTTATACTAGTATAAGCTAATAACTTCGTTGATTAATCAACCTACCCAGATACCATTTCCCATCACATTATTCTTCAAAACAAGCTAAACCAATACATTACCTTCATCTTATGTAAGCTAGTTTTCTTCCCAGCAAACAATTAATCGCGTTAGTAGATAAAGAATATGTACAAGTCTCTAACAAGTTATGCATACGTCCCAAAAATTAGGCCTAGTATTGTGGATTAAGATTGTAGTTTCGTCAAAAGAAGCTAACTAGTACAATGTACAAGTATAATTTAAAGGTCATAGCCTCCTAATTAAGATCATCCAATGGATTATAGTTATGATTATATTAATGCAAGAATACTATAATTGAGATTAGCAGATCCAAAGTGTTAATTATAAAATTGTCAACTTAAAAAACTATAGCTTGAAATAGATGAACGTGCACATTAGTGGATTAGATCCAATGTTCATGAATTTAGTAACTATACTATTAAAGGCTTATAAATAAATTATTACACCAAACTAGTCCAAATAAGTCTAGACGTGTAGAATTACACTACTTTTGTAAAACTGTTTTTTATTTTATTTTTAAAAAATTTATAGAAGGATGAAATTAAAGAGTAGTGGCCTCGCTCCCACTTTGATTGATCCTCATCAAGCTTACTTTATAAAAATTTTCACTTCTAATGGGTCCCTTCTCCTTACCAAAATATCAACACAACTTATTCTAGCGAGTCTAATTTAATAATTTATTATAAGTCATATTTAACGTGTAAAACTCAAAAAAAAACCGTCAAATGATCATATGAGGAATCAATTGTTATTTTCTTACTAATATTAACATGAGTATGTGAATCGAGCATTTATAACGCCTCTTAATACATATCATTCATACTTGTCATGTGCACATATATTAATTCGTCATTACTCTACATACTTTCGGTTTTTTGGGTGCATGATATAATTTACCATATTTTACAAGCAATTATTAAATAAATTACAATCAAATAATTAAAAACACAATTCAAATAAGTTAGTAAAGAAATAAAGAAAAAATATTTTCACATGACTACATGCACAAAGAAAGACTAAAAAATTTAATTATGCTACCATTAATTCCATCCGACACCCAACTGGCCAACTCCTTTGTTTATTACCCTATACATATTATAATGCATATAAATATATAATTATTATAATACAATCAAACTATATTAAGCTATGAAATTGTCGTAATAAAAAAAATTGAAATTATTTCCTACAATTGTTAGTTTGAATTACATTCTCAACGTGACTATTAATAAAAAAAATTAAAATGATCCAAAATCAAGATATTGATTATTGTGTACATTAACATTAACACGATTATATAATACTACCCTTTTACTTGTATGATTTTGCAGAAAGTTCCCATGAAAAAGCAGTAAGATGAGAAAACAACTTTAAATTACAATTCAACTAGAGAAATAGTATTTCCTAAAAAAAAAAAAAAAAATAATAAAAATAGAGAAATAGTCGTAAAAGTTGGGCAACAACATTCAATGTTTATCCGTACTAAAAAGAACAGAAAAAGAAACCACCTTTAAAACTTTTTTCCTTTAATCCCAAAAAAAAAAAAAAAAAAAAAAAAAGATTGAAAGTAAGATTCAATCTTGTAAAACGAGCCAAATTTAAAAAAAAAAATATGTAATATATTGTACTTGTATGTATGATACATACCTAAATAAAAATAAGTTTACGATGAAGCCTCGTCAAGCTTATATGTGATCAAACTCTCCTTAGATGTGGGCTCGAGTTGTGAATTTAAGAAGTTGACTGATAGATAAGTTGAAGGGGGGTTGAAGAAGGTTAGAGAGAGAGAAAAAAAAAGTGTATAGAGGAGAGAGAAAATTGGAGGAGTGGGGTGAAGTATCTTAATAGTTATAGGGTGATCTTCCTCTGTTTTTTGCACACCGAAAGAGGAGGTAGAGTCATATTGACAATGACAAAATATGGGTTGTGTATTTGGAAAATCATTTCTTAAATTTTTTTTTTTTTTTTGATGGAACTCCCATTCTTTTATTTTAGAGGTTGAAGTTGATTTGTTATTGGCCTTTTGTGAATATCATTAATGGGGTGGTGACTTGGGAAGTCTTTATAGCCATTAATTTTATAGATTTAATAATCCACTCTTGAATTAAGGTGCTCCCATTTGTCCACCATTTTGAATACTTGTTTTCTTTACCTTGAATAAGGTGATATATTGGCTGGAAAAAAAAAGGTATAAAAAAAAAAGGTGATATGTAGTTTTTGTAAAAAAAAGTATTTTATTGAATTTTATGCTATTTGCATAATTCATTTTTACCAAATTTAATGATTTAGACATAAGAAAAAGTATATAGTCATGTAGGCATTTGTTATATCATTTCAAAATATAGCTTTTATTCTTTTAAACATCAACTACTACCTCTGTTACATCTTATTTGCAACGATTAGACATTTTTCCTCTCTACTTTATTTCAAATCGTTGCAAATAATATGTAACGGAGGTAGTATTTAAATTAAATACTTATAGTTTTCCTTCATTTTATAATGTTAATTCTATTTACTATATCGACACAACTCTTTGATCGTAAATATCTTTAATACTAGCAAATATTAAAAAAAAATATATTCTAATAAAATACTCACCAAGATAAATTATACTAGATTTCATTTTGTTTTTAATTTATATATAGAGAGAAGTTTACAAGATTTCCTCTTATGGAGTAATTTTAATAGTCAAAAGATTTCAAATGAGACTAACATCGTGAAATATCATGAAATAGAGGAAGTAACAATTAAAGAAATTATTGGGATATGCGTCCAGTCAAAGCGGTACATTTATTTTTGAAATTAATGGAGTATTATTACTTCCACGATATAGTTTATAATAAAGGTTATAAATTAGGTTCAAGTGTGTTACAACAGATGCAAAAAAGATAAGCGAAATCAACAAAGAACACATGTGACATAAATTTATGTTATGTCTATAGGGTTGTAGGCAAGCGAGAAGAATATTTTTATTTCTCTTAAGGAAATACTAATTACAAATTGATGATGAATATCACAAGGCCAAGAATAACCCTCAGGAATTTAGATAGCAATCTCTACAATAAAAACAAAATCACGCAAACGTCCACTCAGCAATAGTTGTATAGGGAGAATGAGGGGTAGCTCAAGTGGTTAGAGCTTCTCTCCCAGTTCCAAGAGATCTTGGGATCGATTCTCATCCCGCCCCTGTGGCTCTCTAAACACCAAAAAAAAGCAATAGTTGTATAGGCATGAGTTCCATAGTCGCAAGTGGCCTGTAATCTCCAAGCAGACACTCACACGCACTCGTCTAGGCACGAATGTGCAATGCTTCTAAAAAATCCCAAAACCACTTTTTGATGAGGCACAGACGTATTGCTTAGAAACATGACCGTCCTCTTCAAAGATGAGGTCAATCAAACATTTTGTGATGCCTTGTAGACTCTACATGTGGTCTACAAGTGGTCAATCTCTTGATATCAATATTATTATTAAATCCTTTTATCTTTGTATAACAAGATATTATGTTATGTAATTATATATCTTTGATCCTCCATAATATTTTTTATAATCACTTATTATATTAATTGATTCTTGTCAATCATAGAGATTGTATTAGAGTTATTCTCTTATAGCACTATAAATAGTTGTACAGTTGAAGTATATCCTATCTAATAACACATATAAGTATCCCACATCGAGAAAAGAAGAGAGAGTTAAACTCTTTATAAGGCTAAGGGGCTACTCTTTATATTGCCATATAGTTTTGAAATGAAAATTTCTTTGGACTTATGAGATAGACTCTCTCTATCTTGGTTTATGGGTGTGGCCCAAACCCGTATTTAAAATGTACCCTTTCATCAACATAATCATTTATCACAACTTGGCCAATTGACCAAATTTTAGCAACAATTTGGTAAAGGAAAAATTGACGGGAATAATCCCAACTTTGTTCGATTCGCTTAAAATAATCCAACCTTTCGATTATTTTCTAATAATCCGAACTTTGATATGAATTTGCTTTTAATAGTCCCATATGACCGGTAACCTGTTGAGTAGGTAATTTTGTTTTTTTATAGATTTAATTTACACACGTCACCACGTGATTGTTCAATTTTTTTTTGTATAATAATTTTAATGTTTGTAAAGAAACATGATTATTTTTCACTAATCAACCCTTAATTATTTATTCAATAAAATTAACACTTAATTATATCTTTTAAAAAAAATTCTGTACTACACTTAATTAACTCTCTTAAAAAAAAATTAACACTTAATCACTTAATTTAAAATTAAATAATTAAAAAAATACAAAAGTTTGATGTTGTAAAGTACAAACCAGAAACCACTCCAGCCACCATTTCACCAACACCAACTAGTCAGCGACCCAGCCACCTCCACCCTACCTCCCCTCGGTCACCAACACCTACCCGTCCACCTCCACCACCACCACCCTACCTCCCCAACCCAATACCCAATCCTACCACAACCACCGTAACCCAAGAGGCATCCAAGAACAGTGGCTAAAGCATAATCAACGGCCCCGTCGGAAGGCAGAGAACAAGCTACCATGGAAGAAATTGACGTTGGGCGGAGCTTGGAGGGAAGTGAGGGAGTGGAGAAGGGCAGCGGCGGCTGACTCGATAGTGGGTCGTTGGTTTTAAAGGATTATGTGAGGGTTGGTGGTTCAGAGGGTGGGATGGTGCGTCGTCGCGGGAGGAGAGGTTCTGGGCGTCGCCGGAGTTGGAGGCAGGGGGGCAGGCTAGCTGTGATTGGCGGAGATGGTGGTTGGGGCTGCTGGGGTGGTTTTTTTTAATTATTTAATATATTTTTTTATCATATTTAATACTCATTTTTTTTATTTTTTCTAAAAGAAATTAAATTTATTTTTATTTTTTATTTTTTGACCAATTAGGTGCCGACACGTGTCATTAAACTTGTTATAACAAGTTAAGTGACCGGTTGGGACCATTAGAAGCAAAGTGATATTAAAGTTCGGATTATTAAAAAATAATCGAAAGTTGGGATTATTTTAAGCGAATCGGCCAAAGTTGGGATTATTCCCGTCAATTTTTCCTATGGTAAAAGGCAACATTTAAAACAAAAAAATATATTTTTTCCAACTAACTCTTCAAAAACCTATTTTAATTCGCTATTGTTTTATAAAGAATTTTTTTTTCCCATTTAAAATATTAAATTAATATGTCATCCCTTTTTGTTTTGCTAAATCTCGATACCAAATTTATTTCCAACTACCCCCTTTTATTTTTGTTGAATTTTCGTTAATAAGGGATAGGAAAATTAACATTAATTTTTTTTTCTTCAAATCCTAATTTCCTTGAAAAGATATGGAAAATTAGCAGGCATTTTTTTTTATAAAAAAAAAAACACGAAAAACGAACGAAATTAAGCATTCGCAAGTAGTCTGTTGGAAAATTTTGTATTCTTTTCTCTAAATTTTGCCTAAGATTACTTATTTACCAAATTGTCGTTTGGGGTTGGTTTTTTTTATTTTATTATCTTATTTTTTTTTTAATACCAAATTGGTTCTAAGGGTCATTTTTATTTACCAATCTGGTCAATTGACCTCACAACTCTATCATTTACAAGTGCGTAATTCAGGATATCATCCGTCGAAATACGGTTCTTGTTTTATTTTTAATGAATGGTAAGGACAACTTCATTCACCATACTCCCTCCGTGTTTACCTTGAGTGTTATAGTTTTTTTTTTTTTTTTTTTTTTTTTTTTCACTTTTCACTTAATTAATGATATTGACTAATAATTTACTAATTTTAATAAAACAAATGTTATGGTATAATCCATGGTTACATTCATCATAATGTATACTTTCTTAATTTGTATAGGTGGCATCGTATTACACATATGGGGATTCCACCATATGGATTTTACCAATATAATAATCCTGGCCTTAACATGAGCTTAAACACAAGAATTATATAAGAATACTAAAGGAAGATAAACTATTGGCTGCAGTAGTAGCCAATAAATGTGTCATGTGCACTGTTTCATGCTCCACCTTATGAACACTACACCAATCAAACGCGCTATTAAGTCAACAAATATGTTCTATTGTCTACCTGAGATTAATATCTATAACTTTTGACTCCTTGAGAGCCTAGACCGTTAAGATCGAATCTGTGTAAATAGTAACCGCCCTTAAGGAAGCCTTGATTTCCCAACGTAGACCTTCCAAACAAGAATTCATCTCAACATGCAAGGCTGATTGAGAGAACCCAAAGGAAGCTCCTTCCACAATTCCTAAGTCCCCCAGGATTATATTCTACGGGCACCATCCCATTCCTGACCTGAGCGTGTGTTTATTCTAAGAACCATCCACTAGTATGGCAGTTGGGAAGTGTTAAGAGCAAGAGTCTTGTAATATAGTCCGCATAAACCCTGAAGGCCACTCAGCAATCCGTGCAGGCGGGTGTAAGGACCTCAAATTGTCCTCCGACCTTCGTGAAAACAAACCTTGTTGTCAAAGGCCTTCAGAAATAACTGTCGGTGTAGTAAGGTGTATCATTCTAGAGTGACCAAAGACCCTATTGTTCCTTTCCAACCACAACCCCCATAAGGTTCCAACAAAAAAGGTGGTCCCATGACCACTAAGACCATCATGGCTTAAAAATAGTCGGATTTAGTACAAAATCCAATCATTAAATGATTGGTCTACGTTAGCTTGTGAGTGGATTCGTAATATTCTACCCCTTCAGACATTCTGTGCAGATTTGCAAAATCTGAACAAATGCTATAAAGCCTCCTCCTGTGAACCACATAGGTCACAATGTACATCGAGTCCAAGCCCCTTCTTCCCAAATTGATTTTTGTTGCAATTCTGTTGTGAAGAAGTTTCCACAAAAATAGTTTCCACTTTGACATAATATCGAGAGACCACAAGATTTTATAAATTTCGATAACCCCTTCAAAATGAGTTGAACCAACAACTAGTTTGAGAAAAAGCATACCTTGTTTTGACTGTGTATTGTCCTGATTTATGAAATTTCCAATACATATAATCCTCAGCATTTTGGTCCGGTAATTCCATACTAGTGATTAGGGATGGCAATGGGTCGGATCTGGACCGGGTTCGGATGGACCCGGATCCAGATCCGTTTTTGTCTGTAGGATCCAGATCCGACCCGGATCCGTCGGGTCTAGAAAATGAAGACCCGGATCCGGATCTGTCGGGTCCAACGGATCCGGGTCCGGATTCGGGTCCAAAATGGGTCCAATATATTTTGCCTAATTTTTTGCAAAAGATGTAATTTTCGAGTCAAAAAATTTATTTCAAACTTACGTTGTTGGTTATTAATTAAGTTCAACCCCAAATTAATCAACTTATACACTCATATTTTGAATTAAAATTAAAAACAACAAAAAAATACGATGTTACAAATGAGCTAGTGAAAAAACAACGATGATGTATATAATATGAGCATCCAAAATTCATCTCTTGAAATGGTTAATCTTTATCATTACTAACATTATCAACATTTTTAATAAAGAAACAAACAGTTTTAGTTTTTTTTAATAGGAAAAATAAAAAAACGGGTCCACAGATCTGGATCCGGGTCTAGGGCCCAGACCCAGATCCAGATCCGTTTTTGTCAGCAGAACCCAGATCCGACCCGGATCCGTCGGGTCCAAAATTTGAAGACCCAAATCTGTGAAAAACGGATCTGGATCCACGGATCCGGGTCGGGTCCAGATCCATTGCCATCTCTATTAGTGATCACAACAACATCTTTAAATACAAAGGAGTCCCTTAGCCGTTCACGATTCCACCCATCACCAAGTGGTAATAAAAAGCGACTTGCTCTCCACCTCCTAGCTTGTAGCAGAGTGACTTCTGACTTATATTATATTCCGGAACTTTTCCCCTTATCCAACCATCCTTGCCTTCCACAATCGTTTCCTCGTTGCCGACTTTCCATCCACAACCTATAATGAGACTATTCCATGCCTTTTCCAAGTCGCGCATTCCCCACGAGCAATTCCTATTTGCTAATCATGTTGGTATCCCTTTTGTTAATGGAGACTTAAACCTAGCTGTAAACATATTGGAGAGAAATAGTTGAGGATTATGAGATAACCTCCAAACTTGTTTCATTAATAGAGCCTTATAAAACACCCAAGACTTCGCACCCCTAGGCCCCCATTCCCTTTGAAAGATTCACTTTGTTTTTAGCCACCCAGTGCATACCTTTATTCTCCCTGTTTTCCCATAGGAAAGAGGCGAGTAAAGAATCCAATTTTATTTGCAATGTAAGATGCCATCTCAAAAAAAATTAGGATATGAGAAACAATAGCAACGAGGACCGAGTTAATAAGCACTTACTTCTGTGGTTGAGAAAGGTATATTGCATTCCACGCTGATATCCTTTTCACATTGTTGTCCACTATAAACTGAAAACAAGCCCCTTTCCTACCCATCAAATCAACAAGGGCACCCAAGTGTAACCCTAGTTGAGAAACCTTACTCATTCTTAAGATAGAAGTATTAGGGCTAACCTTGAAATGAGACTTACCCAGGTTAAGCTGTTGACCTAAAACCTTGCAAAATCTATATAGAATATCTATCACATATCGACAACTTTGAGTTGTAGCTTTGAAAAATAAACGAGCATCGTCAGCAAAAATAAATGTAAAATTGAAGGACCCCTGTAGACACCTAAAAATGTCTCCCCAAAACCAAACCCGTTGATGAACACCTTTCACCGCCATTATTGGTTGAATTGAGTATTTAATCTTTGGAGTGCTTAAATCCATGTTCTATCCAATATATTTCATGAACCAATCCAATTTCTAGCTCATTTCCCTAAACCATAACCTATTTTTCACTTTTTGTGTCCACATCGCAAAACTGAGAGAAACTAATTTTATGGATATACAATTTTGATCCAATTATTATTTTTTGGATAGGACTTTAAATAAGCTTTCCAACCATATATCATAAGCCCAATTCCGAGGTATAACGAAAAAGATATGAGCAAAACACTAAACTCAGCCTAAAACCGACACCCTTCCACTAAAACGACCATATATTAAAATATACATATCATTTTGACTTGATTCAAATTGGGTTGGAAATTAGACTTGATAATATTTCCAATGATATATTATATGCCTTATTCCGAGTTACGGATCAAAAGTTATGATTATTTTAAAAACGGGTAAAAAACTAAAATTACAGCGCAGCAGCAAAAATGCCGCGACGCGACAAAAGCTGACGTGTCACGGGGTTTATTCCCGTGACAAGGTGCCCATTTTTGTAATTCTGCACAATTTTCTCCCGTGTCATGGTGCAATTTCCCGTGTCACGGTGCCCATTCCGTGTAATTTTCGCGTACTTTTTTACACCGTGACACGGCATACTGCACTGTGCCACGGTGGACAATGCCGTGTCACGGCATTTCTTCCCGTTTCACGGTGCACATCCCGTTCCACGGGATTGCTCCGTGTTTTCTCCGCGTAATCCCTAAATGCGTTTTCACTTCCCGTAACCTAATTATTTCCCGCGTCACTCAGTTTTTCCCCGTGTCACGGGATCTTCCCCCGTCTTACGGTGCCTGTCACCGTGTCACAGTGCTCTTTGTCGTGACACGGTATTATTTTTTAGGGTTTTTATCTTTTTAGGGTTCTGCGTGTTCCCTCTGCTCATTTTCCCTATAAATAGGACCCCCCTTTCTGCAGTTCGGGGCACCAATAATCATTCTCTCTCACCTTACACCAAAAATCATTCTCTTCTCCCTCTTTTAACCTAATTTCTAGCCTCCTTATTCTTCCATAATAATTCCCTTAAGCACTCCAAGGAGTCTATACTTAACCCGAGGTTCCGTCCTTAAACCAAGGCGTGAAAGGTACAAATAACTGAGGGTTTGGACCAAATTAACTCTACTTTTTATTTAATTTAATTTTCATTTACTTTATATTTTTTATTGAAGTTACTAACGGTTTATGCATGATGTAGCAATTTAAAGGAACACGCATAATGTGAGTAATTAATTAATTTAATTACTCTTATTTTATTTTAATATTGCTAATATCATGATTAGGTAAATTTTATATTTGATTTGACTAACATTATTATTGTTAAATTGCTTCCAATATTAATGTTTCTTCTATTATATTTTTTGATCACTATACTGCATGTTTAAAGGGAATATGTAATTGAAAATCACGCCTAACAAGATAATTTGGACGACCGGTTTAGGTTCCTTTTTAATCTTGTTATTTAATTCAAGTGATCACAAATATTTTAGAATTATATGTTGCATTAATATTCAACCAATTTAGCTTAATAATAATTTGGAGCAAATTGAATATTTTGTTTGCATGCCTTTGAGATCGCAGGGATCACTTTTCACTATAAGAATTGAGTAGAGGCCAATACGGGCGAATGTGACTCCATGACTCATTTCGTACCATCATCCCCGATCCTCCTTTTGTGGTTCCGAGCCATATGGAGTTAGTAATCTCATGAATTATGAATGGGGTGTAACCTTCACAGGTCAATCGTTGTTGCCTTTCGTTGTCCCTTTATCGTGGTTGCCTTTAGTGATCCGTGAACGGTTTACAAGTTTCTTAAAAACTTGTTGGCGGCTCCCTACTTTATTTGTCCCTAATCGTATTATGTCAATTCCCACTTCCTATGAGTGCCAAGCATATTCACAACATGTTTTAACGTAGGCGCACTTTGAGCGACGCCTACAACCCCCTCAAGCAAATCTTAATTCCATCAAAGAGTCGCATATCACATCCTTGTTGTAGCATACGAGACATAATATCCATGCAAAATAAAAAGAGATAAGGAGATAACGAATCTTTTTGGCGTAATCCACATGAAGGTTTGAACTGGTCGCTCGTGTCGCCATTTAGTAGTATTTTATATGTCACCATCGAAATGCACTGTCCAATCATTTGAACCCACATAGGAGGAAAGCCGTAGCGCTGTAACACGCGTCGCAAAAAATCCCAGTCCACCTTATCACATGCTTTGCTCATATCGATCTTTACTGCAGCTAAAAAAACTGGACCCAATACTCTCTTGTTTATTATATCCAGAACATCGTGGCTAAGAAGAATGTTATCCAACATCTGACTTCATGTAATAAAAGCATGTTGGGACATGGAGATCAGGTTAGGTAAAGCTTTCTTTATTCGATTCACCAAACACTTAGAGACACACTTATAAATTGTGTTACAAAGACTGAAAGGTCGTAGTTGCGCCACATTTTCCAGTTCTCAACCTTTGGAATCATAACCAGAATTGAGTGATTCCATTCTTTAAGAATAATCCTCGTTTGCAAGAAGCTTTAAGCTGTAAGGAAAACCTAATGTCCAACTTTATCCCAATGTCTTTTGAAGAAGGAAGTTGTGAACCCATTTGGACCTGGGCTTTTATCTCCGTTTAGGCCAAACATAGCCTTACGTACCTCGCTGACTGTCAGATCCTTTGTCAGGAATGTCACTTGTCTAGTATTCAAACTAGGAATATCCAGTTCCCGTATTAAGAGGTCGTTAGTATCCTGATCAACACCTAGTCATGCTCCGGACATAGAACTTTCTTTGTTGAATCCACCATTAGGTAACCTGCTCTCTCTACTCAATCCAAATTCCTGTAAGTATCTTTAATATCACACTAGCAAAAATTATAAAAGTTAGATATTAATAATCTACTCTCCAAGACGAATCAAACTAGATCCCACATGACTATATTTACTCTTATAGATTAAGAGAAATTTAGAAGATTCTCTCTTTCTTAAAAAAGTCAAAGATTCCAAACAAGAACATCATTGTGGAACGGAGGGAGTAATTTGTAATTTTGGAATTGGTTTGATAATGGGTAATTGAGGAATTAGCTTGATGATGAGTAATTGTGGAGCTAGTTTGATGATGAGTAATTGTGGAGCTAGTTTGATGATGGGTAAATGAGGAACTAATTTGATAATGGTTAATTATAAATTAATTGTTGTTGTTAGGTTTTTAATTGTATATAATGAGTTATGCAATCGATGAAATTTGATAGTTTTCAAAAAAAAAATGATCAGAATGTTATAGTCTATAATGATTATATAGTGATAACGAGATAAATTGGGGCTAAATCCCTAAATTTGGGTCACCTTAATGATTGTCAACGTCGGATTTGGCGTTGACTTCCCTAGAAATTGGATTTGGTCCCTTTTGCCAATCCAAATCGTCTTATATGGTCCTTTGAAACAACCTTTTTCTTGTTAGGTCCTTTTAAATAAAAGTTACCACTTAAGTGGTCCTTTTTAATTAATTTTCCTATATTTGGATGCTACATAGTACATTTTAATTTAATTTCAATCTTAAGTTCTTAATTCCTTTTACACTAATTTAATGTGTACTCAGATTTATGGTATAGTTGGTTATACCTGTAATGTTTAGGGATGTCAACAGGATCGGGGCGGATGTTGGCATTTCCATCCCCATCCCCACCTAACATTTTTATCCCTATTCCAACCCCGTGAAGGGTTCAAAATTCATCCCTATACCCGCCCCGGCGGGTACAACTCCAAAACCATCCCCGTCCCACCCCCACCTAATCCCTACCAAAGACCCGCCTAATCTCCACCAAATACCTATCTAATCTCCGTCTCTCAACTACACAATTCTACATAATAAATACATATTAAAAAAAAAATTCTTATTAATATTACACACGTTTTGTTTATAACATAAGTGTTTTACAAAGTATTATAATTAATAATTTATTTCACAAAATTATTTTATAAAATAGTGTAAAAGTATATAATTTTGTTTTTAAAGATATATAGATGTGGGTATGAGATGGGGATGGGGCAGGGATGGAGCACGTACAATTTAAAATCCATCCCCGTCCCATCATCCATGGCATGTATGGTTTTTATTAGGGATGTCAGTGGGGCGGGTCAAGTAGGGGACCCACCCCAGTGGGACGGGAAGGGTCTCGGTTTGGCGGGTGGTGGGGCGAGGATGGGGATAAAAACCTTAGTATGATGTTTTCCTTAGTATGATGTTTAGGGTGATTTGCTTTTATCAATTATGATTTCTATGATGCTTCCTATTTTCTTTCTAATAGCATATTAGTACCATGTTAGGGCTAAAGCTTTGATTTTTATTGTTTAGTGACATGCTAGGGTTTGTTATTAATCTTGTTAGTATCATGCCTAGGATCTTGCTATTATTATGCTTTATTTTTAATTATGATTGTTGTTATTGTTATTATGTTGCTTGACGCTTATTATTGTTATTGCTTGATCACACCTTTTATGCATGTTAGGGTTTAAAGGGAATTTGTACTTGTAATCACGCTTAATAAGATAATTAATAATCTTGTTTAGGTTAATATGATTATAATTCAAGTGATCGCCAATAATAGTTTTATTTGTGCATTAATATTCAACTAACATAGATTAAACAGGTTTAGGGTAAACCTATTGATTGCATGTTAGTCAGAAAGCGCACATGAATACAAGAAGAATAAAGTAGAGGCCTATTATTAGGGCAGATTCAATCTCTTTTAGGTTGGATTTGTACATTCATCCCCAAACTTCCAGTCTTGGTTCCAGACCTATCGGAGTTAACGATCTCCTGGATCGTTAAGGGGTGTAGCCTTCACCCTGTGAACGGTTTACAAGTTCCTAAAACTTGTTGGCGACTCTTTTGCTCTAGCTTCCTCCCCTTTGGACGCCACCGTACTTTAGTGTATGATCACAGTGGGGTTCAAGTTTGGGGTAATGCTTGAAATATTCCCTACAGTGTAATATTAAGAATTATTATTGTTATTGTTATTATTATTATTATTATTATTATTATTAATCATGTACGATTGTGTATTTGAGATACGGAGATTAGGTGGGTTTTGGGTGGGGATTAGACGAGTCTTTGGTTGGGATGGATATCCAAGTGGGGGGTGGGGCGGGGATGGTTTTGGAGTTGTCGTACCCGCCGGGGCAAGGATGAGGATAAATATTGGACCCGCTGTGGGGATGGGGATGGAGATGAAAATGTTAGGTGGGGATGGAAAGGCCAACATCCGCCGCACCCCATTGACATTCCTAGTTTTTATCTCCATTCCAGCCCCACCACCCGCCAAATCGAAATTCATCCTTACCCCTCTGGGGCCGGGTAGAGACCCGCCCCATTGACATCCCTAGTAATGTTAGTTCCACATTGATATATAAAAAATATAATCTAATTAAGTAGTTATACAATTGACCTTGAAGCTAAATTATTTACTTTGTCTGTTTAAGCAGTGTTAATGGAGGTTGTCTTAATCAATAATTACTCTGGTCAATAATATCAATAATAAGTGTTTGTTGGTACTTTTGGACTTATGTTGGTATAATAATAGTAATCAAAGTAAGATCTAAAAATTTACCAACAAGATTATTGATACTTTTTATATTATTTCTACTTTTTATCTCACTATATTTCACTAGGGAAGGACTTTAATGTGTGTGGTATGTCTAGTCCTTTAAGAAAAATTATTATCGATGGACTTTATGTACTATGCATGATATTTTATTATAACTATTTGCATATAGGTGATAAATGTGTGTATTGGATATTGTCATCGAAGGACCCCTATGTAGCACCTACTTTTGTTTTTAATTACATTTTTTTTTATTAAAGTAAGATGAACGACTTTATTGAACCGACACCTTTCACACATTAAATTAGTCCAATTTTACAAGTCAACGCTTGTAAATAGAGGGGGGGGAGTTAAGGGAATCTTCCCCTACTCCCAATTATATGTTTTTTTTTTTTTTTTTTTTTTTTTTTTTTTACGGGAACCGATCGAAGAAATTTATTACTCAAGCATATTTGGTTTAACTACATATACTACAATTAGCCCCACCAACTACATTTCAAGTCACAAGATGAATTCCCCATCAACTCTATCAAGCATATTTGGTTTAAAAAATGTATAACACCTACTTGATACGGAGTAATAACTTTTACTTCCGTATAAATATTCTGGCCCCAATACACTACAAATAGGCACCGTCTACTAAATTCTCAAAGCAAACATCGGTCTCTTAATTCAATTTGTACTCATATATCAAATCATTGGAGTAGGTTTCCTTGAACCATTCCATGGATTGATAACATATTTTACTCTATGCATTTAGATTTGGATAATAGACTATTACCGGCCCTATAATCCTAATTTGACACCCAAAACAAATATGATGAAACGAGGCAAAGTTTTAGACATCTCATGCTCTTCTAAAGTCATAAAAGCCTCCAAACTACAATCAATTTTAGAAGGAAATAAGCAAAGTTGGCCAAACAACCTACAATAGACAAGTGGATTGGAGTTAACGAAAATAGACAAAATATGGCCGACCATGCCCTAAGGCTAACAAAGCACAACAGCCGCCCCCATTGTTGTCGCCCTAAATTAATTATTTTTAAAGTGCATGATATGCTTCCAAAATCCAAATCGATCATGTCCAAGAGCCTCGACTCTTTTGTGCATGTCCACAATTAAATTATTGTACAAAAGAATAATAATAATTAAGCAAACAAAATTATAATGAGCAACATGAAAAATTATTGTACAAGGAAAATAATTATT
The DNA here is from genome assembly GCF_001683475.1 of Chenopodium quinoa. NCBI lineage: Eukaryota > Viridiplantae > Streptophyta > Magnoliopsida > Caryophyllales > Amaranthaceae > Chenopodium > Chenopodium quinoa. The sequence continues at coordinate 1,706,110 of NW_018743391.1, read as the reverse complement.
AGTAAACAAAATTATAATGAGTAACATGATGAAAAATTATGTAGCACGAAGTACAACTTATGTTGATATATACATATAAACTTATGTTGATATATACATATAACATATTGCCTTTTTAATTAGTACTTGTTGTAACCGTCATAAAAAAAAAAAAAAACAAATAAAATTAAAAATCAGTACTCGTCGTAAATTACTGTATGGTATCTAATTCTATTAAAAAGATGTATGATAGCTAACCAGGCCACCTTTATGATTTGGAAATACTGTTAAGGTTGATGTCAACTAGACCTGGTTATTGGGCGGGTCAAATCAGGATTGTTGCTGTTCAGGTCAAAAAGGGTCTTATTTTATAGGGTCAATAGCAGGTCGATAATGGACATGTCTAGAAAATATCAATTAAAATAAATATTGGACAAAACTATTATTAAGGATCTGTTTACTTCATCTTATTTTCAGTTCAGTTCAGCTCCAATCAACTCTGTTCAGTTTAGTTAAGCTCCAATTAATTCTGTTCAGTTTAGTTCAGCTCCAATCAGTTCAGTTCAATTCAACCCTAATTTCCTTCTCTCATAATATATTCATTTCAATTCAATTCAGCTCCAATCAGTTTAGTTCAGTTCAGCTCATTTCAGTAAATGTGAATATGTGCTATGTATATATGTATCTACAAATTTATCTATGTAATTATTTTACGTTATTTATTTTCTTTATCAATTAAATTGAAAAAACATTTTGACCCTATATAATTAATCCTACCTAATAAGGATCATGTCTATTAAAGACCATGTCTATTAAAAGCCATTTAAGCTGGATGACCCTTTTTTTCATTTGGCTATGCTACCCAATAACCAACTCTAATGTCAACTATAGAATCACATGAAAATTATCTCAAATATTAACTTGTTAACAAACTACCCGTCAAAAAAACTTGTTAACAAATTAAACAAAAAAACACTATAAATGAGACCGATGGTTTAGGCTCCATAATACTACAATTTGAGATAGTGCTACAATTATCTACTCCCTCTATCCCTATTTTTTTTGCCCTATCTGACTTTTCACAGCCTCCAAGACGCGTCTTAGAACGCAAATATCTTCATTTTCATATACGTAGAAATAATAAAAACTAAATATTAATACAATATACAATGAGGCGAATCTAATAATATCACTCATAACTATATTATATCTAATGAATTAACGTAATATACGGTCAAAGTTTACAAAGTTTGACCAAAAATAAATGACAATAGGGCAAAAATAAAGGGACAGAGGGAGTACTATATATGTCTATCCTCCGATTGTTTAAGTTAGTTACACTTTTTTGGTTTTCATCTATAACTAATGTGTACCTCGAGTGATGTCCCAGGTTGTTAGTTTGAGTACTTCTTACTTAAATTAACAATTATGTTCGACTATTTGTATATTTAGTGTGTGTAGTGATTCAAGCATAGCCTTGGATGTCACTTTTTTTTTTTTTTTTTTTTGACATCATATATATTTATATTCTAATATTGTGAATAAATTATATTACCTCTATTTTACTTAATATATGAAGAAATATAATAAATGAATTATATTACCTCTATTTTACTTAATAAATGAAGAAATATATAGTATTATGTGAAACTAGAAACATTAATACTCCCTCCCTTTCTTTTTACTCGCAACAATTACTAAAAATAGTCGGTATACATTACTTGCAACAAACTTATTTCTTTCCTTTTATGGTAAGTTTTTTTGTGTGATTTTATAACATTACCCTTACTTTTTTTTTCTAAACACCCTAATTAAACTACTAATTTTAACTTAATAACTTAAACCCTAACATTAACTAACTTAATTATTTTCCCCAAAATCATTACTCTCCCATCTAAATTCATTCTCATCTTCTGTCAAAAAAAAGAATTCATTCTCATCTTGATTGGGAACCACCACCACCACCACCACCAGTCCACCACCAATCTCCATTCTATGTTCATCACCTAGAAATTCACCTCAGTACACCACCGTCGCCGAAAGTTGTTGCCGATGTCCCTTTTGTTGTGGCCGCCTCCGTTTTCTCTCTCTTCCTCTTCTTGTTGTTTTGTCATTGCAATGAAGCACATATGTGAAGGTTTTATGGTTAAATTTTACCATGAAATTTCTAGATTTGGAGTTTTGATGGTTAAATTTGACCAATTAAAGCTTTAATTGATGATAGAGTTGTGGGTTTCGGATTTAATTTGGGGTTATGGGTTTGGTTCGAGTTCGTGGGTTTTGGGTTTCGGGGTTGTGGGTGGTGGGTTTCGGGGTTTCGGGGTTGTGGGTGGTGGATCTGGGTTCGTGGGTTGTGGGTGGTGGTTCTGGGTTCTTTGGTTGTTTGGTTGGTGGTTGGTGGTTCGAATTTTCTAGGTTGGTGGGTAGGTGGTTCGAATTTTCTGGGTTTGTGGGTTGGTTTGGTTGGTGGTTCGAATTTTCTAGGTTCGTGGGTTGGTGGTTCGAATTTTGGGTTCGATTCTGGGTGGTTCGTGTGGTGGGCGGTTTGATTGCGGGTGGTTCATGTGGTGGGTCGTTCAGTTATGGTGTTGCTGGATGGGGGTACAGTGCTGGGTGGTGGTGCGGCCATGTGGTGGTGGTGGTATTGTGGTGCTGCGGCCAGGTGGTGTTGGTGGCATCGTGGTGTTGGGAGGTGGTTTTTATTTTGGTTTAATTATTTTTTATTTTTTTATTGGGTTGGATTAATACTAAGTACATCCACTTATTTTTTAATAATCTCACTTAAGATATTTTGTCTAGGAGTCCGCAAACTCCCTCTTTGTTGCGAGTAAAAAGAACGGAGGGAGTAATAGTTGGTTGAGATGGTAAATGTATTACCTATATGTATTGGAGGTTATAAGTTCAAATCTTGTTCGAATCATATTTTATTTTGTTAAATGAAGTGACTAGCTTACATTGCACATATAATTTGGATGATGACGTGACATTGTGACATAACACACATACTTTAAAAAGTGCCATGTGACATCGTTTCTTTTTAAAGGAACGACTTTTAATATAAGGTATAGATTTTGAATTGGTTATACTTTTGGCCTCTTGATATGGGATTGAAAAGTACTAAGTACTTTATAAAATTGTAATTAATTACCCATCATTCTACTATGATAATATTTTAATGATGAATGATGGAGATTAACCATTGAATCTCCTAACCTCAATACCCAGTCTCTCACTTATACCCCAAGTGTTTGGGCTATTACATTTGAGGCTCTCTCTCAAACTTTAAACAAGAACTAAAATTATTAGAATATCAACCGATATTATATATCTTTTGGTCTTTTTGTTGTTATCATATCTTACTATCTTTGGTATGCTAGGATAAATATTTTTTTATATTAGATAATATCTTTGGTATTATTATGTGTAATTGTAAATGTGTATATCTTTATGAATTCAGGTATATTTTAGTGATTATGTTACCATATAATAGTCATTTGTAACAATGTTATAAATAGTATTATTATTTCATCAATATAATTAATGTAAGAAATTTATAGACCTAAATACAATAATAATATATGTGTACTTTACGGAGATGATTGTATTTATACGCTATTATATAGTTACCTTAAAATGATTAAAAGTTATCCTATAATAAATGAAAGTTACTCAGTATATATAAATTACCTTATATAAAAAAGGTTATTTATGCTTTACTGATAAATAATACTACCTCCGTTTCTTTTTAGTTGACACATATTCCTTTTTAGGAAATTTTTTTTTAGTTGACACGTTTCCTTTTGAGGTAACTTTTTTTTTACCTTACATTTATAAGCTACCTCACTTGCTTAATCATTCTCTCTCACTCCATCTCCTCTCCTTAATATATGTGCTTAAATCAAACGCGTCAACTAAATTGAAACGGATGAAGTACAAGTATAATGTCACTCAAAAAAGTCTAAAAGTTGCCCTAAATTCAATTAAAGATACCTTGATATATAGTAATATTAACGTACATCGCATGTATACAAAAGTTTTTATAAAAGTATATTTACATTTTACAAAATTGTGAAAGAAAAGAAAAAAGTTGATACATATAAAAACCCAAAATGGCAAAATTACTACGAGTAAAAATACAAAGTAATCAACCAAAAAAGAAATTAAATACAAATACTCCAAGAGATGAAGTGTCATTTTTTGTACATCCCTAATAATGAGTATCAAAATGTTATAGCACACAACAAACTTATTTGACCCGGCAACTCAATAACTCATCAATCTTCGTAGGCCCAAAAAAAAAAAAATCCGGGTTATATAGGCCACACACCAAAATTTTCTATCAATCTTTCATCATATATAAATACAACATACTGATATTCATAAAACAAAGTAAGACAAAACTAATGTAGATTAAAATGGCAAATATCACACAAAAACATAGAGCTCATATTCTAGCCGTGCCTTATCCAAGTCAAGGGCATATATGTCCCATGCTACAATTTTGTAGACGTCTAGTCTCCAAAGGTGTTAAAGCATCCCTAGCCATCACTAACCACATCTCCACCACCCTAAACCCCGAACCCGATGACCATGTTAGCCTCGTAACCATCTCTGATGGCTACGATGATGGTGGATTCTCAGGAGCTGATAGTGTTGCAGCCTACCTTGCCAATCTTGAGGTTGCAGGGTCCCAATCCCTAGGGATCCTAATTGAGGAACGTGTTGGTACAAGTGACACTATAACTTGTGTAGTGTACGATGCATTTTTACCGTGGGGTCTAAATGTTGCAAAGAAATATGGACTACTAGGGGCTCCATTTTTTACCCAAGCATGTGGGGTGAATTATGTATATTATTTGATTTATCATGGGAAGTTTACCATGCCGGTATCTTCACCACCGGTGGATATTCAAGGGCTGCCTACGTTAGATGTCGGCGACTTACCGTCGTTTGTGGGCTCACCGGAGTCTTACCCGGCTTACCTAGAGTTGGTTTTGAACCAATATACTAACTTGGGTGATACTGATTTTGTGCTTGTCAACACTGTCTATGAGTTGGAGGATGAGGTAATACGTACTAGTACTATCAATATTTATGCTTTATGTTACGTAAATTACTCGTATGATATTTTATAAACTAAAACTTACTAGATTTTTACTTGATTTTCAATAACTAAAATATGTGCAATGTGATAAAAAATATAACTGAAAGATGGAGGTGTGGGATTTTTGCATACTACTAAATTGTTGATTAATTTCGGTCCTTCAAATTTTAATTATCATTGTACTTGGTACTTTTTATTTTTATTATTTTTATTTATTTTACATTATGTCAACAAAAGATTTAAGTATTTTGTGTTGTCATGTACTTTCTCCATTCTTTTTTAAATACTACATTTTTTTTATTTCACGTTTACCAATATGTTAGTTTAATTATTAGAATATTTTATTTTTCACGTAGAAAATTTTATAAAATTTAATATTAACAGACTATAAAGAAACAAGAATCTAACAATAATATTCCATATGATAACTATATATTTTTTTTCCCTAAATCATCAATCAATAACACTAGTCAATTTAGGGCCTATTCTGATTAACTGAACTGAACTTAACTTATATTGGAGTTGAACTGAACTGAATATTTTATAAGAGAAGGAAATTAAGAAGTGAACTTATTGGAGCTGAACTGAAAATAATCTGAACTAAACAGACCCTTAGAGTATATAAATAATGTAGAAAAAAAATTAAAATATTGCATTTAAAAGAGAACAGGGAAAGTATGATTTTTAAAATAATGCTCCATACCGTGATATATGTGATCTATGCATTGGTGAGGTGATAATTATGTGAGTATGTGATTATTTTCAAAAGGAAAGGTACGTACACATAGATTAAAGGTCTTCCAAAATGGAGGATAACAACATTGATTAGTATATTACTCCGTATATGACTTTTCAAAACTATCAATGAAATAATTCATAAAAAAGCAAACTAAAATCACAGAGATGTTGAATGGAAAATTATACGAGTACTTATTAGATTGATTATGATATGTATGCAATTACTTAAGTAGTTCATTTCAAATTGAGACAAATCTAAATGGTTTTAATTTATGGAATACCATTTTACATATTAGAGTTGATTAAAACTGATTGAAATTATTGGAGCTTGTTAGACTTTATTAAAACGTACTTATTAAACTTGATTAAATGTGTTAAAACTTATCTGAATTTATTAGAACTTATCTGATATTGTCTACACTTATTACACCGTAAACTTAGTTTTTAAGGTGAAGAGAACACAATGTTAATGTGAATGTTATATTTTTTTTTTGTGTGTGTGTTTAGAGAGCCACAAGGATGGGATGAGAATCGATCCCAAGATGTCCTTCACCCTCACACTATGTAATCAGGTCATTTGCAGTTAATAAATATTAAATTAATGTAAATTAATGTTTGCACCAATAAAAGTTAAACAAGTTCAATAATATACAAATCAAACATAATACTGTACGATGTATAAATAAGTTGATTAAATATAGAAACAAATCAAACAATGATAGGCTTCAAGCTTCAACCATTGCATTAGTGAAATTTTTATTTATAATAACTCAACATGACATGAAGAATCAACTTTAAAATTTCATCTTTCCTCTTTGTAAAACATACAGAGTACGAGTACTTTGTACTAATCATGGTCCATGGATACAATCCTGACATGCATGTGATTTAAGGTGCAGCATTTATTCTACACGTAAACTAATTCGCTGACATATAACATGTTAGTTGTTGCGGTGTTGCCCAACTGAATCGAAGGTGCATTTATCTCCGTCAAATTAAAGTAAAGGCTTAGGGTCTGTTCTAACAGATTGAAATCAGTTGAACTGAATTGAGCTGAACTGAAGTGAACTGAAATGAAATGAATATTTTATAAGAGAAGGAAATTAGGAGCTGAAGTGAACGGAAAATAAACGTATTAGAACAAGTCCTAAAAATGACATTTCAACAATTACTACGTAGTTTAATTTGGAAGGCCCATTACTTTTATGAAAGAAGAGATGTACTTGGATTTCTCATGTGACATCATTTCTCAAATGATCAAATAATCTATTGTTGTTCTCAGGTAGTTGATGTAATGTCCAAAGAATGTCCATTGCTAACAATTGGACCGACAATTCCATCCTTTTACGTGGACAATCGAATACCACATGACAAAGAATACGGCCTAAGTCTCTACCCTATTGACCCTACTCCTATCACCAATTGGTTAAGCACAAAGCCATCAAAGTCCGTGGTTTACGTCTCATTTGGTAGCATGGCATGTTTAACAAAGGCTCAAGTTGGAGAATTAGCATGGGGGTTGCAACAAAGCAAATACCACTTCTTGTGGGTGGTTCGAGCTTCCGAGGAGGGCAAGCTTCCAAAGGGCTTTGTTGATGAGAAAGGGCTAATAGTAAGATGGAGTCCACAACTAGAGGTACTTTCTAGTGAGGCAATCGGATGTTTCTTTACTCATTGTGGTTGGAACTCGACACTAGAGGCATTAGTTATGGGCGTCCCTATAATAGGGATGCCACAATGGACCGACCAACCTATGGATGCTAAGTTTGTTGAGGATGTTTGGAAAGTAGGAGTAAGAGTGAAGGTTAATGATGAAGGGCTTGTAGGAAAAGAGGAAATTGTGAGATGTTTGAATGAAGTGATGGAAGAAAGAAGGGGGGAGTTCATTGAAAATGGTAAGAAATGGAAGCATTTGATGAAAATAGCAATTTCTAAAGGTGGATCTTCAGATAGGAACATTGATGAGTTCATAACCAAAATCGTTAGGTCATAATAATTATGATTCAGTTGAAGTAAATTGTACAAAATAAACAAATTTGATTGTGTAATTTTTATGAGTAGTTCTTTTGTTTAAAAATATAAGTAAAACTAGTTTTTTGCCCGGATGATATTCCGGGTCATTGCTTGTATTTTATTATGGTTATTTTTTGTTAAATTCAATATATTTTCGTCAAAAATTCAATTTAAATGTTTAATTTGTCAATTTGATAAGACATTATATCAAAAGAGAAAACTAAAATATTTGTGGTGGGAATATTTGATGCCTATTAACAATTACAAAATTACAATAGTTAATTAAAGTTGAATTTAAAAAATGAATTTACATTTGCTTATTAATCGAAAATAATAAAACAACAATATATTGAGTAGTTACAGTCAAATTAAAAAGTTACAACACCTACTTTAAATCATTCTATTGAGAACAATAAGTATCAAGAGACATTGATGATAATAGTTTAATTAATATGTAGTAGTAAATGTCGTTCTTAAATTTAGTGGTTCAAATTATAATTTAATCATAAATTTATATTGAAATTTGATATTAAGTATAGATGAATAGGTCATGACATATCACTACTCATGTGACGCCAAATATATTAAAAGAAGGATGATACATAATGACGATATTATGTTATTTCATTGAGTCTTAATAATAATATAAAGGGTTTTTCTATATAGTAAACCTTTTATTTTTCACTATTTTACGTTGTGCCCCAACATATATCACTTTCCACACGGTAACTCCAATATACATTTTGTTTCCATACGGTAATCTTGTCGTTATCTCACCGTTAAAAAATAATGCTAGTGGAATCCACTCTCCATTTATTAATATTTTTTTTATTGATTTGCGCGTTGAAAATATTTCGTTAAAGGTTTTGGGGGCTATATTTTGGACCTTAAGGGTCTAAATTGAACTCAGATTTCATTAAAAAAAAAAAACGTAAATGTCTCATTTTGTGTATTCAAATGTGAACATGTAAATCGAGATATTTCTTAATAAGAAAAACGAGGCGTTTTTATTGGGGCTCAATTTGGTCCTTTAAGAACTAAAATAACCCTAAAATTTTTAACGGAACATTTTTCAACGCACAAATCGATAAAAAATATATATTAATAAATGGAGAGTGGACCCCACTAACGGAATTTTTTAACGGCAGGATAACGGCAAAGTTACCGTATGAAAACAAAATGTATATTGGGGTCACAGTGTAGAAAGTGATATATGTTGGGGCACAATGTAGAAAAGTGTAAATTACAAGTTTTTTATGTAAAAAAACCCTAATATAAATATTGTTGCAACATTTAGAATTTCATGTTTCTCATTGTAAGATTTTGACTTTTAACCAAAAAAAAAAAAAAAAATAGAATTGTACAATTTTGACAATGTGATATGAGTGGGTTTGGATCCTCTAGAGTTGAACTCTATAGAGTTCAATAAATCTAGACCCTCCACAAAAGATCAATGGCTAATATTCATCTTGCATGCATTTCAAAATAAAAAATAAAAGTTCAATAAAAAATAATTTAAAACTCTCACTCTCACAACTCTACAACTTTATAATTTTCAAACTCTAGAGGATCTCAACTCGATATGAGCATGGTATATATGAGACCAAAGTGATTCTTTGACCATCCATTGCTCAAATCAAGCTTATAGGGTTAAATTTTTTTTATTTTTATTTTTATTTTGCGTGTAGGCTGGACTTGGATTTTGAACTAAAAACATATTATACGGCTTGACCATTTTCTACTTTTTAAGGCTAGGCCTAATCATGTTACTGGGCCAAGTCATTAATTATCACTTCTCACAAAGATCAGATCCAAAATGCGAATTCTACCCAAACCTCTAATATCCTAAAATGTTGGGGTCGGGCCAATTCAATTCATGTCAATTTCGAGTCAGTAAATAATCGGTCCGGGTCGGGTCGGGTCAATTCGAGTTTCAGGTATCACTTTGGGTTAAGTTCGGGTCGGATTAGGTCAATTTTTGGGTCAGTTTCAAATCGAATTGAGTTAATTTGGGTCGTGTCAAGTTTGGCTCAGGTCACCACAAGAAATCCACTTTAAAAAATAGTTGGAAAAATAAAGTAAAATCGTTAAAAAAAAATTTTAAAAAAATCGTGAGTACCTATTACTTGGGAAAGAAAGAAGCCCAGTTTCATCAGAAAAAAAAAGGAAAGAAAGAAAGAAAGAAGCCCTAAAATAAGTAATTCACCATTTCCCTTCAGGAAACGGGTGACCGGGTCAGGTCAATTGGGGTTCAAATCGGGCCGGGTTACTTCAGGTTTCGGATCACTTCCGATCGGGTCAAATTTGGGTTTTGGGTCGGGTCATGTTTGGGTTAACTCCATTTTAGATCGGGTTAGTTCGATTTCGAGTCAGGATCACGGGCCAAGTCATTCGGGTTGGATCAGGATTGCCAAGTCTAATCCCTCCATAGAGTGAAGCATATGGTATGGCTGGTTTTATTTAATGAGATTAGTTAGTATAGTAGGTTTTTTTTAATGAGATTCCATAGTAGTTGGAGAGAGAGAGAGAACATTAATTTTTTAGAAAAATCTCTCTAATACACAAGTACGTTTTTTCATAAATTTAATTTCTTAGAAAAATAAAACTCTATTTTAGTACTTCAGACAATTAGATTTAAATAAATTCACTAACGTGTCTATATTTCCATGTAAAAAAATTAACAATGACTAATGTCAATATCCTCTTTATTGATCAACTCTTTAATACAATTAAACAAATATCAACTAACAAGTAACAACTATATACCGAAACGAAACTTGTATAGTTGTATACACACCATACATAGCTAATATAAAAACCGTGCTGATTAAATTTAAATACGTTAAAAGAATCAATTAACAACTTAATTGTTACGAGTACCAAATATTTTAAATATAGAAATCGAGAATAATCCAACAAATTTCTAGGAATAACATTTATTTTTAAGTTTTATTTATAGGGGCAATGTTTGATATAAATTCAATGCAAAAAGACTAATAAGGTGCACAGATTATCTCTGAATGAAAGGTCAAAATGATGCAACGTATATTTATGAAGTCAAAATATGGGTAAAAGGATTTTTTACTAGATCAGATCAATTACAAACAACTTAAAAAGAACGAACAAAGAAGTAATCAAGTACAAAGTATAAAATTACAAAATAAAAAGGCGTTACGGGTGACTTGTATAGTTGTATTTAGAGCTGTCAAAAGCTGAACCGACCCGAAATACTGACCCTTACCCGACCTATTAACCGACCCGTCTGAAGCCGAAAAAAATGGTGACCCAAACCCGACCTAATCCGACCTGAAGCCAACCCTAGACCCGAGTATTTGAGACCCGAACCCGAACATTAACCGACTTAGAGACGACCCGACCCGAATGTAACCCGTAAATTATTGACCTGAACCGAACCCGACTGGAACCGAAATTGACCCAAACCCGTTTTAACCCGTCAAAACCCGAATTCAACCCGACCTGTTCCTAACCTGACCCGAATTCAACCCGACCTATTCCTAACCCGACCCGAATTTAACCCGACCTACAACAAACCCGACTCGAATTTCAACCCGACCTGTTACAAACCCGACTTGTTAATGACCTGACCCAAATTCAACCCGACTTGTTATTGAATCAATATGTATAGGTCGTTATCTCATGTTGGTATTGGAACGAAAATTGAATCCTAACTCTATTCCTTCAATACTTCACTTTGAATTTTAAAAGGTTAGTTTCACAACACATTTTTAGGAAATGACCCGACTTGATTATAACCCGCAAATTATGGACTTGAACCGAACCCGACTCGAACCCGAGAATGACCCAACTTGATTATAACCCGCAAATTATTGACTTGAACCGAACCCGACTTGAATCCGAGAATGACCCGACCTGATTATAACCCGTAAATAATTGACTTGAACCGAACCCGAGAACGATCCTAACTCGTTTAAACCCGTAAAGGCCCGAATTTAACCCGACCTATTTTTCACCCGACCCGAATGTAACCCGACCTTTTACTAACCCGACCTAAACCCGATAAGATGTATGACCCGACGTGACCCGACTCAAGCATGACCCAACCCGAACCCGACCCGCATATGTTATGACATTAACCTGTATTGACCCGACCTGAGATGACCCGACTCACACTAACTCGGCTCAAACCTGACCCATTTATCCGAATTGACAGCTCTAGTTGTATTCACTCAAAATGAGAGGGCAAACGTTCGCGCTGACTTGCTCTAGCACAGTCGTGTCGTGGAAAAGATTATGAATTTGAAAAACGAGAGGATTATGTCCTCGACTAGTGTGCAATCACTGAATATTATTATGGTAATAATTAGTTCATTTGATTGGGTCGTCATTATGCCTTTGCTAGAGTGTACCGATGAAATTTGGGCTTAAAATATAACCCAGAACCTAATTGAATGATTTCTATATACAAGGTGTAGATTAAACGAAGGGACAAAAATCCATCTTAAGCCTTAGTCCATAGTAGTCGGCCATAAGGCGTAAAGGAGGGGAGGAAAGGAGAGTTTTGGCTAAGAAATAATTAATGTAATATGATTTTATAATTAGGTTCTTAGGGAACTAAACAGTTGAGCAAATAGTTGCAAACCCTAATCCGCAAACACAGAACAATACAAGCTTTCTATCTCTCTTCCCTCACACGTGTGGCCGGCGTAAACTCCAAGAAAGAGGAGTAGTTTGTGGTTAGATCTTCTCCTATCCAACTAGCTTTGGTAGTGGTTCAATCTGTGCTTGTGACCCGAGTAGATCGAGGAGCAACACTTGCAACTCTAATTTTCCCTAGATTCATATCAAGCTTTCGAGAAAATCACGCTTCAATGGTATTATTCTAACTATAATGTGATCTTTTAATATTTATTTACGTTTTCTTTGTTACATACAAATACTCATGAATTGAAATTCTGCAATATAGTACCTAATTCCCTACAACGTATGCACAATAATGTTGTGTGTTCATGCATCGGGCTAGTTGCTTAGCTCATATTTGTGACTCATGTCTTCTTCTTTAATTTGCAGTTTGATGTTTTGCGTAATAAGCTAAGTTATCACATATTTACGGATTTTTGATGATGGTTATAAGCATATTTACGGAAGTAATTAAAGGGTTATAAGAGTTTTCTTATGTTATAATCAGATTCATTGGGATTTAGGTTTATTAAGTCATTAAGCCTTCTTCTTCAAAAAAAAAAAAAAAAAAAAAAAAAAAAAAAAAAAAATCATTAAGCCATTAAAATTAAAGGCTCAACTCATGTCTCCTCACATACTCTTGTTTTCTCCATTATAGTGAAGAAAAACTAGCTCTTAATGGACTTAATCCTCCACCTGTGGAGTAGGTCTAGTTGACCGAATCACGCAAATTCCTATGTGTTTATTTTGATTATCTTTTATTAGTTTCTCAACAATTATTATTTCATTCACCTTGTTTTGCACAAATCAAATAAAACACTGCCTGTTTTATAACAAAAGGTCTAATGCAAATTAAAGACCACGTACCGTACCCCAATGCAACAATAAATTTTAATTAGCTTAAAAGTCAAGGCAATCTTTTTATCAATCTTTCGAGGGATTACTATACGACAACACATATACAATGCTAAGCCGCTTAATATATAAATCTTCCACCTTATATATCCATCCATTACTACAATTGAAAACCAAATTAAGGTTTAATTAACCACATGGAAAATATCACAAACAACCATAGAGGCTAGAGCTCATATTCTAGCTCTACCTTATGCAAGTCAAGGACATATATCTCCCATGCTACAATTTTGTAGACGTCTAGTCTCCAAAGGTGTCAAAGCATCCCTAGCCATCACTAAGCACATCTCCACCACCATAAACCCTAAATCGGATGACTACGTTAGCCTCGTGACCATTAGCGATGGTTACGATGATAGTGGATATGCGGGGGCAGAAAGTTCTGCTGCGTACTTTGCTAGGTTTGAGACCGTTGGGTCTCAAACCCTAGGAGACCTTATAGAGGAACCCTAGGAGACCTTATAGAGGAACATGTTAGTAAACATGACCCTATAACTTGTATAGTGTATGATCCATTTTTACCATGGGGTCTAAATGTGGCTAAAAAGTATGGACTACTTGGGGCTGCTTTTTTTACCCAACCATATGGTGTAAATTATATTTATTACTTGATTTACCATAGGAAGCTTTTGATGCCAATTTCTTCACCAATGGTGCATATTCCGGGGTTGCCTCCGTTGGAAGTTGACGGCTTACCATCTTTTGTAAGCTCGTCGGGGTCTTACCCAGCTTACTTTGAATTGGTTTTGAACCAATACTTCAATTTGGATGAGGCTGATTTTGTGCTTGTCAACACTGTCTACCAGTTGGAGGAAGAGGTAATGTATTCATGCTCTAGGTCATGTGACTTATGAAGTATGGTTTTGTTTATTTGATGTAAAACCTATTGCATGAATTTCCCTTTACTACGAGGATGCTTTAGTTTCTCATAGTGAGAAATAAAATTTGTTTCTCATATATATGGTATTTTCGTAAATAAACCAACAAATTTATTCAACTTTATTCAATTGTGTAGCCTACAATAACGAAAAAGTTATTGATTTATTCACGAAAATGCCCCCATGAAAAATAAATTTCGTTTCTCAATATGAGAAACACCGACGAAATTTCCCTTTAATACCTAGTTTCCATTTTCAACAAATAATTTACGACCTACGTTGGGAGGAAGTAAAAATATATTATATTAGCATAAGCTCATTCGTCATGCAAACACACCAACATATATTATTATACGAGTAGCATGTTTGTGAATGATGTTAACTTTAACAAATAGCTTAAAATTTATTTTTCTTACACTCAATCTTTGTCTCGACATGCATTCAATTATTAATATTGCACCAAAAAGGAATTAGTGGACATAGTATCATTAGATGGTCTAATAGTATCATGAAACTTTCTACTAGCTAATCCACTTATATTGTGTGTACTTGCATACGACACATATATAACTTAGAAAAATCTCAAATGCCAATGAGTCAACAATTTCCCAATTTTTAATATGGAATATATAGAATAAAATTTCTTTCATTTATTTTATTTACATATTCATATGCATCAATGACCTTGACTCATTGACATGGGTATAAATGAAAATTCAAGTCATTAATTATATGTTCCATAAAAATTACACTATTGTTGAATTAACAGTATAATTCGCTATAAAACTTAGAAAAGTCATGCATGGCACGGGAGTTAAGCTAGTATGTATATTAACTGATGTGAAGCCTCTTTTAATTTTGATCTCAGATAGTTGATGTAATGTTCAAAGAATGTCCATTATTAACAATTGGCCCAACAGTTCCATCATTTTACGTAGACAACCGAATTCCACATGACAAAGATTATGGCCTTAGTCTCTACCACATTGATCCTAATATCACCAATTGTTTAAGCATGAAGCCACCTAAGTCAGTGATTTATGTCTCATTTGGTAGCATGGCAAGTCTAACAAAGGCTGAAACCGAAGAATTAGCATGGGGATTGAAGCAAAGCGAACATCACTTCTTGTGGGTGGTTCGAGCATCCGAGGAAGGCAAGCTTCCAAAGGGCTTTGCTGATGAAGTAGCCGCGAAAGGCCTAATTGTAAGGTGGTGTCCACAACTAGAGGTACTCTCTAGTGAGGCAATTGGGTGTTTCTTTACTCATAGTGGTTGGAACTCGACACTAAAGGCATTGGTTATGGGCGTCCCTTAAATAGGGATGCCACGATGGACCGACCAACCTATGGTTGCTAAGTTTGTTGAGGATGCGTGGAAAGTAGGAGTAAGAGTAGTGAAGGTCAACAAGGAAGGGCATGTAAGAAGAGAAGAAATTAAGGAACGCATAATTGAAGTGATGGAAGAAAAAAGGGTGGAGTTCATTGAAAATGGTAAGAAATGGAAACTGTTAATGAAAAAAGCAATTTCTAAGGGTGGATCTTCCGATAGGAACATTGATGAGTTCATATCCAAAATCACAAGGTCTTAATAATGATTTGTTTAAGTTAATTTATATTGTTGAAAAATAACGTTTACGGCCCTGCTCACTTCACCTTAAACAAATAATATTTGGTAAAAAAATTTCAGTTCATTAAAATAAGTTAAATTTAGTAAAAATGATTTCAGTTCAGTATAAATAATTATAATTCAGTAAAAATTAGTAAGTTTAAAGAAGAAATATAATAGAGAATTAGCAAAAATAGTTTCAGTTAAGCAAAAAATTTCAATTTAGTAAAAATAATTTTAGTTCAGTATAAATAATTTAATATCAGCAGAAAATGATTTCAGTTCGATCAAAATAATTTCAATTCAACAAAAATAAGTGAAGTGGACATCGCCGTACTATCTATAATTTGCTACCTTTTTTTTTTTTTTTGAAGAATTATAATTTTCTCCCTTGTCATTAGCAAATATGTTTGTATACTTATTAAGTCATGTTAATATATTTGATGTGTGTGTCAATCTAAAATATGTATAAATTTCATATGAATGATATGATGCTAATTTAGTAATTTAAGCTCAAATCTCAATGGTTTACAAATTCGATCACTTAGGGTTCGTTTGACATTGCTGTGGATTTCTGTTTTTTTGTTTTCTAAAAGTATATGATATGAGTCCCAGAATGAATCAAAAATTATATAAACTTATTAAAATTAGGAAATTTTAGATTTTAACACCATACAAATCAAT
This sequence comes from Chenopodium quinoa, assembly GCF_001683475.1. NCBI lineage: Eukaryota > Viridiplantae > Streptophyta > Magnoliopsida > Caryophyllales > Amaranthaceae > Chenopodium > Chenopodium quinoa. The sequence goes on along the minus strand of NW_018743391.1, from coordinate 1,689,535 downwards.
GAAAATTGATATTAACACCACCCAAAAAACAAAATTTTATTTTAACACCACATAAAAAATTGAAAATTTGAAGTTACCACCAGATAACGGTTTCTGTGATGGAAAAGTGACGTGGGTCCCATGTTTTAGGTTTGCCTCCAAATTTCACACTTAGTAAACACGATTCTTCCTCTTCATTGATTACTTCCAACCATCTTCATTGAATTCACTCTGAATTTTCATCTACTCAAAGTAATATCTTCATCTAGGGCATTCAATTGCTTAAAATTTGTGTGGTTGGGGATAGGAAAGTACAAGGGAGCTGTCATTAGCAGAAGAAAAGCGTTTGAGGATTTCGTCATCCATCTTCAAAAAAAGGGCAAAAATTGCTGGCAATCTGACAATTACAGGTGAAAGATTCCAAAGAAGGTATCTTTTTTATCTTTTTACAGCAATTTCGTCTATTATTGGTGAATGGTTGATGTCAATTTTGCAATTTTATGCTTAATTGGGGTTACTTTGGCAACTGAAACTAAGAACCCTAGAAAAAGGGATTATTTTGAAATTGACTGCGAATTAGGTTAATTGGTGGTTTAGGTTGAAATTTGACACTAATTAATTGGGGTTTATGTGAATGAACTTATTGAAGACTGTATATGTGTGATTTGTTTATTGATGCATGTTGGACTGGATTATTTGTATATTTTAAGTTAAATATTCAATTACTGTAGTTGATTAATAAAGTGTTGATATTATATGTCTTATAATAAATTAATAATACTATTGTATATGTGTTATTGGTGGGTAGATAATGGGTGACAATGAAGATATGGTTGACATCTGTCTAAGGGTGGGGGGTGCATTTGTCCCTAAAAGAGTTAGCAAAGATAGACAGTTGCTTTGTTGGTGTGGGGGGTGGTGTTATTGGAGAAGAAAAGTCCCAGTGTCTAAGTTGGATGTACAGGAGATTAGGTCAGCTGCAATTCATGGATTTGTTAATGGTGATATGGAGGTGCCTGTCTATTTCAATTGTTGGTATAGGCAGAAGGGGAAAACTTTTAACACTGGTAGAAGGGAACTAGTCAACAGTGATGAAGTGAGGGGCCTTTTAGAGACTAGAAATGGAGAGGGTTATGTAGAAGTCTTTGTGACAGCACAGCCTAATTTGAAGCCCACAACTAAGGCCCAACCCAATCCCCAGCCAAAGGATAAGGTTACTAAAAAAGGGAAGAAGGGTCAAAGTACTTCAACTGTCAGTATTAGGAGAAGCCCTAGATTTAAGAAGACTGAGACTGAAAAGGAGGAAAGTCCACCAAGGGAGAAACTGAAGGGGAAGGTTGTAGAAGCTGGAGTGTCTGGTAGTTCAAAACAGAAGAGTAAGCTCAAAGGTAAAGCCTCAGCAAAGGATAAAGCATTGGTGTTTGAAGAGGATGATGATGGTGGCAATAAATCTGATTACTCTAGCTCAGATTTGAGTGATGAAGACCTAGATTGGGAACCAGGTGAAGAAGAATTTGATGAAGGGGATGAAGAATGGTTTATTGAAGGGTCTAAGGACATCTTAGAGAAGGTTAACAAGAATATGAGGAAACTGCAGGGAAGTGGCATAGATGAGGGTGTTGTGAAAAATAAGAGGTCAGATCTGAAAGATGACCTGGATATAGGAACAGTTAGGGTCAATCCAGAGGATGATGAAGGTGATTTAGAGAGTTCAAGAAGCTTGTGTGGATCTGATTCAGAGGAGGATACTGCTCCATGGTTTAATGAAGATGTGGACTTCCAGAAGCCCATCCAGCTGCAGGTGAGGCAGAAGTTCAAGAATGCTGCAATATTAAGAAGGGTATTGAGACTGCATGCCATTCAAGAGAGGTATGAGTTTTAATTTTTTGCATAATGACTCTAAGAGGATTACAGTGCAGTGTAGGTATAGATGTGACTGTGAGTTCAATAGTTATACTTGTAGAATGTCTGCATGTACATGTGTGTGGGGGGGGGGGGGGGGTAAAGTGTCATTTTAAGGTTTATGCATCAAAACTGGTCAAGCAGGAAACTTGGCAAATTAAAAGCTAAAAATTGAAACACAGTTGTCTTAGAGTCAAGAAGAATAGGATGATTACTGCTGAGTTCACTGCAGACAGATATCTAGAGGAGTTTAGGTGTAATTCTGCATGGAGAATTAAGGATATTAGGGCCAGGGTTCTTAATGACTTTAAAGCATGGATGGATAGGTGTAGGGCTAAACTCATCATATATGGGTCAGCAAGGGAGCAATATGCTAGGTTGTGGGATTATGGGAGGGCTGTGATGAAGTATAACCCTAGGTCTGGGTGCAATGTGGTTGTGGAAGGTATAGACAGTCCTGAGCCCCCTATGTTTTTGAGAATGTTCATGTGTCTAAGGCCTTTGAGAGATGGGTTTGCTAAGGGTTGTAGGCCAATGATTGGGGTGGATGGTTGTCACCTCAAGGGTGCATATCCTGGAATTATATTGGTGGCAGTAGCTAAGGATGGGAATAACAACCTGTTCCCCCTAGCTTGGGCAACAGTGGAGGCAGAGAATAAAGATAGCTGGGGTTGGTTCCTAGAGTCTCTAATGGCAATGTTCACACATGATCAAGGAGAAGGGCTGACAATAATGTCAGACAGGCAAAAGGTAATAGTTTTTGCCTTTTTTTTTGCACATTTTCATTTTCATTTGTACTTGTTTTTTTTTCTTTGTGTAAGTAATTAGGATGAATTATTGATATTGTGAATGAATATGGTAGGGGCTTCTGGAAGCAATGGCTGATATAGTACCAAAAGCTGAAAAAAGATTCTGTGTAAGGCACATTTGGGCAAATTTCAAGCTCAAATTCACTGGGTCAACATTCAAAGAATTGTTTTGGGCAGCAGCCAGATCAACAACTGCAGTAAGTCATCCCATTCCAATACTTATTTAATGTTTGTATGCATATGTGTGGGAATGTGCTTGTCTTAAGTGAAGGAGTTATGTCTTCGTCGTGTGCAATTACTAGATACATAAATGGATCAAATTATGGAGATAATTAAGTTCGTACATTTGGGTCGTCGTTTTGCCATAGCTAGAGGTACTAACGATTTTTGGACTAGTAAAATAGCCCAAAGCCCAATTGGACGGATCCTATAAGGTCACACAAAGGGGCTAGATCGAGCATTAGAGGACGAGGCCCATCATGGGCCTCATCACTCTAGGTGGCCGGCCATATGGAGTGGACAAGGGAGTTTTTGGGCTTCGTGCCCTAGTCTAATTATAATGAGATTATAAATAGACTAGGTGCCTAGGTTTACAGCAAGTAAGCAATTAACTGATCAGTGTGATCAAACCCTAATTAGCAAACACGAAACCCAACCCTCTCAAAGTCCTCTCTCTCACACGGCTCTCTCCTCCTCCTAGGCGCCGGTGGTGTGTCGTGGTGGTGGTGGTTCGTGCGGTGGTCGGTTGTCCATAAAGGTGGTGATCGCGGTTTTCCTCAATCACTCGACCAATCTAGTATTAGTGGACGGCTCGTTCGAATCTCGTGGACTAAGTAGAGGAGCAACGCTTGGGGCTCTATTCTCTCCCTGATTTGCCTGTCGAATAGCTTCGTGGAATTCACGCGTCAAAGGTATGATTATGTGTCTTGTGTGTTATGCATGTGATTCTTGGGATTGGTACTTGATAGAATATGATTCATGTTTTTCCGCTGCGTAGTACCTATAAACTTTGACTAGGATTTTCTGAGCATATTCCAAAAGGATAATAATTGATTTAAATAATGTGATTATCCCATAATTAGATTAGGATATAATTGATTTTAAAATTATTTGATTGGCTAGTAATTAGGATAGAATCTCCTAAATTTGTTAGGATAATCATGAAAGATTAAATAAGATTTATCTTTCTAAATTAAAATATGATTTGATTCTATCTCATGACCAAATTAAATATATGATATTTTATAAACGGTCATGAATAATATATGATATTATCTAATTATGATTAAAATATAAGATATTTTAGGAAATGCGTTAACTTTATTATGAACATTCGATGTTGTAGTTTAGACAAGCATGTTGTGTGATTTATTATATGACACTTTTATAATATATGATATTATGTTGCTATATATAGACTAGTATGGCCCATAGATTCTTAAATACGATCTGCGCATCGTGATGTATTTTTGTAATCTAAATACGGTCTGCGTATCGTTAAGTATTTTTGTAACTTTTATTTAAAGTAAATAGAATAGCTATTTAAATAGTGTTTGTCAAAAGAAGCCCAAGAAGTGAAGGCCCAAAGGAGCAAGGTGGATGGAGATCCATGATGATTCAAGTGGGAGCTTTTTCATTTCTAGTTTTCTTAGGACTAAGGGGCCATACTATGTCATGCTTTATTGCATTAGTAGATTATGCATGTTAGATTTTATTTATGTTGATTGATGATGCGCTAGAGTTCACTAAATAATCACAACATAATAAATCTTGGTCCTAGTAATATTGAGATTGCTTTTCCAATTAAAAACCCGATGAAACCTTTGATATTTATGATGGGTCATGCCAAAGCTGGGTGTCATATTATATCTTAGGGGAGTGGGGGTAAAACAAATTTTACACTTTTAATTGGTTGTACTCAACAAGGTTACCTAAAGAGTTTAGAACCTTGAAGCAAAGGGAAATAATTAAGCATGTGATGATTAATTATTCAACCAAGAGTTACAAGAGTTGTAATCAGTAAAGAGTTTACTCACCTTGAAAATGTAATGGTTGATGGTAGGGCCAAAGTCCGGTCAATTATTGCACAAATAAAGGATCTTGGAATCACTTAAAATTCAATTGAGATCAATTAATTATTGAATAAAGTGTTTTAAAGTTACCAAATGAATGCGTTTATGGTACTTTGATTAAACATAATTATTAAACAATGACAATAACGTTTACAACCTTCGACCATTCCTTGAGAAGGATAGGTTGACAGGGGAGAACTTTTCCACTTGGGAAAGAATGCTAAGACTTGTTCTGAAATCTGAGGGTAAAGAGGATATCATTGATACCCCATTACCAGGACCTCTGCCAGAAAATCCAACTGCGGCAGAGATCAAGAAGCACAAGGAAGCTCATGACAGAGCTATACCTATCACTTGCTTAATGATTGCTACCATGGAGCCTAGTCTTCAAAAGCGTTTTGAGGACCAGGATGCCTACTCAATTATGAAAGAACTCAAAGCTTTGTTTAAGAAACAAGCTAGAGTTGAAAGGTATGAGCTCCATCGTGAGATTCTGGATTGTAGGATGGAGAAGGGAGCCACAGTTCATGATCATGTTTTCAAAATGATTGGCCTAATTCAAAGTATGGAGAAACTGGGGCACCCATATAGTGATGATTTGGCAACAGACATTATTCTCCATTCACTACCAGAAAGTTTTAACCAGTTTATCATGAATTTTAACATGACTGCCACTGCAAAGACTGTGAATCAATTGCATGCAATGCTGGTTAGTGTTGAGAAACAAATCCCTAAGGAACCTAAGAAGGAAGTTCTTATGATTCAAAAGGGAAAGGGGTTCAAGAAGAAGGGGCAAAAGGCTAGTGCCAAGAGCAAGGGCAAGCAAGTTGCCAAGGCTCCTGAAAAGCCTAAGACGACTCCAAAGCCCAAGGCTGCAAGTGAAAGTGAATGCTTTTACTGCAAGAACAAGGGGCATTGGAAGCGAAATTGCCAGAAATACCATGACTTCCTCAAGAAGAATGGAGCATCAACCTCAGGTATAAGGTTATGAACATTTTAACTTTCACTTAGGTATGAGATACCAAGTTGCAGTGCTTAACATAGTGATGTTGCGCAGGAACTGCAAATAAGTGAAGCTAGCTTGGAAATGGAGCTTCAAGGTGCACTAGAAGTATTTGAGTGGCAGAGATAGCTTCATAGTTTTAAATTTTGATTAGTTTATCATGATTTTAGAACAATTTCCAGTTTTGAGAGACAATATTTCGGTTTTCTTGTTTTGAATGCTGAATTTGGTTTACTTGGCTTGGACAAGTGTTGATCCATGACCAAGGTAATAAATTGTTTTCATTTTGCTAGATATGAGTTGATTTTGTTTTATGACATTGATATACGTAGATCACAAAAATAATTTAGATGATTCAAAATACACTTACTTACAACAAGTAAAGTTAGGTCACATTAACCATTTGCACATCCAAAGTTAAGGATGGACTCATATTCTTATATGATTATGAATCACTTGAGAATTAGAAGTCATGCTTGATAAAAGTTAAAATGACCATGTTGCCTTTTAGTAGAAGGGGTAAAAGAAGCTAAATGACCTTTTTGTACTCATACATATGATGTATGTGAACCAATAAGTTCAAAATTAGCAAAGAGATTTAACTATTTCATTGCTTTTACTAACGATTTAAGTAAATACATCGATAATTACTTAATGAAGTAAAGCTTGGAAACATTGAAATGTTCAAAGTTCCAAAATGAAATGTAAAATCAGTTTGAGATAAACAATTTAACACCACAATATGATTGTTGTGTGAAATATTAACTCAAAAGGAATGATCATCTAGAGGGAATTGTTGAATTAATTCACAATCCAGAAACATTACAATTAAAATGTATGTTTATGAAGAAGGAATCAAACTTTGCTTGCCATTGTTCGATCCAAAATTTAATGATTTACAAATATCGTTTTGAGGATATGCATTAGAACAACAACAATTGCGAATATACTAAACAGAAAACTTAACCAAAGTAGTAGAAAAGATGTTATAAGAGTTATGATTTGGAAATATTCCAAAAGTTATCTTTTCTAAACAGGATTAAGGGTTATGAAATCAATGTAAAATGTTTACAAAGATAACATAATACACCCTAAATCAGAAAATTAGTTCTTCATGGGTTTTTTCTCATGGAAACTAAGAGGTATTATTCCTACAATCGCGTAGAAACAAAGTGTTTGTTGCTCGCGATAGTGTCTTTATAGAAAGAATGTCTTCCTACAAAGCCAAGTGGGAGTAAAGTTAGATCTCGATGAGATTCGAGACGAGCAACAAATGGATGTGGATAACACTACATCAGAGACGAAGGCATATGAAATCAGCTAATTTGATAAACCATGTGTCGAAGCAAGCTAATTCCACTAGCGAGGCTTCTGCCGTCCCACTAGAATGAAAGGCTTCAAAGAGTTGAAGAGAATAATTCTATTGTCGCTCATACCTATCGTAGGTTACTTGGGATCAAAACAAACAATTTTTTGAAATTCTGAGAAAAGGTGGATTCTAAAATTTTCTTATTAGAACGGTTAGAATCCATGGCCTACAATCAAGCTTTGGATAAGTGCCAACTCAGGAAATGGCTTAAAGCCATGAAATCCAGTATGGACTCCATGTTTGTAAAGATGTGTTAGTCTATAATAGTCTTACAAATGTCAAACCTATTAGTTGGGTAAGCCTATTCATATTATTCTAGTTATGGATATCAAAATCGCTTTCATGAAATGTTCTTGATGGTGAGAATGTATATGATACATCCTAAGAGTTTTGAAATCCAGAAATTCCTAGAAAGTTTTGCAAACTTCAGAAATTCATTTATGGATTGAAGTAAGCATCAGGAAGTTGGAACATTCGTTTTGATGAGGCAATCAAACAGTTTGATTTCCTTAGTAGAACGAAAGATTTCTTGTAGAGACAAGAAGTTTAGTGGGAGCAATTGGTCTTTTAGTCTAGTATGTAGTTGACATACAGTTCATATGAAATGATATATCAATGCTTGAATAAGTCAAGCAATGGTTAGAAAGATTGTTTCAATATGATAGACTTATGAGATGTTGAGTACATATTGGGAATTAAGATCCATGAAGTGAATCTTGAAGAATGACTGGAATGAATCGAGAGACTTATGTTGATAAGGATCTTGACAAGTTCATGAAGCAAGACTCTAACATAGGATATCTTCCCATGTTTCATGGTAATACACTCAGTAAGACTCAGTGCCTTCAAAAGCTAGTAGAGTTGAGTTGTATGGATAGTGTACCTTATGCTTTTGCAAAAGGTTCATTATATGTGCCATGAAATGTACAAAGCAAGATGTTGCATATGACTTGTACATATGTAGCAAGTTTCAAGCAAATTCAGAATAAGCATATAGAGAATTACCAGGAACAAATCCTTGAGTACTTGAGAAGCACTAAAAAGGATTTTTCTAGCCATTGTAATTTAAATAACTTGTCAAAAGGTTACACAAATGCAAGTTTCCAGACAGGCAAGATGATTCTAGATGGTGATCTAAATGCATGTTTATGTCTGTATGAAAAGGACAGTGAGCTTGAAGAGTTCAAAGCAGAGCACTGTTCATACTCAATGTCAGAATATGTGTATTAAAATATAGTCAGATAGTTACAGAGGAAGTTCGGATTAAAATGTCATGTGACTAACAGGTCACCTTTGCCCAAGAACAAAGGAGCCAGAGTCATATCACAAATCCAAACAAAAGGATATGAGATATCACCTCAATTATGAGATCATTGACCAGTGGAAGGTCGTGTTCTACAAAGTTTTAATATGAGTGAGAAATCACTAAACCCCTTCCATGGGCTAAGGTATGAGAGTCATATTAAAGTCTTAGGATTGAAGCAAGTTATGTAATTTAAGTTGTATATGTTTTGAGAAAACATATTACATGAGAAATGCATCAATTTGCAGAATTATGTTTAAAATAGAAATTTTTATTTCTCTTATTTAATTGTGGTTTTGGAAATTAAATAAAATGTCCAAAATAATTATGAATTGATGGGCTCATCAGGTTGATGACCTGGTGAATTGAAACCCCACAGGTGAACAAAATTCATACATTATTTAAAGTTCCTAGTTCGAGATCATTAAAGTGGACATAAATGATTTCAATAAATGAACTAGCATGTAAGATTGATTGGATAACGCAGTTTCATGGGCTATAGGGGCATAGTGATGCTCGGTCAATCACTTGGATATGCATGAATGATGCATGATCGAACTATTGACCTACTTTGAAGTTCAAGTATAGAGCTTCCGTATATATTAGTGGATTCCTTTGACATGAGTGGAACATTGATTTCATTCAATGGATGTTGTGACTGTGGTACACTCAAACGTCTAGCCGTAACTGGAGATTATAAAGGGTGTTTCCTGGTTATTTCAGAAGTTGAGTGGGAGTCATGTTGTCACAAGATTGGATAGAGTCTACCTATTAAATTAGGAAATGTGTCATGGCCGCTTGAAGAGGGAGAATTCAAAAAATACGTGGCCGCGTTCAAATGCATTACACAGTAATCATTTGTTTTTGTAATTCTAACTCAGATTTCAAGAAACGATTTGTACATTAATATGATCTCGACATGTGATGCAGTCATATTATCAAATCGACACATATATTGACTTAAGGAATTTGAATATTGCACGCTTGTCACAGACAAGTGGGAGATTGAAGGAATTATGTCTTCATCGTGTGCAATTACTAGATATATAAATGGATCAAATTATGGAGATAATTAAGTTCGTACATTTGGGTCGTCATTTTGCCATAGCTAGAGCTACTAACGATCTTTGGACTAGTAAAATAGCCCAAAGCCCAATTGGACGGATCCTATAAGGTCACACAAAGGGGCTAGATCGAGCATTAGAGGACAAGGCCCATCATGGGCCTCATCACTCTAGGTGGCCGGCCATATGGAGTGGACAAGGGAGTTTTTGGGTTTGTGACCTAGTCTAATTATAATGAGATTATAAATAGACTAGGTGCCTAGGTTTGCAGCAAGTAAGCAATTAACTGATCACTGTAATCAAACCCTAATTAGCAAACATGAAACCCAACCCTCTCAAAGTCCTCTCTCTCACACGGCTCTCTCCTCCTCCTAGGCGCCGGTGGTGTGTCGTGGTGGTGGTGGTTCGTGCGGTGGTCGGTTGTCCATAAAGGTGGTGATCGCGGTTTTCCTCAATCACTCGACCAATCTAGTATTAGTGGACGGCTCGTTCGAATCTCGTGGACTAAGTAGAGGAGCAACGCTTGGGGCTCTATTCTCTCCCTGATTTGCCTGTCGAATAGCTTCGTGGAATTCACGCGTCAAAGGTATGATTATGTGTCTTGTGTGTTATGCATGTGATTCTTGGGATTGGTACTTGATAGAATATGATTCATGTTTTTCCGCTGCGTAGTACCTATAAACTCTTACATTAAGTTGTTTACATTATTGCATTTTGTCAGTTTAACTTCAAATTTGCCATGGACTCTATCAAAGAGTTATCAGAGGATGCATGTCGGTATTTAGTGAACATTCCCCCCAGGTCTTGGTCAAGACATGCATTTTCATCTAACTGCAAGTCCAACATGTTGTTAAACAACATGTGTGAGACTTTCAATGCAGTCATCAGGCCTGCCAGAGATAAGCCTATCCTCACCCAATTGGAATGGATGAGGAGGTATGTAATGAATAGGAACAATGAAAAGTGGGAAGATTCTAAAAAGATTTCCAGCAACCTTACCCCCTATGTGAGACATGTGTTGGCTAGGATAGAATTTGTGGCTAGGAAGTGTGTTGTGCAACCATCTAGAGGGCAAACATTTGAAGTGCAGTTGATGGATGATCAAGAGTGTGTGGATTTGGAGGACACTTGTACCTGTTACCATTGGGAACTTACTGGGATTCCCTGTGTCCATGCTTATGCATGCATGAGGACATTAGGGGTGACATAGAGGCTTATGTGGACCCTTACTACACCATGGACTCATACAGGAAGGCTTATGAACCCCCTATCCAACCCATGCCTGGTCCTAAACACTGGGAGAGAGTGAGTATGAGGGAATCACAGCCTCCAGCATTTAAGGTACATCCTGGAAGACCAAAGAGCAAAAAAAGGAAGCTGGAACCAGGGGAATGTTCTACTTCAACTGCACAACCACAGACAGCAAAGAGGCAGAAACAATGCAGTAAGTGTGCAGGTTTTGGTCATTATGCCAAGACCTGCAAAAACACTCTTCACCAGCAACTGAGGAGCCAAGGCAACCAGGGAGACCACCCTCCAACACTCCTTGGATGGTGGAGGAGAGGAAGAAGAAAGAACTCAGAGCTGCCAAAAAGGTATAAACCTTGAACCTTGTGTTTCTGTAACTTTATGAATTTGATCCTGTAAGCTGGCTATGTTGTGATTTCCCTAAAACAGAGCTCAAGTCAGCCAAGCTCAAGTCAACCAAAGCCAAAGCAGCAGTCTAAGTCAAAGGCAAATCCTTCCTCCATCCAACCTGCAACAACCACTACTCAGCATCCACACAAAACTTCTAAGTGTTCCTCAAGTCAGCCTGCAACAACAATAGTTCAAAAACCATCACACACAGGTGTGATAATTAGGGCCAAGCTGCAAAATTTCAAGGATGTTAACCTCACTCAGTGATGTAATAGCTAGAAAACAATATTATGTTTGAATTCATATTTATGTCATCATTTTGTTTGTTTGTCATTAGCATTTGAACAACCAGAGATATTAGGATGGTGTACATTATGTATGGCTGTAATTGCCATGAAGACAGGTTCAAGTAAACACCTTTTGGCAACTATTTATGAATATATATGTTCTGTTAACTAATTTGGCAATAATTCCCTATTTTACTGCATGCATGTGCTTTCAATTTTTTTTCAAAAACCATCATAACTGAACATCAACCACATGATTATAAATACTTGGAATTCATTCACTAAAATATTTAGAATTTCATTACACAAAAGTTCCCAACACTACAAGTCACAAAATAACAATTCAAACACCTACTTCTATTGCAACTAAACACCCCTAACCATTAGGAAAACTACACCAATTGACAAACTAATACAGATAGCCATGCCCACCCACATACAATGCACTAAAGAGCCCCCCTGCCTTGCAGTCCCTGTTCATTCTCTTTCTTTCACCATTCAAAGCCTTGCACCTAATCTTCAAATTGTCAACTTCATTAAGTAGACACCTCCTCTGCCCACTGATATCATCAACTTCCCTTTTCAACTCATTCACTTCACCCTTAAGCAGCTTCTTATCCAGCAAGAGGTTATTGATAACCCCTGTTTGCCAGTCTGTCCCATCAGGTTGGTCAACCCATTCAAAGACCTTGCACCCCCTTGATTCTGTGACTGGATCATAAAACTTGCAAGCTCTGAACTTCCTCCTTGGATTCTCCCTAGTCCAGCTAGTTAACCTTGCCATTGGCACTCCACAATTGCATTTTTTCTCCTTTGAAGGAGAATAGCTCAAAGAAGACATAATCTGCATCAATTTAAGATGAATATAACAATTACTGCTCTGTACACATACGAATTCAAATTCTCAACAAAAACTTTCAATTAAACCCGTCTACCATAAAAAACCCCAATTTCAATTTCACATAAACCCTAATTTTCGAAATTGACTAATTAACTGCGACAATGCTAATCCAACCACCAAATCCAGCATAATACATAACTGAATTGCTAAACTAAGGTAATTTAAGCAATAAATACATACCAAACAAGCTCAATTTGCCATTACATTGGAGAGAAAGTGTGATTTTGATGTATGAACAAACATACCTGTTACCACCTTCAATTCCTTCCTCTTTCCCAGCAAACCCTAGAATTCTTGATATGAAATCACTTTTTTGAATGAATTGATACCAGGATCAACCTATGTAATCCACAAATTTGCTCACAAAAGAACATAAATGAAGAGAATCGTGCTTTTAAAGAGAGAATTGTAAAAAGTGACTGTTGGAGTGGGGCCCAGTAACAGTTCCGTTAACAGAAGCAAGATTTTGGTGGTAACTTCAAATTTTCAATTTTTTATGTGGTGTTAAAATAAACTTTTTTTTTTGGGTGGTGTTAATATCAATTTTCATTGATTTGTATGGTGTTAAAATCTAAAATTTCCTTAAAATTATGATAATTTTGAAAACTGACAACAGAAAAATGGAAAAACCTTTTTCTTGTTTCCTGTTTTTGGTTTTCAAAAAAACAAGAAACTAAAAACCAAAACTGATGTCAAACAAGCCCTTAATTGCTAGTTCTTCGATTTTGAAAGAGTTGTATCTTTTTAAATTTCATGTTTGTCAATGTATTTTCAGATTCAACCGTTAAATATCATGAGGTTTCATGAGCTTTTAATTTCACATTATGCGGCTAAAGTAGTTGTTTAACCCGACAAAGAATTATTGTACTACCTCCGTTACACATTATTTGCAACGATTTGACATAAAGTAGAGAGGAAAAATGTCTAATCGTTGCAAATAATATGTAACGGAGGTAGTATGTGTTTGATATGGATCCAAATAAAAGTGGATTCTCCATAAACCTTTTAACATCCAAAATGTTGAATCAAGGAGCTTTTTCAATCAATGGCTTGTGAATTGTATAAGGAGGACAAATTAGGAATAGCTTTTAGAGAGGAAGAGATCAGTAAATCCAACAAAATTATATGGTAATTAGGTTATTCTCGTGCGATCCACTATCTGAATAAATAAATAATTGTAAAATTAATTGAATGAAAAATAATCATACAATTTCTTGATAACAATGAACAAGTATACAAAAACTAAATAGAGTGCAAAGCCTAATTCTGTCGAAAACTGGTGCTCTGAAAGTAATTGACATGAATAATTAGACTTTTTTTTAGGGCATTTTGAATTGTAATAGTTGGTGAGTAAATTGTTACCAAGCATGGCCAATATTGTGAACAAAGACATGCATTGATGAGATTTATACAGCAGCTTATAATAATTTATTAAATTCATTTTTTAGTTTTATAATTAGGGGTCAATTCAGATTAATACTCCCTCCGTCCCATTATTTCATACTCCGTACTTATTTATCAAAAAACACGGTAATTAAGGAAAAAGGTGGAAGTAGGGAAAGATTCTACAGGAAAGATAAAAAATAAAGAATATTGTATGGAAATAGTAGAGAATATTGTGTGAAAAAGATAAAATGTAAGTAATGATTTTTTTGGTATATGTGTATTTTGTATGGGAACGATAAAAAGTAAGTAATAATTATGTGCTATTTTTAGAAACATGCAGAACATTTTGGGACACTCAAAAAGGAATACAGGCACGAAATAATGGGACGGAGGAAGTATAAAATTAATGCAAATTAAAAAGTCAAAATGATGCAACATGCAAGTGTACATTTCTATACCATTAAATTAGAGGCAAAAGAAGAGTTGTTAATTCGAGTAAGCGGGTCGGTATGTGTCGGTTTAGTGTCGGGTGAGGTCAATTCGGGTTCTAGTACATTTTTCGGGTCGGTTTATTAACTGTTCATATACTGACATTCACATTTAATCATCACCAATTTCTTCATTTATGGTAAGAGAATTAATTTCAGATGAGTCCATATTCCAGCTAGTAAGTTTAAACTACTTTTTGTAAATAAAAAAAAATTATTTTAGGATAAACAATTTCATATAAGTTCAAATATGAGTTTATAAAGTTTGGTTTAAATTGTGGTACAAAGTTGAAATATGAAAGCATTAATAGTCAAACAGGTCGATCAGGTCATGATTAGGTGCGGGTAAAATTTTTCGGGTCGTGTCAGCTTTTGACATCTCTAGACAAAAGAGTATGTTATACCACTTGCATGGCAACTTAAAAAGAATGAAGAAAGTAAGAGCATAAATCTACCAAAGAAAAAGGTTTAATACAAAGATCCAAAAAAGTTTGTAGATAAATTGAAGTAAAGGATGAAGCATAACTTAATTTTGATACATCTCCATGAATTAAAGTATCACAATGGAGTGTTAATACTACCTCCGTTACAGGTTATGTGCAACGATTTGACATAAAGCAGAGAGGGAAAATGTCTAATCGTTGCACATAACATGTAACGGAGGTAGTAATAGATTTCAACTAACTTACTCCATAACTACCTCCGTTAACAATTATTTGCAACAAAGGGGGTAGCACGGACTCCAAGGCAAAAGTTTTTAAACATGATTATTGAAATATAAGGGCATTACTTAAGTATTAATCCAAATTTTTTATAAAAAAAAAACCCACAATTAACCAAAACAAACCACCCAACCCAAAACAAAGAATCCCCACCACCACCACCACGGAAACCCAGAAGCCAGAATCCACCGAAAACTATCACCACCACCACCACCGAAACCCAACCACCACCGAAAACCACCCCCACCACCGAAACCCAAAAGCCACCGAAACCACCACCATCGAAAACTAAAAGCCACAGAAAACCACCACCATTGAACCCACCACCACGAAACCCAGAACCCACAAATTAAACCACCACCACCACGAAACTCAGAACCCACTAATTAATCCTCCATCACCACGAAATCTAGAACCCACCAATTAAACCACTACCACGAAATCCAAAACCCATCGAAACCAAGAACCCACTAATTAAACAACCACCACCACCACGAAATCCAAAACCCATCAATAAATCCACCACCACCACGAAACCCAAATCCCATCGATACCAAGAACCCACTAATTGAACCACCACCACCACGAAACCCAACACCACGCCGTCCACTACCCTCCGAAACCCAACACCACGTTTGAAGATGAAGGAGGAGTGAGATCTTGAAGTTGAAGGAGGAATGAGGAGTGAGATTTTGATGATGAAGGAGGAGAGAGAAATTTGACGATGAAGATGAATGTTGATATATTTGATTTTTTTTTTTTTTGGGTAAGATTAGATGAGTTAAGTTGGTTATAATAGAGTATGGTTAATGAAATGATTAAGGGATGAGTAAATTGGTTAAGTGAGGGCAGTTTGGTCATTTCTTACAAAAAAACTACCATGTGTGAAGAAAAGCTAGCTCTTAATCCCCCATAAAAAGGCTCTAGTAGACCGAAGCCATAAATGCTTATGTGTTTTAATTATCCTTTAATTCCTTTTATTGTTTTCACAACAATTCATTGACCTTGTTTTGCATAAATCAAATAAAACACTACCTCTTTCATAATAGAGAGTTAATACACATACAATCATTGTATGTGGTCCCTACATACAGTACCACTAAAATTTTGTCACATCATAAGAAAAGAAAAAACTAGGAGTCAAATATAAATTGAATTCAAATATAACTTAGACCCATAATTTTAGCCAATAAAACATGACAAATTGTAGTTGTATGTAGGGACCACATACAACAATTGTATTTGTAGCCTTTACAAGGTTTAATACAAATTAAATTCCGTACCCCATGTAACAATATATACTTGCATGTTGCATCATGAGGAGGCAATTATTAAAAAATATCACAAACGCAATTTTGTATCATGAAGAGGCAATTATTAAAAGATATCACAAACACGCAATTATTAAAAAATTATCAGAGGCAATTTTTTTATGAATCTTTCAAGGATTTACGACCACACAAACGCAATGCTAAACCGCTTTATAAACCTTCCACCTTATGTATCCATCCATTACTACAATTGAAAACCAAATTAAGATCTAATTAACCACATGGAAAATATCACAAACAACCCTAGAGCTCATATTCTAGCTCTACCTTATCCAATTCAAGGACATATATCTCCCGTGCTACAATTTTGTAGACGTCTAGTCTCCAAAGGTGTTAAAGCATCCCTAGCAATCACTAAGCACATCTCCACCACCATTAACCCTAAACCCGACAGCTACATTAGCCTCGTGACCATCAGTGATGGTTATGATGATAGTGGAATCGCGGGGGCAGAAAGTGCTGCCGATTATTTTGCTAGGTTCGAGATCGTTGGGTCTCAAGCCCTAGGAGACCTTATAGAGGAAAATGTTAGTAAACATGACCATATAACTTGTATAGTGTATGATCCATTTTTACCGTGGGGTCTAAATGTTGCTAAAAAATATGGATTATTTGGGGCTGCTTTTTTTACCCAACCATGTGGGGTGAATTATATTTACTACTTGACTTACCATAGGAAGCTTTTGATGCCGGTTTCTTCACCAATGGTGCATATTCCGGGGTTGCCTCCGTTGAAAGTTGGCGACTTACCATCTTTTGTGAGCTCGCCGGGGTCTTACCCAGCTTTTATTGAAATGGTTTTGAACCAATACTTGAATTTAGATGAGGCTGATTTTGTGCTTGTCAACACTATCTACGACTTGGAGGAAGAGGTAATGTATACATTCTCTAGGTCATGTGAATTGTGAAGTATGGTTTTGTTTACCTATTGCTAGAATTTACATAGTTTTCATTTTCAACAAATAATTTTCTACCCAATTTTTTTGATAATTGTAACAAAGAAATATTTTATGTCTCATACGGAATACTCCGTCGTCCCATAATATAGTTCGTGTTTGTGTTTGTGTTTATTTCACGGTATTTAAGAAATAGGAGGGAAAAGTGGATGAAGTACATAAATAAAAGTGAGAAGTATAATTATAGACAAAAGTTAGAGAGAGAAAGTGAAAAAAGTACAAGGCATATGCAAAATTCAAGAGTAATTTAAAAGGTACAATGAATAATGTTAAAAAAGTGAGGGTAAAAAGGTCTTTACATACTATCCAAAAATGGAAACAGAAACAATATTTTGGATCTCAAAAAATATAAGAAAACATGAACTATATTAAAAAAATAGAAGAAGTATTCTTTTGTTACAAATAATAAGAGCCGCTGGTAATCAAGTATGTGGAATCTGATGAATTGGACAGAGGGGGGTATTGAGGGAAATGGGGGCTAGATTTAGGTTTATTCGAAAATAATTTAAGATATGTTCTCTTCAACTTATTTCAGATCCTTATTACTTATTACTTAATTAATTCAGATCAGATTCGACTAGATAAAAAATATTCAGATTAGGCCAGATCAGAACTTTTGATTATCTTTAGTTATCGTTAATGCGTATTAAATTTTTTTTATAAAAGTTGCACATTTAAAAATTTCATAATGAGATGAATCTAACGAGATTCATTTCGATAATGTTTCTCATTATAGATTAGTATTAAAATGCGGTCAAAGTTGAGTCAAATTGTTAAATCAGATCAAATTAAACCAGATCAGATCAAAACAATTTAGATCAAATCAAAGCTGAATTTAAAAAATTCAGACAAAATCTACTTGTTTCAGATGAAGAGAACAAGTCCTTAGAATTTGTAGGAGGGAGATAAAGCTACTTTGTGCGATCTGTTACGAAAATTTTATTCAAATTATATTACACTTTAGAAAATGGGAAGAAGTAAATATAAATCTTTGATATTATAGCGTATACTCATTTGTCAAACATACACCCACGTATACTAGATTTTCTTTACACTCAATCTTTGTCCTTGACATGCATGCAATAACTAATATTGCGCCAATAAGTAATTAAATGGACATAGTATCATAAATTCGTAATAGATGGTCTAATATCATGTAACTTTCTACTGCCTAGTACACTTGTATTTTAAGTGTGTGTACCTACATAAGACAGGTATGTTGGGGATCGTCTTTATATTCATATTGTAATAGTATATCCTACTTACAACCTGTTCACTTCACTTTACAATAATAATTGATAAAAAGTCAATAATTTTAAAGAAGAAATATAACAGAGAATCAATAAAAAATTATTTCAGTTCAACAAAAATAATTTTAGTTTAGCAAAATTAATTTCAATTCGTAAAAATAATTTAAAATGTAGTAAAACTAAGTTTAGTTGAGTAAAAAATAATCTCAGTAAAGCAAGAAAAAAAAAAATTGAAGAGGGCCTTACTGTACAACAGTGATCATTGACCTATCAAACTTGGAATTCCATTGAAACATATGTAATATAGAGGAAAATAGCATTGGTGAAAGTGACCAAAATAAAAGAGGGAAAAAAGGATTGTAATAGCCTGACCCCATATCAGGATGAGATCTATTATCACGAAATGCGCATTTGGGATCAATAACTGTTCTCACGAAGCCCTATAAAAACTTTTTAAGAGGTCACCCATTCTTAGGGCCTGTTTTGATGGACTGGACTTAATTGAACTTATTGGAGCTAAACTGAACTGATCTGAATATTTTATGAGTGAAGGAGATTAAGAATTGAATTGAACTTAATGAAACTGAACTAAACTGAATTGAAAATAATCTGAAAAGAACAGGCCCTAGTCTACTCTCAGCCAAGCAAGCTTAACTGAAAAGTATCTTAGTATATGAGTTTCCTAAAATAAAGTTGCATCTTGTTAGTATCAGTAGTATATTAAATTCCTTTAAATTAATCATGATGCGTATTACGAGGATTGTGAATTGTGATAATATAACCTGTACTATTTTCTTTGATTGTTTTTTTTTTTTTTTGTCAAAACTTCGTGACAATATATCCTATAATATTTATTTTTCATATTGCAAGCTACTACGTTGTATATATCTTAGAATAATATTATTATCAAAACATACTATATACTCCATCCGTTTTTAAATACTTGTTCAACTTCTACTTTTTACACTATTCATTTGTCCTACTTTGACTAATATTTGTGATTTATACATAAGTAAAAATAGAGTCTTGCAGGTACTTGTTTGAATTGTCTCAATGAATACTCCCTTAGTCCTAGAATATATGATACAACCAACATTGCACACATACCAATGCACTAGTTTGACTATATTTTCGGATTATTAATTATTAATGAAAATTGTTTTTAAAATATATTATGAAACTTTATATTAATACCTATCTAACAACATATTTTATGATAAAAATATGTTTTTATTATGTTAGTAAAAAACTATGGTCAAAGCTAATGCATGAATAGTGAAAAAAGGTCAGTATCTCATGTATTCTAGGACAAGGAGTAGATTATTAATTCTCTTAGAATTTATACTTATTGGCAATTAAAGATAATTTCTATCAAAAATTAACATCGGCATACGTCCAAAAGAAATAGAGAAAGTACTTAAAAACGGAGGGAGTTGTATCACCAGTTTTTCCTCCAATTTTATCATATTTCACTACTAGAAAATAGCCGAATTCCGACGAACTGGTTCCGATGAACACATTATTTCGTCGGAAAAGTCAAAATTTCCGACGGATTTTTATTCCGTTGGAAAACCGTCGAAAATTTTCTATGGAATATAAATCCGTCGGAATATTTGTACTCTTAGACAAATTTTTCCGTCGGAAATTACCTTTTCCGATGTATAAACATTACGTCAAAATTTTTCGATGGAATACAATTTTTTTTTAAAAAAAAAAAAAGAAAAAAAAAAACAAACAGCTTTTTAAAAACCCTAAAACCCTATACTCTTTCCTCTTCTTCTCCTTCTTTCTGTCTTTCCTCTTCTCTGTCCTCTCCTTCTAACTCGTTCTCCTTCTCTCTCCTCTTCGATCTCTCCTTTCTCTCTCGTTCTTTTTCTCTTTCTTCTTCCCTTTCATCATCTCTTTATCTCCTCTTATTTCCCCTCTTTCGACCACCTTATATATCCCACCACCGCCACTAACTATCGTTGCAACAACAACACCACCAAGACCGACATTAATAACAATACCGACATCAACATCAACAATAATTTTCGCCTTTTTCCGCACTTTCTCTCTCCTCGTGATGAAACCAAAGGTTTTCAGGATTTAGAGTTTTCATGGTCGAATTTGGCCTTGTAAACCCAATGTCAAGGTTTTGTGTGGTTGAATCAAGGTATGTGTTTTTTTTTTATCAGAATTTTTTGAATAAATATGGTTGTGGTGGTTGTTGGAATTCGCGTTTTGGAGGTTAGGATGGGATTATAATTTTTCTTCTTTAATTTTTTTTTTTTTGTTAATTTTTGAGTTGTGATTGTTTATCCTGGCAGCGGGTGTGGTTGTTTTTGGTGGGTGGTGTGGTGGTTTACTGTGGTTCAGCCGAAGTTGTCAGGGGGTTATAAATCTAGGTTCGTTTGGGTGATAGGTTAGGGTTAGGGTTAAGTGGGTAGGGGTTATGGTGGAAGTTGGGTAGTCGATGGTGGTATATGTTAGGTGGGCTGGTGGTACGGGTAAGGAGGGTTGGTGTGGGATGGTGCTGGGAGGGGTTTTTTAAAAAAAAAAAAACATTTTTCGACATAATTTCTGTCGGTAGTTTCTGGCGGAATACGTCCGCCGAAAAACTACCGACGGACTTTATTGGACAGAAATGTCCGATTGAGTAAATCCCGTTGAAATTTCCGTAGGAAAAGGGTTTTCGTCGAAATTTCCATCGAAAAAGTGTTTCTGACGAAAATTTCGTAGCAAAAAGTCGTTTTTCCTACAAAATGTTTTTTGACAACCATTTTGACGGAATTTCCGTCTAAAATCGGTTTTCTGACGGAAAACAGGTTTTCAACGAAAAAATTCCGTCATTTTTGCCTGTTTTCTAGTAGTGTTCGGAAAAAAAGTTTCTGTCATTAGTATTTGGAAATAAAATTTATTTTTATTAGAAAAGAAAATAATTTAGTCATATTTATGAATGTATACACTCTATTTTTCTACACTTAAAAGTCAAATTAATAATATCACGTGTCAAGATTTTGTGCACAAAAATTTTCAACTTAGAGTTATAATAATACTATACAATACATACATAATTTTAATTAAATAAAATTTGCAAAATTTTAAATTTTAATTAAAAAAAATTTTTAAAAAAAAACCACCACCTTTTATAACTAATTTTTTTTTAAGAAACCACTTTATAAACCTTTTTTTTTTCCCAAAAACACATATTAATCGAATAGGGGTCAAATCCTCTTTTCCGACCAAATGTGTGGCGTTGTGTCTTTGCATATATATATATATATATATATATATATACAAATTTGTTTTTTCCTTTCCTACTTCAATATAATAAAATATCTACAATAACCTATAAAATAAATTAATTAAGCGAATGTTATTATACTTTAAAAAGTTCATATAAACTACTCATAAATCATATATAAAAAAACTAAATACTCGGTTACTATAAATAGAAATAATAATTCATTACTAATTATAACAATGTAAATGTTAAATTTTGAAACAATATGAAATGGTCCTGGGCAATCCGAACAAAAAGGAGGAGAGTTTGGTCCACAAACAAGGCTTTGGAGCTTCCATACTAAAACCAATTGGCAATAGTAGGAGTAACTCATCTATCTACCTTATAAAGTGGAACCACCTCTCCTCTTTCTCCAATGTGGGACACTCTGGGCTCTGATATCATGTTAAATTTTGAAACAATATGAAATGGTCCTGGGTAATCCGAACAAAGAGGAGGAGAATTTGGTCCACAAACGAGGCTTTAGAACTTCCATACTAAAACAATTGGCAATAGTAGGAGTAACTCATCTACCTTATAAAGTGGAACCACCTTTCCTCTTTCACCAATGTGGGACACTGACAAGTGGACTACAATGGGTTTCACGAGTAAATTAATACCAAATAAAACTTGCCTAAAAAGTTGCATCAGTTAAAGTCAAACAATAAAATAGGGACGAAGGAGGTTTCAAAAAAAATAAAAATAAAATAGGGACAAAGGATATGTGTATGTATGTCCAAATACTATTCTTAAATTTACATGCGTTATATATTTTACACGGAATGGTATAAAACTTTCATAGTCCATAATTTCTTTCATTTACTTGTATTTTATTTTCATATTCCTATGCATCAATAACCTCAACTCATTACCATGGGTATAAATGAAAATTCAAGTCATCAATTATGTTTCCTTAAAAAATTACATTATTGTTGAATTAACAGTGTAATTCGCTGTAAAACTTAGTAAAATCATGAATATCACGGGACTTAAACTATTATATATGTTAACTAACCTGAAACCTTCTTCAATTTCGTTCTCAGATAGTTGATGTAATGTCCAAAGAATGTCCATTGTTAACAATCGGCCCAACGGTTCCATCATTTTACGTAGACAACCGAATTCCACATGACAGAGAATATGGCCTTAGTCTCTACCACATAAATCCTAATATCATCAATTGGTTAAGCACAAAGCCACCAAAGTCAGTGATTTATGTCTCATTTGGTAGCGTGGCAAGTCTAACAAAGACTGAAACCGAAGAATTAGCATGGGGATTGAAGCAAAGCGAACATCACTTCTTGTGGGTGGTTCGAGCATCCGAGGAAGGCAAGCTTCCAAAGGGCTTTGCTGGTGAAGTAGCCGCGAAAGGCCTAATTGTAAGGTGGTGTCCACAACTAGAGGTACTCTCTAGTGAGGCAATTGGGTGTTTCTTTACTCATTGTGGTTGGAACTCGACACTAGAGGCATTGGTTATGGGCGTCCCTTTAATAGGGATGCCACAATGGACCGACCAACCTATGGTTTCTAAGTTTGTTGAGGATGTTTGGAAAGTAGGGGTTAGAGTGAAGGTAAGCAAGGAAGGGGGTGTACGAAGAGAGGAAATTGTGGAACGTATAATTGAAGTGATGGAAGAAAAAAAGGTGGAATTATTGAAAATGGTAAGAAATGGAAGCATTTGATGAAAAAAGCAATTTCTGAGGGTGGATCTTCCGATAGGAACATTGATGAGTTCATATCCAAAATAACAAGGTCGTTATAATGATTTGTTTAAGTTTATTAAAATTGTTGAAAAATAAGTACTTCTACGGCCATGCTGTTCACTTCACCTTAAATAAACAATATTTGCTAAAAATAATTTCAATTCAGTAAAATTAAGTTCAATTTAGTGAAAATAAATTCTGTTCAGTTTTAATTCAATAAAAATAAATTAAAATTAGCAAAAAAAATAATTTCAATACCGTCAAAATAATTTTAATTCAACAAAAATAAGGTAAGACACTGTCGTACTATTTATAATGTGCTACCTTGTCATCAGCAAATATGTTTGTATACTTATTAAGTCACATTAATATATTTCATGTGTGTGTCAATCTAAAATATGTATAAATTTCATATGATGTCAAATCTCAATGGTTTACAAATTCGATCACTTAGAGCAACTCCAATGGTTGCTTTTAGGGACTAGCTTGTAATTTTAATAATTTTCAAGCTAATAGCCAAACCATTGGAGGATACTTTGATAATTAGCTTGGCCAAGCTAATGCCAAGCAAATCAGCTTAACTAAGCTAATTAGCTTAGAAATTAATTATCTCTAATAAAATACTAATTATTTAAAAAATAAAGCTGAAAAATCTAAATGCTAATTAGTCTAACCATTGTGGTATGAATTAGCTAGAAGAAAGAATAGCTTTGCAATCCTAAGTGGCATGGCAAGCTAATTTGGCAACCCTTGGAGTTGCTCTTAGTTGCTAGTTCTTCGATTTAGAAATAGTTGTACCTTTTAAATTTTATGTTTGTCAGTGTATTTACAAATTAAACCGTTGAATATTATGAGGTTTCATGAGCTTTTAATTTCATGTTATGCGGCTATAGTTGTTGTTTAACCTGCCAAAGAGTTATGTATCTGCTTAATATGGATACATACAAATAACAGTGGATTCTCCATAAACCTTTTAATTTCCAAAAGTTGAATCAAGGAGCTTTTTCAATCAATAGATTGTGAATTGTATACGGAAGACAAATTAGAAATAGTTTTTAGAGACAAAGAGAACAGTAAACCCTAAAAAAATATATAGTAATTAGGTTACTCCCATGTGATACACTATTTAAAATAAAAAATATTAGTAAAATCAATTGAATGAAAAATAATCATACAATATCTTGACAATGAACAAGTATTTTTTTAAAAAAAAATACAGTGCAAAAATATAAAGATCTAAAAAAGTTTGTAGATAAAGTGAAGTAAAGGATGAAGCATAACTTAATTTTCATACGTCTTCATGAATTGAAATACTACGCACGTATCGCAGTGGAGTGATAATAAATTAATAATAGATTCCAAGTAACTTACTCCGGATCCATATTTTTTAAGTCTTATTACATGTACTAGTTTTGTGCCCCGTGCGATGTCCGGATTGTTTTTTAAATTTTAAAATAAATTTTTAATCTATATGTCAAATTTCAAAATATATCTTTAATATGAAATTAGTTTGGAATTGATGTGCATTTCTAACGATTTAAACTATGTAATAGACATGTAATAAATGACTAATAATAATATTGGTATTTTATGAGAGTGAGAGATAGCTTAAGTGGTTTGAGCTTCCCTCCCGACCTATGAGGTCTTGGTATCAATTCTCACCCCTGCCCTTATGGGCTCTCTAAACACCAAAAAAAAATATTGGTATTTTTTTGGAAAAATGGAATCTAAAAATCAAACCTTTGGCCGGTCTGACAATAAAAATCCAATTAACCTTTAAGTAATCCCAAAAAAATCCAACCTTTGCCCCCCACCTTCTCCAACAGATCCAAAAAACCTTTAACCTGATAAACAAGTAAGCCTTTTGTTTCCCTCCTAAAAAGTGAAGGACTTCTGTCGAAATCATCTTCTTCTTCAACGGTTTTTCCCTGAAAAAACAAAACTCCATTTTTAAAATTAACAAACTGTTCAAAAAATACATCATTTGGCTGCGTTCTTGAAAGGCGAAGTTCATAAAGGTTGTATCTTTGATGGTGGAAGCGAAATTGGGTTCAAGATTTGCGATTTCCTGCGATTAATGTAAATCGTGAAACCCTAATTTTACGATATATTTATTGACAGTAATTGGAACGATTAAGTGGTTGATTAGTTGTATACTGTAGTTTAATTGTTGATTTCGTGAATATAACTGTTGTAATGGGTGATGTATGCCTCAAAATCTACCATGGGGGTAAGTTTAATTCGAGTAAAAATGGTGGTTGGGTATATTTGGGAGGGCAGTATAAAACCTTTAATGTTGTTACTGATGACTTGTGCTGGTCTCACATGAAAGAATTAATTGCTAAGTGTGGTGATTATGGGGATAATTACATACTTTATTATTTGCTTCATGGACTTGAATTTGGGGATGGGTTGAGGAATGTGTGTAGTGATGCTCAATTCAAAACAATGACTGATGTGATTGATTACAGTAGACAACTAGATCTGTATGTTGTGCATGATGATGCTGAGCCTGAATTTTTAGCACAATCCCAAACTGCATCCAATGCAGTAGTCCAGCCCACATATACACATGGGTGGAGTTCTGCTAAGACCAATAGGCCCATAAAATTGAAGCCCAGGAGAGGTAGTACATTGACCCAGGAAGTAGTTGTTGTAGGAGATAAGATTCTTTCCCCTAGTTTGATTAAAGAAACAGCAACTGAGCTGGTCCCCACTCCCACAGTCAACTTAGAAGTACACCCAAAAGAGAACCTGTTCCAATTGAATCTACCCCATTCACTTCTCCCACACCAGAAAACCCACCTAAAGAACCAGATCCCCAATCTGACCCAGAAAACAAACCTGCATCTCCATCCAATTTTATCAGGTCTGATGTTCCTGATGATTATGAGTGGGAGGATAATAGACCAGATAGTCCAATCCCATTAGATACCTTGTTGTGGGGGGTGCCTGAATCAGGTGATGAAGAGGGAGATGATGATGGTGATAAAGAATTTGTAGTGGAAAATGAGGATAATTTGGATACTGATTGTGAAGAAGAGTGTGAAGAAGACTATTTGAATAAGGAGAAATTACTAGACTGTGAAGAAGAGGACTGGTTGGGTGATTATGAAATTTATGAAGCAAACTTTGGATCTGGTGAGGTTGGTGGAGAGACAAATGACCTAGAGCTGTTAAAAGATCCTGAGGTATTTGATATAGACACAAGTGATGACGAGCAACAGGAAGTAAGAGAGAGAGTTAGAGGTTTCAATACAAGTGTGGTTGAATTAGCACAGAAGCTTGAACTAGAAGCTGTAAGGGGTAATTTAGTTGCACAACATGAAGAAAGCTTAGAGGTGAGAGCTGTTGAGGGGGGATTTGTCTCTGAATATGAGGATTCAGAGGAAGATCGAAATTCATACACCTAATGGTAATGAGGATGAGGAAACAATTGAGGAAAGAAGAAAAAGAAGGGGGTTGCTGATAGGGGCTGACACAGACTTCAAAGTTTTCCAGTGGAAGGCTGGACAAAGGTTTGGAAGTAGAGTAGCATTTAAGGAGGTTGTGGCTAAGTATGCAGTGTTTCAGGGTAGGAACCTAAGCATTGTTTCAGGAAATAGGCCTAAGCAACAGAGAATAGTTGTGAGGTGTTCTGCAGGGTGTCCATTTGTGTTGAAATCAGTCATGGAGGAGCATAGTTGCTTAAGGAATATGGATAAAAACAAGAAATTGAAGTGCAGTTGGTTGGCAGAGCAGTTTCTTGATGTGTTCAAGGCTAGACCACATTGGCCTGCTAAGGATATCATAGAGACAGTAAGGAGGGCTTATAGGGTTATAATTAAGAGAGATTTTTCTTACAAAGTGAAGTACTATGCCCATAGAAAGCTGCATGGTTCTGTGAGAGAACATTACAGTAAAGTTGGGAGGTATTTAGAAGCAGTAAAAAAGGTTAGTCCAAACACACAATTGGACTTAGTTACTTACATGGATAAGAACAAACCACCTAAAATTTTTCAAAGGTTGTATGTTTGTTTTGAGGGAGTGCAAAAGGGTTGGAAAGAAGGGTGTAGGAAGGTTATCTATATTGATGCATGTTTCTTGAAGACATTTTTGGGTGGGCAGTTGATGTCAGCAGTTGGGAGAGATGGAAATGATCAAATGTATCCCATTGCATGGGCTGTTGTAGAAGGTGAGAATAATCTGTCATGGGCTTGGTTTTTGGAGAACTTGAAGAAGAGTCTTGATCTTGGAGATGGAGAAGGGACAGTCTTTATTTCAGATGAGCATCAGGTATTAACATTTTCCTCCATATTCTAGTGTTGCATCTTCATTACATATGTTTTTAAATTTGATATATGGCTTAGTAAGTAAATGATGTTGTTTATGTGTCTCAGTCCATATTAGCTGGAGTGTCAGAAGTTCTCCCAAATGCAGAGCATAGACATTGTGCAAGGCACATTTTTTCTCATTGGCACAAAAACTTCAAGGGTGATGACATGAGACTTATGTTCTGGAGCTGTGCTAAAGCCTATAATGAAGCAGACTTCAATGAGAATATAGCTAAGTTAGCTATAGCAGACCCACTTGCAGCAGAAGCATTCAAGAGTTACAACCAAAGGTTTTCTGTAGAGCCTTTATGAAGACTGAGGTAAAGTCAAATGTCATCACAAGCAATATGGCAGAGACCTTTAATGGTTACATAATTCATGCTAGATCAAAGCATCTATTGTACATGTTGGAGGATATTAGGGGGGCATTAATGAAGAGGCTAGTTGTGAAAAAGGAGGAGATGTCCAAGTGGAAGAGTGCACTCTGCCCTAGGGCTCAAAAAAGTTAGAGAGGGAAAAGGAGCAAGCTGCATTCTGTGATGTGCTGCCATCATCACATACAGTGTTCCAAGTCGGCTACCAACTGGACACTTGCTCTGTTGATTTACAACATAGGACCTGCACTTGTAGAAAGTGGGATGTGTGTGGGATACCATGTTGTCATGCTGTGGCAGCTATTTTTTTCAAAAGGAAGAGTGTTGAGGATTTTGTAGATGACTGCTACAAGAAGGCTACTTATTTGAAAGCCTATGAGAATTCAATCCCACCATTAGAGGGTGAAAGGCACTAGCCTTTGTCTGATTTGCACTTGGATCCACCCCTAATCAAGATTGGCCCAGGTAGGCCAAGAAAGAATAGGAGGAAGGATCCTTTTGAAGACCCTAAGAAACCTGGGAAGCTTACAAGGCATGGAATGGAAATGACATGTACTGTATGTCATTCAAAAGGGCATAACAAAAGAAGTTGCCCTGATAAAAGGAACTCATTGCCACAGCCACCACCTGCAAAAAGACCAAGGGGTAGGCCTAGAAAAGAGCCACCACAACAACCTGCCCCACTATGTCAGCCACCACCACCTTCCCATGTTACTGCAACTGCAGAACCTTCTAGGATTGGAAAAGGTGGCAGGGTGATCAATAGGGGAGGGAATATAGGAGGCAGCATGGGAGGAGGCAGCAGGGGAGGGAGAAGCAGTGGTCAAGGGAGGGGAAGAGAAAAAGGAAGGGATGCTGCAACCATACCTGAAGGCTTTGAAGTCTTTGTATCACAAGATGGCAATTCATATGTAAGCTATTTCACTTGTACTTACTAAGTGTTTTGCATGTTAGTTCTTTCTCCTCATTTTAATCTGACCCTATTTTTTGAATTGTGCATACAGCTTCATGGAGGTGCAGGCGGAACTAATGCTACAACCACAAGCTTCTCATACAACTTTAGTCAAGGCTCCACCTCATAGATGCATTTAGTTAACTTAGTTCTTAAGTGAACATTGATCAGTTCTAATATGTGTTGAACACATTTAGTTATGTTTTCGATTTAGTTTGATGATTGTATGGATTTTGTTGACACTTTGTAGTTTGATGACATTATTTAATCTATGGTTATTATCCTTGCATATTCTGACTTTATATTTAATTTCCATATAACTTTTGCAATCACAAAACACACACAAACCATATTAAGCAACATCATATATTCATATCATTGAAATCAGTTGCCAAAATGTACATAAACTGTTCAAATCATATGCTTCATACCTTCACCTAAATGGCCACATCTGACCAAACTAAAAAAAGAAGGAACTTTTTTTTAACCAGTTGCAGTCTGTACCTCCTACTAAAGACATACCAACATCCAATAGTTGCCAAAAAAAAACAGAACATACTCCTAGTACTTCAACATCCCCAAAAGCAAATACATCCACCAAGTCCTATTCAATTATACCCAAAAAACTGCAACTACAACTAATCCACCCCCCCCCCCCAAATATACCATCACCATCATCAACTAATTTAGCATGAGCACCAAAGTAAAAAAATGCCCAAGAAAACACCAAGGTCAGCATGAGCCTCTTGTCACTGTTATTCTCCTTCAGCTCGAACATGGTCTCCGTAGTAGCAATACCCATCTCTTCAACCTCCTCGAACAGCTTCTCCTTTTTCGCCTTCAGCTTCTTCACTTTGTCTCTCATCAGTTCTTGTTCCTGCTTCAGCATATCCACTTGATGCTTCAGTTCAGAGATAGTTTCCTCCTTCTCAATAACAATTTGTTGCAGATCACATACATCATTAACCTCATCAGCCCATTTGAAAAATCCACATATTTTCTGCTCCTACAAATTAAACACATTAAAAACCCCAATTTGAAAATGCAATTTTAAAAATAAAAATCAAGAACAAAAAAAAATTAACATAAATCTCACACACTTACAGGCCAGTAGGAACACCCGTAAAACTTTTTCCCCTTCGTCAGACTGTCATAACGAACAGTCCTCAACGGCGCAAACTCGTTGTGGTAGCACACCAATTTTGCAGGGGAAGAAATTCCCTTCGACCTAGACCTAGAAGAACCAGAGCTAGCAGACAGTTGACTTGCCATTTTTGGAGAGAGAACAAAGTAAGATTCTTGGAGAAAAATGGAAATGAGGAAGTGAATGAGAAAAAAATTTAGGGGGGAGCAGAGCTTTTAAGGAGATGGGATGGGAGAAGAACAGAGGAATTAATTACCAAATTAACTACCCCCTGCAACGGTCATAAATATGGAGGGAAGAAACCGGAGAAGGATCAAGTTTACCTATTTTAATAGGTCATGGATCTGTTGGAAAAGGTGGGGGGCAAAGGTTGGATTTTTTGGGATTACTTAAAGGTTGGATTTTTATTGTCAGACCGGCCAAAGGTTGGATTTTTAGATTCCATTTTTCCTATTTTTTTTAGAGTTATAATCCAATAATTTTTTGAATAAAATTATAATTCAATTTATACATATGAAATATTTTAGAGTTATAATCTAATATATTTTTTGAATAAAATTATAATTCAATTTATGCCTATGAAATATTGGAATTTTTTCGAAAATAAAACTCTCAACTAACAATTTTATTCTAAAATTTCATCCAAATTTGATTGAAACTAATTAATTTATCTTATGAAGTCTATCTAAGTACATCCAACGTGACGCGACATTTGGCGAAAAGTTGGAGTGTCAAGTGTCGCTGTCTCGTGGCCTGGCTAAAAGTTTAGATTTATATATATATATATATATATATATATATATATATATATATATATATATATATATATATATATATATGTAGTTGCAACTCTATTTATTATCAAAAAGAAAAAAAAAATAAAGGTGTAAGTACAAAGACAAGGACCAAAGGAAATTTACTACCTTAGTTTCTTATTATGTGCAACAAATCTAATATATATATCATCTAACTAACTTACTTACTCTAATATATATCATATATATCATACATCTCCATGATTTAATGAACAATTTCATAATGGAGTGTTAGTAATAGATGTCAACTAACTTACTCTATTGCCTCTAAAAAAAAAAGAGTTGTTCCGATTTACTGAAGTGAACTGAATTGAATTGAATAGCGCTGAAATGAATTGTTTATGAGAGAAGAAAATTTTGAAATAAACTAAACTGATTGTAGATGAATTGAATTGAAATTAAGCTGAACATAACAGGCCCTTACTCTAGATTTTTTAAAACTTACAAGGTATTCTTTACCGTACTCCCTCCGTACCTTAATACAAAACCTCATTTCCTTTTTGGAGAAACCAAAATACAATAATGCCTCTTTTTATTTAAATATTGTATTTTTTGACATAATTACCCTCTTTTTTATGAGTTGTTATCTTTATTCCTTCACTTTTCTGTACTTTTAACATCAATTCTCAACACTTTCGCTCTCTATCTCTTTAATTATTCCCAATTACTTTTTCTTTCTCTCCATCTCTCTCTAACCCACATGCACATATATGCTTTTAATCATTAATTTTAAAAAAATTACAATTTTCTTAATTCTCACGCAAAAACCAAAAGAGACTTTGTATTAAGGGACGGAGAGAGTAGTATCTAAGATGACATTAGATCAAATCTCACATGCTTGTATAAAGTTGCGACTCTCTTTATAATGAACAAAAAAAAAAAAAAAAAAAAATTGCAATGACAAAAGTACAAAGCAGACAAGGCCCCAAGGCCATGTATTTACTCCGTACAATTATTAATCAATGTTTCAAACGATTTTCAACCACACGTGCTAAATTTCCTTATAAATCTTTCACCATTTGTACTAGTCTATTTCTAGTTTACTACAATTATAAACCGTAAGAAAGTTCTAGCGAAGTAAAAGAACCATGGAAAATATCACACAAAAACATACAGCCCATGTTCTAGCAGTGGTTTACCCAGTTCAAGGACACATTTGTCCCATGCTACAATTTTGTAGACGTCTAGTCTCCAAAGGTATCAAAGCATCCCTAGCCATCACTAAGCACATCTCCACCACCATAAACCTTAAACCCGACAACCATGTTAGCCTCGTAACCATCAGTGATGGTTACGATCAGTGGCGGACCCACGTGTAGTCATAGTGGGTCCGCGGACCACCTATTATTTTATAAAAAAAAAATAAAAAAAAAATAAAAAAAAAACACTATGTATTAAGGATTTAGCTTGCAGCCTAGTGGTTTTTTTTTCCCATCCTACCACTCATGAGACGTGGGTTCAAATCCCATTACTCACACTTTTTTTTTTTTTTTTTGCTTTAGAATGAAAACATAAATCAGAACCCCAATTCCCCCAAATTAAAACCCTAAGTCCCAAACTCACCTAAATCGAAATCCCCAAACTCCAGCAACTCCGTCGCCGTTCACCGCCTCACCGGCCGTTTTTCTTGCTCCTTCTCAACTTCTCACCGTCGCGACGTCCTATTAGCTTCAGTCCGTCACTCCGTCAGGCGTTGAGGCGTAGCGTGAGAAGACTGAGAACAGAGGCAGCGTGAGACTTAGTTCAGTCCACTGCCCGCAACCGCAGCAAAACCACTGGCCAGCAACCCCGTCGCCGACCTCGCCAGCAACTTCAGTCGTCTGTCCCGGCGTCCCGCAACCGCAGCAAGGCTCTGCTCAGGCGTGAGTGTGAGGTCTTCATTCCGTACTCCGTGAATTCAATTTTGTTTTGAGGTTAGTTTTAAACTTTTAATTTACATAATTACATTGCAAATTGATTAGATTCTATATCAAATCATCAGTTTAAATGTTTAATTATCAAAATTATCAGATTATATGTATATCACGATTCACGAATTTACTGTATGAGTTGTTTTTTTTTTTTTTTTTGGTGAAATTTCTTGATTTTATTAGAGCTTGATTATTTGTATGACTTTATTAGAGCTTGAATCTTATGACTTGATTATCTGTATGATTTTATTAGAGGTTGAATGTTGTGATTTGTGAATGTGAGTTGTGGCCGATATTTGACCATTTGAGCCCTATTATTTTATAGTATTATTTCTGTTTAATTGATAAATGATAATAGTTGTCCAACTTGCTTATTAGCTATTGAGAATGGTGATTGCTAATTTGGAGATTTGGGGTTGAAGGATGGATTGAAATTGAGGTTAATGAGCGTTCTTTTGATAATATTATTAGTTTTAATAACTTTGAGAGAACCCTACCTTCTTGTATGATTTATCTAATTCAACATTTAACTTCAATTTCAGAATGAAAAGAAAAACAACTCGAGATATTTCAAGTTTTTTTACTAAAAAAGTGCGTACTCTAAATCCTCCTCCTCCACAAAATGATACTCCTCCTCCACAAAATGATTTACCCTTTCAAGAAAGTGAACCAAGTTCTCCTTTACATCATGCTAGTGAACAACATTCTTCCCCATCTCACAATTTCCCTCAAAATGAAGATGGGCAATCTTTTCCCCAAGGTGGTTCGGATCCTAGTGCTCAAATTGGTGAAGGAAGGTTAAGTGCACTTGATATTATTAATCTTCCACATTACCCCGGGAAAAGAAGAAGGATGTGTGATTTTCATCCCGATGATAGGGATTTAGTGCGGAGAACATACATTCAAAGAAAACCATGTCAACCTAAAGATCATGCGTTTCCTCAAACACTTTTTGGGCCGAAAAAACGTCGATTTAATGTTAATTGGTTTGATACTTGGCCAACATGGCTTGAGTATAGTGTTGAGAAAGATGCTGCCTTTTGTTTCATTTGCTATCTATTTAAGGATGGTAACACAGCGGGAGTGGATGCTTTTGTTAATGGAGGTTTCAGACGTTGGAATAGAAGAGACACAATTGTAAAGCATGTTGGTGGACACAAGAGTGCTCACAATAATGCTGTGATTGCTATGAACTTTTTCATGAATCAAATGAGTAGCATTGCCACCGCTTTATCAAAACAAACAGCGGAAACCATGAGTGCCTATCGTAAGAGATTAGAAGCTTCAATTGAAACCATTAAATGGCTATTGCTCCAAGGGTTGCCTTTTCGTGGTCATGATGAAAAGGAAAGTTCATTGTCTAGAGGTAACTTTCTTTCGTTATTAACTCTTCTTTCAAACCATGATCCTGAGTATTCCAAAGTTGTTTTTAAAATGGCCCCTGGTAATTGTCAACTTACTTCTCCAAGTGTCCAAAAAGATATAATCAATGCTTGTGCTAAAGAAACAACTAAAGCAATATTGGAAGAACTTGATGGTGGATTTTTTGCTATTATTGCTGATGA
The DNA here is from genome assembly GCF_001683475.1 of Chenopodium quinoa. NCBI lineage: Eukaryota > Viridiplantae > Streptophyta > Magnoliopsida > Caryophyllales > Amaranthaceae > Chenopodium > Chenopodium quinoa. The sequence continues at coordinate 1,655,034 of NW_018743391.1, read as the reverse complement.
ATCTGCCGATGTTTCCGATAAGGAACAAATGGCACTTTGTTTGAGATTTGTTAATAAAAAGGGGGAAGTGTGTGAGTGTTTTCTTGGTATTGTGCATGTTCCTGATACTAGTTCTTTGACTCTCAAAGCTGCTATTGAGTCATTACTCATGGAACACTCTTTAACTTTCTCTCAAGTTCGAGGTCAAGGTTATGATGGGGCAAGTAATATGCAAGGTTCAATCAATGGCCTTAAAACTCTAATTTTGAATGAATGTTCTCAAGCATACTTTGTTCATTGCTTTGCTCATCAACTTCAATTGACACAAGTTGCACTTGCTAAGAAAAACTCAGATTGTGGTTGGCTTTTTGTTGATGTACTTGCACCTCTCTTGAACTTTGTGGGAGATTCACCTAAGAGGAAAGAATTTCTTCGAGAAAAACAACGTCAAGGGGTTGTAGAAGCATTATCTTTGGGTGAAATTGAATCGGGAACTGGTTTGAATCAAGAACGTAGCTTATGTAGACCTTGTGATACTCGTTGGGGATCTCACTTTAAAACCATTTTGAATGTGCTTGATTTATATCCTTCAATAGTTTTGTCACTTGATTCCATTGCAGAAGTATCTGATACACTTGATTCAAATAAAGCACAATCTATTACACACTTGTTGATGTCATTTGATTTTGTGTTTGTGGCACACTTGATGGTTGATATATTTGGAATTACAAATGCGTTGAATGTGGCATTGCAAAAACATGATCAAGATATTGTAAATGCAATGGTCATGGTTGATGTAACCAAGACTAATTTGCAAAAATTGAGAGATGAAGGATGGGATTCACATATGGAAAAAGTCACTTCTTTTATGGCTAAATATGGCATTGAGGTTCCAAACATGGAGGGGCGATATGTGGTTCCTGGGAGAAGAATGTATAGAGGTAAAGGTCCACAAGTGACTAATCTTCATCATTTTAGAGTTGAAGTTTTTCTAAGTGTCATTGATCTTCAATTACAAGAACTTGAAAATCGATTTCCCGAGGTAAGTAAGGAATTACTTGTGTGTATGTCTTGCTTTAATCCTGCAAATCGATTTCATTCTTTTGACAAAAGAAAGTTAGTTCAACTTGCCAAATTTTATCCCGATGAATTTTCAAGCTCTGAGTTATTATTTTTTGAACATTCACTTGAAAATTTTATTGTTGATGTTCGAAATGATGAGAGATTTTGGAATTTGAAAAGTCTAAGTGAATTTTCTACGAAACTTGTTGAGACGGGAAAGTTTGAAACTCATGATCGAATCTACTTACTTTTGAAGTTAGTGTTGATTCTTCCTGTTGCAACGGCAAGTGTAGAAAGAGTATTTTCCGGAATGACGCAAGTGAAAGATAAATTGCGTAATAGCATGGGAGATCAAATGTTGAATGATTGTTTGATTACTTATTTAGAAAGAGATTTGTTTTTGAATGTTAGCATGGATGATATTGTAAATAGTTATCAAAATATGAAAACTTGTCGAGAGCAATTGTAATAAAATTAATAATTTTTTAGTTGTAATACGAATTTGCATTACTTTATGAAATGAACTTTTTTATGTAATTTTTTTTTTTTGTTCATTATACAAGCTTTGACTTTTTTTTTATACTTTATGCGGTCGATGGACGATAATGGGACCACCTATTAATCAAATCCTGGATCCGCCACTGGTTACGATGATAGTGGATACGCAGGGGCAGAGAGTGCTGCCGCGTACCTTGCTAGGTTTGAGACTGTCGGGTCTCAAGCCCTAGGAGACCTTATTGAGGAACATCTTGGTACACATGACCCTATAACGTGTATAATGTATGATGCATTTTTACCGTGGGGTCTAAATGTTGCTAAGAAATATGGAATATTTGGGGCTGCTTTTTTTACCCAACCATGTGGGGTAAATTATATTTTTTACTTGGTTTACCATAGGAAGTTTTCGATGCCGGTTTCTTCGCAACCGGAGGTGTATCTTCCCGGGTTGCCTCCGTTGAATGTCGGCGACTTACCGTCTTTTGTTAGCTCACCGAATCTTACCCAGCTTACCTTGAGTTGGTTTTGAACCAATACTCTAATTTAGATGAGGCTGACTTTGTGCTTGTCAACACTATCTACGAGTTGGAGGAAGAGGTAATGTATATGCATGTTTTTGGTCAAGTGAATTAGAATTATTGTTGGTATCATGTACAACTTATTACTGAAATTTACCTAATCCACTTTTTCAAAAATTACTTTTTGTGTAATCTGATAAACTATACGAAGTATAATATAATATAAGAATAAAAAATAAAAAATGAGGGGAACGAAGAGGTCCCTTAAATTTATTTACTCGAGAACAACTAAGAAATATACGAGTATTATTCACCTATTTTTAGGATAGAGATGAAATTTGTGAACTTTGTTACCATATATTCATTTAAATTATTTTACCCTTAAAAATGGAAAGGAGAATAAATAGGAGTAAACTTTTTTAAAAATCGGGTGCACAATAATTATTGTACATCCATTATAAAGATAACCTAAAGTGATTAAAAGTTACCCCTGAAATGAATAAAAGTTACCCCGATATGCGTTTAAGTAATCCAATTCAAATAAAAACTATCTACGCTTTATTAGTAAAGAATCACATTTTAAATGACTAAAAATCAATTATTAGTGATTGAATGTAATTAAATTACCTTTATAAAACTTTTCTTGTTGTTGATTTATATAAAAATTGTATTATGTTTAAAGTTACCCAAAAAAGACAAAAAGTTACCCTAAAATTAGCTAAAAGTTACCCTTATACTGCTCGATGTACACTAATATTAGTGTAAACCGGATGTATACAAAAGTTTTTGTATGATTTTTTAGCATGCACCAACAAAATTAAGGGGATATAGGAGGACAGCGACACAGCGTCATTAGTGTTTTTTTTTTTTTTTTAATAATTTGCTTAGGTAGGATTAGCTGTGTCAAAATCACACCCGATCCTGCCCAAAAAATATTCAATTAGGATTTTAACTTGAGCAGATACAATAATCTAGCTTGACTCGACTTAAAAAATTGACCTGACCTCATCAAAATCGATTCGGACATTCGAATTGACACATTTAGGCAAGATGAAGGGTGGCTAGACATTTCGAGAAAGTGGAGGAAGGCAAGGGAACCCCTTTCTCCGACAATGCTATGTTACAAGTAAATAAAAATGGAAAAATTATACATTAATTAGGTGGTGGATCATGGTGAAACAGACTTGCATACACTACAATACCTTTTATTGTTATAAAACTCTTTAAAATTACAATAATTTGACTTTTATACTATTCAATTGCACATATTAACTTTAATTTGATCATTGACTTCAATAATAAAACATTAGAAAACACGGGGGGGTTGGGATTCTACATAGTGAACCTTTAGTATAGCGTTTTTCAAGTTATGTCCCATCTATTTGGAATACACATTGTAACCCTCTGGTACAGTTAATAATTATACAGTCACTTCGCCGCCATTATGTAGCCGTTAGCAAGGTTATTATTTTCTACTTCCTCCATTTTCTTTTACTTGCAACACTTTCCTAAAAAGGAACTGTCACAATACTTGCAACACACTATAAAAGGAAAGTTATTTTATGGAAAAACTATCACTATTTCCCTTATTTAAAGCACATGGCCCACTAAATTACACTCCTAACAACCACTTATCCCATTTTAAAGTGTATTATATCATGTGAACCCCACATTTCTTAAATACCATGAAAAAGTGTGTGTTGCATCTAAAAGAAACGGAGGAAGTATTAATCACTGTTGGTGGGGCCACTCTCCACCTATTAACACTTACTTTTCAACTTATGTATGTGCTGAAAAATGTTCTATGTATTAAAGGTTTGGGGAAGGCATTTTGGACAGTAAGGAACCAAATTGAGCTCATATTTGACCAAAAAATAAATGTAAAACCAGATAAATGTAAAACCAGGTAATTACATTTTTTTTCCCAATTTTGACCACAATTTGGTTCTTAAAGGACTAAAATAACCCCCAAAACCTTTCTCAATCAATTTCTGCAGCTAAGAAAATAAAGATACAAATTGAGACATGTTATATACACAAAATGATGCATTTGTGTTACTTTTACTGTTTTTTCCAAATACGAGTTCAATTTGGGTCTTTAAGGACAAAATGGTGCTCAAAACCTTTAACATAACGTTTTTTAGCACATCATTTAGGCACACTCTCCATATATAGTGTAAACCCGTGAATGTCTACATAACGACAAGGTCACTAGATATAGTTTAAATGTAACAGAGGGTTACACTATGAGTCTATGACAATATGTAACTTTTATAAAGAAGACGCACAACTTAAATAGTAGAGCTAGGGTCACTACATATGTAGAATTTGAATTTAACTTTGTCACGTGTTTATTAACTTATGTCAAACCTTTTTTTTTTTTCTCAGATAGTTGATGTTATGTCCAAAGAGTGTCCGTTGTTAACAATTGGCCCAACAATTCCATCATTTTACGTGGACAAACGAATTCCACATGACAAAGAATATGGCCTAAGTCTCTATCCCATTGACCCTACTCCTATCACCAAGTGGTTAAGCACAAAGTCACCCAAATCAGTGGTTTACGTCTCATTTGGTAGCATGGCATGTCTAACAAAGGCTCAAATTGAAGAATTGGCATGGGGGTTGAAGCAAAGCAAATACCACTTCTTGTGGGTGGTTCGAGCTTCCGAGGAGCACAAGCTTCCAAATGGCTTTGCTGATGAGTTGGCCGCGAAAGGCCTAATAGTAAGATGGTGTCCACAACTAGAGGTACTCTCTAGTGAGGCAATTGGATGTTTCTTTACTCATTGTGGTTGGAACTCGACATTAGAGGCATTGGTTTTGAGCGTCCCTTTGATAGGAATGCCACAATGGACTGATCAACCTATGGTTGCTAAGTTAGTTGAGGGTTTGTGGAAAGTAGGAGTAAGAGTGAAGGTCAACGAGGAAGGACTTATAAGAAGAGAGGAAATCGTGGAACGTGTAATTGAAGTCATGGAAGAAAAAAGGGTGGAGTTCATTGAAAATGCTAAGAAATGGTTGGATTTGATGAAAAAAGCAATGTCTAAGGGTGGATCTTCGGATAGGAACATAGATGAGTTCATATCTAAAATCTTAAGGTCTTAATAGTCCATTTGGATTAAATAATAAATAGTACGTGCTAATAATTATCATTTGATAACGTGTTTTAGTACATACGAGTACTATTAATTAATTCAAATTAATGCATACTAGTTAACTAAGCTCAAATTTCAATGCTATATAAATTGGACCCTTAATTGCTACAGGTATGAGATGTAGTTGGAAATGATTTTAAACTTCTAAAACACTATCTATCTAAAAATTATATACAAGGTGTATAAAAGGTTTTTTTTTTTCCTTATTTAAAAAATATTAAAATAAGCAAGAAAAAATATCATATAAGGAAAAAAAACTACCTTTAGGTGCATGTATCCACTACCTCTATTGTGCATCCAACTGTATAATAAAAGGATTGCTATTTTTCTATCAATTCTGCTTTTGGTTACTATTGCTTAAACTAAAGAAGGGTTTTTATACTAGCGGTATGTTGATTTTAGCTTATCTTATTTTGTGTTAAATATCTTTAATTTTAATAATTAAGAAAATTATATACAAAATTCTCTTATTTGAAATATTCATATTAATACAAATCAAATATCATCTCATTTGATAATTTCTTATCTCCAAAATTAGTGTACAAATAAAATCAAAATTTGATCAAATTTAATGAAAGTTGAATTAGAGCACATTTGATTGAATAAAAATTAAATCGGATCTAGTGAACTGAACATAGCTTTGTTCATCCAACAAACTTTTAAAACTACTCCCTCCGTCCCTTAATTAGATTCCTACTTCTCTCTATTGTAAGTAGGGTTGTACAGAGTTTGGTCTGGACCGTAACCAAACCAGACCAAACCGCATTTTAGCGGTTTGGTTTGGTTTACGGTTTGGAAAAATATGGTTTGGTTATTGAGTATTAGACATACTCTATTTTGTTTTGTCAGCAAGGTTGTTAGAAGATGCTGCCAGGGTGTCAAGTTTGTTATGCTTCCTGTAACAAACTTTTGCTTAGCTGGAAGTTTGTTATATTTACTTCTAGATTCTTCCTTATGTAATAGCTACTATATATATATTCCTGATGATTGTAATAATCTTATTCATTCAATCATAATCCAAAAATATGCTTTCTATTTACCTGTTTTCTCTTCAGATTTTCTCTCAAGTTTCTTCCTGATTTTACTTTAGTTTCACAAAATTACATGGTATCAGAGCTAAAAGATTCTGTTTCCCTTCGTTTTTTGATCCAAATACCTCATTGTTTTCATTGAAATTGTTGATAATTCTTTCTGATTTCTGGAATTTTTTTTTTCTTGTTGATTTGTTAATTCAGATCATTTTTCCTGAATTCTGGTTGCTTTTCTGGAGTTTGTTTGCTTAGATTTTTCTTCGATTGCTTTAGATTGTTGAATTTCTGGATATTTTTTGCTGAAATTGCTTGACGAGCAAGCTACAATGGCGGAAAACTTACATACTCAGGCGACACTTCCTTTGAATCAGAATCCTGCAAGCAACTATAACATTCATCCTTCAGATGCTAATTTCACTCAGTTAGTTTCCTTCAAATTCAACGGTGAAGGTTTTACTAGCTGGAAGCGAGCTATGTTGTTGACTCTTTCAGCAAAGAATAAGGCAGGCTTTGTTAATGGAACTCACTGTAGACCAGTTGATGAAACTTCTCCAGAATATCTAGCTTGGGAGAGGTGCAATGATCTAGTCTGCTCTTGGATTCTGTTCAATCTTGATAAGAGTATTGCTGGAAGTGTGATATTTCTCAGATCTGCTAGAGAGATCTGGCTTGATTTGAAGGAGAGGTATGGCTTTACATCCTTAGCTAAGATTTATTCTTTGGAGCAACGATTAGCTGATATTAGTCAAGGCAATGCTTCTGTTTCTGAATTTTTCACTTCCATTAAATCTATTTGGGATGCTATTGATGAAGCACATCCATTACCATATTGTACTTGTAATAATTGTTCATGTAACTTGACTAAGAGGATTTTTTAGAGACATCAGCAGAAAATGGTCATACAGTTCATGATGAAGTTAACAGACAAATTTGGTACTATAAGAGGAAATATGTTGATGATGCCTGAATTGCCTAAAGTCACTGAAGCCTACAGAATGTTTGCTCAGGAGGAAAAGCATAGAGGGATTTCTCAACATGCTGTTAACACTGAATCTATGGCTTTCTTAGCTGACAGAAAGAAATACAACAACTCTATTGTGAACAGGTCTTTCAAACCTTATTCTTCTGCTAGTTCACATTCAGGTTCAATGAGACAATCTTATTTTCCTCAACAAAATCAAAGACAACTCTCAGGAGATCAATTTGCAAATAAACCTGGTTCTAGGTATTATTGTACTCATTGCAAAGTGCCAGGACACAGTATTGACAGGTGCTTTGAATTACATGGATATCCCCCTGGTTTCAAAGGTTTTAAAGACAAGTACAAAGTTGCAGCAAATTCCTCTGTTGAATCTGAGCATATGGAGGAGGACTCTAACAGGTCTATTACAGTTGAGCAGTACAAGCAACTTATGACTGTGCTAAATTCTCAGAAATCAGATGCTCTCAAGACTGAAAGCTCAAATAGTATGGCAATGATGGCAGGTAATTTCTGTCTCTTGTCTTGTTCAGATAGTAAATGGTTGTTGGATAGTGGTGCAACTGACCACATTTGTTCTGATCTGGATTTCTTTACTGAATATCATGCTGCTTCTCACTTGTCTAAATATATCACACTACCTGATGGGAGTAGAGTCTTGGTTCTGAATATAGGAGTGGTAAAACTAAATGATCATATATTTCTGAATAATGTTTTGCATGTGCCAGATTTTAAGTTCAATTTAATCTCTGTGCACAAGCTGTGTAAAGATATGTTGTGTGAGCTGCATTTCACTCATGATAGGTGTTTTGTGCACACACAGAAAGGTCAATCGATTCCTCTTGGTAGTCTGAAAGTTGGTTTATACAACTTCCAAGAGCAATAGGGGAGAGAAGTGGTCAGTATTGAGAAAACTACTTGCTTAGCTGCTGTAGATGAGGCCAAATTGTGGCATTTGAGGCTTGGTCATTTGTCTTTTAATCAGCTTAAGGTTGTTAGGCCTGAGTGTGATATCAAAGCTTGCTTAGACAGTACTATTTGCCAGGTGTGTCCTAAGGCAAAGCAAACTAGATTACCTTTTCCTACTAGTTCAATAAAGAGTAGTGCACCTTTTGAATTAGTTCACATTGATGTATGGGGCCCACATTCTGTAAAAACTCCTTCAGGTTGTAATCAGTTTCTTACAATTGTTGATGATTACTCAAGGTTTACTTGGGTACATTTGATGAAGAATAAAACTGAGTCTGTTCCTATTATGTCTGATTTTATTCAAATGATTTCTACTCAGTTTGATTCAAAGATTAAGGTTATCAGATCAGATAATGCTCAGGATTTGTGTGAAGGGATATGAAAATTTTGCTTCATAAGTTTGGTATTTTTCATCAAACTTCTTGTAGTGACACACCACAACAAAATGGTGTTGTAGAGAGGAAAATAGACACATTTTGGAGACTGCCAGGGCTTTATATATTCAGTCTAGGGTTCCTGACAGGTTTTAGGGTGAGTGTGTCTTGTGTACAGTGTATTTGATAAATATGATACCTTTGAAAGTTCTTAAGGATGACATTCCATTTAGAAGATTAAAAGGTTTTGTTCCTGATCTTTCACATTTGAAGACATTTGGTTGTTTATGCTTTGCTTCTACCAGCAAAGTTCATAGACATAAACTTGCTGAGAGAGCTGAGCCATGTGTTTTTCTGGGCTATTCTGTCAGTCAGAAAGGTTACAAAATTCTTGATCTTACAAACTCAAAAATAAAAGTCACCATAAATGTGGTTTTCCATGAAAAACACTTTCCTTATCACTTACATTACATCAGCCAAAATCCCACAAAAACTCTTTCAGCTGCAATATATCTTCCTGTTTCTACCTTCAATCCTATCCTTCTTACTGATAATATCAATTCTGACCTATTTTTCCCATCTCATGATTCACCTATCTCTTCTATTCATTCTCAATATTTATCACCTTCTTCTTCTCTTTCTGAAACTTCAGATTCTAATGTTTTGTCTCCTCCTTCTCCTTTTAATATATCTCCTTTAATGCAAGATATTGGTTCATCAGCTAACACTGATGTAACTGGTCAAAGTGACCCTAGAAAATCTACCAGACCCCACAAATTCCCCTCACATTTTGATATATATCAATGTTATTCAGCTGTTTACCCAGACCAGAATTATGATAAATCTGAATCAGAACACTGGTGCAATCTGGTGGTTTATTCTGATTTTCCTGATAATCACAAGTGTTTTCTGGCTCATACTTGTGATATCCATGAACCTCTCAATTATGCTCAAGCAGCAACTGATCCTTTGTGGGTTGCAGCCATGGACAAAGAAATTTCTGCACTCATTAATAATGGTACTTGGGATTTGGTTGATTTACCTAAGGGTAAGAAAGCTATTGGGTGTAAGTGGGTGTTTAAAGTCAAGTTGAAATCCAATGGGGAGCTAGAAAGGTGTAAAGCAAGGCTAGTTGCTAAGGGTTTCAATCATAAATATGGCATAGATTATGAAGAAACTTTCAGCATAGTTGTGAAAATGAATACAATCAGATATGGGTTAACTTGCATAGCAGCCATTTATGTGGATGACATAATACTGACTGGAACAGATGTTGAAGCAATGACACAGTTGAGAGTGGATTTGCACAACAAGTTCAGCATCAAGGATTTAGGTAAACTGAGCTATTTCCTTGGCTTGGAGATTGGGTACACTTCTGATGGTATTTTGTTAAGCCAAAAGAAGTTTACTAAGGAGTTGATTCATGATTGTGGCTTGGAGCTGAAAAATAGGGTTGTCACTCCTTTAACTTTGGGTCTCAAGTTGCAGCAAGACACAGGGGAGCCTTTGTCAGATCCTGAACATTATAGGTCTCTGGTGGGTAAATTAAACTTTCTTACCCATACTAGACCTGATCTATCGTTTGTTGTGCAAGCTTTAAGTCAGTTTATGCAAAGACCTCATACTTCTCATCTGCAAGCTCTCATTCACACTCTCAGTTATGTTTCTCACACTGAGGGTCAGGGCATTTTATTAAAGGCTTCAACAGATCTTTCTCTTCATGCTTTTACTGATTCTGACTGGGCTAGTTGTGTTGATTCAAGGAGGTCCATTACTGGATATGTCCTCCTGCTTGGTAAATCACCTGTTGCCTGGAAATCTAAGAAATCACCTGCTTGGTCAAGGCTTAGTTTCTAAATCTTCTGCTGAAGCAGAATATCGGGCTATGGCAAGTGCAGCTTCTGAAGTTACTTGGGCAGTCAGACTCTTGGAAGAGCTTGGCATTGGGGGTTTACAGCCAGTTACTCTCTTCTGTGATAATCAATCTGCTATTCATATTGCCAAGAACCCTGTGTTTCACGAGCACACCAAACACATCGAAATAGACTGCCATTTCACCAGAGACAAAGTACTTGAAGGCTTGATTCAACTTGCTTATCTTCCTTCTAGTGAACAGTTAGCAGATTTGTTCACCAAAACTTTGCCTTCTCCTCAATTGCAGTATCTTTTGCACAAGTTGGGAATGTTTTCTCAGGCTCCAACATTGCCCAACTTGAAGGGGGGTATTGAGTATTAGACATACTCTATTCTGTTTTGTCAGCAAGGTTGTTAGAAGATGCTGCCAGGGTGTCAAGTTTGTTATGCTTCCTGTAACAAACTTTTGCTTAGCTGGAAGTTTGTTATATTTACTTCTAGATTCTTCCTTATGTAATAGCTACTATATATATATTCCTGATGATTGTAATAATCTTATTCATTCAATCATAATCCAAAAATATGCTTTCTATTTACCTGTTTTCTCTTCAGATTTTCTCTCAAGTTTCTTCCTGATTTTACTTTAGTTTCACAAAATTATATTGGTTTCGATTTTTTGGGAAATACGGTTTGCGGTTTGGTTTGGTTTTTCAAAAATTATAAACCAAACCAAACCGTAAACCAGTAAACCGCATTTTAATATTTATATAATATTTATAAAAATTAAAATAGTTATTATATATTTTAAAAAAGAAAAAAAAATAATAAAAAACATGAAAAATCATTAGAAGACGGTCAGTAATTCAGTATAATACTATACTCCAAGATCAATTTAGCTCCGGCAATCATTGATATCGCATAATGTAGCCCCTAATGTTGTCAAGTTGCTGCCGATTATTAAAAACTATAATGTAGTATGATTTTTTTTTTTTTTTTGGACAAATGTATTATGTTTTTTTTCCCTGTAATTTGTTATGTATTATTTTTATTATGTGTGATTGTGTTAGCACTTGATTAGTTGGTTGTTATTTTATTAAAACTTTGTAGTGTAATTTAATCCGTTTGGGCTAATTATTTGAACTTTATTATAATTTATTAATATTTGACAATTTTTAGGAAAAAATGTCGTCTTATCATAAACCGCAAACCAAACCGCATTATTACGGTTTGGTTTGGTTTGGTTTCAATATTAATATGGTTTGGTTTGGTTTGGAAAATTGACCAAACCGTATTTTGCGGTTTGGTTTGGTTTATACTCAAACCGCACCAAACCAGACCATGTTCACCCCTAATTGTAAGAAATAAATGCTAGAATTAGGAATTTAATTAAGGGACGAAGGGAATAGCAATTGACTGATGTCATTAGCTGAATAGAGCTCATCTTAGGTCTTCTATGGTTGATAATGTTAACACATTATTTTAGATCTAGCTCAATAAAATAAAAATACATAAATAAATAAAAGTTAAAAGTATTTTTAAAATTTTCACAATGAAATAAATGAAACTACGAAAAATAATGGAAATTAGATCACTCATTGCGTAAGTTTACGGCCAAGATCGCATCAATTATTGAATACGTTTTATGTATGATATTACACTAGTGGAGAGGATTTGGTCCCCTTAATTAATGGCCATAAATCTCGTTTTATTATTAATCTATTACTATCATTTTCATGACTTTTTTGCTAAATGAAACAACTAAGCACTTACCATTAGCAACAAAGGGGGCATGCTTCATGGAATCATGGGTCTATGTTCTTTTTGACTTTTTGTCTGCCGGCCATTTGGTAAGTTAGAGTGTCAGACCTCACTTATGTGTTTATTAGATTAGGGTCTAATTTGAGAAAATACTAACTCTGACCTCTGTTAATAGTTATGTGTAACTTTTACCATTTTATCCGCTAAGTATATGTGCAATAAAAATATTTCTTTCCTCTTTTAGTAAAAAAAAACTAGTCAAATATCAATTTTACCCTCGATAAAAAAATTAAAACACAATTTACTAACTATAATCAGATTTAATTAAACATTAATTTCTCACCCAATTTTCACCCCACCAACCCAATCTAACTCATCAACTTTTCATCTTCCACTCAAGGAACCCAAAACCATCTACATTCATCTTCATCTCCATTCATCTTCATCTTCATCTTCAATTCATCTTTCCCCATATTTTCTCTCTCCTCTTTCAACATCATTATCTCTCTTCATCTTTTTTTTTAATCTTCTTTCTCTCTCTTCAACTTTCAAAAAATTTGTAGTGGGTTTCATGGATTTGAGATCTTCTTTCTCTTTTTTCAACTTTCAAGAACTTCAATTCGTGATGGATTTGTTGGAGTGGTGGTGATGAGTTCGCAAGTGGTTTCCGTTAGATCTATAGAGTGTTCCGTGAGAATGGTGGGTTGAATTTTGTGGGTTTTGTTTTTCGTGGGGGTGGGTTTAGGGTGGTGGTGGTTTTGTGGGGGTTGGTAGTGGTGGTGGTTGAATTTGGCAGTGGTGGTGGTTGAATTTTGCTGGGTTTTGTTTTTCGTGGGGGTGGGTTTAGGGTGGTTTTTCGTTGGCAATGGTGGTGGTTTTATGGGGGTTGGTAGTGGTGGTGGTCGGGGGTTGGTAGTGGAGTTGGTTTTGTAGGTTGGTAGTGTTGGTAGTGAAGTCGGCGGTGGTGTTGGTGAAGGCGATTGTGGTGTTGGTGGTGTTGGACTGTTGGCTTGTCGTTGTGAATTGAAGGCGGTGGTGGTGTTAGGGTGTTGGCTGGTCTTGGTGGTGGCCGTGGTGGTGTTGGCTGGTGGTTGTGGTGGTGTTGGTCTTGGTGGCAGTGGTGGTGGATTAATTATCCTAACATTCTCTCTCCACCTTAATTACATACCCCTATAATACATTAATCACCATTATCAAATTTTGCATCGTGAACCGTGAACTCCCCCAAAGTTACACATAACTATTAACGGAGGTAGTACATGATAAACAGAAATACGTTTATCTAGTAGCATTTTTGTAAATAAATTAAAGTTTTTTGTCAAATGTAGACCATAATAATGTTGATTTATTTACAGAAACACCATGATGACTGGGATTTTATATTAATTTATTTACGGAATTGTCACTAGATAAATGTTTTTTGTTCATCATAAAGATGAATTGGGGCTCCCTCGTCTAATTTACTGAATTTGTCTGAATTGAACTGAATTGATTAGAGCTGAACTGAATTGAAACAAATTGTTTATAAAAGAAGGAATTTAGGAGTTGAATTGAACTTAATTGAATTGAACTAATTGGAGGTGAACTGAAATTAAGCTGAAGAGAATAGACCCTTAATTAGAGTACTCCGTACTTCGTAGTTTAATTATTATTATTGTGTCTTCTTGTCAAAAAATTATAGTATTAATTTTTTTTTTCCTTTTCATTGATGCATCATATATTCATATTATAGATTAAAGGCCTCTTCTCAATCTTCTTATTGACTTAAATGAGCTGAACTGAAGTGAACTTATTACTTATTAAAGCTGAACTGAATTGAACTGAACTGAAATGAAATGAATATTTTATGAGAGGAGGAAATTAGGAGTTGAACTAAACTGAACTAAACTAAACTGAATTGAACTAAACTTATAAGAGTTGAACTGAACTAAAAATAATATAATGAGATTAGGACCTAAGGACTCGTTTGGTTGAATGTAAAAAATGCAAATTTCTTGAAAATTTATGTTCTCATGTAAATTGATTAAACCCTCCCCTCCCCCTTCACTTTTTCTGAATTGTTGGTTATAAATAATATAATACTACGAGTTGTAGCATTGTTGTTAAGTAGTACGGAGTATTATACTTAGTATTATTTGAGCAAAAAGTTTAAGTATCAAACCTTAACCCCCTAAGTTTTGGCCCAAAATTTGCCATTGCCCATTGTAGGAATGAAACCTTAACCCCCTAAGTTATGGTTCCTTATGTAGGAATGAAATACCTTTTTAATCTTAAAAATAGAGTGATTTATACCTCCTATGTTCTCTATCCCTTGATCAAAATAATTTGACTTCAATGATTAATGTATTTTATTATCAATAAGTATGTTGAGACGACTTTGACATGATCTTATCATTTGAATATATTTTGCCTTATCAAATAGAACCTTGTGATCTCTCAAAAATATAACATTTGAAGTAAAAGAATACGGGGAAATTGTTTATTACTCGGATACAAAACAGGATTGAAAAATAAACTATTATACTACTCCTTGTTTATATGTTCATCTTTTTGTTTTTAATCCTTGTTTTTGGAACTTGTTCATTATAAACAATCATAGTTAGAAAAAACTTTAAAACAAGAATGAAATTTCTATTGTTGAATTACTGTTTAGAATATCCCCATGATCTGACTAGTATAAGTAAGACCGCTTCTTTAGTTTTCACACAAAAACCTTATGTCTTTTGTTTTATATTAGTTGACATGTTTCAGTTAGACAATTTTATCACTACAAACTTTTATACGAAGTATGTAAATTTCTTTATACGTATTAGCAAAAATAAAAGTTGAAACGAATCTAATATAACCCCACATGATTATGATTTTAAAGCACTAAGGACATGTTCGGCAAAATATAGCTGTGAAGGTAGCTGTAGCTGTGGAGATAGCTGTTAGCTGTCAACAAGCTGTTAACCGTGAAAAAAAGATAATTTAGGTATGATTGTTCGGTAAAGTAGTGGTTGACTAACTGTTACATTTAAGAATCAATATTTTATTTTTAAAACTATACATTAAATTTTCAAAAGCTACTTCAAAAGCTACCTCTAATTTCAAAAAGCTAATAATCCTAACTTTTAATAAAAGCTACCTCCACCAATAAAAGCTACTTGAACCATTACTTTGCCAACACTCACATTTTTTGTTGAGTAGTGGTTTGACTTGGTCAAACCACTAAAAGCTACTCAAAAGCTAGCGCCGAGCACGCCCTAAATCACAAAACAAAGTCAAAGGTGTGCTATATGAATTAATAGTGTATAAAGTCAAAACGTGTCAACTAAAAACAAATACAGTAAAAAGTATTTTATATGGAATAGGTATCCACCTATGAAATCTCAATACGGCGGATAACCTAGTGTCCAACATTAACCAACATCCTTCATAAATATATAGCTATGTATGATATGACCACCAAAAACTATTGTTAATACAAAACACAAAATCAAAATGATGGAATCCAAAGCAAATATGGGTAGTGAAGTGCATGTTATAGTATTCCCTTATCCAATTCAAGGTCACATAAATCCCATGCTACAATTCTCTAAACAACTTGCTTCAAGAGGCCTAAATGTTACACTAGCCACCACTTCTTCCTTTTCCTCTAAATTCCATGACTTAAAATCAAGCTCAATCACCATAGAAACCATATCCGATGGTAGCACCGAGGCCGCAACACCGGGAACCGTCGAAGAATACATGAAAAAATTTGATGTTGTTGCACCAAAGAGCCTAACTCAACTAGTTGAACATAAAATTGGAATTGGTCATAATGTTAGGTGTCTTGTGTATGACTCCGGCATTCCATGGGCTTTGGATATAGCTAAGAAATTCGACATCCAAGGGGCGTCTTTCTTTACGCAATCTTGCCTAGTTAGCTTGATATTTTATCAAGTTCATCAAGGTATATTGAGTATACCAGTTGAAGGGCCGGAAATTTGTGTTCCTGGGATGACTTTTGATGCACGGGACGTGCCATCTTTTGTTCGTCGTGTTGGTTTGCATCCTAGTTTAGAGAAGCTTGTGATTAATCAATTTTCGAATTGTGGAGATGCTAATTGGCGATTTTTCAACACTTTTGATGGCCTTGAGAGTAAGGTATGTTTGTGCAATTTTGGTTCTTGAATCTTGATACTAGATTTTTATTACTTCGTTCTGTCAGACCGTCTATGAATAATAATTTTTATAACTTCATTCTTAAATATTGTCAGTCTCTAAATAATAGATCACATTTAAACAGTTTGTTATTTTAAGGTTAATATAACCCCACATTATAAAGTTTTTAGTTGATTGCGCCCAACAAAAAAAAAAAAAAAAAAAAAAAAAAAAATTAAGTTAAGAGTATGCAAAGTGACTTAATCCTACCCTACTGTTATGTGGACTATATTGATTTAATTAATGAATAAAGTAGGATGGATAGGGTATGGAGTAGTTTTTTAGTTTTCCACCTAATTAATTAAATTTAAAGTAATGACTACTCGGAATAAATTGGGTCATTGTGATTTGTGATGAAGATAATATTGTGTTTCAAATTTTCTATGCAGCCAAAAGCCCAATTGATCAACAAATTTTTTGTGTCTTGGTTGTATATTAATTTGACTTTACAATATTTTACTAAGTTGGAGTAAATTTTAATTAGTTTTGGGACAACTATAGGTAGCTATTTGGTACAACTTATTTTATCTAGAAATTATAAATACTATCTAGATTTTGCACTGTAATTAAACTTATACTTCCTCCGTTTCTTTTTAGTTGACATGTTTATTTAGTCACGTTTGCCAATGCACAAATTCGACCATTAATATCTATAATTGTCGATAAGCAAAAGTTATAAAAAAAATTGATATTTTGAAAATATATATTGTGACGAATCTAACAAGATGTCACATAACTATATTTTTTCATTATGTATAAACTATAAAGTTCAAAACACGGTCAAAGAAGAGTGTGGAATAGTGTAAAAGTCAAAATATGTCGACTAATAAAAAATATAGGTAATATATGAGTGTGTCATAACTCATTGAGGATACATTTCATTTCAAAAGTTTATGATTAATATGACAATATGTTACAATGTGTCAATGTTACATTGAGCCTCTTTCGTAACCGACATTTAATGCATCATTGCATGCAAAGATTAGAACGTGCAAATGTGAAATCAAATGAGGTTGCATTATCAGGCTGCACATGAATGGCTAATCTTGAACAATCATCATGATAGATTCAATAATTTTGAATTCAGTGGAAATCCATGCATTATTAGCTGATCTTAATTAAGGTTTTTTTTTAGTGCGCTCTCCATAACTTTCAATATAAATATCCCAGGCCAAACACAATATTAATGTCATGTTCGGTGGTATACCATAAGTAGGTCAAAATACTTGTTGGAAAAATTAGGGATTTTGAACAAGGTATTGATTTCGATAGTAGTTAATAGTAGAGGTAATATTTGAATCGCTTTTCTCAAATGTAAAAAAAAATATTTTAGGGTTAAAAGTATTAGCTCAACTTTTAAAAGGTACTTATTGTCGCTAGATTACCCTTGCACACTTAAATTTCAATATAAACATTATGCTGCTCAACTTAATACTTATAATTGAAAAGAGCGATATAACATATGTATGCACTATGCTCATTACGTGACACTCTATCTAATTTGTACTAATTGTATCCCGCTATAGTTAAACCCACTACCTTTTGATTGTGATTTTTTTTTGGACAAATTTGATTGTGATGGTTGAACTACAAAAACATTAAACTCACCTTTTTTTGTTTTACGGATAACTCATCTTAATACTTATAATTGAAAAGATTCAAAAGTATCGAATGAAAGACATATGCTATGTTTCACTCTTAGTCTCTTACCCAACTTAAAACTCAATTTAATTCAAGTTACCCACCCATATGAATTTCGTCTCCTTCATCTAGATTAGCTCTTTCCGTCCACTATGAAAGCTCTTGAAATAAATTGACAATATCAGTTTGGTCATCCTTCATCGTCAATAATTCAATTCAAGATTCCATAACTCATACCTTCATCACACATCCCATCATTTATCATTTCTTACTTAACTTTATTACTAATTTTATTTATTTACTCTTGTCGATTTATAAACATCACCACAAAAACACATATAAAAACGGATGTTCTAAATGTAGTAGTAAACTAACTAATGTAGATTAATAATATATAAATCAATGCTATCACAAGGGTTTTGTATATTAGCAACCACTTAATTTAAATGACTTACAAAAATTAAAATGGCACTAAACCTAATTCAAAACCCAACATATATATGTGGCCAAAAATGATTTGTCATTATATGCTCACTCAATTTTAGCTTGTGGAGTAGTCATTTAATTTTAGCAACGACAATTTCCCAATATTTTTGTCGTTCTTTGCACCTTGATATCAACTTTCAAGGCTGACATCGTCCATCAATTTATTTAATAATGTCATGCGTAGCTTTCCAGAATTTAAGGCCATATTTGCTAAGTTGATGAATAATACGAAGTAAAGCATTATAAGCATATTTTATTATATAAATGACATAGACAATATGTGCACTATATTATGAAACAAAAGAGTATAATTTAACATAAATGCTTACCGTGAAGAAAATTGACATGCATGGTGCATGACTGCATGTATAATTCACGCATCTAATCAACTTCATGTAATAATCTTACATTCTTTACATAATTCTTATTAAATTATTTATCAAAATAATCCCTATTTTTTATTACTTTTAATGTCATTTAAGATCTTGTTCTCATAATTCTACTAGTGAGCAGCCCGGGCGTTGCCCCGGATTGCTATTGTTGTAGCCGTTTAATCGATAAATTTTTTTAAAGGCTTTTCAAAATTGAAATTGTGATCGTCAAACAAAAATTGAGTTATTTTTTGAGTCCTTTCTTTTACAGTTATACCTTGTGGTTTGCACTTATGTATATTTGTGTACATATTATTAACATAGTAGGTAATTGGCTTAGTTGATTAAATAACCACCTTTGTTATAAGAGGTTGTGGGTTCGAATCCTATACAAAAAGAACTACGTGGCATATCGACGTTTTTAGAAACACCTTCTAATTTATCACATAGTAGTAAGTATAGGACATATCAAATAAATGTGTAAGGAATACTGTGCTAGCTAGTTTGATACAGTATATTAAAAAAAAGCATGACCTTTTCCTTAAAAAAAAATAATTAAAAAAATGACCTTATATTTGGATTATATATAATATTATAATGATTTACTCTAAATAATGCTATTCCAAACATAATTATTAAACGTTGAACATATTTTATGTTCTTGGATAAGATTGAGTATTTAAAAAGGGAATGGCAACAAACTGTTGAACAATGGTCCCTAACTTATCACAAGCCTATTTTCCTTGCAAATTTACGTGTTACAATTTTCTTGTCTTTCTATGAAATATTTCTCTAGCTACCTAATATATTACTGTCTTTTATTGTAAAGTCAAGCAAGCTAGGAAAAAAACCGTTGTATATATGTGCAATTTAAATTTGTAAAGCAAATATGTGAGGTTTCGTAATCAACATCACTATTATCTTCTCTAGTTAAATGTTATAAAGGATTCTAACTCCAAACCATGAATGTGTTGATATTTGATTGGCATGAATACGATTGCTATGCATTGTATGTAGACAAAATTGTATCGCAATTTAGGAGGTATCTAGGCCAGTGAATACTAGAATAAGTAAGTAATTTTTGTTAATTTAAACGATACTTCGTAACATTCACGGTTCAAGATATCGCTTTTTTTTTTTTTTTGAGGAAGTTTCAAGACATCACTTACTATATACATAAATTTGTTAAAGTATTGTCAATAATTTGAAGGCTATTAAGCTAATTAAACCTTAATTATCAATCTTACCACTTAATGATTCCCAAACTAGGATTAGGAACAAAAGAAATTATTAAATCAACTTGCAAGAGCTAATTAATGAGCTAAGTTACTACCTATTTCCATAAGTTGGTGGTTCCCAAATATTTTGGGACATTGTTACTTAGGTATACTTACTATCCTTCCACCCTCAAATTAAACGTTACTTCTCTTAGCTTTTGGCTTCTTATACGTTTAATATTAGAACGTGGTATAACTTAAACATGCATGAAAATTGACAAATAACTATCCTATATCAAGAACCAATTTACATACACATATAAATAAGAAAAGAGAGAAATATCATAGAATTATTATTACTTCATAAACATTGGTGTGTAATGGAGGGTGAAGTTTATCAGAAACCAATTAAAGGAGCTCATGTTTTAGTACTCTCATACCCTTTACTAGGCCACATTAACCCTATGCTTCAATTCTCAAAACGCTTAGCTTCTAAAGGCCTTAAAGTCACCGTAATCACCACCACAAGTATCTCCAATCGATTATGCCCCCAAACCACGGGTGATTCCTCGTGTAACATCGAGTTTGTACGTGTATATGATGGTTATGAGGAAGAACCCGATAAAGTAGACGTAGAAGCATACCTTAATCGTCTAAGGGTGTCTATATCCCTTAGCTTGTTTAAACTTCTTGACTATTACAAGCAAAATAGTATAAATTTTTACCCTACACCAAAAATGGTTATTTATGATGCTTTTATGCCTTGGGTGTTACAAGTGGTAAAAAAGAGTGGACTTGAAGGGGCTCCTTTTTTTACACAATCTTGTGTGGTTAATTCTATTTACTATCATGCTTATAAAGGTGATTTGATCACTTCTCTAAGCGGGTCGGATCTTGTGTCTCTACCTTCAATCGGGTCACTGTTACGGGTTGATGATTTGCCTAGCTTTGTTTCAACTCCTAGCTTATATGCAAATGCATTGGTCAAGGTTTTGTTGGATCAATTCTCAAATTTGGAGGAGGTGAATTGTTTGTTTGTTAATACCATGGATGTCTTGGAGATCAAGGTAAGAATTTTTAGTAATGTAAAAGCATAGATATTAGGAGTGAAATTTAAAGTTAATTTTAGAGTTAATTTAAGAGTATGGTTTCCTTGACTACCTAATTTAATGCAAAAAATAATATTGACATTCTGTCGTGGAAATAGGATATTCTGTCTAAATAAAGATCAAGATAAAATGGATTGTATGAATTTTGCTTGTTCCATTATACTACTATGCTTGCTTTGTTTCTAAATGTTTGATTGGAATATATACCGAGTCTTTGATTTTATTATTATTATTATTATTATTATTATTATTATTATTATTATTATTATCATTCATTGATATACTTCTTCAGCGCTATTTCTAAATATAACGTCTTTTGCTTAATGTGGACGTAATTAGTTAGGAAGATTATGATTGAAAAAATTTGTGAGAAATTGAAATAAAGTCTCAATTTCTATAGTGTCTAAGAAAAAGTGCATTTTATTTGTCAAATATGGAGTATTAGCACAAAGAAAATTGAGGCTACGTTCACTTCGTGATCAAATATTCTAATTTGACATTTTATTGTACACTAATCTTTAAGATAAAGAATCATACCAAAAAAAAATATTCATACTAATGTGTACTTTTAATTTAATTTAATGTAAAGTTTTATACATTTAACATTTGTAATATATAAACAAAAATAAAATATGATCAAACATAATCATTTTCAAAGTTAGCAAATATTTGATTAAATAAGTTAAATTGGACATATGGTTCCGAGTTAAGATGGCTCATATTTTCTTGGTAGACCCTACAAGGCCCTTATCTTGAAGTGGGATGTGGAGTGGAAAGGCCGAAAGAGTTAACTGGAAAGTAATGGACTAGTGGTACTATTGAGGAGTACCATTTGTTGTTCATCATCTTTTAAAAAAGGGTTTCTTTTTTCTCAAAAAAGGGAATATAATCATATATAATCAAGGTTATGCAATTTTAAATGACTCTATAACTCCAATTTTATTATGGGATATTAGCCTTGTTAGGGAATGTAAAATCTCTTGATTTAGAATTGGTCTTATTAGATCATGTCGTTTGAAATAGTTACTTAAGGCCGGTTATGTTCACTTTATTAGCTAACCAGACTGATAAAATTAATATTTTTATATGTGTTAATTGAATTTGTAGGTAGTAGATTGGATGGCAAGTCAATGGGCTGTGAAAACAATAGGACCATGCATTCCTTCAATGTACTTGGACAAGAGGTTAGAAGATGATAAAGACTATGGTCTTAGTCTTTTCAAAGCCCAAACTGATGCTTGTATCCAATGGCTTGATGCAAGAGAAAGTGCCTCTGTGGTCTACATATCAATGGGTAGTTTGGCTTCCCTTGGAGGTGAACAAATGGTAGAAATAGCAAAGGGTTTGGAAAAAAGTAACAAGTTTTTTCTATGGGTTGTTAGGGCTTTGGAAGAAAGTAAGCTTCCTTTGAATTTCAAAGAAAAGACATCAAATAAAGGTTTGATTGTCAATTGGTGCCCTCAACTTGAGGTTTTGGCTCACAGTGCCTTGGGTTGTTTTGTGACACATTGTGGATGGAACTCGACATTAGAGGCTGTTAGTTTAGGAGTTCCAATGGTTGCATTCCCACAATGGACCGATCAACCTACTAATGCCAAATGTATAGTTGATTTTTGGAGGACTGGAGTTAGAGTGAAGGTAGATGATCAGGGTTTTTTGAATTCTGATGAATTAGAGTTCAGTATTCGAGAGGTTATGGAAGGAGAGCGTGCAAAAGAGATTAGAAGTAATGCAACAAAGTGGAAGCAACTCACTAAAGAGGCAATGGAAGAAGGTGGTAGCTCTGATAGGAATATTGAAGAATTTATTGCAAAATTGTTAAGCTATTCTTAGATTCAAACTTTGTATGATGTTTTATGTAAGAATGGTCATAAGATTTTTGTTTTATTGAACTAAGATATGGCTAGCAATTTCATTGAGCTTTTAATGATGTTTAAGGTCCAATTGTTGATATCTACGGTGATACTCCTAATACATATTGATATTTCTTACCCCCTAACAAAGAAAATCATCTAAGAAGTTTAAGAATTATTTTAAACAAAGGAATTTTTTCCTATTTCATTTTCTTAATTTTGTGCAAGGTAAACAACAAATTAAAGAAAGTACTCCGTATAATATAACAAATATTCATAGTAATAGACTTGAAAGAAACTCCTTCAAATTAAGTATTAAAAAAACTCACATATAATATAAATCCGTATTATTACCAACAATATTGTTTATAAAAATCAACCTTGAAAGCATTTGGGGAGTTTTGTGTGTGGTCAGCTACACTGCATGGTTGGCTGACACACACTGGGTAAATTCTGACCAAGTAATCCTTGACTGATCGAGTAATTTTTGACTGAGTAATCCTTGACTGATCAAATAATCCTTGACCATATAACCCCTAATCGACCAAGTAACCCCTGACTAGTCGAGTAATCCTTGACCATGTAACCTCTAAGTGACCAAGTAACTTCTAACCGACCGAGTAACCCCTGGCCAAGTAATGAAACTTTGTGAAAAATATTTGTCATAAGGGAAAAAAATAAATCATATTGCTAAAATGTTTTACTATCTCCGTTTCGTATTATTTACAACAATTAGACACTTTTTAATCACACTTTATGTTAAATCATTGCAAATAATATGAAACAGGGATAGTAAACGAACTTGGTTTTGTTACTAAGCTTAAACTCTCAAGTTGTTTAAACTAAGATAAAAACTACTTTAAATCGACATTATTACCAAACAAAAAAAAATTAAATACTGTAACTCTGTAAGAAGGTTTGCATTATTAGGATTATTATTATTATTATGTAAGACAATTTTAAACACAAATCTGACACATGGCGGATGAAAATTATCTAAGAAGATCGAAGAAGGCTACATATAGTCAAGATATAGTCAAATAGCAAATAAATTTAAATATTAAAAAAAAAACAACAAAAAAGAATAAAATCTTCAAATACTTTCTCTGATCACTAGTAGAAAAAAGGCATTTGGCAGCGGTTCAAACCCGGTTTAAGGCACCGGTTTGAACCGCTGCCTATGTGAGGGGTGCCAAAAAGGGGGCCAAAAAGGCACCGGTTAACCGGTGCTAAAAAGGCCAACAAAAAAATATTTCAAAGTTTTTGGCACCGGTTAACCGGTGCCAAAAACCCCCCAATAATCAATTTTTTTTTTAAATTAAATAAACTAGAATTAAATGAGAATACCAAATATGAATGGAACATCACAATCAATATAATTCAATCTATTCAATATATATATATGATCAAAAAAATTACAGTATAGATCAATAAAAAAATTACAGTATATAAATCAAAATAAAAAAATTACAACATATAAATAAATAAATAAAATTACAATATAAATCACAAAAAAAAAAAAATTACAACTTCACAATATACTTGTATCTTGATTCTTCAATTTAAGATCTAAATCAATATACCTGCACCAATTAAAACAACCAAAATGAATCGATTAACATGATTTAGCTGCGAAAAAAATAAAAAATAAAAACCCCAGAAAATCGGGAAAAAAAAAAGAAAAGAAAATCAGTTTAAAACCTAGAAAAAAACCCAGAACATCAAAATCAAAAAATAAAAATATATAAAAAAAAACTCAGAAAAAAAAAAACCGATTAAAATAAAAATTAAAATCGAAAATCAGAAGAAAAAAAAACCCAGAGAATAAAAAAATTTCGAGAGAAAAAACCCAGAAATTAAAAAAAATCGAATTAAAATAAGTTTAAAAATCGATTAACCAAACCAGAAAATTGAAAATCACTTAAAAAAACAAATTAAAATCGATAAAAATAACAAATAAATCGATTAAAATAAAACAAAATTCGAAAATCAATTAAAAACCCAGAAAATAAAAAATAAATCGAATTAAAACCAAGAAATAATACCCTAACCTTGCTCATGCATGTGTTCGTGGTGGATTAAACAAAAAAAAAATTCGAAGAAACCCATAAAAAATTTCGAAGACACTCATAAAATCAATTAAACCCAAAATTAACTTCGAACAAACCCAAATCAACTTGTATTAACCCAAAATAATCAATTTCGAACAAATCCATAGAAAAAACACCCAAAAATGCATGCATTAACCCAAAATCGATTATTGTAGCCGAAAATTAACCCAGAAATCAAAAACAAAATCAAAAACGAAAAAAAAAACAATCGAAATCGAAAAAAAAAACCCAGAAATAGAAAAAAAAAAAATCAAGATCGAAATCAAAAAAATTAACCCAGAATAACCCACAAATCGAAAACACCCAGAAATCAAAATAGTTGAAATTGAAAGAAAAATCAAAAGCCCAGAAAAAAATTGAAATCTTAAACGAAAAAAAAAAAAACGAGAAATCGATAAAAAAAAATGCAATCAAATTTGATGGAAAGAAGGGTTTGAAAGAGAACGAGAAAGGGATTGAAAGAAGGGATTGAAAGAGAACGAGAAAGAGATTGAAAGAGGAGATGAGAATGAGAGGAGATGAAAGAGAAAGGGATGAGAATGAGAGGAGATGAAAGAGAAAGGGATGAGAGAGAAAGGATGAGCGGCGAACATAGAGAGTGTTTTGTGAGTGAATTAGCTTTAGGGTTTGACTTACCTTATATATAAATGGAATAAAAAAAAGCCGGTTTTTTTTTTAAAAAAGGAATGGCACCGGTTCAAACCGGTGCCTTTTTTTTTAAGCACCGGTTCAGGCTGAACCGGTGCCTTTTCTCTTTTGGTAAAAACCCGCCCAATTCTAGACCGGTTTTGGCCACCGGTTTAGGCTGAACCGGTGCCATATGGGGGGTGCCTAATGCTTTTTTTCTACTAGTGGATTTTCCTAGGTTTTCAATTTAAAATCTCAGTAATTTTCCCCTCACCGTGGGTGTTTTTTCTTTTATGTATGTGAGTTTCTTAATTTCTTTGTTGTTAGTTCACAATGTTAATTGGATAGTTGATTACAAAGTATGGTTTTAGTGCTTGTACTGATTAACTGAATTAAGCTGATGAATTGAACTAAATATTTTATGAGAGAAAGAAATTAAGAACTGAACTGAACTGAAAATAATCTAAAGAGAGCATGCCCTTAATATATTAAGGGACTTAGGGCCTGTTCTCATTGACTGAACTGAATTGAACTGAAATGAATATTTTATAAGAGAAGGAAATTAGGAGCTGAACTGAACTGAACTGAACTAACTGAGTTGAACTGAACTGAATTGAACTGAACTGAATTTCAACGTAAGAGATCAGGCCCTTAGTTCTATTTTGTTTACATAGTTTTCACATCGTAATTCATTATTTAAACTTGTCTGGACTTATATATACATATCTAAATTAAATTTTTCATTATTATTATTATGAACTAATTAGAATTTGTTTTAGCTTGGTTTGGCTATATTTTTCTTATATTATTTTTATTAAAATTTGATTTGATGAATTGAACTTGTCTTACTTGAACTAAACCTAAAATGCATGCAGAGTCTTGAAGAGTGAAAAAAATTCATTTGTATTAAATATACTGAAAAAATTATTTAATATTATTTCAAGTAAGACAAGTTCAATTCAAATCCCTTCCCATCATCGGAAAGCCCAACCCCCTCCCCTTCCCCTTCCCCTTCCCCTTCCTCTATCGGAAAACCCAGCCCCCACCCTAAAACCCCATACCCCACCCCTAAATCCACCCAGAGCCCTCTTCCTCGCACCTGAAATGCCCCCTAGCTCCCTCGTAAAACGTCCTCCTCCCCTTCCCCAACTCTCAAAATTGCCCCCTCCCTTCCCCCACCCCCAAATTCGACCAGAGCAATTTTAAGGGTTAGGGAAGAGGATGGGGCATTTTAAGGGGCGAGGGAGGTTTCGAGGGTGAGGGAGGACAAATCGACGTTTTTCAAGGTGGGGAGAGGTTTCGGGGTGGGGGCTGACTTTTCCTGCGGGGAAGGGGGTGGGGGTTGGTGATTTAATTATTTTTCATTTTATTTTTTTTAGATATTGTCTTTATTTATTGGAACAATCAGAACTTGACACGTGTCAAATAACCTAAGATACGGAGTAATAGGTTGTTGACTTTTGTTGATTGATCAGGACCTGTTACACAAATACGCCCCCTCACTTTCCCCCGAAAGTTGAAAGTATTCCAGAATAATCAAAAATTGAAATTATTTAAAATAAACGGCTAAAAATAGATATTATTAAAACCAATTTTGCCTGAATTATAAACACTTCCTTAGTCTCTTGGAATATTTTGAAAACAAGACTCTCACATCGTCCAATACTCCATATAATAAGTAACATTATTTTCATAAATTAACCTTCAAAATGTACTTACAAAAATGCTTATCATTAATTTAACTACTGTTGAAAGTTGATGACAGTCCCAAAAGAGACGTGAACAATCATGAGATATAAAGAATGCCAAGTATTAATTTTACTAAGCTAAAATTCCCACCTCAAGTTGTCTAAACTAAGATAAATTTACTCTACATTCCATATATTCTACACCTAATCCGACAAATTGGATTGTTGTAAGAAGATTGGCCTAAATTAGGATAATTAATACTATGCATTCCGTACAATTTAAACACTAATGACGGTCGACGGAATCATGGAATAGTGGACTCTGAAGCATCTCACCCCTTTTATGAACAAAAGAAAAAATGATGGTGTATAGTTTTTATTATGAAAAAGTTAAATCTCTTTAGCTATTTAAACTAAGAAAATTATACCTTTAAAGGCTTTAATCTTTAAGTATACATTAATACATACATTACATTTTTCTGATCTACCTAAAAATTATTACTACAAGATTTCCATATAGCAAATATTTTTTTTTTTTTTTTTTTTTTTACACCATATAGCAAATATTCTTGTTTAGGTAGTAAATGGGCTATTGCATGCCTAATCAATTGGTATGAAATACCATTAACTCGATACGTGCATTATCAATAGAGAAGGTATTGTGTCAATTCAGACTGATAAAATGCAGATTTTTAATATCCTCAATTGGCAGGATAATATCCTCTATTGGCGAGATGATATCCTCTATTGGCTGGATGATATTATCTGATCTATTAGCTGGATGATATGTTTTATTGGCTACATGATATTTCTATTGGCTGGATGATATCCTTTATTGATTGGATGATATCCTCTATCGGCTATGTCAGGGATGATATCATGCATATAGCCAATAGAGGATATCATCTAGACAATAAAGGATATCATAGACATAATCATAAATGATATCATATAGCCAATAGAGGATATCATTCAACTAATAAAGGAGGAGCATTTGTATTTTTTAATTTGGTAATAACAAAAATTACTCCATCCAATCTCTTTTTCTATACAAATTCTTAAGTGGACCTGGTTCACACTAATTTATTGTGGACCACTAACATTAGAGAAAGTATGGTTGTTTTATTAATAAAAAAAAAGGTCACTATAATTAAAAAAAAGTCACTATATTGAAATAAAAATCATTTTGGTAATATATAGGCCTAAGTGGTTATTTTTGTAATGAAATATTTTATATATTGATCAATATGAATAATAAAGGCCACTAGGTTAAAATTAGGGTAATAGCGTCGTATTTCAAGTTCACAATATTATTAAACATTGTATTAGTTTTAATAAAGGTTACTAGGTTAAAAATAAGGTTACTATGTTTAAAATAATGGTCATTATGTTCAATATAAAGTCAGTTGCGTGTGTATAGACCTCGGGTCCACAATAATATTATTGTAGACCAGGTCCACGCAAGTCTTTTTGCTTTTTCTATGGTATACTTTGACTTTAATGATCTCCAATACACATCTTTGACCACATTAATATTAATTTAATATAACGGTTTTTTCACTACATACCCCTGAGTTTATTTATATATTCACCATATATCTATGAAAATTTATGATCCGGTGAGAACAGGCCTATATGTGAGAATTTATACTTATATGAGAACATATTTTAAATTTAGAACATGTGAGTTAAAATTTAGAACATACGAGTAAAAATTTAGAACATGTGTCTCAAATTAAAATTTAGAGCATATGAGTAATAATTTAGAACATCTATATGAGTAATAATTTAGAATATATGATTTAATAATTAGAACATGTGACATGTGAGTAAAAATTTAGAACATCATACTTGACTTTCTGTAGCATAGCGTTTAGAACAAAATGCCTAGAAATTAAGAACCTAGACTCAATGATTCTTAACATATGTAATAGGTCTTAGAAGAATAAACTTAGCTTTTCAAAATATATTTTTAATTGGAACATGGTACTCAAATTTTAAGACCTTGAACTCAAAAACAAATCTGAACATATATGCAATATTTTTTTAAGAACATATGCAACATACAGTATTTTAGAACATATGTAACATTTTTTAGAACATACTTAAATTTTTTAGAACATAATTCGTTAATATTAAACACGAATTGAAAGTCCTTTTTTACAACGAATTGATTCGAAATCAGTTTATTCATGATTTCCAAGGTAACAAAAACATATGAATTGTTATTTAGTTTCTTATACTCAATTAAAATTCCTTGAAATTTCAAACTCTATAATTTGCCCAATTTGATTGATTTGGATGAAAAAATTTTGATTTCACATATTAAACTGTCAATTAAGCTTGGTTTACCTTTGATTAAGCTTCACAACCTGAATTATTGACTATAATTGTTCAAAAGTTGATACAAAACACATGAAATTCTTGAGCATGTGGTGATGATAGTCGTCATGGAGAGGAGAGAGAGTGTTGGCCATGATGTCGGGGAGAAGAGAAAGAGTGATGGTGGTGGAGGTGACGGCATAAAGGCTATGGAACAAGCAATGGTAGTGATAGAGGAACTAGAGATTGGATAGGATTGGTGAGGAGAGGAGAGAGAATGTTGAGATTGAAGATGATGGGCTTAATTTAATTTCAGAACATCTACCTTAAGTCCTTAACATATTAGAATATAGATGTGTTCTCACATAAAAGAGGTGTTCTCACATGAGCCTCTCCTTATATATATATATATTAATTATTGCACAGCTTGACTGGACATACTTGTTTTTCGATACATAAATTTGATTATTAATACCTTCAATTTCGATATTAAATTATAAAGGTTGGTATGATGAAAATTTACATTGTAATTTTGTAACAAATCAATACCATATTGCATGACAAAATTTATTATTACCGTATACATTGGTTAAAAATACAAGTCAAAGCCAACGTTAAATTTTAAAGGTTGGTATTATGAAGATTTACATTGTAATTTTGTTAACTAATTCAATACCATATTGCATGAAAAAAAATTGTTTTCTACCTTATACATTAGTTAGAAATACAAGTCAAAACCAAATTTTTCGTATTTCATATTACTAATCACATCACTCATAGGACATGTCTGACTAAATGTAGCTGTAGAGTTATCTGTTGGTTATTATAGTATCTATTAGCTGTATGTGTAGATGTTAACTGTCAACTAGTTGTTAGTTGTGAATATAAATAATTAAGTATGAGTGTTTGGTAAACTAGCTGTTAACTAGCTATTAGTTGTGAAATTCTAAAAAAATATTCCAACACCTATCTAGATTTTCACAAAAGCTACCCCAACCACTAAACTCTACTCCCACCACTTTATTGCCAAACACTATTTTCTCCATTTTAAAATACGTACTTGCTCCATTTATCTATGTGCGGAGTTCTATAATAAATTAAAGAAAGTAATAAAATATAGAGGTAGTGGGGTAGATGGTAGAATAAAAATAAAAAATTAAAAAAAAAATAGTAGAGAGAATTGGATAAGAGAAAATATGAAATTAATAAAATATGATTTATGTTAGGTCCACTAGATAAGAGAAAATGAAGTAAACATTGGATAAAATTTTCAAATAAGGAAATAGAGCAAGTGTTAAAAATGTTCGTAAATAGAAAGTAGAGCAATTATTTAAAAACAGAAGGAGTAATATTTTTTACAAAGTAATGGTTTGAATAAGTCAAACTACTTAAAAGCTAGTGTTGAATACTCCCATATGTATATATTGACAAACTTGTTAAATCAAAATAAACCAGCTTAATTTAAAAGGAAAATGTTAAACATAACCCTAAGGGCTACATATAAGAAGCTTAAAATGGAAAAATAAAATAGAAATATAATATTAATTACCTTGATTTGTGCTTGATTTTACTATGTATTTCTAAATTAATACTCATATTAGATTACACTTATTTGATTACATAAAGAGTAAAAAGAAAATTTGTTAATTACAGCCATTTAAACTTTATATTTTGCAAATTGCAGTCGTTTTTAAAAAAATATTGCAAATTGAAGCCCAAAAATTGTTATAAATTGTAAGTTCGTTGCAACCCAATTTAATTTTTTTCATCGGTTTTCGTGTTGAAAAGTTTTCGGTTCAGGTTATAGCGACCATTTTAGCTCTTAAGGGTTCAAATTGAGCTCGGAATTGACA
Organism: Chenopodium quinoa; assembly: GCF_001683475.1. Lineage (NCBI taxonomy): Eukaryota > Viridiplantae > Streptophyta > Magnoliopsida > Caryophyllales > Amaranthaceae > Chenopodium > Chenopodium quinoa. The sequence continues at coordinate 1,623,388 of NW_018743391.1, read as the reverse complement.
AACAATTAATGTAAGTGTCTTGTTTAAACAACAAAAAATAGTTGCACACAAATCGATATATTTTTGCTACACAAAACGAGGCACTAACGTTATTTTTGTTGCTAATTTCGAGCTCGATTCGATTCCTTAAGGCCAAAATTGACCCTTAAAACCTTTTACCCGAATATTTTTCAACACGCAAACAAAAAAAAAAAGCTAAATTGGGTTACATTTTACCATTTATAAGAACTCTTGGGCTGCAATTTGCAAATTGTTTTTAAACGAGTATAGTACAATTTACAAAATACGAAGTACAATCTTTAAATGACTGCAATTAGCAAATTTTCCTTAAAAAAGTACTTAATACCTTTATTAAATATTATGTGCAACTTTGAAATATTTTATATCTTATAGATAAAACCCTAAAGTTGCAAATTACTCCATCTGTTTCATAATGTTAGTCACATATGGAATTAATCACATAAAATAAGAAAAAAAAATATATTTAGAATCTAACATTAAAGTACAACATAATTCATAATTGCCTTATTTAATTTTTTTGATTTTTTATTAGGAAAGCACAAGTCATAATTGCATAATTTAAGGTAAATATTTCTTGGATGATTTACAAAATATTGTTACTTTAAAACTTATTTACACTTTTGCGTCTGAATGAAATTTATTTACGGAACTACTGTCCACGTAGGCTCGGATAAGGGTTTTTTTTTTCTTTTTTTAAAAAAAATTTAGAGTAAAACCGCTACCTCTACCCTTCATAAATTGCTACTTCGTATCTTTATTTGGAGTACTAAACACACAACGCTACCTAAGTAGCGATTTTAGACTATAACCGTTACTTAAGGTAGCGGTTTGTCTCTAAAGAAAAAATTTCCCCCAAATGTATTACCGAGCCTACGTGGACTATATTTTCGTAATTAAGTTTCATTCCAACGCAAAACCGTAAATAAGTTTTTTAAAAACTACTAAATTTTTGTAAATCTTCCATACTCCGTATTTCCTTACTTGGAGTTATGTCATATTATCATCAATCCATAACCAATTAATTCCAAAAAAATCAAGTTATAAATAAGATATATTCAATATGAGTAGATTTTTTAAAACGCCCAAAATATTAAATGGGACTAAGGGCCTGTTCTCTTACGTTGAAATTCAGTTCAGCTCAATTCTTAATTTCCTTCTCTTATAAATATTCATTTTAGTTCAGTTCAGTTCAACTTAGATCAGTCAATGAAAACAGGCCCTACCACTATAAAACAGAGAGAGTAACTTCTAAGGGAGGTAGTATTTAAAAATTACTCCGTAAGAGGTAAGACTAGCACCATAGGGCAGTGGAGCCCGACGACCCCACTACCCCATGTTCTAATGCCTCTTTTCTTGGTCCATCCAACACCAACCCCGTTTTGGTTTTGGCTAACCCTAACCTTCACTTTATGAACAACAAAACTGTAAATTTCAGATCTCCATTTCAAAACCAATTCAAAATCCCGCCCTTCATACTGTAAATTTCAAACCCCAAATTTTAATCCAATTTTTTTCACTAATTTCAGATTCAAAATCAAATTTTAACCCCAAAATCATTTTTTAGCATGTGATTTCTGAACTACCGCTATCCATTACTTCCCCACTTTCTACTTGGCTACTTTTTTTCTCTGCTTTTTAATTTCTTTTTTTTTGATTTTTTTGTTTTTGGTTTTCTCTCTCCTACTTTCTCCATATTCATTGACTTACAGAGCTACTAAACCCAATCATTTTGCCAAGTTTTGAAGTAAAGAAGACTCAACAATTTCAAATCTGGGTATTATTTCTCTGCCTCCCTTTTTATTTCTTATGATTCCACTATTTTTTTCTTTAAAAATTGGTCAAGATTTAGTATTTATACCCTCAATTTGTGCCATTTTCTTTCTTAATTTACTTGTATTCCTGCATCATTTAATGACGGGTTTATTTAATTTTGTTATATGTTTATTTCATTTTTGGATTTTTATTCAATTTTTGTAAATGTTTTTTTTAGGGTTGTTATTGAGAAATTTTTTTTAATTGAAGTGAAATAATTTTTAGTCATGAGTGTGTTTTTATTTATTAATTTTTTCTGGGTTGTTGTAAATCTTAACAATTTTTCAAAATTTTTTTGGATTTCTTTTTAAAATGGGTATTTTTCCTTTCATCTTTAACTAAATTTAACTAATTTGCTCAATAACTTTAATATTTTTGGGATTTTTTGAGGGAATTTTTGGGTTGTATTTTGCTGATTTTACTCTTGTCTTAAATTAGAATTATGGAAGTTAGATTTTTTTCACTTTTAATGATACTTGGAATCGAAAATTATACCAGACACATGAATGTGTCCAAGTGGCTTTTATTTTAATAAAATTTTTAATTTTCAATGTTTTTGATTCAAAATTAATGGTCAAAGTATTCAAACCCATGTCAGAGTATCGAGAGTCCAACACGGTACTTAGGTAAATCGAAGAGTTTAAACAATCGAGTTCACATTTGTCTCTTAGATTGATTGAATTTGCTACAATCATAGATACATTTTTCTGGGATTGTTTTTTCCTATATAGTAAGCTTAACAAGTTCTTCAAACATTAATGTAGCACTTTATGTGATAAATTTGAACTTTAAACTATGTTTTTAATAGCTAAAATTACACTTTTATTTTGTAAGAAAATCATATTGCAATCACATTGTAATAGTCTAATTTATATATATTTATGTGATTCATTTGAAATGATCAAGGTATTTGGAGCTACACATTATGCATCCATCACGAGATAGATTACCAAGACCTGTTGACATATCCTCATTACTGCAAAATGCTGAACGCCAAGTTGATCTCGTAGTAGACGAACCCGGGTTACGGTGGATGGGATTATCAACCCAAAATGTATCAACAGGACAAAGTAGTGGTGACAATGTTAAATCAAATAAGCAAAGGGCTGGATTACAAAGAATACGACACCGTCGTCGGTATATGAATAGATCATTGGTTGGTAAAGAGAATCAAAGGCCAAGAAGTGTAAAAAAAGGGCATGGAAGCAGTATTTTGCCTTCTTGGTACCCTAGAGTACCTTTAAGGGATATTACTGCTATTGTTAGGGTAATTACTCTCATCTTTGTGATTTACTTTTGGTACATTTTTGTGTTAATTTGTTGGCATTTGGTATACTTAATGACTACTAGTTAATGATTTGATGAGGTGTTTGGTTATGATTATGTTTGTTAAGCATGCTTCCTTCATCATCAGATCAGGATTAGAGTATATTCCGAATTTGTGTCAGGGAATCATGGGTTTTAATTTTTTATTAACATGATTGTTTCTTTGTGGGTTATTTGATGGGTGAAAATGGTAATGAATTTGTTTGTAAATTTGCGAGGATTACAACTCCTTAAGCAAAAGTCTATAGTACTGGTACTGGGTACTATACTATCTCCAAGTATATGTTGTTCTTTGTATTTTTTCGTTGGGCTCGACACCATATCTAATATGGTAATGGGTGATAATGAAAATTTTACAATTGAGACTTATACTTGAGAAAAGTTGCATTTTTGTGGATATTGAAATCACAAAAGTACAGTCAAATTCACTAACATTATTGATATTCATTACTCCCTCCGCCCCGCTAAGATTGCCTCATTAGATTTATGGATCAAATGAGGCAATCTTAGTGGGACGGAGGGAGTATTGCATACCAAATGAGTCTTCACGAGTCCAAGTCTCATAAGTAGGCTGTAAACTCGCTGAAGTTACATGTGATAGATTGCAAGTTGTGTTTAGGTTATAATAATGTTGTTTAGGTTGGCTGAAACTTTGGAATATGCTTGAATGCAATTTAGGAGGATCAAACATTGATTTGGTTTCCTCGTACGGGTATCATATCTAATGATCTGATCCTAACCGTTGACCTAAAAAAATGACAAGTCATTCTTGTAAAAATTACAGTACCTGTGTAACATTATTTGTTTGGTGTACTGACTTCTGTTATATTTAAATTTTAGGGGTATGGTCTGTTACAAGATACTTGATTTTGGATTATTTAATTCCAACCACCTCCATTGCCACGACTTACTGTTTTTGTGGTTTTGTCATGTATTCTCAGTCAACCTTTTTTTAGCTTATGTTGGATCTTTACCGTATGGAAAAGAGTCAACGCCAACGATTGGTTCTCAATTTCTTTTGCTTGTGTTCCTTTCAGTTTTGCTACATAGCTTAGAGTTGGGAATTCATGTCGGACATGGGTTTGTGTCGAAGTGTTGGATTTGTGTTTTTTGTATAAAGATTATGTTTTTTTGGAGTTAAGGCAATTGAAATGAAGTGACTTGAGTATATCATGGTATGCTTATGTTGTCTGACGGAGCATGAATCTATTCTGATGCTTACACAGGCTATTGAGAGGAAAAGGGCCGAACTACGTGACCATCAGACGTTGGAAACTCCTCAGCAAGAAGCCGAGGCTTCAACATCCAACAGCCAACCTGATGAGAAGAGCATCTCAACAACCAAACCTGAAGCATGTAAAGTTAGGGATAGAAATGCTGATCATAAAGGGAAAGAAACCGCTGACATCTTCACTCCACGGAAGAGATTACTTGGCTCAATTGACAAGGTGAGGCATATTTGGTTGGAAGATCAGCGGAAACTAGAGAAGACACCTGCAGCTAAAAAGGCAGAGAGGCAGAAAATGGTGCGCGTTTTAATGTCAATGCGATGAAATAACAACGCCCAAGGAGATTCAAGGACATGGAATCTTAGCAAGAGACTTTCGGCAATCTGTGATGATCATTATATTGCCTGGCTAAGTTATATGCACAGATTTAGAGTGCAGAATTCATTGCTGCAAATAGGAGACCTGGTTACTGGTTAGCCTCTGCTAACAATTTTGGTACATTCAGGCTCTACTTTTAACTTATCAAAACCATAGGCTAATTTATGGTTTTAGTGTAGGACTATTAGCTCACTCTTCATGTACATAACTGGTAAAAACAACGCCTTTTCTAAGGCTTTTATTGCATATGCATGTATATTATTATGTTTTTGTTTAATACTGACATCTACCTAATTATAGTGGCGTTACTTTCCTTGATTAAATATAGTACTTTGCTGCAGGTCTTAACATAAATATGACTATAAAGATGACTCGTTATTGTATGTCGTGAGACTTGTTTTGGAAAGGAAGACCAAGACAGCCTCGCGTACAATGGGCTTGACATTAAATAAACATAAATTGAGTGAAATTTTGGATGTGGATTTTGGGCACCCTTCCGAACTTATGACACAAGTAGTTAGTTTAGCTAGGCTAGTGAGCATGAACGTAGGCTGGGCTTATTTGGGCGTGCCCCATGAAGATTGGAAGCAAGGGGAAGTGGCAAATTGTTCGGCACTAACTTGTTGGTCACAATAACACGTCTGTGTTGCTCTAGCTTTAGACATTTCTAAATTCATTACTATTTTGGAAAATTCTTAACAACGTCGAACATTTACTTTGTATGATATACACATTTTCACTATAGTTAAATATTCTTATGTTTAAGAAAAGTTGTGGAAGAGTTAGTCACTTAGAGAGAGCATTGAATGTTTGTAAATCAAATGATTGCTACTATTCAGTACTACTCTATGGTGCAAAGGTGGATTTTTATCTTCGTTCTTGAGTTTTCCATTGTAACTTTGTCTTCCTCTTTGGGTTGGTTCGCTTTGTTGCCATATTGATGGGTTCTATCCTTAACTCTCAAGAACAATTAGGTTGAGCCCAATGAGCCGCCTCCTATAACTCTATAAGACTTTATCGTGTCCCTGTTAGATAAAATCCCTAATATACAATGAGATTTTGTGCAGCTAACTTACGGAATAGCAAGTTTATAGGGTTATTATATCTCTAGTGACTAATTAAAAGTTAGGGTTTTATATCTAAAAGGCTATTTTATGTACCTTTTGCATTTTTATTTTTATTTTTTTCACGGTGTATTTTAGGGCGTGTTCGACAGTAAATTTTAAATAGCTTTTAGTGGTATGACTAATTCAAACCATCACTTAGTAAAAGTACGAATGCTTGGCAATGTAGTGGTGGAAGTAGAGTTTAGTGGTTAATATTATTAACTTTTGTGAAAAGCTAATTAACTGTTGGATTTTTTTCTTCTACATTACAACTAAACAACTCGTCAACAACTACTTTTTTTTTTTTTACACAGGTCAACAACTACTTTATCAAACACTCATACTTAATTACTCCGTATTTATTTTCACAACTAACAACCAGTTAATAATTAACAACTATATTTTGCCGAACACGTCCCTAATCTCTATAATCTTAATTGCGGCCTAAACAAACACCCGCAAATACAGGATTAATACAAGTATTATTCGAAGTTTTTGTAAACTAAAAAAAAAAGAAAAAATCTAGAATGTAGTTTGGCGTTTAGAGAGTGCAAACGGTACAACTATAGAAAATAGCCCTCCAAATATTATCCATTTCTAAGCAGTACTTTGCAAACCCATTTTCTCTCATTAGCTCCAAAGTCTGTTACAATTTACAACAATGGCGTCTTGCTCAGCTCTTAACTTGCAGTCACAAATGGTAATTCCCCTTGTTCTTCACTTTCCAATTTCAATTTCTATTTTCTTGCGTTTTAATTTCTGCTTCCAAGAATCAATTCTGAGGGTTTATTCTTGTTTTTTCATGTATTAAAACCCTATAAATAAAGTGTAATGTAATGTTCATTCTTGAATCGCATTTGCTATCTTTTGGTAAGGTATTTAATTGTTATTAATCCATTTCATTATAAGTTTCAGCAATTTACAAATTTGGTTTACCCTTTTTTCCCCAATTCCCCCTTTACCTGTTACGAATTAATAGTAACGTTGATATTGTAATTTGAACTAGTAATGTTACGACTAACCCGGGTATCCGGAGTAGTTTCAAGCAGTTTGAGTTAGGAGAGTGCGAGAGCAACAAATGTCACAGACCCCCATTGGGAAAAATTGTTTTCCTATGAATTGATGATGATATAATTAAAAATATTGTTTGAGTAAGAAAATGTTGATTGAAGGTTGAAAAAGGTTAGACTAAGAACAGTCAATAAGGTGGGAGATGGGGTTTGAGAGCTGTTGGTTTAGGGGAGGGAGAAGGGTTTAAAGAAATCTATGTTAGTTCTTAATTTCTTTTTGAGAAATAAGTAGTGCAAAAAATGGTGTTAATTTGGTTGAATTTTCAGGGTAGCTTCTGCAAAACTCGGTTTCATGTTCAAAGATTGCCTATCTCTACTGGCATTACCAACCTGCCACAATCTTACCGTCTACCTGCATCAGCAAGCTACTCAGAAAGTAGGTTGTCATCAACTAATCTTTCTGCATCAGCCTTTGGGTGTAAAGTTTCAAAGACATCTTCAATCCCACGACGTAGTATTCGCTGTATGAGCTCTGCAACTGATGTGAGTTTCCTGTTTATCTACTTTTATGTATTAGTTGGATATTTTTGGGTGCATATGATGTGTCAGTGTCACTGTGGTGCATTTGATGTGTGACTGTGGAATGTTGAAGTCAGTCATCATTATCACTTGAACTAGGGGTTTCATCGAGAAAACAAGGCCGATTGTCATGATAATTTTCTTTGATGCAAATAAGAAAAAAAGGACTTTTAAAAAATGGAATGAATCTAGGTTCTTCTAGACCCATTAAACTGGTATTAGTGTAACACTTTCGTTAAAATTTACCAAATGCACGATCAAGTTATATTTAAGTAAAACTTGATTATGCCTATATGTGATAAATTGTTTATTTGAAAAGAGTCATTTACTCCACTACCAAACATCCTGCTATCACTGATACTTGTGTGTGACTATATGCATAAACTGTAGGGTTTTAGGTACTCTAAGTGGAATTTCATGAATCACATTCATACGCACTTAAACAGGATCTCATGCATATACAAATAAAGATCACATAATAGTTTAGAATTAACCTTTGAAGCGTGAATCCTCTTAGCAATCTTCTTCTCTACCGGAGATAAAGAGCCTCAATTGCAACTCCTCTATTTGGTCCACCGGATTGAATCAACACTCCACCAATGCTAGTTGGACGGGAAAAACCTTTCACCTTTCTTGGAGTTGAGAACCAATTTTAGAGAGAAAATATTGAGAGAAAACTTACGTTGTTTTTCAGAAAACTGAATACTGTGTATTTTAATTATCCCTAACTAATTAATATATAATCATATTATTATTAATTAGGTTAGGGTTTTCTCTCCCCTTTCCCTATTTGGCCGGTCACCCTAAGGCCCACTTTGTGCTTCAGGTTTCTTTATTGATCCAATCTTAATGTGTGACCTTGTAGGATCCGTTTAGGCGGGCTTCGGGTTTGTTACTTACTAACCCAAAGTTCTATAGCATTCTCTAGCAAGACGTATAGACGACCCAAATAAACGAATTACTATCTCCATAATACGATCCATAATTATATTAAGTAATTGCACTAAAGTCGAGGACACATTTCCTTCATAAACTGGTTTATCTTTGTGTGAGTTTGATGGCTACTTAAATAAAGTAAATTTCCCAGTAGGCACCTATAATAGTTTGGGAAAGAGTAGTGTCTCTAAAATTTGGAAATTTGGGTTAAATAGCCCCATTGAGATGATAGGTTTGTGACTTGTGAAGTTGTGAGTGTTGGTGGCCAACAATTATATTTCATGTTCCACACATTAATTTTCTGCTTCAAATATTTCATAACTTTGTGCTTTATTTAATTACTTTATGTAACCCTTATTGGTATGCAGATTAAATTTTCTTTCATGGTCCTTAACTTAAGATTTTTTTATATAAAATTTACTTGGTGATTAGGTTCAAGACGTGCAAGCAAAAGTGACAACAAAAGTCTTCTTTGATGTAGACATTGGTGGAGAGCCCGCAGGAAGAATTGTTATGGGCTTATTTGGAGATGTGGTTCCAAAAACTGCAGAGAACTTCCGTGCCCTATGCACAGGTAAATTTTATTTGTTATTTTGTCTAGCATCCTGTGATTCCTATCTTTCTGCTACGTGTATCTGCTCATCTGGTCTAAAATGTGATGTGATGAAGATTACCTTCTAAACTAAGTGAAAGAACCTTTTCTGTACTTTTTCAGCATTATTTGGTGTATTGAAAAAAGTTTGAAAGGTTTTTTAATCCAAGTAAGACAATTACAATGTATTGCTGCGGGGCCTGTGGCACTAAAGGCTTTTGTTCCACCGTGTTTAACAGAAACAGATTGTCTAGGATAGAAAATCTTCCAACATAAAATTTACAACAAAACAGGAGGAAGACCATTTTGAACTTTACTTAGAAAATCCTTCTCCTTTCTTATTTTTAATGGGATTTAATAATTCTAGAAGTAAGATTGTTCTTCTGATATTTAATCTAGCAACAAATGAGGATTAGGCTATCTTTAAAAGGTTGATGCCTGATATTTTTTTTACAGGTGAGAAAGGTTATGGTTACAAGGGGAGCCACTTTCACCGCATAATTAAAGATTTCATGATTCAAGGAGGGGATTTCACTGAAGGAGATGTGAGTTGTTATCCCCATCTTTTTACCTTGGTGGCTTTGTTTCAGGATCTGTAACATTAAGTGACTGAGTTTGGGTAATCCTGCTTCTTTCAGGGAACCGGAGGAATAAGCATCTACGGTGCCAAATTTGAAGATGAAAACTTTACATGTAAGTGTAGCACACAGGGAAAATGATACATTATTCAGTTAATTTGCTCAAAGTGGGTTGAGATGGTATTCTGTTACTCAGTGAGAGATTGTTCTACCCCCATTTGTAAATTATGACATCTGAAAGTTTCGTATCTCTGAATTATGGTTTTTTTTTTTTTACATAATTATTTATTTTATATTGCAGTGACACATGTTGGACCTGGTGTGTTGAGCATGGCAAATGCTGGTCCTGGTACCAATGGAAGCCAATTCTTCATTTGCACTGTAAAAGTGAGTTGAAAGATCTTATCTCAATTTTGTTTCAGTTTATTACAAATGGACAGATTAAAATCTGTTTAACATATACTTTTATATGTGTATACTCTTTGAACTCACACCTGTAGCTACAATGTCTAGTATCAACTAGCTATTCATGCTTGCTGTAGAGGGCCGGAAAAACTTGATGATGCTGATGTTGACTTGCCCTTACATTTGAGTGTTGTGGACTTATAAACCAACACTTTCTGTGTTCAAATGAGGGATGAAATGAAGGCTTAGAAGCTTGCATTTATTATAGAATTAAAATTTGCAGTTTCTTACATCTGCTTCTTCGTGTTGGGTCACCTTCCCCTATATTCCTTGCTATGATAGTATGATAGTGGAACTTTTGTTTCTTAATGAGGATACTAATTTGAAAGGTTGAAGACATGAGGATTTCAAACACCCTCTCAAAATCTGAGTTCTCAGAACAAAAATTTCAAGTAGTTTTACAAACTGCAAAAATTGCCTTGTGTTAACGGCTAGCTCTTGAGTTTCAGCTCATATCCGATTACTTTAATGTCTGAGAAATTATTTTTGAAGGACATTTTAATATACGCGAGGATACATACGTGAAAGCAAGAAAAATTGGATTGGGAGTTGGGACCTAATATAAACCATGCTTCCTCGTGAATTTTTACCCTCTTTCCCATGCATTTAGCTTATTAATGTGGTAAAGTGGCCAATAATGTGTTTTGTAATTCAATTGTCTGTAAAATTAGCTTTTTAGCTGCTGCTCAACCGGTGTTCTTAGCCAAAAATGAAAGTCAAGTCATTTCTACACTGGCAAAGTCATGTCATATTAGGCTGATACCTTAAGGATCAAAGTGAAAGCATTATCCAGATTTGTGATTCCTTTGCATTCACATTTTTGCAGACCCCATGGCTGGACAACCGCCATGTTGTATTTGGACATGTTATTGATGGGATGGATGTTGTTCGAAAGCTTGAATCCACGGAAACAAGCAGATCAGATTGTCCTCGCAAGCCATGCAGAATTATCAACTGTGGAGAGCTTCCACTGGAGGCTTAATGGTTTTATTAAACCACCACTGAGTAATTGCGTCTACTGATTGAGTCTTTTACTTCCGAGGCTTCAATGTTTATTGTTTAGGCGATAGTACTTCTTGGTATGGAGATATTGTGTTGTACTCTCTATGAAGGCTATCAGTTGTAGAAAACTAGAAATGCTTGTGTTTTTTAAACAGACTGAAGGTCACTTAATAAAGATTATATATGATGTGATTCATGCTTATTTCAATCGCCTAACTTTGAATAGGGCTGTGTTTTACTTTAGAACATAGAAAAACATAATTCTCCTCAATTCTTGCAGGATTGGTTTTACTTCATAGTTTCCATCTTGCAGGGAATCTCTTGTCCATTCTTTCTACTCAATCCATTTCAGGTTAGTTGCGCCACTTTTCATATAAATAAGATGTATTTAAAGAGTTAAGATAGAATACAGTCCTAAACTTTGTTATTTGTGTGTTTTTAGTCCCTTAACTTTAAAGTTTAGTATTTTAGTCCTTCAACTTCAAAGTATGACATTTTAGTCCTCAACAACCATAAATAGTAAATTCAGGCAGTCATCATTAAATATTTAGCTGATTTGGCAAACTTTAGGTACTGAACAAATGACATGGCATTTTTGATTATTTTTTTAAAGCAAAGTTTAGGAGCTTAGACAATTAACATGGTACTCCACTACTCGCATCATTAGGTGTTTAGGAATGTTAATATGTTTTAAAAATAATTATTACTTTTTAATAATTAGATATATGTAGTATAATTGATTGAACTCAAATTGTTTCAAGTAAAAGAGAACAAAGAAAGTATAAAATGTTCCACAAGGTAATTTTCATTTTAGTTAAGGAACTACAAGAGCAAGGTTGTAGAATACTGACCTTAAATACTACTTCCTCTGTTCCTATTTAGTTGACGCGTTTGATTTAGGCATATATATTAGGGAGAGGAGAGATAGTGAGAGAGAATGAAAAAGCAAATGGGGTAGCTTGTAAATTCAAGGTAAAAAAGTTACCCCAAAAGGAAATGTGTCAACTAAAAAAAAACTTCCTAAAAAGGAATACGTGTCAATTTAAAGGAAACGGAGGTAGTATTTCCTTCGGTTTTTAATAGTTGTAACACACATTTTTTCACCATATTTAAGAAAATTGAGGTTCACATGATTTAAGAAAAGCCTTTTGGACTTGTTCCCTACCTACTTTTATGGAAACAAAGCAATCTACATTTTTCGCCATCTTAATTGCTTCGTATTTCTAAGATTATCGATTGAATATAGCCTTGGAAGGATCTGAGATGTACGTGATGACATTGCTGCAGTCCGTCTTGTGTCTGCGCTGCATTCTATTATAAGTACACCACAGTACCACACTACATAGGGGGGATGATGGACCGCTACCCGGTATAGGCTACCTCGCCCAATACCAAGTGACGTCAGTTTTTTTTTTTTGGTATCTTTTATTTAGGATAAATAACAGTACTTAATGACTTAATAACAGTATTTGATAAATTAATAACAGTACCTTAATTTAAAATAACAGTTTTTAATATTACACTGATTTTTACTATAATTCGATCTGATAATTACCTTAAATGACTTTTAACGGTACTAGTTATCACAACTCTACTACTTATACATCAAAATAAATTATTTTAACAGGTTAAAAGCCCACCATGCTTCGCAATAATAGTTATTTAACTAGAGAGTTTTGACCAATACCTGAACTTAGTCGACAATGGAACCTCCGGCGTTCCGAGCTTCCGGCTTTATCAAGGTAGCTAACCCCAACCATGTCTTCCTTAGATCAGGCTCAGCACAGATCTAATTCGTTTCCTACCTTAGACCGTAATCTCTAATTAGACAATCCTTATTGTGTTTATGATGGAACTAAATAGATAGATAACTCATTTGATATATAAGGTTCAAGGGGATAACGTTCCCTTCTTGAACGAAACTTTTATTTAATTTGAAAAGATTACAACACTCATATATTACAACAAACACACAAACTAAAAGCTTAAACAGACATAAGCTGAACTAGAGTTTCTCTACTTTAAGAGAGATGGAGAACCAATCTGTCTCTTAAGGTGAGTATTTTTCTCTAGAGGACTCTCTAATGCTTTCAGGGCAATTCTCTAGCTAACTCTTCCAACTCTGCCTTCACTTCTTGACCTAAGTCCCTTTATATAGGGAAGCAAACTTACATAGGATCCTTATCCTGACTCAGCAAGCAATTCTACACCATTGCTTTTTTACAAAGATACTTTAAGACAGAAACAATTAACCAAACGTGGCTACAGTAAAGATGCCTTGAATTATTGCTGGTGTGGGCTCATGCATTCATAATTTCATCCATCATCATTTCTTGTAGGCCTCCCTCACTATCTTTACTGTCTTCGTAAATAAGATTCTCTCTGCAAAGTTCTGCGACATATTTGGCTGCATACTCTTCATCCCAACTCATGAAAGCTTCAAACAGATACTCATAGCCTTCAAATGACAGAAACTTTCCTCTTTCGATATATTCTAAATATTTGTAGATTGACTCGGTATTGTTTATGCCATCTACTAAATATTATTTCATCTCGTTAGGCGCCACAATTGTTGTGTTACCCACACGAAATATGACAAGAGGAATTTCTTTCCTTTATATAAAATCGTTAAGATATTGTGAAATGTAGAAAAATCTCAATGCTCTTGCTTCAGTTGGATTTCTAACCGTCTTCTGACGAATTAGTATGGGATCTTTGCAATACCTCACTCCCCCAAATACTATTAAGTAATGCGGGGGACTAACTTTTCCTTCATTAACTTTGATATTAGCACATTGTACCTTTACGCTTAACCGAAATTCGTCTTTTTTGTCATCACAATATTTTCGAACCTTGTTGAATGCGTACTGCTGGAACTTTGTAAGTCTTGGAAAGAAAGAGTCATTAGGAGTAGGGAATTCATAGAAATCATGTACCATTCTATAATCCCAAGCCTTGTAATGTATACTAATGAATGGAGCATTTTTATTAAGAGGATATGGGTAGATTCGCAATGATGCAACTTTAGAGTTTTTGGGAAACTCTACTCTTTCTCCCCATAGATCTCGAAGATCAAAGAATTTACTGGACCTTGTAGCCACCAACTCGTACCATGTCCTAAAATCATTATCTCTTATTTTGTTTAATATTGTATCTCGTACATCAGGAATGAGCTGGAATAACATAATTGTTATCTCGAACATCAATATCCTTTGGACTGCCCGATTGAAACCCTTAATTAAACCATCTCGCGAACGTTGTTTTGCTGATGTGATCAAGCCTTGCATTAAGGCCCAACTGGAGGGTGAAACCCGCTCCATTGCCTTCTCGGTCTCATCAATGAGAGTTTTCCTCTCTACATCCATCTTTTGAAGTTGGTATGCAGGAGGTTTTTGTGTAGTCTTGAGCTTCTTGGACGACATTAGCTAATTCTCTGGTCAAGCTGTCTGCCAAAGAATTCTTTGTTCCCTGTATATGTTCAACAGTAAAAGAGAATTGGTTAAGCCATAATTGTCAACGCAGGAGTCTCCCTTGCGCTTGCATATTAGACAAATTCTTTTTAACAAAACCGAGTATGCCTTTGCAATCTGTTCTTGTTAAGAACTGTTTAGGGGCTAAGAAGATTAAAAACTTCTCGAAACCTCTAATAACTGCAAGGATTTCCTTTTGCATTGTAGGATAGTCTAACTCAGCTTTGTTAAAACTTCCACTGCTATATCTGCAAAGTCTTTCTCCTTCTTTTATTTTTAACACAGCACTCCAGTGCTCATTACTAGCATCTGTTTCAAGGATTAAATCATCTTCACTAGTAGGTAGTGTTAGTACAGGAAGGTCTTTACACATAGCTTTTAAATCTTGAACAATTTTGGAATCACTTTCCTTCCAGTTCCAAGTTATTTCTTTCTTGAGTTTTTTCTGTAATGGCTTCCTTAATAAAACAAGATTTTCTATAAAATCAGAAGCATAGGTTAAACATCCTAGAAACCTTTCTAGTTGCTTTCTATCTTCAATTTTATCAGGAAATTTTTCAATCTTTTCTAAAATATGTTTTTGCAATATTATTTGTCCTGCTTTAATTTCTAATCCAAGAAACTCAATTTCTTGTTTAGCATAAACACATTTATCCTTTCCAAGGATTATACCATGCTCTGCACATTTTTGAGTTACTTCTTTAAGATCATTCTTATGTTGTTCTAAATCTTTTGAGAATATTAGAATATCATCTATATAGACCAAACAACAATGATTAAGTTCTCTAAAAATATTATCCATTCTTCTCTGAAATATTTGTGGAGCATTTTTAATCCAAAAGGCATTACTAGCCATTCATAATGCCCTTGAGGGGCACTAAATGCAGTTAAAGGAATGCTTTCTTCTTCCATTTTAATTTGCCAGTAGCCACTCTTACAATCCATTTTAGAAAATGATATGGCTCCTTGTATTCTATTAAATAACACAGTTTTATTAGGAATATAATAGCCATAAAAAACAGTATTATCATTTAGTTGTTTATAATTAATAACCATTCTAGCTTTATCTCTTTTTTCTTCTGCATGATTTCTTACCATGAATGCTGGACTATTTTGAGGACTTTTGCAATTCCTAATTAGCTTTTTATTAAGCAATTCTTTTATTTGTTCATCGAACTCCTGAATATCTGGGTAGGTATAAACCATTTGTCTCAATCTAATAATCTTATTGGGATTTGTTAGAGTTATCTTAGCAAATGCTTTATCCTTTTCCCAATGTTCTAAAGGATTTGTTAAATATAATTTTTCGCATAGTTTTTCTTGTTGCTTATTTATCTGATATATTAATGATGAATCACACTCAGAAATTCTAAGTGCAACCTCTCGTTGTGTAGGAGTAACCCTATCACCACGTTGGCTGCGCGTAAATTCCATTGTCTGATGAGTATATGCCTTTGTTATTTTTCTGTATGGGAACAAAATGACCATTACTAGTAAAGATTATTTGATCAATAGTTTGAGTGCATGGGGAGTATAATCTTTGAAAATTATTTCCTATTATCATATCATGACTAGGTTGATTAGTTGCCCATAAAATGGGAATAACACATTGAACTCCTCCAATTTCTTATTTTAAATCTTCAATTATCTCTGTATGCATCATGACACTATTATTAGCAATTCTAACTTGCATAGGATTTTCGGCCTTTTTCCACAAGAATTCTGAAAATAATGATTTCTTTCCAAAACATGTAGAACAACCACTATCAATATATGCACATAATCTATATTTATTGTAATCCTCAATGCATATATCAATTGGAATATAAATGCTATTAGGATTAGTACTGGATATTTCATTACAAGCTTCCATTTGCATATTAACTTCATCCTCATATACTGGTTCACTTACAGTTTTGGTTTTATATCCAATTACCTTCCTTTTATCAATAGGATTATTTGGATCTTCATTTAACTCGAAATTAGAACATGATCCCATATCAATGCTATGCCTTGCCGGTTGTTTTAAGGCTTTTTTGCTTTCATAATTTTCATTTAGTTTCTTTAGTAGAACTAATATTTCTTCTTCATCCTCTTCTGGCTTTTCATCACCTTGTTTTTTCATTTTTATTATTGTTGAATTTTGTCTACTTAGACTTGGTGTTCTAAAACTCAGATTTCTCTGTAATTTAGGCTTTGTATTCATTCCAATATGAAGTAGTCCTGATTCATCAATTAACATCTTACTTGATCTAATACTAACTGCAGGTTTCATAAAGAATTCTTCCCAAGTTTTTTCAATTTCAATTTCATTAGGATTTACCTTTATAGGTGTAATTTTCTTCTTAGGACCTCCTCCTTGCTCATATTTCTGAGCATCGACTATTTGTTTCTTAAAAGATGAATCTATAGTGTTTACTAAAATTTTCTTATCATACCATCCGCATCAGTAGCTACAATCAATATAATATATACATGTTTTATTTACCCGTCACACTCATTAAATCTATAGACACAATAATAACCTTATATTTGACCTACCAGAACATATATTTTCCTAAGTTAAGCATTGTGCCAAAAACTATATATTATATAATAGTCATATATATAACCAACAGCTGATTAAATATAGTATATACAACACAAATACTTCGTATATAGGTATGGATACTGATAATTTTATATAAATAAAATATACGGAGTATATATTACTAAGATTTATCCCTACCTTAATTATAAAATGGTTAACAAAGCTCTTATAATAGTGCATGGACATTTATATATCTAAAAATGTTCTTTTTACATATATTTTCTCTCATTTAATTTTAAAAGCCTTAAAATTGTCTCTTGAATTCGCTAAATTGATTTAAAAGGTTATGTTTATTTCAATATTTAAAGCCATTTACTATTTTCATTTCCTTTTGTTTTAAATTTTTTATTTAGAATTTATTAGACTATTAGGTTTCAAGCGAAGTCAATATCTGTTTACCGTACAATCACTAAATCAAAGTCGGTCAATTAAAGTTTTGGACACTGCATAGCTACACAACATCCAACACATTTAATGATTACATGCAAATAATTTTAATAAAACTACGCATTCGATATAAGTTTTTAAACAATTTAACTATATATACATTTTGATAGGTTTATATCTATCATATTAACAAAAATTTACAAATGTTATTATTATATTTTGAAAATAAATTTAGACTTTGGAGTTTTGTATAAGATAGATAAAGGATAAGTTAATTCCCGTCATATATGCATTGAGTTTTGGGTGTTCTATCCGGTTCACCCTTTGGGCTAATCCAGATTTGAGGATCTGTTATAGGCTATTAGGTTTCACTCCCCTTCCGATTGTTGTTGCAGGGGAGCGAACACAGGTCCTCCCTACCAAGTGTAGTCTCAATCACCACTACACCAACAACCAAACACTTGGTATGGAGGACACGTGTTATAAAATATTATATTATATACATATACTTTTTTATATTGTAAAAAATATTATACTATATACACATACTATTATAGTTAAAAGTATTATTATGTATAAAACAACATAAATTATTGCACATGATTGTTTATATCTAGTATAGTACATGAGCAATGCACGATTTTTAAATCAAAATGTTAGTTTTTCTAAAAAAAATTCATAAGTAATAGCATTGTTAATACGAATATTACAATTTAAAACACGAGTAATAGTTATAATACATTTTATATCTATCATTTTTCCGTCAAATGTCTAATTCAATTTAACTTTTATTCTTCTTGTTTAGATTGGTTATTGGTTCTTTTTTTTTTAATGCAAGAAAAACAAAAGGTCATTGTAAAAGACATTGTATAGAAACTGAAAGGCCGATTAAAATTAAATTTTTGTTCAAGATTATGTATTTTTTTCCAAGACAACATTTCGGCTCAGCATTCAGTATTTGTCAAGGAGTACAACAAACGATAAAAGTAATTTTTACACTATTTTGTATCTTTATCAAAAACTTTTGTATTCAACCGATTACTTGAATTGAATTTTAGGATAACTTGTAGACTATTTTATGTAACTTTTATCAATAAAACATAAATAACTTTCATTCATTATAGGGTAGCTATTATAATAGGCGAACAATATTTTATTGTACATCTGATTTTTTTAAATGTTTGTATTGATTTCATAACTGACGTCAAACTAAATTCTATCGATTTTATTTAATTTTCATAAAAAAAAAACAATATTAGCCTTTCAAAATACGAAATATTTGTTTCCTTAATTATGCAACTTTAATCATATTGCTTCAAATTAGTTATTATTCTTTAACTTGACTATAAATAAAGATTGGAAAGACTTTATGGATTATTTGTAGTATTGGAAAGTATATATTTATTATGAAAAAATTAAATCAATATTTATGTTAGGAAATCATGAAAATCTTATACATGTATAGAAACTTGCTTTTAGTGTTTGAAGTTTAACAAAAATAACTATGTTTGAATATGTAAACAGTAATTATATAGATATATTTTATACTTAAGATAAGCCAATAAGAGAGTGACATTTGTCATCCTCACATTGAGGCGCTTGTCTTTTAGTATAATATATAGATAGATTGATGTAAATAAAGAGGTTGGTTTGTCCTAATTTTATTTTATTTTATTTATTTATTATTATTTTTTAGTAATGAGTGTATAATTGATTTAATTGCTTATTTTATTGAAAATTGATGTTACTATGTTAGTTTAGTGTGACATTGTTTTACTTCATTCATAATTACTACTCCATCCGTCCCTAAATTACATTCCTCCTTACTAATTTTGGTATTCCAAAATTACATTCATCCTTTCTATTTTTGGTAAGTTTTTTTTTAGTAAATCAACTCTTTTTTTCTGTTTTATATTTAATGCTTTCTCACTCATAATCCTTGTGCCAAATTACAATGAATATGATCGGTTAAAATTTTTTAATTAGGAGCATGTGATTGGTCCTTTTTTTTGCAAAGGATTGATGACATGTCATGAGTAATAACTAATCTATCTTTGTACTTCCTATTGCATTATCTAATTATTGTTATTTGTCTTATTCTTTCCTCTTTAATTCCCGTGTAAATTTCCAAAGAGGAATGTAATTTAGGGACGGGGGGAGTAATTAGTTTTAATTTGTTTTTTTTTGGTTACGAGTACTAATTACTTCAAACTTCTAATTCAATTAGTAGTTTTATGATATATTAAAGGTTTTATAATATAGGAAACCGCTGAGGAATTTTGTTTTAAACCGGGCAAAAAAAAATATTTTTATAATTACATTTGCCCTTAAATTGTTTTAAGGTCTTTTCATGTATTTTCTATCCAACAACTATTACTAAGCTAATTGTTTAAAAGCTTATATAACATGACAAACTAATTGTCAAATTAGCTTGTTATTTTTTTTTTTGACAAATTAGCTTGTCATTGGAGTTGACCATCTAATAACTTTTTTTACTACCTCCGTTACATATTATTTGCACCGATTATATATTTTTCTTCTCTACATTATACTCCGTATCAAATTGTTGCAAATAATATATAACGGATGTAGTATTTTTTTTTTTTTCTGTTAAAGTACACTCGTTTAATTTTTTTTTAAAAAATACCCACCACTCTTCGATTCCGACATTTGACTGCTTCGGCATTGACTCACACGTGCAAGACACGTGACCTACTGTTTTCGAAAATTAGGGTTTGTATACAAACGAATTCGAATTATGAAGTTGATTAGGCTTTCCTTATTAATTCAAAATTTTAGTACACCAATTGAATTGATTTGTTGTATGCGAAATTTAGGGTTTGTGTCTTGCTATGTATAATTGATTACGAGTTGTATTGTCAGTTAGGATGGCTGGTGTTAAATGCTTCTGTGGAATGTTGAGTAAAATATTGTGCATATTATGAAGTTATTAATGGGAACAAATGGAGTTGTCAAGCATCTTTTGAAGTGATTGAAGGTTACATTTTTTTAATTTTTGGGAAATATAAAATTTTAATTAAACAGCATGTGAATGTAGGGTAAAATACTGTATCATTTGTACAAAGTCGTTGATCTTCATCTTATGATTGAAGTGATGCAATTGACTAAGCTAAGGCTCGCATTTCTCACAAACAAAAAAGAATTAACATCATTCTTGTTGTAGTTTCATCCTTTTCACTGCTTATTCTGTTTCTGTCTTACCTACAAATGGATGTCGCTTTGGCATTGTTCGCAACACTGCAGTGTGCAGAAGTGCGAAAGCTATGCTCCATCTATAAATATGAATCTGAACTTCTGAAGTTGCTTGACACTGTCAAAACCATCAAGACTTTCCTCATGGATGCCGACTCCAAGTGCCAAGAGCTCTGCAATGAAGGCCAAAACTGGGTCGAGAATCTTAAGAATGCTGTCTATGATGCGGATGATCTGTTGGATGAATTTAATACCATCGCTCACAAGCCTGGTACTAAAATCTCCAAGAAGGTACGCCGTTTCTTCTCTCCTAAAAATCAACTGTTATTTGCTGTTAATATGTCTCGAGAGATTAAGAAGCTTAGGGTAAAGTTGGATAGCTTAGCTGAAAACCATAGTAACTTTGGGTTTAGTGAGTTGTATAAGCCTATCAAGTTTAAAAAGGAAACTTGTTCTTATGTGTATAAAGAGAGTATAATTGGGAGAGATGATGACAAGGAGGTTATTGTGGATCTCTTGTTACAAGATGACTCGGAGACGAAGATTTCTTTTGTGACTATTGTGGGGATTGGAGGATTAGGGAAAACAACTCTTGCCCAACTCGTGTTTAATGATCTTCGGATTAGAGAGGCATTTCATGGAAATATGTACTGGCTTTGTGTGTCTGTAAATTTTGACACGAAATATATCTTAGGTAAGATGCTTGGGGTGAATGAGGAGCTAGGATTTGAGGGCCTGCACAAAAAATTCCAAGAACAGATTGAAGGGAATAAATTTCTCCTTGTTTTAGATGATGTATGGTCTGAGAATGGTAGAGAATGGGATGAGTTGAGAGACTTCTTGAATTTAGGTGGTAAGGGAAGTAGAATCTTGGTGACTAGCCGCAGCCAAAGGGTGGCAAGAGCTATTGGGAATGGGAGTTATGCAATGTATGAGTTAAAAGGTCTCTCTGAAGAGGAATCTTGGGAATTGTTCAAGGAAATATCTCTTGGACAAAGGGAAGACAAAGTCGTTACTAGTCTACTTGAGATCGGTAAAGATATTGTTAGAAAGTGTGCAAATGTGCCTCTCTCCTTAAGGGTCATAGCCAGTTTGTTGCGTAATCAAGATATAGCAACTTGGCAGTCTTTGAAAAGTATTGATTTGGCTAACATGTATGATGGTGCCGATGGTGTGGACAGCATTATTCCAACATTGATGTTTAGCTATTATCATCTTGCTCCTGAGCTAAAATGTTGCTTTAGCTTTTGTTCAGTCTTTCCTGAGGACTACCGCATTGAAAAAGAAATGCTAATTAGTCTTTGGATGGCCCAAGGATATCTTGTTCCAAGTTCTAAAACAGAGAACATGGAAGATGTAGGTGAAAGATATTTTTCAGTTTTATTGCAAAGGTGTTTTTTCCAAGACGTTCTGCATAATGTATATGGTGGAGTTGAGTCAGTCAAAATGCATGATCTCATACATGACCTTGCTCGGAAAGTAGCTGGAAAGGAAACTTTGACATCGTCTGCTTCTAGGTCACATGAAGTTGAAGGGAAAGTTCGTCATATGTTTATTGATGATATTAATAATGAACATCTGACTAACTGGTTAAGTTCAAGTAATAGTTCAAGTAAGACACTGCGTACCTTTTTAAATATTAATGATAATATTCTGATGAGTATTTCCAAGTGTAGTCGTTTAAGGGCATTGGATTTATGCTTATTAAGTTAATTATTAAGTTAATTTGCTTAAAGTGTGTTGAGATGGTATTTTGTTACTTCGTGAGATATTGCTCCACCTCCATGTGTAAATTATGACTTCTGAAAGTTTCGTATCTCTGAATTATGTTTTTTTTATTTTACCCTCTTTTTCCGTCTATTTAGCTTATTAATGTTGTAAAGTGGCCAATAATGTGTTTTGTAAATGGCTTTTCAATTGTCTGTAAAACTAGCTTTTGAGCTGCTGCTCAACCAGTGTTCTTAGCCAAAAATGAAAGTCAAGTCATTTCTACACTGGCAAAGTCATTTCATATTAGGCTGATACCTTAAGGATCAAAGTGAAAGCATTATCCAGATTTGTGATTCCTTTGCATTCACGTTTTTGCAGACCCCATGGCTGGACAACCGCCATGTTGTATTTGGACATGTTATTGATGGGATGGATGTTGTTCGAAAGCTTAAATCCACAGAAACAAGCAGATCAGATTGTCCTCACAAGCCATGCAGAATTATCAACTGTGGAGAGCTTCCACTGGAGGCTTAATAGTTTTATAAAGACCACCTCTGAGTGATTCCGTCTACTGATCGAGTCTTTTACTTAAGAGGCTTCAACGTTTATTGTTTAGGCAATAGTACTTTTTGGTATGGAGATGTTTGTATTGTACTCTCTATGAAGGCTGTCAGCTGTAAAAAAACTAGAAATGCTTAAGTTTTTTAAACAGACTGAAGCTCAGTTAATAAAGATTATATATATGGTGTGTGATACTGTGATTCACTGATTTATGCTTATTTCAATTGCCTAATTTTGAAGGAAAAATTGCCCGAAATAATCCCACCTTTAGGCCGTCCGCCTAAAATAATCCCACCTTTGGATTATTTTTAAATAATCCGACCTTTTTAGCTAATCCGCTCTCAATGGTCCCAAGTGACCTGTAACCGGTTGAGTAGGTAATTTTTTTTTTTTTAAGTTTTATTTACACGTGTCACAACGTGATTGGTCAAAAAATAAGTTTTAATTTTAACTTTGATTTTAAGAATTGATTAATAATTAACATTTAATTAACATTAATTAACAATTTAAAATTAAAAAAATTAAAAAAAAAATTAAACCAGCCACCACATTGCCTCACAGCGACCCTAGCCACCACAGCCACCTCGCCGCCCCTACCAGACGAGGCCCGGAGAAGCCAGCCACACCGAAGACCCCCGCGCGCCGTACTCCGACCCTCCCTACCCCTTTCCATCGCCACTAATCCACCACAACCATAAATCGAGGCATGGGAAGAGGATGATGGTCAAAATTGGGGCGTGGGGAAGGGAGGTAGCCGGAAAAGGGCAAAGGGAGGGTTTTAGAGAGTTTGCAAGGTGTTGGGTTTGGAGTCGGTGCTGGGGTTGGAGTCGCGCTGGAGTGGGTTGGTGGTTCGGGGGAGGGGGAAGGAGGTTGTCGGCGCTGCGGTGGGATTGGAGTCGTGCTGGGGTTGGGTTTGGGTTGGGGCTGGAGTCGGGGGTTGGAGCCGCGCTAGAGTGGGTTGGGGTTGGACCCCGATGTCGGCGCTGGGGTGGGTTCTGGTGACCGGAGCCGCGGAGGTGGGGATTCAGGCGGTGCTGGGGTGGGTTTTTTTTTTTTTTTTCTATTAAAAAATATTAATTTTTTGTTAAAATTTTTTTTTATTTTATTTTTATTTTTAGACCAATCACAGGCCGCCATGTGTCAAGTAACTTGATATAACAGGTTACCTGACCGGTTGGGACCATTCATAGCGGAGTGAGTATAAAGGTGGGATTATTTAAAAATAATCCATAGGTGGAATTATTTTCAGCGGACGGCCAAAAGGTCGGATTATTGCGGGCAATTTTTCCAATTTTGAATAGAGGCTGTGTTTTACTTTAGAACATAGAAAAACAAAATTCCCGTCAATTTTTGCAGGATTGGTTTTACTTCATAGTTTCCATCTTACAGGGGATAAAGGGATCCCTTGTCCATTCTTTCTACTCCTAAGTAGATTATGGTCCATGGCGACCATGGGGGATTATTAGTAGCAAATGATAAGGTAAAACACGGTTCTAAACTTTGATATATGTGTGCTTTTAGTCCCTTACACTTAGCAACCACTAAAGAGTTAAGGCTTTTGGGGCATTTGATAAGCCTTTATAAAATAGTTCATAAAACGGTATTAATTTGAAAATACATGCAAAATCACGCGTAGACTAGTGTAATTCTTTTTTTGACACAAAGCAAACACACATATACTATTACTCCATCAAAACAGCTTGCCTTTACCAATAGCCTCATGTATCTCCAACGGATACTCTTCAAGCCAAATACGACAATCATCAAAATTACAACTCAAATTGGCTAATGTAATTAATGTTTATATTTTATTTTTAGCTATCTTGTCCAACGCCCGAGCCCATTTTATACCTATAAAAGACGAAAAAAATTGTTAAATGTTGTAAAATAAGGGGGAAAGATGAGAGATTGAGAGAGAATTAATATGTTCATCTTATTCCATATGATAAGGTGTATATATACATACAATATATTAGGGTTTAATTGGATAAGAATATAAACCCTAGATCTAGATTGTTCCGGAATGTTACAAATGAGGATAATGGATATCCACAAATATTTCATAACACTCCCCCTTGGATGTCCATTATCGAAGATTGTGCCTCATTAAAACCTTACTACGAAAAACCCTATGGGATAAAAACATAGTGAAGGAAAAAGAGTACATCATTCTTCGTAATACGCTCGAGATGCTGCCTCATTAAAAATCTTACCAGGAAAACCCAATTTGGGACAAAACCATTGTCAAGGGAAAAAGAGTGCAGCGCGTATTTTCTCCCCCTGATGAATACATAACTTGAGATCTTCTAGTGCCGCAACGATGAATCCAGTATCTTTGGATATCTTCTCATATGTAGTAAGTAAAATATCATTAGTTGATCTTCAATTCTCTAAAATTGAAGTTGCATCTTCAATTCTTCAAGTCTTCACGTGAACATGTGAAGTGTCTTCATTTCACCGTACATGCGTTTATCTCTAATATTATTTTTCGAATCTCGATCTGTTTTGTAGTTGATTTTTAAAAAAAATAAACTGATACAATTATGACTTCTTCTGGAAGTCGTTAATGATAGAAATTGATGATCATTATTTGATAGATCAAACTTCATTAATAATAATATGATGATAAAACTTGATATCATTAATGTATTCTTCAATTTCATATGAATTATAATATAACACATGTAATTATATACATTTATCATGGTTCTTCTAGACCATAATAAAATAGTTTCATGCACAAGCATTCCGTTGATATTCTTTAGAATATTCATAATTGACATGATAGTTCTCTTGCAAATAGTAATTCTCACTAACTTTCATATATGCTCAATCTTCAGGTTGAGATGTCAGTAGTCACATTGACTTATTAAGAGTTTGATAATAATTGAATAGCAATATTCAAGATAAACAAACCAATGCAACCAAAAAATAATACGAGAGTTCTTTGTAATTAAATAAAGCGACACTACCATTAACATTCCAAATTATTAATACCGTGAGACTACTTGTACTAGACCCAAATTAATTAATGAAGATTGGGAATGATATGACATTTTTGAAATGTGTGATTTCATTATTAAAAGATCAAAACCCATGATCAAGATTAATCACCTTTTAAATTCTTCCCAAGATGCGACATAACAAGATAATAATTAGAGTTTTGGTGCTGATAACGTGTTGTAAAATAAGGGGAAAAGATGAGAGATTGAGAGAGAATTAATCTGTTCATCTTATTCCATATGATAAGGTGTATATATACATACAATATATTAGGATTTGATTGGATAAGAATATAAACCCTAGATTTAGATTGTTCCGGAATGATACAAATGAGGATAATGGATATCCACAAATATTTCGTAACATTAAAAACCATCTCATAATTTTGGTAAATTCCAATTACTCCCCGATTCCAACCTTTGACTGCATTTCCCTCCATTCTTTCCTTTCTCTGCTTCGCATCTCTTTATCCACCCCAATTGAAGCACACAGCGACTTCAACTTCACCATTGAAGCTCAAATCTCGCACATCAAAATTGCAATTAACGCAAACGCCAGACGCAATTCAGGCAAGTTTTTATACGAATTTCTTTATTTTGTAAAGTTTGAACAAGCAATTAAAGGTTTTCGAAAATTAGGGTTTGTATACAAACGAATTCGAATTATGAAGTTGATTAGGCTTTCCTTATTATTCGAATTTGTAGTATGCGAAATTTAGGGTTTGTGTTTTTGCAATGTATAATTGATTACGAGGTGTATTGTTAGGTAGGATAACTCTTGTTAATTCACCAAGAAGGAACAAAAATTGTTCTGTGGAATTCAACCTCCAAGAATCGATGGCAGACGAGTTGCAGGTAGGAGTAAACGAAGCGATGCGAAGCAGATAGAGGAAAGATTAGAGGAAAATGGGGAAAAATTAGCAGATGGTGGGTGTGACACCGGGGAAATGCAGTCAAAGGTCGGAATCCGGGAAGTGATTGGAATATATAGAAAAAATTTTAAATCAGGTGTGCTTTGACATTTTTTTATTTTATTTTATTTTTATTTTTTATGATATGGTTTTTTTTCACAAAATTTGTCTTTTATAAGATGGTTTTTAATGAATTTTTCTTATTTCTAACTTGAAATTAATGTCATAATAATACTTGTAAGTTCGTATATGTGAAATCTAATCATAGCTTTCCAGTTTCCACTATTTTAGTTTATTTAATAATTGCGTAAAATCACCTAATCAAACATAGCCTTCTTTAGGAACAAAGGCCGGAGGGAGTACTATTTAAAGTTTTCAAGGGTATTATTTTTTTGGTGGAATAGAGATTGCATGTGAATGTATCGTGACATATTGTGCGGAGTCATTAAGCATATTATGAAGTAATTAAAGGGAACAAATGGAGTTGTCAAGCATCTTTTGAAGTGATTAAAGGGTACATTTTTTTTTTATTGGGAAATATAAGAACATTTTTAATTAGACTGCATGTGAATGTAGATTAAAATATTGTATCATTTGTACAAAATCAGCATCTTATGAAGCGATGCAATTGACTTAGCTAAGGCTCACTCGTTGTATAAAGACGATAGTACAGCTCGCATCTCTCGGTAACCAAAAAGAATTAACATCATACTTGTTATAGTTTCAGACTTTTCATTCCTCAAAAAAAAAAAAAAAAAAAGGTTTCAGCCTTTTCACTGCTTATTCTGTCTTACCTACAAATGGATGTAGCATTGGCACTCGCTGCTGCTCAGACATTGTTCACAACACTGCAGTGTGCAGAAGTGCGAAAGCTATGCTCCATCTATAAGTATGAATCTGAACTTTAGAAGTTGCTCGACACTGTCAAAACCATCAAGACTTTCCTCATGGATGCAGACTCCAAGTGCCAAGAGCTCAGCAATGAAGTCCAAAACTGGGTCGAGAATCTTAAGTATTCTGTCTATGATGCGGATGATCTGTTGGATGAATTTAATACTATCGCTAACAAGCCTGGTACTAAAATCTCCAAGAAGGTACGTTGTTTCTTCTCTCCTAAAAATCAACTGATATTTGCTGTTAATATGTCTCGAGAGATTAAGAAGCTTAGGGTAAATTTGGATAGCTTAGCTGAAAACCATAGTAACTTTGGGTTTAGTGAGTTGTATAAGCCTGGCAAGAGTAAAAAGGAAACTTGTTCTTATGTGTATAAAGAGAGTATAATTGGGAGAGATGATGACACAGAGGCCATTGTGGATTTGTTGTTAAAGGATGACTCGGAGATGAATAATTCTTTTGTAACTATTGTGGGGATTGGAGGGTTAGGGAAAACAACTCTTGCCCAATTTGTGTTTAATGATCTTCGGATTAAAGAGGCATTTCAAGGAAATATGTACTGGGTTTGTGTGTCTGTAAATTTTGACACGAAATATACCCTAGGTAAGATGCTTGGGGTGAATGAGGAGCTAGGATTTGAGGGCCTGCACAAAAATTTTCGACAAAAGATTGAAGGGAATAAATTTTTCCTTGTTTTAGATGATGTATGGTCTGAGAACGGTAGAGAATGGGATGAGTTGAGAGACTTCTTGAATTTAGGTGGTAAGGGAAGTAGAATCTTGGTGACCAGCCGCAGCCAAAAGGTGGCAAGAGCTATTGGGAATTATCTAATATATGAGTTAGAAGGTCTCTCTGAAGAGGAATCTTGGGAATTGTTTAAGGAAATATCTCTTGGACAAAGGGAAGACAAAGTCATTTCTAGTCTAGTTGAGATAGGTAGAGATATTGTTAGAAAGTGTGCAAATGTGCCTCTCTCCATAAGGGTCATAGCCAGTTTGTTACGTAATCAAGATATATCAACTTGGCAGTCTTTGAAAAGAATTGATTTGGCTATTATGTATAATGGTGCCGATGGTGTGGACGGCATTATGCCAACATTGATGTTTAGCTATTATCATCTTGCTCCTGAGCTAAAATGTTGCTTTAGCTATTATTCAGTCTTTCCTGAGGACTATCGCATTGAAAAAGAAATGCTAATTAGGCTTTGGATGGCCCAAGGATATCTTGTTCCAAGTTCTAAAACAGAGAACATGGAAGATGTAGGTGAAAGATATTTTTCAGTTTTACTGCATAGGTGTTTTTTCCAAGACGTTTAGCATAATGAATCTGGAGTTGAGTCCGTCAAAATGCATGATCTCATACATGACCTTGCTCGAAAAGTAGCTGGGAAGGAGTCCTTGACATTAACCGCTTCTAGTTCACATGAAGTTGAAGGGAAAGTTAGTCATATTTTTATTGAGGATATTAATAATGAACATCTGGCTAACTGGTTAAGTTCAAGTAATAGTCCAAGTAAGACACTGCGTTCCCTTTTGAATAATGACTATAATATTCCGTTGATTGTTGTGGACGCAATTATTTCCAAGTGTAGTCGTTTGAGGGCATTGGATTTGTATAATTCTTTTAGGACTAGAAACATACCAGACACACTTGGTAAATTATTACACTTGAGGTACCTTGATCTGTCAGATAATACTTATTTGGAGATGCTTCCTCAATCAATCACCAATCTTTACAATCTGGAAACCTTGAAATTGTGTAATTGTAGCAGTCTAAAGGAGTTGCCTAAGGACACAAGTAGAGTAGTAAATCTTAGGGTGTTGGATATATATGGATGTGACAGCTTGACTTATATGCCAGCAGGGATGGGTAAATTAACATATCTTAACATACTACCGATGTTTATAGTGGTTAGGGATGATGATGAACTGAAGCAAGATAAAAAAAGGAAAGCTCATAGACTTGAAAGCACTCATCAATAACCTCAGAGGTAAACTCGGCGTTATCCTTTATGAAAAAATAGACTGTATGCAAAGTCGGGATTGTATGGCTGTCAAACTAAAGTCTTTACAGCTGACGTGTCGTGTTGAAGCAGTTAATGTAGAATTTCAAGAGTCAGTGCTGGAGTGCCTATTCTCTAACCATCAATTTAGCGAGTTATACATGTATTGTTATGGTGGTGCAAAATTGCCAAGTTTGGCGTCTGGGCTTGTGAGTATCAACTTGGTTTGTTGTGATGAGTTGCAATATCTGCCATCATCACTGAGTCAGCTTTGTCATCTCAAAGATATTAAACTTGGGACATGTAAGAATTTAGAGTACATAGAGGGTGATGCACCATCTCCATCAGTGAATTTCTTCCCTTCTCTTGAGAATTTAGAGCTACATGAAATGCCAAAATTAAAGGGATGGTGGAGAGACATAAGATGGATGGAGAAGGAAACTGTTTACATTCCATCATTTCCACGGCTCTGTATGTTGGATATTCGGTATTGCAAGAGATTGACATACATTCCTCCATGTCCACATGTAAAAGAACTTATTCTTTGCGAAGTCAATGAGTCACTGAAATTTTGTAAGAAAGGAGGCGGTGGTGTTAAAAGCAATCCAAACACTTTGGAGAGGTTGTATATACAAAATTCATGCGTATCCAATTCCTCATTTAAGGAGTTTGCGGGAAGCGTTGTTTATATGCAGTTGATTAACATTGAAAATTTGGGAACAATTAGGGAGGGGTTTCAAGGCTGTGCCTCTTCTGTTGAAAAACTTGATCTTGAAGATTGCAGGGGATTGGAGAATCTGGGAATGGAGCATCTCACCAACCTAAAATCCCTCGAATTATCAACAATGAATTTAAAAGACATATCCTGGAAATCTCTTCACTCTCTTTCTTCATTTGAAATAATTTTTTGCTTAGAGGAGGTAATGTTGCCAAAGGGGATTCAGTACTTGACGTCTCTTCAATCCCTCATTCTTGATTCTTGCACTAACTTGGAGGACTTAGGGGAATGGATCACCTCCCTTAAGTTTCTGCAACTTCTTCAAATTAAAGACTGCAAAAAATTGAAATCATTGCCAGAAGCAATGCGACAACTCACCTCCCTCACTACACTTAGATTAATAAACCCCAGCCCTGAGCTCAGGGATAGATGCCGGAATCCCGACGGGGAAGACTGGCCCAATGTAAGCCACATTCCAAATCTGGAATATGAATGAAGTCTACCATCATCAACATACGTGTACTACTCAACGAGTCAAGGTAACTTAACTATTTATTTTTACTGTCTTTTTCAATATACCCTCTTTCCCAGTAGGTAGCTCTAATAGTTTGGGAAAGAGTAATGTCTTTAAAATTTGGAAATTTTGTTTAAATAGCTTCCATTGAGATAGGTTTGTGACTTGTGAAGTTGTGAGTGTTGTTGGCCAAAAATTATATTTTATATTCCAGACATTAATTTTCTGCATCAATCCTTTCATAACTTTGTGCTTTATATAATTACTTTATGTAACTCTAATTGATATGCAGCTTAAATTTTCTTTCATGGTCCTTTACTTAAGATTTGTGATATAAAATTACTTTATGATCAGATTCAAGACGTGCAGGCAAAAGTGACAGACAAAAGTCTTCTTTGATGTATACATTGGTGGACAGCCAGCGGCAAGAATTGTTATGGGTTTGTTTGGAGATGTGGTCCTAAAAACTGCAGAGAACTTCCGTGCCCTGTGCACAGGTAAATTTTATGTCTGTTATTTTGTCCCACATCATGTGATTCCTATCTTTCTGCTATGTTTATCTGCTGTAGTCTGGTCTAAGATGTAATGTGATGAAGATTACCTTCTTAACTAAGTGAAAGAACCTTTTCTGAACTTTTTTCAGGATAATTTGGTGTATTGAAAAAAATTTGAAGAGTGTTTTAATCCAAGTAAAACAGTTTCAAATTTTTTTGCTGTGGGGCTTATGGCACTAAGGTTGTAGTTCAACCATGTTTAAAAGAAACAGATTGTTGGATAGAAATTCATCCAAAATAAAATTTACAACAAAACAGGAGGAAGACCATTCTTGAACTTTACTTACAGAAAATTCTTTTCCTTTCTTATTTTTAACAAGACTTTATAATTCTGGAAGTAAGATTGTTCTTCTGATATTTAATCCTAGCAACAAATGATGATTAGGCTATCTTAATTGTTGATGCCTGATATATATTTTTTTTAATTAACAGGTGAGAAAGGCTATGGTTACAAGGAGAGCCACTTTCACTGCATATAAAGAATTCATGATTCCAGGAGGAGACTTCACTAAAGGAAATGTTTATCCCCGTCTTTTTACTACCTTGGTGGCTTTGTTTCAGGATCAGTAACATTAAGTGACTGAGTGCATAATCCTGCTTCTTTCTGGAGGAATAATTATCTATGGTGCCAAATCTAAAGATGAAAACTTTAAGTGTAAGTGTAGCACAAAGGGAATAATGAATATTTGATACAATTATTCAGTTGATTTGCTCAAAGTGGGTTGAGAACTTGAGATAGTAATTTGTTACTTGGTGTGAGATTGCTCTCCATCCCCATTTGTAAATTATACTGCTGTAAGTTTTGTATCTATGAATTTGTAATCTAATTTTTTTTAATTTAATTTTATTTTATTTTTTGCAGTGAAACATGTTGGACTTTGTGTGTTGAGCATGGCAAATGCTGGTCCTGGTGCCCATGGAAGCCAATTCTTCATTTGCACTGTAAAAGTGAGTCTTCTATTCTCTTTGTTGAGAAAGTCTTCCATTCTCTTTGTTGAATGAAGGTTTTCCATTTTTATTTGTTTAACAAAGGGTAACCTTCCCCTATATTCCTGGCTATGATAGTGGAACTTTTGTTTCTTAATGAGGATACTAACTTGAAAGGTAAAAGACATGGATTTCAAATACCCTCTTAAAATCTGATTTTTCAGAACAAAAATTTTCAAGTAGTTTTACAAACTGCAAAAATGGCCTTGTTTTAATGACTAGCTCTTGAATTCGCTCATATCCCAATTTTTTATCGTCTGAGAAAATATTTTTGAAGAAATTCATTTTAAAATTCACGAGGACAAATATGTGAAAGCAATAAAAATTGGATTGGGAGTTGGGACTCAAGTTGGATAAACCATGCTTCCTATGCACAACCCTTGTGAATTTTCCTTCTTTCCGTGTTTTTAGCTTATTATTGTGGTAAAGTGACCAATAATGTGTGCTGTGTATGGCTTTTCAATTGTCCGTGTTTTTAGCCAAAAATGAAAGTCAAGTCATTTCTACATGGGCAAAAGTCAAGTCATATTAGGCTAACACCTTAAGGATCAAAGTGAACGCATTAGCTAGATTTCTGATTCCTGTGCATTCACCTTTTTGCAGATCCCATGGCTGGATTACCGCCATGTTGTATTTGGGCATGTCATTGATGGGATGGATGTTGTTCGAAAGCTTGAATCCACGGAAACTAGCAGATGCAGATCAGATTGTCTGCGCAAGCCATGCAGAATTATCTACAGTGTAGAGCTTCCACTGGAGGCCTAAGGTTTTGTTAAGACCACCCCTGAGTGATTGCGTCTACTAATTGAGTCGTTTACTTCCGAAGCTTCAATGTTTGTTGTTTAGGCAACAGTACTTTTTGGTATGGAGATGCTTGTATTGTACTCTCTACATGGTGATTCATGCTTATTTTAATCGCCTATTATTGAAAATGGGCTGTGTTTGGTCACTAAGAAGATTATGGTCCATAGATCATGGGGGATTATTTGAAGAAACAGAAAATTTTCAATTATAGAATTTGATGGGCCCTGTTTATTCTTATGCTTGGGAAGAGATGCCACAATTTGTGTTAAATTTTCCTTTCACTTTCAATTGCATCCGTTTAACTAAATGTGTGAGCTTTCTGATCAAATAGGTGCAGCTCAAAATAAACGAAAAAGTATGATGAAGCCTCAGTTAATCTCTGGGATAAACAAAATTTGTTTATCACATGACATTTTGGTAAATAAATCAACAACTTTATCCAGTCATCATCACTGTAGGATCCACTTTTATGGAAAAAGTTATTGATTTATTTACAAAATTGCCATGTGATAAACAAATTTTGTAAATCTCAGAGATTAACTTGTATTTACCCAAAAAGTATTGCAGTTTTTATTTTTCTTTTTTATTTATAGGATTTTGGGGAGGCAAAGCCAAACCAAGATTATTGAGTAAGAAATTAGGGTGAGGAGATATGGGGAGAATATGTTATAATGCTCTCAACAAAAGAGATTGTGAATACTGAAACTTGAAAGTATATATACTATTAATATTAGTGTTAAGATTAGTCTAGTACTAATTAATCACCCAAATAAAATTAAATCTACTTGTGTGTAGATGGATTCTCTTGGAAATGATAAAATTTCTACTCGTGTGGATTGTAAATTTCCCGTCATAATCGTTGGACTTTTGACATATTACTAACATTTTGACTCACTTGTATCTAGTTGCGGAGCCAAAATTTTAACAATAATAGGGCACCATCCATCGGAAAATCCTCTTATCAGGACCCTGAACCTGTCTCCTTAAACTTTTCAATAAATAAAAATCAAGATACAATTGCGTACGCATAGCAATAATTGTGAAAAGATGTTCTTAATATCAAGATTCAAATTTATTTAACAATTGTATTTGTCATACCTCAATTACAGAGTATTATTACTATTATCGTTTTAATTATAATTAATATTGTTATTGGTTATTTGTTATTATATTATCATTATTATTGTTGTTGGTTGTTTAAAGCATTATTATTATTTTTTTAAAAGTATTATTTTTTTAAAAAAAGTATTTATAACTGTAAAAAAAAAGTATTATTATTATTATTATTATTATTATTATTATTATTATTATTATTATTATACCTACAAAGTCAATCAATTTACAAGAAATTGGTAAGGAGCCGAGATATAATCTAGGCCCCCACCCCTCTAGCTATAGTGAACCCAATCCTGCTGAAGATGTGAGCAATTGCACAAGCACCAATATCATGAGTCTTAGTGAACGTCTGAACCCGCCTCAGCAACACAATATCATCCTTCTCTAATTCCCCCAACGAAGTAGGAGAAAGGAAGAAAACCATAGCCAATAGCCCTGCAACGCATCCTATACTTGTCCCACTTTCGATAGGCCGCCGCCGACACAACACAACCAGGTTCGAAGTCAGACAACCCCGATTGTGTCAAAGGTGAAGACCCCGTCATTTCAACACATATATCAAGTCCTCTATCCCAGGAATAAAGCAACACATCTGCTGGTCGTAGAGCCCCGTCGTTCCCTCCAATCAATCCAACGTTAACCTCCTTTCAAGCAGAAATTCCATACTGAAAACAAATATCAACTAGGGTGTCAAGAACAAAGTTGCGCCAATGTTTAATACCCACCATCCCAGCAAAAAAGACACTGCATGATCCCCATAAATATCCTCATCAAAAACCCTTGAGCAAGCAGAATACGGTGTTGAAACGAAGAACAAAGGAATACCCAACTGGTAGCAAAGAACACTACGGTAAGTCGTCTTACCATTCATAGTCTGACCCAAACCCGATATTGGGACCATCCGCAACCAAACCGAAGAGTGATCCCCTTGTTGGGACGTCCATAAGGCAACCTGACGCGGAGATAAGAAGAAAGTTGAATCCGGAGATGCAGTGACCTTCGTGAAATATATATCTGCCAATTTTTTCATGAGTCTAGGGGCAGTGATCTCACTAGGGTTACTTATAAGGTCAGTCTCCACAGTCGTGTTAAAAAGACTAAGAGCACCATCGAAGGCCGGTCCCAAACCAACAATACCAGAATTGCGAAGAAGCGTAGCCTGAAGACCAGAAGACTGGAGACGTGACGCAAGGAAAGCATAATGCCAAACATCACCCGCAGAATCGACACCCAAACCACCATAAGCAAAAGGTAAGGTGACAAGTCGCCATTGCCAATCACCAAAACCAGGCCCTGAAGCAGTTACAATGCGCTCCAAAGAAGCCCGAACGGCCACGTCAAAAGAAACCTGTTCAAAAAGACTAGGAGGACAAGTGCGCATAGCAAAGTAGAGTTTTGAAACCCAGTATACGCACGAAGAAGAAACAACTCGCCTCGGGGATCATCAAGCTTAGCAACAAAATCCTTAGCACAAAGATTTTCGACACTCTCTGCCTCAAAAGAACATGGGTATTATTATTATTATTATTATTATTATTATTATTATTATTATTATTATTATTATTATTATTATTATTATTATTATTACTATTACTAGAGCAAAGCAGTTTCCTCCTCAAAAGAACTTGGGTATTGTTAAATTTCAAAATAGTATGAAATGGGCTTGGCAACCCGAACAAGGAGAAGGAGAGTTTGGTCCACAAACAAGGCTTAGGAACTTCCATACTAAAACCAATTGGCAATACTAGGAGTTACTCCTCTATCTTATAGTGGAACCACCTCTCCTCTTTCTCTAATGTGGGACACTCACAAGTGGGATACAATGGGTCTCAACAGGTATTTAGCATGAGCCACGAAGTTCCCAACTAAAATCGATTAATTGGTAACAATGGATAAGAATATCTTAACTTATGAAGTGATTTTTATCTCCTACTCTTTTTTCAATATGAGACGACTCATATGCAACTATAAGTAAATGGTTAGCTATAAGATTTAACATGTACAAGTATTTGTCTTAAATAGGTCAATCATATAAGATGAATAACAACTTTTTAATAGATAATTAATTAATATAACTTGACCTTTTAGTAGGTCAAGCCAAATAATAATAAGTAAAACATTAATTTAAAGGTACTAATCACACTATACTAATAAATTTTTGGAAAATTTGTCAGGAACTACACGCTTAATAAGGGTATTTGGAAACAACTACCCACTAAAAAATTTTATCAAAAAAACTACCCCCTAAATTTAAAAAGTTAGAGTAGCACTACCCATTTGCATTTTTCGGCGAGAATGTCTGGCGCATGGGCCCACTTTTTCAATTTTTCTCTGAAAAGACAAGATGCAATGACAAATTGGACCTTAATTCGTAACCCTAAGATAAGCAATTTGAATTAAAAGCAATAAATTCAACCAATTTTAAATTATCCTCAATTTCTAAGAACCCTAATTTTTCTAATCGTTACACCCTAACATCAAAATTCATAATTAATGAATTAAAAGAGAAGAATTACCTATGAATTGCATACCCTACTTGTTTTCACTTCTTCAATTAGGAATTTTCAGAAGAAAAATTTAAAAAGTAGGCCCCACATGCCGGACTTTCTCGTCGAAAAATGCAAATGGGTAGTGCTACTCTAACTTTTTCAATTTAGGGAGTAGTTCTTTTGATAAATTTTTTTAGTGGGTAATTGTTTCCAAATACCCCTATTTAGCATGTAGTTCCTGACAATTTTTCCTAAATTTTTGCCACCAATAATGCGTCCCACAATTATAAATGATCACCTTATGACTTCCCCAATCATGCATACATGCTCTACTATTGTACTCAACGTACACCAACACACCACCCATCGTACCTTATTATCTTCTCAAAGAATTTGGAAAATCAACAAAAAAAGAACATTAAGCTACCTAAGAGTGAAAAAATGGAGGGAGAAGCAAAGACATCAATACCAGCTCATGTTTTGATATTCCCATTTCCCTTACAAGGCCACATAAACCCAATGCTCCAATTCTCAAAACGCTTAGCTTTCAAAGGCCTTAAAGTCACCTTAGTCACAACCCAATCAC
Source organism: Chenopodium quinoa (assembly GCF_001683475.1). Classification (NCBI taxonomy): domain Eukaryota; kingdom Viridiplantae; phylum Streptophyta; class Magnoliopsida; order Caryophyllales; family Amaranthaceae; genus Chenopodium; species Chenopodium quinoa. The sequence goes on along the minus strand of NW_018743391.1, from coordinate 1,585,846 downwards.
TATCCAAATTACTTCCCCCTCAGTCCGAGTCCAGTCTGATCCAAATCCGATCCATTAATGATGGCCTCAATGACCGCGAAAAAGTTGATCACGTGGCTTACTTGGAGCTTTTCCAAAGAGTAGTTCCTATAAGCCTAGCTAACCTCCTTAAAGAGTACAAAGTAACAAGCCACCCTGTGAAGTTTATAGTGTATGATAGTGTGATCACTTGGGTCTTAGAATTGGCACGGACGGTTGGGATCGACGGGGCCCCGTTTTTCACTCAAACAGCAGCCGTTCATGCCATACACTACCATGTATATGAAGGAGCATTGAAGTTTCCCTTTAAAAGTTCATTGATCTCAATGCCTTCTATACCTTTGTTAAGGGTAAATGAAATGCCTTCTTTGATTGTTAATCCTGGGATATATCCTTCTCTCAATGACCTTAGTATCAATCAATCTTTGAACTTCCACAAGGCCACTTTGTTGTTCTTCAATACTTTTGACAAGCTGGAATCTCAGGTTATTTTCATCTTCCTACTTCTGCTTTTCTCCTTTTATGTTAAAGAATTTTCCACTTTTATCACTCCTTTCCCACTGTGCTACACATATAACTACTACATCTGTTTTATATTATTTATAACAAATGAGCTTGCACGAACTCTTATGCAAAATTTAATTATGAGTGTTAAATGAAAATAAAAAGATAATGATACATGTGATGAGGAGAGAAAAGACAACTTAAATATATATATATATATATATATATATATATATATATATATATATATATATATATATATATATATATATAATATGACAATTTTTTGTTTTTCTAAGAATTAATTTGTATTTTATTTTTTAGGAAATTTTGTAAAAAAAACTACCAATTAAAGTGCGTGTTTTGAAAACAACTACCTATTAATTTTTTTTTTTTAAAAGAACTACAACAAAGTTGTAAAAAATTTAAGTAGCACTACCACTTTAATAATTCCAACTAGAATATTCGGCATGTAGGTTCTACATTTTACATTTACCTCATAAAATCATCATCTAAATTAACTAAATTACCCCTCATAAAGGTAAAAAGTGATAAAAAGTGAGACCCAAATACCGGAGATTTTAGCCAAAATTGTTAAAGTGGTAGTGCAAATTAAACTTTTTATATCTTTGTGGTAGTTCTTTTAAAAAAAAATTTTAATAGGTAATTGTTTTCAAAACACGTGCTTTAATTGGTAGTTATTGAAAAAAATTTCCTATTTTTTATAGGAAAAAATTGTCTTGATTAGACAAACTTTTATATGTGCCAGCCATTATAGGGGTTACTTTGTTAGTGTTATAGGGGTTTTCAGTTAGTGTTATATGGGTTACTTTGTCAATGCTATATGGGTTAATCATTCAATGTTATAGGGGTTACTCGGTTAATATTTCATTAGCTACTCAATCAGTGTTATAAGGGTTACTTTGTTTTTGTTTTTTTTAATAAGTGGCCACTACATGGTGGTGCTAGCCGCACACAAAACACATTGAACACATTTTCAATGTCGGTCACATCGTGTGGTAAGACTTATTTGGTCAGGGGGTATTCAATGGGTCAAGGGCTATTCGATTAGTCCAGGGCTACTCGGTCGATCAGGGGTTATTCGGTTAGTGTTTTAGTGTGTGTCAACCGGCCTCACGGTGTAGCTAGTCACACAAAAACACGCTGATAAGCATATTTATATTTCATTTCACCTAAATGGAAAATAAAAATGCACAAGTTTTAATTTAAACTTGTAGGTCTTGTTCACTTCACCTTATTTTTGCTGAAACGAAAATATTTTTACTGAATTGAAATTAGTTTTGCTAAACTTAAATTACTTTTACTGAATTGAACTTATTTTTGCTAAACTTAAATTATTTTTACTGAATGGAAATTATTTTTACTAAACTGAAATTATTTTTTACAGATTCTTTGTTATATTTATTTTTCAAAGAAACTAATTTTTTTATTGAACTAAAATTATTTTTATTGGACATTAGTTTTATAAGATGAAGTGAACAGGACCTTACACTATACTAAAAATATATTTTTTTAAATGAAACCGAGTCACCACTAGACTTTTTTTTTTATTTTTTTATTTTTATAATGTTTGGAGTAATCCGTAAAGTTTTTTCAAGAGCCGTATTATAAACCAAAATTTCATAATACCTTTGGAAATATTAGCTAAAAGTGTCACAAAATTTGTATATGAACTTGCCCAACCCGAATAGATCTGATCTGCTGTGGATCAACCCAAACTCTATCTGATTATTCGAATTGACACCCTTAATCCCATATCACAATATTACTTGGTTTTTTTGGTCTTTTGCCACAATATTGTGTTCAGCAACATACCAAGCTTGCTTATGGTGAATGGTGATCATGGGAAATTTCAATAATGTGATGTTGAGATCACAAGTTCAAGCTCCTAAATGTGCTTATGCTTGAATTAGAGGGATTCTCTTACCTCCTCCCACTATATACCCTTATGCTTGCAATTAGAGGGATTCCTTTAATTACCTTCCCACTTTATTCTTAGGAAAAATACACTTTAATAATCCTAACTATTAGCGATTTACTTTCAATAATCCCAACTAAGTTTTATTATCTAATAATCCCAACTATGCTATGAGTTTTCCTCTAGCAGTCCCAACCGGTCAACGAAGAGTCAACGACCTATATATTATAAGAAGTAACCATGACACGTGTCGATACATGATTGGTTCAAAATTAAAAAAAAAAAAAGAAAAAACGCAAATCCCCAGCCACTCCCATCTCCCCTTCCCCCACCGTATAACCCCTCAGCCCAACCCCTTACGGCCTTACCCCACCTGGAACTAGCCGCCGCCACCTTAACACCCTTAAAGAGCCGCCGGACCCATCCCAACCCCTATATCCAACACAACGGCCAGCGGGATTACTTCAATTAACAAACCAAATCAGCACAGTCGTTGATTCAAGAGCCGAGGCTGGTGAGTGGTGACGACCATGGAAGTGACATCGTCGGAGGAGTTTCGGCGGCGAGGAATGAAGAATTTGAGGACAGAAGTTGAAATGGTGAGAGATTGGCCTGGGATTCGAAACGGTGGTAGATCGGGGGTGGGGTTTTACGAGGCTTGAGATTGGGATTCGAGTTGTGTCCGCCATTGATGCAAGTTTCCGGGGGTTGAGATTGCGGTGAATGGCGGTGTTGATTTGCAGGTGGTTTATGGCGGTGAAATTCCGGTGCTATAATTCCGTCAGAGTTCTCGGCTCTCACTAAGCTTGAGGTGTTGGTTTGCAGGTGGTCGATTGCGATTGTGTTGGTTTTGGGGGGTTGGGACTTGGGAGGGGTCGGCTGGCCGGTTTCCGAGGGAGGTCAGGGGTTGGACTAATGGTTTTACGGTGGGGGAAGGTGGAGAAGGGAGTGGCCGGGGTGTCTGGGTTTTTTTTTCTTTTTTTTTTTTTAATTTTTTTTCTAGACCAACCACGTGATGACAAGTGGAATTAAAAAAACAAAAAAAAAAAACATTTACCACTTCAGTAGGTACCCGGTTACTCGAACTGCTGGAGGAAAACTCATAGCATAGTTGGGATTATTAGATAATAAACCTTAGTTGAGATTATTGGAAGTAAATCGCTAATAGTTGGGATTATTAAAATGTATTTTTCCTTATTCTTAAACTTGACTTGCAGTGTAGCTAAATAACTTGTGAGAGGGGTTGATTTAGTAGCCTTTTTTTCATTGTATATGTATACAAAAAAATTATATTATTATAAATGATGATCAACAAACTTATGTATTTCCCAACCATACACTATTTTTTTTACTCCTTAACCAACACCACACCATCCACCATATCTTATCTTCTTAAAGAATTGGGATATTCAACAACTTAAGGAGAACATTAAGCTAGTTAGGAGTAAAGAAATGGAGGAAGAAACACCGACATCAATACCACCACATATTTTGGTATTCCCATGTCCAATACAAGGCCACATAAACCCAATGCTCCGATTCTCAAAACACTTAGCTTCCAAAGGCCTTAAAATAACCTTAATTACAACCCCATCACTATCCAAATTACTTCCCTTATAGTCCCAATCCAGTCCGATCCAAATCCAATCCATTTATGATGGTCTCAAAGACGGCGAAAAACTTGACATTGAGGCGTACATAGAGGTTTTCCAAAGAGTAGTCCCTATAAGCCTAGCTAACCTTATTGAAGAGTACAAAGTAACAAGCCACCCTGTGAAGTTCATAGTGTATGATTGTTTGTTCACTTGGGCCTTAGACTTGGCACGGACGGCTGGGATCGACGGGGCCCCGTTTTTCACTCAATCAGCAGCCGTTCATTCCATACATTACCATGTATATGAAGGAGCATTGAAGTTTCCCTTTAGAAGTTCACTTATTTCAATGCCTTCAATACCTTTGTTAAGGGTTGAGGAAATGCCTTCTTTGATAGTTAATCCAAGGTGTTATCCTTCTCTAAATGACCTTAGTATCAATCAGTCATTGAACTTCCACCAGGCCAGTTTATTGTTCTTCAACACTATTGACAAGTTGGAATCTCAGGTAATTTTTTATTTTAAAAAAATGTTTATGTTTACGAAATTTATAATTTAATGTATATGCTATATAATTAGTGTAACTAACTTGCCTAAGGGCCTATTCACATTTACTTAATTTCAGTTCAGTTCAGTACAGCTCCAATCAGTTCAATTCAGTTCAGTTCAGCTCCAATTAGTTTAGTTCTGTTCAGTTGAGTTCAGCTCCTAATAATTTCCCTCTCTCATAAAATATTCATTTTAGCTCAGTTCAATTCAGTTCAGTTCAACTCCAATCAGTTCAATTCAGTTCAGTTCAGCTCATTTCAGTAAATGTGAACAGGCTCTAAGTATTTACTCCCTCGTTATTTTTTATCCCAATTTGGCCATTCTATTTTATTCTATTCATTTTGCTTTATTCTATTTTATTTTTATATAATGAAATATTAATGAAAATTATATAAGAAAATATTATGAAACTTTATACAACACGTTTTCGTTCTGTCGGCTAACACATATCAAAACATTAATCGGGTAACTCCTGACCGACTGGGTAATCCATGACCGACCGAGTAACCCTTGACCAACCGACTAACCCCTGATTAAGTAACCCCTCAGTGATCGAGTAACCCTCGGCTAAGTAACATCTTACCGATTGAGTATTTCCTGAACAAGGTGTGGCCAACCACATATATATATATATATATATATATATATATATATATATATATATATGAAACTTTGTGCAAAATATATTAATACCTAGCTAACAACATATTTTAATATGTTTTTTTATTATTTTATTAAAAAAACTATAGAAAAAGTTAATACATAAGTAATGAAAAAAAGTTTAATGTGTCAATTATTTTGGGACAACCGCAATAAATGAATTCAGGCGACAACAGTAGATTTAGTGATGACAATAAAATAAATAATTTTCCTTGACCCTTTTGTAGGTCAATCCTAATCTAACTTTGAAGATACCAACTACACAATATCACTTGATTTTTGCCACCGATAGTAATGTGTCCCACAATCATAAATCAACCTATGAGTGCCCCAATCATGCATTACTATTTCACTCCTCAACCTACACCAATACACCATCCATCACATCTTATCTTCTCAAAGAATTGAGAATTCAACAAAGAAGAACATTAAGCTAGCTAGGAGTGCAAAATGGAGGAAGTAACCAAGACATCAATACAACCTCATGTGTTGGTATTCCCATTTCCTATACAAGGCCACATAAACCCAATGCTCCAATTCTCAAAACGCTTAGCTTCCAAAGGCCTTAAAGTCACCTTAGTCACAACCCAATCACTATCCAAATTACTTCCCCCTCAGTCTGAGTCTAGTCTGATCCAAATCCGATCCATTTATGATGGTGTAAAAGACGGCGAAAAACTTTATCATGAGGGCTACGTAGAGCTTTTCCAAAGAGTAGTCCCTATAAGCCTAGCTAACCTTATTGAAGAGTACAAAGTAACAAGCCACCCTGTGAAGTTCATAGTGTATGATTGTTTGATAACTTGGGTCTTAGACTTGGCAGGGACGGTTGGGATCGACGGGGCCCCGTTTTTCACTCAATCAGCAACCGTCCATTCCATACACTACCATGTTTATGAAGGAGCAATAAAGTTTCCCTTTAAAAGTTCATTGATTTCAATGCCTTCAATTCCTTTATTAAGGGTTAATGAAATGCCTTCTTTGCTAGTTAATCCAGGAATATATCCTTCTCTCAATGACCTTAATATCAATCAATCTTTGAACTTCCACAAGGCTAGTTTGTTGTTCTTCAATACTTTTGACAACTTGGAATCTCAGGTAATTTTTTATTTTAAAAAATGTTTATGTTTTACTTGTATTATTTTAGGAAATTTTGTCAAAAACTACAAATTAAAGTGCGTGTTTTGAAAACAACTACTTATTAAAAAAAATTTAAAAGAACTACCATAAAATTGTAAAAAGTTTAAGTAGCACTACCACTTTAATAATTCCAACTAGAATATTCGGCATGTAGGTTCTACTTTTTACCTTTGCATCATAAAATCATCATCTAAATTAACTAAATTACCCTTCATAAAGGTAAAAAGTGATAAAAAGTGAGACCCAAATACCGGAGATTTTAGCCAAAATTGTTAAAGTGGTAGTGCTAGTTAAACTTTTTATATTTTTGTGGTAGTTTTTTTAAAAAAAAAAATTTAATAGGTAGTTGTTTTCAAAACACATGCTTTAATTGGTAGTTGTTGACAAAATTTCCATTTTTATGACTAAGTTGCCTAAAGTTTTTATATAAATATGTTTGTTAATGGGAAGCTTTTGATGTAGTTTATACTAAAGTAGTTTCAACCACATGAATCACCATCACTAGATGATAAATTTGTCTTGTTTCAATATATGGCCAAGGTTTATTTATTTATTTTAAATTTTTAATAAGGTATACACAAACCTTTTATGGTGTGGCTGGTCATACCGTGTGACCAACCATTACTTCATTAGTGCTATAGGGGCTACTCGGTCAATGTTATAGCAATTACTTAATCAGTGTTACAGGGATTACTCGGTCAGTATTATACGAGTTACTTGGTTTAGTGTTATAGGGACTATTTTATTCTTTTACAAGTGACCACATGGTGTAGCCAGCTGCACAAAAAACAAACTGGTCCATATTAGAAATTTCTAAAGTCATAAAATGGACCAAAATTTATTGATCAAATAGAAAAGTAGGTCCATTTATTAGTTATGATCTTGTACTGCTAATCTGCCATCAGGAAAAATAATTGGGAACTCTTTACACATCTTTAGTTAACTTAAAAACTTATTACAAGCTCTTGCCCCTATTTAATATCCCACGTTTGATTTTGGGGTCGTTTTTAACAGAATTTAGTTGATATACTATTGTCCAATGTTGTCCTTATCATTCATTGATTTCATTTCCATCATAACAAGCAACATTACTTTGAAAATCTTAGCTAAACATGTCATAAAGGTGACCTATTATTTTGGAATAACATAGCAAAAGGTCACACAATTATTTAAGGGCGAGGGAGCATCAATTTAAGTTTGAAATTATATTGACAATTGCTAACTAACATTTGTGATCAGGTACTAGACTGGATGAGAAGCCAATGGCCTATAAAAACAATAGGACCAGCCATCCCCTCAATGTACTTGGACAAACGCTTGGAAGATGACAATGAATATGGCCTAAGTTTCTTCAAGCCCGAAACCGATGCTTGCCTACAATGGCTTGATGCAAGAGAAACTAGTTCAGTTGTCTACATTGCAATGGGAAGCTTGGCTTCTCTTGGAGCAGAGGAAATGGAAGAAATAGCTAAGGGTGTAATAAATACCGAAAAGCATTTCTTATGGGTTGTTAGAGCTTCAGAAGAAGATAAGCTTCCTCCAAATTTCAAAGAGGAAATATCAGGGAAAGCTTTAGTTGTCAATTGGTGCCCTCAGTTAGCCGTTTTGGCTCACCGGGCAATAGGGTGTTTCGTGACACATTGTGGGTGGAACTCGACTTTAGAAGCTATAAGTATCGGGGTTCCCTTGGTGGCAATGCCTCAGTGGGTAGACCAACCTACCAATGCCAAGTACATAAACGACGTTTGGAGAAATGGTGTTAGATTAAAGGTTGATGAAAAGGGTATTGTAACAAGGGATGAACTGAAAGCCTGCATACTAGAAGTGATGGAAGGAGAACGTGCAAGCGAAATCAGAAGCAACGTCGCAAAATGGAAGAAATTGGCTCAAGAGGCTATGGATGAAGGTGGTAGTTCTGATAGGAACATTGAGGAATTTGCTGCTAAACTGAAAAACATATAGGATTTTTTGATAGCTCAGTAACCTGTTTATGAATTGTTATGCTGCTTGGACTTGTAGCGACTTGCTGTTTGTTACCTTCAGTCGTAATTGACTCATTGTACTCCTTCCGGCCTTCAATAATACAATAGAGTAAATTTTATAACTCGGGTCATCCCTCAGTTTTAGTAAACTACATATTCGTCACACCAAAACAGACACTTACATTATCAATTAATTAAGGTAACATGAAAAAATTTACGAAGAAAAAAAATGATACGAGTAGGTTACAGTGATTGAAAAAAAATAGAGTACTAATTAATTATCGGTTATTGCTGCAATGAAACCATCAGATGTACTCTGAAAAGATTGACAGACAGTAGATATAATAACTAGAAAAAACAAGGAAATAAATTTATGGTTTATATTAGCGTTGAGAGTTACAATTCTTACAAACTACTGGGATTGTAAGACCAGCTGTAGTGCCTATATAAACAGAGCAACACCAGCACCATTTTAAAACAGATGCGGGAGCTCCAATTTCTATATCGGGGTTAATATACTTCTAATACTTGTGGTTCATTAAATGGTAACCTATAGGATGGGGGAAGCTAGAGCATCAATATAAAAGGTAAAGGCAAGCCTTGATATCAGTCTCGTCTCTCTGGCTCAGTTGTGTTGTCATCCTCAGCTCGGTGGCCCAATCTGACAATGTCTTCAACAAGAATCTTTCCATCTGGTGCAACATCAGTTATATAAATCTTTTTTATTAGCTTGATTATTGTTTAGAAAGTACTTATATGTAATATGAGAAACAGTACAATAGCCATCAGATAACATTCAGGGCAAAAATTATCACACACATTACCCGCCTTATTAATCAAAGACTATGTATAGATTGTCTCGCTTTGCTTAGTAATTTACCTCTATCTTTTGCAAGGTTGCTAATTAACTCTTCAACACCCTCCTTGCCAAATCTGTGCTTCAAGTACATAGCAGCAGCAGCCACTTCCTCAGGTGTCACTTTCCCGTCAAAGTCCCTGTGCAGTAAAAGTGTTAGTTATAGTGAGACTTGCAGATAATGGCATCAATTTCTAATTTTCTATCCATCTCCAAATATCAAGTTACTAGCTTGCAAAACCTTGAAATGTAATCCTGTACTCATTTTTAGAATTTTCAAACAACTTGAAAGAAGAAGCCAACGAGCATCCAATTATTTCATTATGGCTACCAAGCATCTTAGCTTCATTTACATTCACCGCTTTTAAGAGACTCCAGAAGGTCATGCAAGTAGATTTTATATGAGTTTGTATACATACATTATTTACATAAACTTTTTGTTATCTACTTACAAATTATAAGTCTGAAGATAAATTGAAATAATATCCAAAGCAGTTAACTAATTCACCTGTCTAGTAGCTGCCAGCGATCACCTATTTTGGCATCCACATCGTCAATTTCTTTTTCCAGTTTCTGAAGCATCTCATCAACCTACCAGCATGAATAAGAAAAAGGATAATTTGAATTTTAGTACCTCAAATATGGGGGTAATTGAATTTTAGTACCCATCTAAAATTTTATTTTAAATTAGTACCTCAAAAATGACTAAACTATAGATATCAGTACCTCCGTCCATGTTCCGTTGAGTTTTCCGTTAGTGGGGCCCTTTATCTAATTATTTAATAATTTAATTTATTAAAAAAAAAAACATTTTATAAGAAAAAAAAAAAAAAAAAAAAAAACTAATAAAATAATTAAAAAAAAAAAAAAATCAGCCACACCGGCGCTGGCCACCCCTTCCCCGAAACCCTAGCGCAACCACCACCATCTTCCCTCCCATTCTCGTTCCTGGCCGCGGCACCCCACCCCCTCCCTTTCCCTTTCCCTCCCTGTTTTCCCCTTCCCCTTCCTCGTTCCTGGCCGCGGCGATGTGGTGGATTTCAGATAAGGTGGGTTTCGTATATGGGGTTTTAGGGTTCGTCGGTTGTGGGTTTTAGGGGTTTCTGGGTTCGTCGGTTGTGCGGTGGTGGGTTTTAGGGGTTTCTGGGTTCGTCGGTTGTGGGGTGGTGGGTTTCTGGGTTCGTCGGTGGTGGGGTTGTGGGTTTTGGGGGTTCGTGGGTGGTGGGGTGTGGTGGGTTTCTGGTTTCGGGTGTTCGTGGGTGGTGGGTTTATGGCACCCCTGGGCTTCCTGCCTGGCCGCGGCGGCAGCTGCTGTGGCTGGGCTTCCTGCCTGGCCGCGGCGGCAGCTGCTGTGGCTGGGCTTTGCTCCAGGGAAGGGGAAAACAGGGAGGGAAAGGGAAGGGGTGGCCGGCGCCGGTGCCAGGGGAATTCGGCCACCAACAGCCGGAAGCCGGCGCCGGCGCTGGTGTCAGTGGCTGTTTTTATTTTTTAAAGTTTTTTTTTTTATAAAATGTTTTTTCTTTTTTTTTTAATAAATTAAATTATTAAATAATTAGATAATGGGCCCCACTAACGGAAAACTTAACGGAACTAGACGGAGGTAGTGAAACCTATAGTTTTGTCATTTTGGAGGTACTAATTTAAAATAAAATTTTAGATGGGTACTAAAATTCAATTACCCCCTTATTCGAGGTACTAAAATTCAAATTTTCCTAAGAAAAACTTAAAAAGTGGTTTAATGCTAAAAGTAATCAGCATTGGATCATGAATCTATAGAAAATCCAAACTTACCTGTTCTATGAGAGCTGATGAAGCCTTGTCCCGAACAGCTACTTCAGCAGCATGGTCACTTTCTTCTCGAGCAGCTTTATACGCTTTCAGAGCATCGGCTTCACCATCAGTACCCTCTTTCTCAACCATGGTATTATACAGATCTATCTGAAAGGATCAACGAATACCAAACACCAGAAATGAAGCAAGATCATAAAAACGAAAATTTTGCACAGAAGTGTACAATTTCTTAGAGGTGATTTTCCATATTCAGTTTGCTCTATTTCCAAGAATATGTTTCAAGTACAATTCTGTAGGAGGTACTTGGTCACACTAAAACCCAGTAATAGAACATAGAAGCATATCATTTATTTCTAGCAATGCTCCTTTTCCACTTTTTTTGATGGCAGATTGGGTGAAAGGGAAAGCATAGACGCCACCACCAGAGAGCATGTGTTTAGGGTAAATAAACATGCTCACAAATCAATATGCAAGCAGTATAAATCTGACCCAAATAATCTTCACGATAGGTAGTAAAAATTAGGCAGCTAAATTCAGCTGTCAAGTTAATCACGAGATATCAAAGTTCCAACTTTGAGTAATGAAATAAATCTCAAACATAACCCATACTATGTACATGATATATACATATGATAATTTTAAAATACCAAAATCAAGCCAAAGAAACATAAAGAACCCCAAAGAAAAATGATTGCGGAGCTCAGTCACACAAACATAAAATAAATACAGAGCGAGATGTCATGGTCTAACTCATAGTCCCCATGTATCATTGGGTGTGTGGGTATAGCAACATAGGGAGCACTCATTGACTTCCTTCGATTGGGGGAAATTATATTTTGGAATTCGCATATATTTCTTCTGAACACTCAAAATGACGGTAACATAATAATGGGCCTAGACGAGCTTCAATTGGGCTAAAACTTGAGGGTCCACCATTTTTTGGGTCAATGAGGATAATGGTTGAGCTACTATTTTGTCGAATCCCGGATAAATTCTAGAGTTCTTGGCAGCCCAACTGTAATTACTTAGAGGCTAGGAATTTTATGGGGATTTCCGGAAGCATGTACCTAGGAGAGCCTAGACCAGAACTTGTAAGGAAGTGCGTAGAAACCTCTAGGAATTATAAGCATCTGTACATACATTCAAGAAAACTCACTTGTCCTTCTCTCAAGCACTACAAAGTAATCCTTATAATGATAAGCATTCTACTCTCTTTTAATTAGCAAGACTTTATGTGTCTTCTGACGTGAGTGTGAAGTAAGTGGCAGCAACGAACCGAAAAGCATAGAGAGTACTATGCCGTTCTTTGATCCACCCTCCCTCCACCAAAATAAAATATAATTTTCGCATAATAAAGCTAATGATAAACGAAGAAAACCCAAAATTAGAATTAGCACCTTCAGGATATATATGATCAGTGTATATTAATACTAGTGCATACCTCTTTGTTGACGAGCCTCAGGAACTCCTCACGTTCCCCGCTCACTGACTGCAAAGTTAATACAAATGTACTCAGTATCAATTCAGATTAGTCAATTCAACAGGTTACATGACTGAAGAAAACAAGGTTTCTACAATTATCATACAGAAGCAGAAGCCAAAACAGCCAATGCACGACTGAGTTCACAGAGCTGTTCTTGTTTTTCAGCTGCTCTTATTCTTGCTTGTTCTTGTGATTCTCTTGCTGTTGTGATGTTCATCTCTTTCAATGCAACATCTATGTCATCCTTTGCAGAGCCTTTGGTCTCGGCATCTTCTTCGTTCCTCTCTTCTTCATCCTGTGAGTTAATCAGATAAAGCAAAATCTATAATCGAATACCAAGGTGAAAAGAAAGAGAACGGCATAATCTCCACAGCCCCCTCCCCACAAAACCAAAAAACAAAGGAACCAGAAGTTCCTTACGTACGGTTTCAGTATAACCATAGGTCTTTAAGAAAGTAACCAAAATTCGTACAAAGCAATTTTTTGCAAAATGATATGCAGGAGTGAGAGGGAGGAGGGACTAAATGAGCATAACAGAATAGGAGTCAACACCTTAATTAGCTCCTCCTGCATCTCCAAGTATTCCAATTTCCTCCTCCTCTCCGAAACAGAATCTTCAGAGGGCAAAGATGTGACACCAATGGTATCTACAACCTCATCTGGAAGAGAAGACAAAGTTGCCTGCACGACCTCTTCGGGCTTCAGCTTTCCGGACACCATAAAAGCCCTGCTACCCAAAAAAAATAAAAAAATAAAAAGAGGATGATGATTTCATGTACCTTTTAAGTTTCACAAAGCTTTCTAATCATACTTCACACACATCCATATGTTAGTGTACGCTACCTGGAAAGGATTAACAAGGAAGACGGGACAGAGTGATTGAGGGACAGATCCAGCCAGTCGCGAAGCTGCAGACAGAAGTTAATAACCCTTTATATTCAGTACAAATCGTAGCCTCTTATTAAAATCATTATTTTTGGGGTAATTTCTACTAAAAAGTCAGTAGTACAGCTGAGCAACATGGGATGGAAAAATGGTAACAATCCCTACCATGTAACTCCACCGAAGGCATTAATGAAATTATACCACAATACGGTACATACCATGCCTTGATCCACAAATATTTACTGTTGTATTTTAGTTTTAACAGCTACAGTATTTCTTTAAATAAATAATTAAAAAAAAAATTAAACACTATACTTAATGATTTTTTGGAGCTTTAAATAGACACCCATTTGACATATTTTGATACAAAAACTAATCTATTGTAGGAGAGAGGAAACATAGGAAAGCGAAAGATAGGTAACTTTCTTTAATATTTATGAGTGGGATGAAGTTTTTTTTTTTTTTTTTTTTTTTTTTTTTTTTGTTTTATGACGGGATGAGTGAGATGAAGTTTTGATGCAAAGAAATCATGGGATGATATAGATGATGTGGAGGAGTCAGAAAGTAGTAGAGAAAGAAGGATGGTATAAAATCTTTTACCAAGGTTGGGAATGCTCTTAGAGCAACACATTATAGCTTGCCATGTCCATTGTTTAAAAAAGAGTGCCTAAGGTACTAAGCCAAGGCGCACCTAGGTGCAGCAGATCCATTGTTTAAAATAGCGCGCCAGGCAATTAGGAATTTAAGGCAAAACACTTTTTTTGCACTAGGCGATGCATTCAAAGGGGCACACTTCACTCAATTTTTTTAGATGTATTCAGTGCCCTTCAAAAAGGAGCACCCAGGTGCAGCAGGAACTCCATTGCTCTAGTATGCCTTGTGCTACTTTTTGCTCTAATGGACTATTTGTCAATTAAACTTTTGATTTTAAATTTAAATAATATCAATTAAAATACTGTTAAATTATGCCTTGAATAAGATTATATGGCACATGAATATGACTACCTTGGGCACCAAGTGTCTTACTTGGGCACCAATCTTGGTAATACTTGGGCACCAAGTGTTATACTTGGGCACCAAGCTTGGTAAAGTTTACCTTGGGCTCCAAGGTTAGGAGGTCTATAAATACCCCTTAGGATTAGTCATATTCATTCATTCATTCCATAAGTAGTATTTCATATGGTGATACTCATGGGGAATAATCATGGGATATATTCATGGGGATATTGAATGGGGATATTCAATATCACTTTGTAATATATAATCTGTAATCTGGAAAAGATCCTCAAGATCAATAAAAGGTTTTTCTCTCGTCTGTCCGTGGAGGTAGCCAATTTGATAATTGGTGAACCACGTAAATCTGTGTGTTCTTGTTAATACATTCTCATCTTGTTTCTCCCTCACATCCGTCATAACAAGTGGTATCAGAGCTAAGGTTCAATCTTAGTGAGGGAGATGTCTGGGGTGAATGTGAAAATCGACAAGTTCACGGGGAGAAATAGTTTTAGCCTATGGCAGATCAAGATGCGGGCGTTGCTGAAGCAACAAGGGATGTGGGCACCATTGACAAAGAAGTCAGTGGGTCCGGAAACCGCTGATATGACCATTCTGGAGGAGAAGGCACACTCGACAATAATGTTGTGTCTTGCAGACGATATCATCACCGAGGTCGCGCAGGAGGAAACCGCATCGTGGTTGAAATTGGAGAGTTTGTACATGACAAAGTCTCTAACCAACAAGTTGCTTTTGAAGCAACGCCTGTTCAGTCTGCGTATGAATGAAGGTACACCTCTCAGAGATCACCTAGATCAATTGAATACAATTTTGCTAGAATTGCGTAATATTGATATTAAGGTTGATGATGAGGATGCAGCTTTATTACTGTTAGTCTCTTTACCGCTTTCATATGAAAATTTTGTGCAATCTTTCATTAATGGTAGAGATACTGTGACCCTAGAAGAAGTTAGATCTGCTCTTCATACTAGGGAACTACGCCATAAGGCATCTGGCAGTACAATCAAGCCTCTGGATTAATATGGCCAGTGGAGGTAAGGGGCATGGAAATGCCGGGAAAAGGAAAAATAAGAAACCCGAAAGTTTCAAGGAAGGTTCTAAACCAACTGTTGTCTGTAATTACTGTAAAGAAAAGGGGCATTGGAAAAGGGAATGTCCCAGGAGAGCTAAATCGCAAGAAAAGTCTGGCTCTGCTGCTGTAGCAGTTCGAATTCTGAAGATGACATAGCTCTAGTTGCAGGTGAACAAACACATTATACCGATGTGTGGGTTCTAGATTATGGAGCATCATACCATATATGTCCACGTAGAAAGTGGTTTACTACCTACGAGAAGGTAGATGGGGGAAATATTTCAATGGCCAATAATGCAATCTGCAAGGCAATTGGGATAGGCTCCATCAAGATCCGGACACATGATTCAGGCATGTTCCACAAATGACTAAGAATTTGATTTCTCTTAGCAGTTTCAGGGGTGAAGGTGGAGTAATGTATGTCTGCAAGGGTTCAAATGTAGTCCTAAAATGTGTCAAGCATGGTACCTTGTATTTTCTACAAGGGTACACTCTATCAGATTCAGTTGCGGTTGCTTCATCTAAAATGCAGAAAGGGGATATGACCAGGTTATGGCACATGAGGCTTGGACATATGAGTGAGAGAGGAATACAAATCCTCTCCAAGGCAGATCTTCTAAGTGGTCATAAGGTCACGGACCTTGACTTTTGTGAGCATTGTGTTTTGGGAAATTACATCATAGCAAATTTCCTAAAGGCATTCACAGAACTAAAGGCACTCTTGATTATATTCACTCGGATTGTTGGGGCCCTTCACGTGTGGAATCGTTGGGAGGTCACAGATATTTTGTGTCGTTCATTGATGATTTTTCAAGAAAAACTTGGGTGATCTTAATGAAAGACAAAAGTGAAGCTTTCAAGAATTTCCAACAGTGGAAGGCGTTAGTGGAAAAGCAAGCTGGGAAGAAGATTAAGAAGCTACGAACCGATAATGGTCTGGAATTTTGTTGGTTTGATTTTGACGAGTTTTGCAAAAACGAAGGGATTGCTAGGCATTACACGGTAAGGGATACACCACAGCAAAACGGTGTAGCAGAACGAATGAATCAGACACTTTTGGAGAGGGCTCGATGCATGCTCTCTAATGCTGGATTGACTAGAAGATTCTGGGGAGAAGCAGTCAGTACGACATGTTATCTGATCAACCGTGGACCGCATACTGGAATTAACCTTAGAACACCTTATGAGGTGTGGTCTGGTAAGCCTGCTGATTACTCAATTTTGAAAGCTTTTGGTTGCAATGTTTATTATCATGTAAATGAGGGTAAGTTGGAACCACGAGCAAAAAGGGGAGTATTCGTAGGGTGTGGAGATAGGGTTAAAGGATATAGAATATGGTCCCCATCGGAGAATAGGGTTATACTTAGTAGAAATGTTGTCTTTGATGAAAATTCTATGTTTAACCTTATTGTAAAATCCACAATTGGATCAGATAGTGGTAGTGTTGACAAACAGGTGGAGCAGCAAGTCACTCATGATGAGAGTGATGAGGGAAAGGAAGAAGATGTTCAACACGATATTTCTTCAACACCAATTTTGAAAAAACTTGGTCTAGCTCTGGATCGCTCTAAAAGGGCGAATTTTGGGAAACCTCCAAATAGGTTTGGTTTTGAAGACATGGTGGCTTGTGCACTACAGGTTGCCAAAGAAGTGGATGTCTACGAGCCATCTACTTATATTGAAGCGGTTACATGTACGGAGTCTACCCATTGGCTTGCTGCAATGGGAGACGAAATTGAGTCACTTCACAAGAATAAGACTTGGGATCTTGTTCAAAGGCCTCCTTGTAAATGGGTTTTCAAGAAAAAGGAGGGGATAAAATCTGAGGAGGGGATCAAGTATAAAGCTCGATTAGTTGCAAGAGGGTTCACACAAAGGGAAGGAGTAGACTACAATGAGATATTCTCACCTGTGGTTCGACATACTTCAATCAGGGTACTACTAGCAACGGTTGCACATCGGGAGTTGGAACTTGAGCAACTAGATGTTAAAACAGCTTTCCTACATGGAGAGTTGGAAGAGGATATATACATGACCCAACCAGATGATTTTCAAGTTCCGGGAAAGGAAGAATTTGTTTGCAAGTTGAAAAGGTCCTTATATGGGCTAAAGCAATCTCCCAGGAAATGGTACAAGAAATTTGATAGCTACATGGTGGAGCTAGGCTACAACAGGAGTCCGTATGATTGTTGTGTATACCACAACAAGTTGGCAGATGGATCTCGTCTACTTAGTCCTATATGTAGATGATATGTTGATAGCTGCAAGAAACAAGTTGATATTCAGAAGTTGAAGGGCCTCCTCAGTGCCGAGTTCGAAATGAAGGATTTAGGTGCGGCTCGAAAGATTTTGGGCATGGAGATTTATAGGGATCGGAGTCAAAAGAAACTTTTCTTATCACAAAAAGGTTACATTGAGAAGATTTTGTCTAGGTTCGGCATGTCAACGGCTAAGCCTATAGATACTCCAAGTGCGGCCAATGTTCATTTATCGGTTGCTTTTGCGCCTAAGTCGGTTGAGGAGAAGGAGTACATGTCTCGGGTTCCCTATGCTAGTGTAGTAGGGAGTTTGATGTATGCTATGGTTTGCACTAGACCGGATCTTGCACATGCTGTCAGTGTTGTCAGTAGGTTCATGAGTGACCCTGGTAAGGAGCATTGGCAAGCAGTGAAGAGGATTTTTCGTTACCTTAGAGGTACGTCTGATGTTGGTCTCATTTATGGTAGTGATGTGGCATGCTTAGTTACAGGTTTTTCGGATTCCGATTATGCTGGGGATGTAGATGGTAAAAGGTCTATGACTGGTTCACTCTTGGTGGTTCTGTTGTTAGTTGGAAAGCTACTTTGCAGCCTACAATGACTTTATCTACTACCGAAGCAGAGTACATGGCCTTGACAGAAGCGGCTAAGGAGGGAATTTGGCTAAAAGGACTAGTCAGTGATTTAAAAATACATCATGATCAGGCAACGGTGTATTGTGACAGTTTGAGTGCAATATGCTTGGCCAAGGATCAAGTACATCATGAGAGAACTAAGCACATTGATGTCAGATATCATTTCTTGCGAAGTGAGACGAGAATTAAGGTGAAGAAAGTAGGTACTGCTAATAACCCTGCCGATATGTTCACCAAGCCGGTTCAGCAGAGTAAGTTTCAACATTGTTTGAACTTACTAAATGTTCGAGGTTGTTAGTAGCCCTCGGGGGCTAATCTGGAGCTCTTATGAGCTAATTTGGTGTCCTACGGGGCAAATTTGGTATGGTTGTCTTTTGGGACAAATCTGGTTATAGGGAGAGTCTGGGCATTGTGATCAATGCATCTGGTTTTGTGAGAGGATTCAAGTCAAGGTGGAGATTGTTAAATTATGCCTTGAATAAGATTATATGGCACATGAATATGACTACCTTGGGCACCAAGTGTCTTACTTGGGCACCAATCCTTGGGCAACAAGTGTTAAACTTGGGCACCAAGTGTTATACTTGGGCACCATGGTAAAGTTTACCTTGGGCTCCAAGGTTAGGAGGTCTATAAATACCCCTTAGGATTAGTCATATTCATTCATTCATTCCATAAGTAGTATTTCATATGGTGATACTCATGGGAATCATGGGATATATTCATGGGGATATTCAATATCACTTTGTAATATATAATCTGGAATCTGGAAAAGATCCTCAAGATCAATAAAAGGTTTTTCTCTCGTCTGTCCGTGGAGGTAGCCAATTTGATAATTGGTAACCACGTAAATCTGTGTGTTCTTGTTAATACATTCTTATTTTGTTTCTCCCTCACATCCGTCATAACAAATACCAACTTAGTTTGCTCTACAAAACAAATTTGTTTGCCAAAGCTTATTAACAATATGTGTAACAATAGTGTAGCTACTAGCTTGAGATTTTTATATGTTTGCAAGCAACATTTTCCCAACCGTTGAGGTTGCTATTATTTGATGAAATTTCCGTCCTGGCTAAAAGTATAAGATTTATATGTGATGCAATGAATTATGACAAAGGTTGATTAGTGTGAAGTCAAAGAGTCACAGGTACAATATTGAGAAAAAGATTGAATTTTCGAATGAAAATATATCTTATGGTCAGCTTCTCTTCGAAAAGAGCATCACCCACAATATCAAAGCAGTATGATGGAATCTCACTAAACAAAGAAAAAGCTTTTATTTATCAAAAAACACTCCATGAGTAATATTCTGTAAACATAACAGGAAGAATTGCTTAGATATGCCCACAAAGTGAGGCCTATTAAGGAAGATTATTTATTCACAACATCAAACAACTACATTACTCACACCAAGTAAATCACTTACAAAATGATGTTTAAAGAAACAATTGGAAGTGATAAGAGAAAAATATTTGTGAGAAAAAGCATACCAGCTGGCGCATTTCCTCCACTGAAACTATTCCAAGCATGCCACGTTCTCTGCATTCTTCACGAAGTTCAGCTTCTGAAAGTGACTCAATACCCTCTGCTTGAATCAACCTATCATCAGCTTTAATTCTGTGGTTTCAATTTAACCAGAAAACAAGGAAACAGAAAACATGAGCAAAAGTAAAAAAACCCTTCACTACATAATACACAATGCATTCTATAATTAGACATAATCTATAAATCTGCATACTATTTTTGCACTTTTTTTTTTCATTTTTTAATTACATTTGACAGTGAGACTCCCTACGTTTTTTTTTTTTACAAATGCACCATTTGGAATTTCTCGCTTGTCAATGCACATTTCATATCCTATGTTTGGTTATGAAGAGAAGGTTTGATCACCCTTTTGCTTCACTAATTAGGAATACCACCAATTCTAAATTTTAAGCCTACCCTCACCCTTTCTCCCTTACGTTACAACCTTTGGAAAAGCCTTTTGACCTAAAACGGATTTCCAGCTGGGAGCGCCCGCTCCATAATAAGGACCCGCTTCTCAGCTAGGAGCGCCCGCTCTTAAGCCTTGCACGCCTGCTCCACCACCTTCAGGGTCTTGTTTGATTCCTCTCAATGAATGATACGATCATAAGAATATTAATTTTTATAATTTTGACTACGCAACTAAAGATATCAACAATCAAAGATATGCATTAGCAAATATGCACAACCAAAATACAAAGAAATAAAAACGGAAAAAGTATCTTATATAATCTTTTAGTAAAAATTTTGATATTTTGAAAGTATATATTGAGATGAATATAAAAAATTCTGTCAAATGATTTAAGTTTACCTTATGTATAAATCACAAAAGATGGTCAAGGGGAATGCGTGAATGATACAAAACCTCGTATAGTGAAATCATCAAAGAATGGTTCCAATAATGCGTCTTATACTTCCAGTTATTGTATATTTATTTTTACATTTTTCTCTTTATTCTTGGCGATGCCCTTCTCATACGTACGAAAGAGAAGATCATGACTTGTTCATGTGTTTTTTAATATGAAGTAATGTCAAGGATTTTTTTTTTAATCCTATTTTCAATACTGTTCAACTATACTTCAAATATTTAGATATTGATGTATAATAATTGTAACAATTCTTAATTTAGTAAGAATCCACCACTATTATATTTCTTCTCTCTCCCACTAACCCCACTTGCATAAATATTTTAATACATCTCTATCCTTCTTAGTTCTTACCCCACTTATACTACTCCCTCCGTCCCTTTTTTACATTCCTGTTTGTAAAATTACACGAAAATTAAGGAACTAAGAATAAAACAAATAACAATAAAACAAAACACAATGGGAAGTACAAAACATTAAATAATGTCTTTGAGTAAAACAAAGATAAATTAATATTTAATGATGCCATGTCATCAATCCTTCGAGAGAGAAAAAAAAAAAGCTCCTATTGGAAAATTAAGAACCAATCATAATCATCTAAATTTAGGCACAAGGATTCTTAATTTTTTTTAGAGGAAAATAAAAGTGAAAATAGGAAAGTAAGAGTGAACATTAATTACAAAACAGAAAAAGAGGGATAATTTGGGATATTTGAAAAAAAAAATACTTACTAAAAAAGGAAAGGAGGAATGTAATTTTGGAATACCCAAAAAGGAAAGGAAGAATGTAAAAAAGGGACAGAGGGAGTACTTTTTTTTTATTATTTCTCTCTCCAACTAACAATTAAATGTATCTCCATGGCTCCACCAACTATACTTTATATTATAAAATTCACCCTATGATCCCTACTCTATAAATTTCCTAAAACCGTGTGCAAGCCCTACTATTGCGATTATTACGAACGGATGGAGTAGCGATTTCAATAGTTATTGTCCCCATGCAAGTCCATCTAATAGATCACTTCAGCCATGACAATGATGAAAATTAAACTTACCGCTTCAGCTTATCACGAAGATTGTAACGCAAATATGCATCTGTACCAAAAGGACTGATTCCCATATATTTACACATGTTCACTAATCGTGGCCTGAAACAGAAAGTCAGAAATGCATTAATAGCCTTTTTTGTATAATTGCATCAATAGTGAGGAAGGAAACAACACTAGGCAGGGGTTGCGCAAAAAAAGACGGTCAATACTGATAACAGCTACACAGATTGCAGCAGAGGAAAGAAATGAACCTGCTGATATTATCAAGGGTGAGTTCATCATTGAATAGCTTTGCAAAGCCCAATATTTCTTCATTTGAGACACTATCACCTTTTCTAACCTAAAACAGCATTTATTTGCCTCAATACAAGATGAACACCAAGAGCAAAGAAATAAAATAAAAAACTCAAAATAATATCAACCTACTTTGTTCAAAAACTCATCAAGGTCTTCAGCAGTTTTCTTCATCTCTCCACTGTGTGAATTTTGCACTTCTTTGGACATTTGTTTAACAGTGTCCTGAAGAAACTTTGCATATTCTATTCTTGCAGTTAGTCTTCGCTTTAAGGCGTCCTATAAGATGCATCCATTGTTAATGAAGATATTATGCTAGCAATAATGTTAAGTGCATTATGAGATACCACATAGATATTTACACAATCACTATCCCTGACAAGAACACCCCAGGTATGAATAAAATAACCATCCCAGGTATGTCATCATTTGCAGAACACCACCTATCTAATATCTGGCAGTAGAATCAAGTTTTCTTGGACATGGTTTGATTAACTCAGACAAGTATCGATTTGATAGAAATCTCTTCAATAACCATGAAACCCAAATCTTACATCAACACATCATATAGCTTCCAACAAGATAAATAGATAATACTATAACAAGAACAGGACTGGATCTAATCTGCATAAGCAACACATTTCAAGTGATAGCCAGCTAAAAAGGATAGGGTTTGGTCAAGTGCATATACCCTTTTTTAGGGATGGCCAAGTGCCTAAATAAATAAATAATTATAATAATTACCCTTTCTCTCCAAAAGATGAATAAGTTCATTCAATTTGCACTCCTATCCGTTAGAGTAAAAAGCAGTTGGCATCAGATCAAGGACCTTCTGAAATAACCTTTTTGCAAAATTGCAAATAGCAACTGCAGGTGTATTGTTCATTTGATCCCCCTCCCCCCCCCCCCTCTTTCTGTTCTCCTTCCAATAACCCTAGGCTGGAGACTGGTTTCCAGACATTGAGGAAATGGTATTTCATGATGAGCTGCAGAAAAAGAAGTGAAAGGTGCAGGATCAAAAGTTTCAAGCCTTTTTGTCCATATGGAGTTGTATGCAGTATAGATAATGACCTCATAAATCATCACAAACATATGAAGCAGAGTTAATTTATATTTGTACATAACATGATCAAGGAAAGATATAAACCCAGTACACTGACTATCCAACTTTATCAGTCATTTAAAATCATAAGACCTAAATACAATTTCCTTGTATTCAAAACATAAAAGGAAAAGTTTAATATTTAAAATTAATTCTGAACAGCAAACCTGCTCTCTCATCTTGTCTTGAAAGGTGGATGGAAGCATGTTTGGAAAAAACTTTAAAAACACTGGCAGTAAAAACTCCATGAATGGGACAATGACAAAAACTGCAAGGGGAACAAGTCGAAAAATGTCTGCTGTTGTCCTTGTAAGCTGTTGTCTTTCCCTTCGAGAGAGACTTTTTCCACCAGCGAGTTTAAGAAGCAACCTTGAACTAATTCGCACATCTGCCCACAACAGTTTGCAGCCCAACCAATAATGACGCGCGGTTGATTTGACAACTTCATTCCAATGAACCATTTTTTTAGCCCAATCCTCTCTGCATCCAGAATCATATAAAAGATGAGCATTCATGCCATTCAATAACCATAGGGATGACCCATCAAATGTCAACCAATAATATCTACAGCCCTATAGGGATGGCAAGAGCACCACCTAATTAATACAAAAGCCAACTAACCTGCTCATGGAAGCTATAGCTTTCATAGCAGGACCTATTCCCAAAAGTGTAGCCCACACTCTATGCAGAACACTCTTTGCACTCTTTTGTGAATCCTGCAATTTAGATCTTACTTTTGCTTTGGCACTACTTAAGCCGACTACAGCTTGATCACATTCCTCTGGAGATGCATCCTTTCTCTTCTTAGCAGCAACTTCTTCATTTTCATCATCATCATACTCTGGTTGTCCAGCTGTGGCAGTGGAGGCATGACGTATGGATTGTAACCTCAATGCAATAGACGTTGGCATCCCATTTTTCTGTCTATCATATTGATAAGCAGGTGACCTAACTACATAATGAGTAGACCTATACACTTCTTGTGCAGAAAAGTCTGTTACTTGGCTTTTAGGATTAAAAGATGAAAATGCATTTCCCTCATCCACATGATTTGTCTTTGAAGAAACACTGTTTGCAGTAGAGCTAAAACTTCGAAAATTAAAATACTGACTGGACTGGTCAGGGCTAGCACTCTGGTAAATCTGGATATATCGTAATTGGACATTTAAATAATCTAAAAGACATTTTTTCCTTCTCACTAGAATTCTAGCTGCCATTAGCAAGATATCCTGCCTTCACCCAGAAAAAACCACATTCACACTTGCCAAGCCTGCATTCAAAGCAATTTGGTCACTATCACCATTATGAGGGCCCAGCAAAAGTATACCAGCACAGAGAGGTGAAAGTGTAATTTTGTTCACTAATAATGAAAAGAAGAAATTATAAAGCTCCATATGATGCATTCATTTCTTAGTTATGCTTAATAAGACATGTCCTCCACCATTTATTCTTTTCTACGTTTGTCTTTCCAAAGATTAATAACCCTTTTAAACAATCATATTTGATATATAAATACTGTTCATGTTGTGCAGTCATCCACATAGAGTATAGAGATTATAGAAAACAGCAATAACATTTTAAAAAAAAAAAGGGACATTGTCAAGAAATAGAGAATATATCACTTTTTTAAAGCAGCAACTACAAAGATTTTGGACCTTTACTTTGGCAGATTCCACTTGGTGGAATTTTTTTTTTTTTTTTGTCAGGGAATGGATTAGCAGGGTTAATTGTTTAATTAAGGTAGGTTAGTTATTATACTTAATTATGTTAGCGAATTAGCCATTTATGCATGGATCTGATTTAATCACAATTAGTATGTATATAAGCAAGATCAGGGGTTTGCTAAAGAAATTGGCAAACAAAATAAATAAGTTCCACCAAATGAGATTTGCCAAAGCATAGGGTCACTATATAATTTTCCCTAAGGTATTTATTTTTACATAAATCTATATTATTAGACACTACCTCTTAGGCCCTGTTTGGTTTGATGTAAAAGGTTTTCATGGAAAATGAATTTTCCATTTTTTCCCATTTTCCTTTGTTTGGTTTGTTAAGGAGTGGAAAACAATTTTTCAAGGGTGGAAAATTCCATCTTTAATGATGGAAAACATTTTCCTTCCAAAAATAAGGGAAGCCACATTTTCCTCTCTCTTCCTTACCTCTTTTTTTACTTCCCTCTCATTCATCCCTACATTTCCACTCTTATTTTTTATTTTTCTTGGACTTTTCTTGTATGCAACCAAACAATGGAAAATTAATTTGCAATTGTGTTTTTCCTTGAAAATATGTTTTCCATGAAAACTAATTTTCCATTGAAAATGTTTTACGTTAAATCAAACGGGGCCTTAACTCTCTAAGCAAAAGATACTTACTTTGACCATAGAATTCACTTAATTTGTCAACCAAAGGACAAATGATGGCAATACTATCCCTCAGTGGGCAATTTAAGGACATACAATGATCGATTGAGGGTCAAATTAGAACATTATATAAAAGAAAAAGGTAATGTTTCTTGACGAAACATGTCTTAGAAGGAATTGTTGGAAAAAATACAAAAAATCACATAACAAGTTGTTTTCTTATGTAAAAAGCCCTTAGATTGCCACTGTTACCACAGTCCTTTATGCAAAGTTCTAAGGACATAATCCATGTTATTCGGACTCTACGTTTTACCTCAACTACTCGTGTCGGACCCTAGACACTCGGACATGGGTATGCCACTCGTACACCTCATTTTAGTTCAAAATCATATTACTTTTTCACAAAATAGCCGAGTCGGACAACATACCCGCCGAGTAACATAGGACATAATTGACTAATTGACCATCGTGATTAGAAGTTGCGTTTGATTTCTATGCACTAGATTTTAGTTGCATTTTCCCTCATTAGTTTTCTGGAAAATATACTGTATTGTGTCAATCAAGCATCATATCTTACTGATTGATAATCTATTTTCCTAAACAGGGGTTAGAAGAACTGATATATATATAAATGATTTTTCTTATCACAATCACTCTAAAATCCCAATAAAACGTTGATTATTGTATAATATTGAATCACAATTATTATATACAAAATAATATTCCTTCCTGTTTTTTTGTTTTTGAAAAAATAGTATTGCTTCATTCCTTTTAAAATAATTAGTTACATTTAAATCAACAAGGAAGCGATCTTAATTCACTTTTAATGCTCGAACTCTTCATTTCACTTCAAGTACCCATGCCACACTCCGACATCAGTACGGCCACTTCCTACAGTCAACTTACAATCAAAATCATGGAATTTTATGTTTTTCGCAAATTCATGTAATCGAGCTGGAAACCAGTAAAACATGTAAGAGTACGGAGCATTAGTAACAGAGGCTGCATTATTAAGTGTCAATCATTTTTCTTTTTTCTTCAACAAAGTTAAAAATGAATACTACTTTGTACTTAAATTAATTCCTAGATTGAAAAATCGATTGCAACTCATAGTTTCATAGCCATTAATAAAATATATGGTGTTTGATCAAATAAATAAATGAATATAGCACTAAAATTAATTTCTCCTAAAATTACATTCAGAAAATTATACGACATATACAGCAACAAGGAAAATGATTGTTAAACAAAATTAGCACAAAATGTGAAACTAACAGCAAATTAAGCATCAATTAATCGAAATTAACAAATAACTCGAAACAAATTTAGATGAACTTACAAGATTAGAAATGAAAATGGTGAGATGAACTGCACAAAAATGAGAAAGTGATAGTAAAAAAATATGGAGAGAGAGAGGAAGATTGAGAAGAGAGAATATAGTGTAGTTGAGTATGAAGCGTGGAGTTTGGAGAGTGGAGAGAAAGAGAGGGAGGGTTTTAGTTTAATTTTATTAAATTAAAAAAAAAAAATAAAAAAAAAATAAATGGGGTTTAAGTTTTGAAGGTCACTGTCCTTGTTGGAATTGAGATTGCTGCGTACGAAAATTTCATTCTCTCATGTCTATATGACTCGTGGCATTATCGGTTTTCTCATGATTTTATAGAGTTAAAACACAAAATTAGGTACTCAATTCTTCCTTTTTTCACCGTTTAGGTACTCAATTATTTTTACTTTGCTTTTGGGTACTGAGTTAAGAATTCCGGCCAAAAAAAATAAATCAGTCAAAGAATTCAGTACCATGGGTTAAAGAATTTAGTACCTTTGGTTAAGAGTATGTGGGCCCCACCCGATTAAAAAATTCGCGGGTCAACTCATTTTTTTCCCTTTTCTTTTTCTTTATTCCCCCTTTTTGCTCCTTTATTTTTTCCCATTTCTGGAAACATTGTTGCGTCACTTTCGAAGAACAACGAGCAACCTTGGGCTCGGTTCTGGGGAAAACGACACCAAAAGCCGCCATTTTTTTTTAGGTAAGCTCAATTTCTCATCGTTTATGTTGTTAATTTAATATAAATTTTGGATTTTTTGCCCATTTGTTGATGTTTGTTGCGACCTAGGGTTTTCGATATTTTGGGGTTTTTTTTAACAAATTGATGATGTCGATTGGTTGTGTTTTTTGTGTTAAATTTGTTGCTTTGTCGTTGTTTGTTGTTGGATTAAGGTAGTGTTGTTGTTGAATGTTGATTTCATGTTGTTTACAATGCGCAAGGGTTGGATTAGTTTATATGTTTTTCGCACTAAAACATGGGAGGTTTTGGTGAAATTGTGTATATATGCTGAATTTGTGTCCTCACAGAATATTCAAAGTTATCCTTCTATGAGGCTGAATTCCCAGAACTAGGTTCATACAAATTACATACAGTTAGGGGGTATGAATTTTGGTCCGTTAAACTAAGAATTTTGGTCCTGCAGTGGTAATGATATGAACTTGTTGTAAGTTGTTCCTAATTATGTAGTTTTTATAAGTTTTGGTTGATCATTTGACTTAGTGGCCCATGTCATAGTTTGGAAGTTCCATTGTAGCAGAATGTTGATTTCATGTTGTTTACAATGCGCAAGGGTTGGATTAGTTTATATGTTTTTCGCACTAAAACAGGGGAGGTTTTGGTGAAATTGTTTATGTGTGATTGATGGTGTTGTGTGTGTTTTTGTTGTGCATTTGAAGTGCCTAACTTCAAAATATGGTAATTGTTCTGTTTAACGAAGAATGAAGCAGGGAGGAGCTGAAAATGAAATTATGGGTGTTCAAACTGTGCAAACTGCTCATCCATTGCTGTTTATGGATGATATTATGTGTGTTCATCCATTGTAGCATTTGTAATTCTCACAAATTTGTCCTTGATATCCTTTGCATAGCCCTTCTGTTACAGTGGCAGCAGACCATGATATGCACCTTACTGTTTCTGTTTTTTCAAATTTGCAGGAGGCCGATTTTGTGGTTGGACAGAAGAAGAAGCAGTAGTAGGGGCAGACTTGAAGTACCAGCAGCAGGGGAAGCAGCAGCAGCTTCTGTTTCTGTGTTTTTTTTATTATTATTATTTTCTACAAAATCTGGGAAAACCTTGTTGAAGAATTTATGCCTAAATAAACATGGTCAATGAACCTGTTTTGATGAATTTTGTTGCTGGATATACTGCTACAGATTCGGTCTTGCTGTTTTTGTTTTTTTTTTTTTTTTTTTTTTTTGAAATTGAATCAGGGACAATGGTTTTGGATGAATTTTGTTAAGCAACAATGGCTGATTTTGTGGCTGGACAGAAGAAGCAGCAGCAGGGGCAGACTTGAAGTACCAGCAGCAGCAGCAGCTTCTGTTTCTGTGTTTTTTTTTTCTACAAAATCTGGGAAAATCTTAAAGAATTTCTGCCTAAATAAACATGGTCAATGAACCTGTTTTGATGAATTTTGTTGCTGGTTAAACTGCTACAGATTCTGTATTGCTGTTTTTGTTTTTTTTTTTTTATTGAAATTGAATCAGGGACAAATGGTTTTGGATGAATTTTGTTAAGCAACAATGGTGATTCTGCCATGTTCATGCCCCTTTAAATAGAGAAACTAACGGCTAGTTTCTTAGTCAAATTTAATACATTTTTTTTTTAAATATTAATTTTTTAATTAGGTATGGGGCCCACATACTCTTAACCAAAGGTACTAAATTCTTTAACACAAGGTACTGAATTCTTTGGCTGATTTATTTTTTTTGGCCGGAATTCTTAACTCAGTACCCAAAAGCAAAGTAAAAAAAATTGAGTACCAAAAGGTGAATTTTTCAAGAATTGAGTACCTAATTGTACTCTTAACTCGATTTTATAATAACAAAGATTTTTAACCATTAAGAGCATCTCAAATGGTTTTTTTTAAGGACTTGCTTGCAAATATGAAAAATAATAAAAGTGTTGCTTAACCATTGGAGCACTATTGAAATACCTACTCTCTTGAGCAGTACTGTTGAGTTAAGCTACACTTGCTAGGAAATATTAAACATTTATAAATTAAATTAAAAATATCATTTTTTTAATCTTTTTCTAAAAGAATAAATATTAAAATATTATTTTCATCATTATCAAATGAGTGAAATGACATATAGATAAGTGATATTGTCTTTTTTTTTTCTGGTGAGAAGAATTTTTTTTTTTAATAGGAGTTTACAAAACAATAGGTTTCACGTAACAAATTCAATTGCAATGTAATGATTGTAATTAATCTGTATCTTTCACTTTTCATAGTTTTTATTTTATTTTATTTAATTTTTTTATTCTTACAATTTTAAATAAAAATAATATTGATGTGACAAATCAAGCTACAATTACCATTGGAGTACTTTGTAGCTTAAAAAGGTTGTAGCTCTAAAAGTTGACATGGCAAAGCAAGCCTTTGTAGCTTACCATTGGAGATGCTCTAATGCATTTGTCAAATTTTCACTTTGGTTCAATATGAAGTTAGAAATAAAATAGTGAAAGCTAAACGTCGCCCTCAAAAATCTAACTAACGCCCTCAAAATAAATTAAAATTATAAATTTACACTTTTTAATAAAAAAAAAAAAAATTACCCGTCAATTTACCCCCCTCTTCATACGACCCACCACTACCACCTCTTCATACTAACCACCACTACCACCACCACCACCTCCTCCTCCTCCTCTTTTGACCACCAACTCCTTACCTTTGTTTCATGATCTACACAGTCACGGTAATGACGAGTAAGGACAAAGGGAAGTCGGTCGCCGGCGGAGAAAATGTTTGTTATTATTATTATTATTTTCTGAATTCGCGACAAACACCTAGATTTTTCACACGTCCTAGGCTCAAACACCTAGTTCGTGCAAACAATCGTGTGGTTGTATGAAAAATCTGGGCGTTTGAGGTGAAACGCCTAGTTTTTTAGAGTATCCTAGGCTGAAACGACTAGTTTTTTTGAATAACCTAGGATGTTTCACCTACGGTATTCGAAAATTCTAGGCGTTTCTTGGATTTCGAATTTTTTTAAAAAAATTATCGCGACGTACCGATTTCGTATGGTTTGACGAGCCTTTGGCGAGCGTCTAAGATTGTGTTTCTGGTATTTCTTCGTTGTCCATAAGATCTAACGAATTTGATTTTGCAAAATTTAAAAAATTTGTTTGATTTTGAAACTCACAGTGGTTGGGGTTGTTTCCGATGAGCGTTAGTGGCCGTTGACCACTAGAGAGAACGGTAAAAAGTTTTGTGTATAGTAAAAGTGTGAAATTGAGGTAAAATTTATTATTTTTATAATCATTATTATAAGGATAAATACGTAATTTTATTTTATTTTGCGGGCGTTAGTTAAATATTCGAGGGCGATATTTAACAACCCAAAAAAATGATGTCATTATTGTTTTGGCGGGAAAATTTTTTATAAGAGGTTGACATGTGAAAAGTAATGACATCAACGGTAATTACTTTAGTTATATCTATAGATAGATTGATTATATTCTTTTCTCATTAACTTTTAGCTTATGTAAATGTGTTATATTTTGACTGGTAAATTTTACACCTTTATTTCTGAGATAAGCTAAAATACGGTCCCTCAACTATTGTATTTGTAGCATTTGGTCCCTCATCTTTTTAATGAACCAAATTGGTCCATCTGCCACCCTTACATGATTTTTTCTGGTGAAAAAATAATGAGTCACCATAGTTTAGGGACTACAGTGCCCATGTGGCAAAAGAAAAAAAAATATAATCAACGTTTAAGGAATTTGGTATGAGTTGGCATTATTTAATTAATGAAGCGGTAAAGTTTAGAGACCTTCTTCCTCGGTTATCTTTGGTCCATGACCTTGTCTTTGACACTATTAGCCCACAAATCCACAATGACACCTTTGACCACTTCCACTTGATCCATTGCTACATCTAGACATTGCATGTCATCAATAAACATATTAATATTGCTTAAATCTTCTAATTTTGATCAACTCCTAAATACCTTAATTACTAATTTTATTGCAGAGCAGATACCTTGGCAGGAGCTTTCTTCTTCACTGTAGCAATTTTTTTTTTTCTTTTGGAAGAACTTTTGCTTAATAGTCTGATGGTTTTAATGGCTACCAACATCAATGTATCTAGCCACTTTTGTGTGTAACGGCTAGTTTTTTGTAACTATTTTGGAATTTGGTTAATTTTTGCTGTTATAATCCTTTAGAATTAAACGCAGAGCCTCTAATCTTCAAACTACCAATTTTTTCAATGAAAATATTCATGTAAGCATGCAGCTCCTTAATCTTTCGGCAAAAAGAAGTGCAATCCCTAAACTAATACTGACTCAACGAGAGAAAGTCCTTAAACTTTGGCTTAGTTGGCTGTAAACATCCCTCAACTTTGTTGAATCAGATTTTCCTCCACCTGGTGAGCCAAGGATGGCAGAGGGACTAATTTGCCTCATTTCAAAGACGAGGGACCAAATATGCAACTAATGGTATAGTTTAGGGACCGTATTTTAACTTATCTCCTTTATTTTTAGTTTATGATACAGTTGAGATCTAAGCAAATTGAATTAGACTAATACTTCCCTCGCTTTTAAATCATGGTCACCTTTTGAATTTTGGTTTTATTAACAAAGTCCAAAGACTCAATATGGACTCTGTTAGTTTGTGAATTGGACCAAACTCGGAAGGGCATCCATTATTTCAATTCTAAATTATACACTAAAAAAAAAATTAACATGGGATTTTGATTTCGTATTTTTTCGAAACATTAACTTTTACATTTTTAAATATACCTAATTAAAAATATTAGTATTCATAGTTTATTGACAACTTGAAAAGGTGAAGTGTAACAGATGATGAGATGAAACTCTTCAAAATAAAAATCCGAAATTATAGTGATCCTTGTTTGATAGCTGGGACTTCGACTGCCAATGTTGTATAGGAATTGGGAGAGCTGAGGTCTTTTTCATCTCTGTTGAAGGATGGAAGTAATGCAGCAAGTCATATAGATACTGTATCAGTGTATCGAAGTCGGTATACACTAAATTCATGCCTGTTGAAAGTAGCAATGCATTAAGCCTGGTTTAATATTTTGTAGAAAACCTCATCCTTGATAATTTAGTGAACATTTTCTTTATTTTCCATCTGGTTTAATTAGTCCAAAGCCTGATTTATTAATTTGTCGAAAACACACATCCACAATATGGTTTAATGTTTCATCCTGATAACAAACAGCTGAATTTGTTTAGCATTATGACATTTCTTATGTCTTCTGATGTCATGATCCTATGAGCCTAAAAATAAAGAACAAAAGAGGGAGAAGGCGTAATAAGATACATTATACTGCTTATTAATGAGTACAAACAATATGGATATATGTATTTTTGCATACAATATACATGGAAAGAAGCTGTTCCAGTCCTTTCCAGAAAAGGAAAAACAGATGAAAGGAACAACAGAACTACGGACTGAAGTGATCGTGTCGCGATAATAATAGACCAATTCTCTCTGTTTCATACAGGTCTCTCAACCAAAACCTATCACAGCAAGTACAATGTAAAAATTGTTCTTGTGGGATTAATCTGGGCTTCAACAAAGTATCCGTATTTCTAGACAGGTTCTTTTGTTTCCTGCAAGGACACGAAATTTCCTAAATTAAGACCACAAATGAATTGTTTTCTTGCTCCAATATAAGCTACAATCAATAAATATGTGGCAGATGTTTATTTTGCCACTGAAACTATGAATTTACTATGGAAGTTGCTCTCCAAATTGCAAGCATCTCTAGGATATTTAATAATCCAGAGAAAATAAGCGACAACAAGACTGCAGTAAACCGATAGTCCGATAGAGATCTTTGTCTTATTATCTAAGTGGCCATGTGTTTCATATAAATATTTAAATATAAAGGCTAGATAACAACGGTTGTATGTGTAGCGTAATTCATAAAGACATGGCCGGAAAGAACGCATTATTGAGAGAAAATTTCAAAAGAACAAATATTCTAGATAATAGGGAACCCAGAAGATGCATACCATATCATATTTTTAGTGTCCTTAACATCTTCCTACAACCATGGAAGCTTGAAGGTGTCTTTCCACCATCCCTGTTTACAACCATTGGCAACCACACTGTCCAACCGCAAAATGATCTCAGCGAAGCTCGGTCTAACAGTAGGAACTCCACTCCAACATAGTTCGATCAATCTGTAATTGCATTCTGTTCAGATTAGTTTGCACATATGAAGTGGGTTTTGGAATAGGGATTCCGTAAAACAAAATAGCCAATTAGAATGCCAAGAGGTTGGTCTTGGTCTTTAAACAATGATATACTTCTGAAATATTTGAAAAGAAGAAACTCCAACACCATTACACCATTACGGGTAAATGACAAATAATCTACTTGAACCAGAAATGCTAGAGGTGAAAAAATAAAAGTAGCCTTCCCAAAGTGGGTATGATACCTGAATCCCCCCACCATAAATTCAGCAGTCAAAGGAATTTTATGTAAGGGGAAAATAATACTCAACAATGTCGGTATTCGTTTTGGCCTCTTAACTCATTATGTACCCAGAAACTAATAAGCAACAATTTAATTATAAGAATACTCTAGAGGCAACCCAAGGTCAAATATTAATGTTCTAAAGTCTCAACATGCAACAAGCGAGGGCCAACAAGTGAATTCCACCAAAAGCATAGAGGTTTCCCTGCATAAAATGATATATATTTAAAAAAAGTGGGATAGCTATATAAAATCAATTAGCTTTCTCAGTACATCACAATTAGCTTTCTCAATAACAACATTAAGGGAGACGAGTTCAACAAACACTAAAGTGACAGAAAGATCACCAATACATCCTCAATAATATATACTGAGAAATTGATTGATCCAAAGTCAAATGGGGGTAGAAACCATGTAATACAAGTTTTCATCATCCCTCGTTGAAAATTAAGACAAAAATTCCCAAGAGATCAAGGCGGCATTAATCAAGCTGAAGATTTAATAGACTAACAAAGAAACATATAAAGTTCCTTCACTCAGAATGTGCTTAAAATTCAGCCCTTTGAAAGTGAAAACTAGCTAAACAGTCAAATCTAAAATCTTGCATGAAATAAACTTACTCTTTTAGTTCCGTTGGATAATTTTTCAACTTCTTAAATGGTGGTCTTTTCCCCTCCAAACACATATGTTGAATGGCTTCTTCTGCAGGCTTTGGGTGGAAAGGAAGAACACCTTCAATCATCTAATAGGAAAAGAGAAATGATATGAGTGAGCCAACAGGCAGTTCTAGATCAATTTATAAAAGCAGATAAGATCATATTATCAGATTATCCTGTTTCCTTGTCTGGTAAATAGCTTTTTGGAAAAAATTTAGCTTATTAAGCACTATTAGAGGTTTGACCATAATAAAAGCTAATTTGGGTGTTTGGTACATTACTTATTAAAAGACCTTTTTGGGCTCAAAAAAGCACTTTTAAAAAAAGCTCATTATAAAAGCTTTTCGATTTTTAACTTATTCAACAATTAGCTTTTGGGGTATAAAATACGCTGAAACAGCTAGAAATAAACATCTATTTACCAAACACTTTTACACAATAATCTTTTTATAACTACCAGTCAAATTAGCTAATATAACCAACTAGTCAAACTAGTTAATACAATCAACTATATCAATCA
The DNA here is from genome assembly GCF_001683475.1 of Chenopodium quinoa. Lineage (NCBI taxonomy): Eukaryota > Viridiplantae > Streptophyta > Magnoliopsida > Caryophyllales > Amaranthaceae > Chenopodium > Chenopodium quinoa. The sequence continues at coordinate 1,550,597 of NW_018743391.1, read as the reverse complement.
GCTAATAGCTAATTACCAAACAGAGACATAACGACATAAAGATCTTGAGATCAGCACATATGGGGTTTGGTAAAGCCATCGTTATTAAATTGGAACCAAGTTCTTCCTTTGTTCACCTAGGAACAAGTGTATAAACAGGCAAAGGATCTTACTTATTGGATTGATGGTCCCCACAAACTAATGAATATTGGTAGATTGTAAATTTTAACCATCAATAACATGTTTCTTTTGGGTTTAGAAAATCAAAATTATCAGTAAAGAAGAGGCTAATTTGCAAGAACATGAAACGCAATTAGAACCTGCATGGCCTTCACTTTTTAAATACAAACAACCTCTGATGTTACCGGATATTACTAAACTCACTTGACTCTACCGCAGGCAGCAGGCTACCTAGCCAACCTAGGGGACAAATTGACAAGCAAGAAGTATTTACATGAAGTCATGAACACTGATGTATACTAACTGTGCAATAGCACAAAAGGCTGGGGACATTGCATCTGACCCACTTCAACTCGTTGCAAGAAGTTGAAGGTAGCTTAACAATGTGAGATTATGAGTGTGACCATAAGCTGGTGTAAAATGTACAAAATTCAAAGTACCTCGTAAAGAATAATGGCAAAGGAGTATGCATCCACTCTCTTGTCAAAAATTTCATCTTTGTACAGCTCAGGAGCTGTATATACACCTAAGATTACAAAAGAAATAGTGGTAAAATGAGAGAATGGCCAGAAATTTCATTATTCCAGTCGAATACCTGAAAATGAGCATCTCATAAAAAACTAAAAATCGTAAAAAATAAATAAATAAATAAATAACTCAAGCTACTGTCAAAAACTAAAACGACCTTCTCACACTCAAGAGAAGCTTTTATAGATCTTTGTCTTTTACTGTATAATAAAAATAAAAATAAAAAAATGCAAGTGTGGACCTTACTTGCTAAGAAAATCCAATGCAGACTGTTTTGCCTTAATGCTACTACTTACTTGCATTACGAGTGGACGTTCTGGGGTCGGCTAATTTAAATTTATCAGCTGATATTTTTGACAATCGTACCAAACCAAATCCAGCTACCTTCAATTGTCCTCCACTATCGAGCAAAATATTTCTGGCACCTTATCATAATTTCAAATATTAAAAAATAAAATATCATCTTTGTGAATAATAGTAAGTGATCTTTTGCATCTGGTTGTCTTACTTGGGCATTAGTTCACAATGGACAACAGGATCAGGTTTGCACTCGTGAAGATAATTCATCCCCCTGATAAGAAACACCACAATGAGGAGAGAAAATAATGAAACTCTAAGCAACATGCAAGTTACAAACGCATCTTAAATTCTCAGCTTTTAAGAATTGTAGTTTCTTGGAATGAGATATACCTTGCAATGTCAAGCGCAAATTTTAATGATTTAGATGGTGATAAACGTCCTTTCTTTTGAAGATAGCATCCTAAATCACCCTGAAAAAAAAGGAGCAAACACATATATCAATTTATAATAAATACAAGCAAAATTGAAGAGAAAATATCAAGCCAATAAAGTCAATTCTCGGGATTTTCATCATTAAGTTGACACCTCTATTATACAGACCAAGATTTTGTATCAGATTTTTACCCATCAATGATGGATCCTGCATGGCCTGCATCCCTGTGCCAACTCTATCTAGGTTATGAGCAGGCAATTATAAACACAGAAGGGAACGCATATATACTGGGATGCACTGTTGGTCATCTGTCTATCTGCATTTCTTTTTATTTTTCCTGTCCAGCCTTAATCCTCCCCCTCTTCCAAGCCCAGGGACAAATATAAATAGAAAAGTTAACCAATAAAGTTCAGATCTTGAAAACTAACATTTCGTTTACCTCAGTTATGAAAAAAACCACAGCCGCACTCTCTTTACAGTTACTGGTACAAAAGTGACGAGAAAACTTTTGTTTACATATCAACTCAATCAATCATTATTTAATTTTACAAGTTTGCCTTAAAGTAATGTTTTTTCAGAAGCAGAGCACAGTGACCATATCTGCTTCTGAAAAAAAAAAAACATGTACTTTAAGGCAAACTTCTTTTTTCTTCTTTTTTTTTTTTCTACCCATCGTTTTAAGCAAATTTTATCTTACAAAATCTTATATTCACTCAGCGTATACAATTGAATCAGGGCAGTTAATAGAAAGATAATGATGTGCCAGGGGGAGTAAAGTTTTCAAATCCTGTGTACAATTGAGCTGAAAGACAAAAGCATAGTTCCATAATTGCTAATTTAAGGCCCATAATATTCATGCGTTCAAGTTCAAAAGTTATGCAGAGTAAGATGTAATTGATCTCATAAGCTAGTATCTACACAAAGACATTTGTGCCCTTCCCAAAGATCATCAATACTTTACACTTATATTTATTACTGTGCAGTAAATCATACAAAGAAGTGCAAGCCCATGACATAAATCATAATTGGTAATGATTTTTTTTTTATAAAAACATTAGGACTGCGAAATCCAATTCCACAAAGATCCAAAATGCACTAACTGATTTTCTTATTTTAGAGCACACAGGAGATATTATTTATTAACTATTCATAGCATAGGGCTAGAAAATTTTGAGACTGTAAATAAACCAAGTTTCTGAGCCATGTAATACATGTTATGGAAAACTCAACAAAGCCATATATACAAATTAACAAGCGATTCAATTGTATTCAAGCCGTAGGTAATTTCAATCCCCTGAGTATTTTGTAGACTGCTTTCTATTATTAAAAACAATCAAGGAGACATATTGCTTTATATAGGTCTAGAGTCTTTACAGTCAAAAACTATAATTCCATCCAAATTACTCATTAATACTACATAAGAATCAAATAAGCTATCCAAGGAGTGCATACACATTAATATTGGAAGAGAAATCAAAGATACCTTTGGATGGAATTCCACAACAATCATCATTGGGATATTTTGGGTAACAGCTCCAACGAACTGAATGATGTTAGGATGTCGAACCTTTTCCAATAATGTCAACTCATTTTTAAAAGCATTTCTGCAAGGAATTTATCAAGAATGGAACACGGTCAGAGATTAAATAGAATTGCAATGAGATTCCTATCTAAAACTAGCATAAAATGCAAAGATATAACTCATGAAGCAGCACAGAAGCAAAGTATAAGTTCACCATAATTCAATAGCAAATTTAGGATTTAAGATGATAAAGGATAAAAGGAAGGTGTATGAGCAACGCTATCTAATTACCTGAGCATGACAAAGCAATTCATGGTATAAATACTAAACAGTGGGTGGTAGACTCCAAATATTAAGCAACCATGAAAAATTACATAAATTCAGTAAAAAGATAAATTAAGATAATGTTTCAGAAAAATACATGCTTTCTGGATCAGAATAGCTCTCTTTATCAAGTATTTTTACAGCAACCTTGGTACCATTCCACTTAGCAATTTGATATACTCCCTGCAAAGTAACATACAAGCACAAGCATCAATAAAATTGAGAGAAGAGCAAAAGGAGAAGAAACAACAAAACACACAACTACACAAGCTTATCGGAAATGATCAAATGAAAGAGGTTGAATTGTTCAATAAACACTTCAAAATAGCAAGAAATATTTTAACACTTAACACTAAGGCTACCACAGTGAGACATAGGTTCTGTTTTTAAGGATCTATCAGATTAAATGTAAAAAAAGTAGACATCTAAAGACCATAAAACAAGAATGAGTAAATTGACACCAACATGTAAATGCTTAGTAGGAAATATAAACAGAAAAAGAAGGAAGAAAAAGACCATACCTTTGCAATACCATCAGATCTACGAACTTGAAGCTCAAGTGGATTAAGTTCATATTCTGGGACTTCTTTAGAATTTGCAACTGCCATTGGAGTTTTCCTAGTTTTCTGTGATTACAAAGTGGGAAAATTTGCAAGTCAAATTATAATTGATACAGTGACAAAAATAGAAAAAAGATTGGAAAACATGGGAAAGAGACTGGAATCATACTGGAACTTTTGCACCCCGAGCCTTCAGAATATTGTAAACATCCATATTTCCATAATACTTTGCATCAGCTGCTGCCTGTGGAGTTACAAACTCATTGTGAGGACAGAATTATTTATATAATGGGCTTGAAGAAAAAGCAAGAAACGAAAACAAGAAGTTCAGAGAACAGTAAGGCACTAACCACAGAAAAATTACCAAAAATTAACACACAGAAGTTTCTTCAAAATTCAAACTCAAAATTTTATATAAATTGACAGTCTGCTGAAGTAGAAGGAAAAGAAAAAAAAAGGTAAACAAGGGACAACCATATTGACCCCACATGCAGTTTCGGAGCAGAGAGAATATGCAGCTCAAACATTAGTGAAGCTTCTTAAGGTAGCCTACATGTTGCAACAAAAAAGGATTGTGTCTAACTCTCTGAATCAGTAAGCATTGAATCAGAACTACAATAAGTATGCAGTGACAAAATTGAAGACTACAATAAGTTATAGGCTTAAAGCTGAATGCTCCACCGAAATCCTCAGCAACGACACCCAACAAAATATTAGTCCATCTTTTGTCACAAGTAAGTCCAAATAAGCCATAAATCCCAAATTTACTATAGACCAAGAGAAAAATTGATCACTTAACTAAAGGTTCGTTTGGCATTGCTGCGGTTTTCTTTTTTTGGTTTTTTGTTTTTTAAAAGTATATGATATATGTCCCAAAATGAATCAAAAATGATTTAAATTAATTAAAAACATGATTATTTTGAAAACTGACACAGAAAAATGGAAACACCTTTTTCTTGTTTCCTGTTTTTAGTTTTTGGTTTTCAAAAAAACAGAAAACTGAAAACCAAAAATGATGTCAAACAAGCCCTAAATGTTAAGTTTTTGATTGGTGGATCCTTTCAAAAATAAAAATAATTCCAGCTAACTAATCCAGTAGTAGTGTAGCATATATTAAACTACCAGCTGCAGACGCCTAAGGATCTCTTTTCATTCCTTCTCTTTCTTTTTACGGACTGAAACAAACTATATGGAAATTATCAATAAATTGTGTGTGCTCCTTGGTTGTTCATATGGTCCTAACACCATTCGTTACAAGAGATCCTTAGACATTCATATGGTACTAAACCTTAAGTCCTTAACAGTATTTTCATATAGATGCCTTATCCAATAGCTCCTTACAGAATGATGAACTAGCATTTCATATGAACACACAATTTTTCCAGTTCTATTTCCTTTGAAAAGACGAACTTTGACCATGAGTATTCACCGGTGTACATATAAAAAAATAAATGTGAAATCTTGTTAGATTAGTCTCAATGTGTTATTTTAATAGTTTAGACGCTATGACGCTCTTCTTTGGACCCCAACATCATAAAACAAAAGGTTTCATAATATACTTCGTAATCTAGCAGAAGTGTAGGACACTTACTTGCCCATGTTTAGCATGAGCACATGATCCGAGTAACGAAGATGATACTCACTTTCTTCATCACTTTATTTAAGTGGTAAGTGGGGCATACACTCATAAAAAATAAATATTCCTATCGTCACTCATCTTCACACTTCCCTAATACTATAATTGTCCCATATTGTATTTCACATTTTCTATTCAAGTTAAATTCCCAACCTTCATTTATTTATTTCCCTCATCCATTTTTTAATAATCCAACTTTAACATGTCCTGCCCACCGCCAAATTCTGTTGTAAAAAACAATGGAAGGAAATTTAATTTATTAGCTATAATTCTTCATACTATAATATGATATGATACACAAATAGATTAATAAGATTGTACAAGCTATACCATCCAAATTATTTATAATACTAGTATTTCTTTTTAATCATAAACATTGTCTAGTTTCTTTCAAACTTCCTAATCTATCAATATCTTAATCCAATGTAATAAAGCAGGTACATTTGTTTCGTGATATCCACAACAAAAGCTAACCAATTTACCAAATTAGACCATACTACTTTCATCGGGCAATATCATAACAAACACATTAGTACTACAAACACGTGCATCATATTCGTCGGTAAGTAACTCAATACATAGAAAACAAAAGGGAAAGAGTGTATACCGTGCTACCCCAACGATCACGAGCATCAATATTGGCTCTCCGACTCAACAACAACTTAACAACCTCAACATTTCCTTCGCAAGCAGCAATATGCAAAGCAGTCCTTCCATCCAAATCAATGCTATTAACATCAGTACCTCCATCCAACAAATCCTGAAGTCCTTTCAAATCTCCTGTACAAGCCATAAACAACAACTGCATCGTAGCGTCCAGATTATCCGGCACCGTCAACGGTTCCTCCTTTACCGTGCTTCGGCGAATCGGATCGAGCGACGATTGCCGCCCGAAACTAAACCTCATTGTGTTCCTTTGAGGATCCATTGATGACTGTCTCTTGAAGCTGAACCTCCCTGATCTTCTCAACGATCCTGTTGAGAATTGCCTCGATATTCCTCGCTTCAATTGCGCTGCCATCTCCATTTTTACTTCTTTTTCTCCGATTTTGTAACCTAATTTCTCGCCGATTATCCCTCAATTAACCTTCAAAAAAAGTCAAAAAAAAAATCAGAATCATTGAATTTATTCCAGAAATGTCACAATCAAATGCAATTGAAATTCTGAATAATAGCTATAATTCAATTGCAACAACAAAGTAATCAAAATTTAACAAAAAAAAAAAGGATAAATTAATGCATACATTTTTGCAGAAGATTATTGATGATGATGATGAATGGTAGAGAGAGAAAAGGGGAGCTCGATCGAGAGCTCGAGCGAGGAGCAAGAGCTCTCGAAAAGGAGCATAGAAAGGGAGAAATGGGGAAGAAAAGAAAGGAAGAAGATGATCCGAAGGAGAAGGAGGAAGAAGAGAGAGAAAGAGAAAGAGGTGTGAAAATGGCGGAAAAAGGAAGGAAATGGAGGGAGGGAAGAGAAAAGGGGACAGATGAAAAAAAAAGATGGTTTCCAACTTGCTTCTCCGAAAAGACCGTTATTTTTCTATGGTTTCGATAAGTGCTGTTCACTCGTACTCCGTATCATATTTTTATACATACTACTACTCGTCTACTCTTACTGTAGGCATTTTCTCCCGCGTATCGCAATTGAGAGGATTCAACTTTATGACCTCGGGCTTTATTTAGTACGAAGTACTTTGGAAATCAAAAAAATAACGTAAGTATCTCATATTTACAGTTTCCTACAAATCGATACATTTTTGTTACGCAAAACGAAATACTTATGTTATTTTTTTGCTAATTCCGAGCTCAATTCGGGTCCATAAGGACTAAAATGACCCTTAAAATCTTAACCGAAAATTTTTCAACATGTAAACCGATGAAAAAATTGAATCGGGCTGCAATTTACAATTTATACGAACTTTTAGGCTGCAATTTGCAAAAAAAAAATTTAAATGGCTGCAATTTGCAAAATACGAACTTTAAATGGCTGCAATTTGCAAATTTTTCTTTCTTATTTATACATTTGCTTGTCTTATGTTCATACAAATTTCAATCATTGATGTACATCCAAGTTACCAAGTACGCTATTTTTATTTTGTACATCCAACGACTCTTTATCTATATATTCACCTTTTCTTATGTATATACTAAAATTCGTGTATTTACTTCCCAAATTTTCTTTATCAAAACATCTAAAAACTATATACCAATATTTTTTTATTATGGAAATTAATTTTGGCACATTCTTAATTTATACTAGGTTAGATCCCGTGTCATACATGTTTTTTCACTTTTTGTTACGGAGTACCAATTTAAAACTATATTTATATAAAAAATAATTTAGGGCATGTTCACATTTACTGAATTGAGCTAAACTCAACTGAACTGATTGAAGCTGAACTAAACTATACTGAACTGATTGGGGCTGAACTGAACTGAGCTGAAATGAATATTTTATGATAGAAAGAAATTAGGAGCTGAGCTGAACTGAACTGAACTGATTGAAGCTGAACTGAACTAAACTAAATTGAACTGAACTGATTGGAACTGAACTAAACTAAACTTAAATTAAGATGAAGTGAACAGGCTCTTAGTCCATAATCTATTTTTTATTCAATCCCAAACTAAGCAACTTAAAATACTATTTTTTTAAAAAAAATTTATGACTGCATATTATATATCTAGTTCAAACTTTCTTATATTTTGAACCTTGATGGCATAATTTTTTATTTTTTTTAAATTTCACGTTTCAAAATTTTTCATTCACTAATGTTAGGTTGAAATATATTTTAATGATTTTCTTACTATAAATAATAATTATATACATTAAAAATAATTATTTGTACAGGAATTTATAGAAAGATATTGTTAGATATCTAAGTTGGCAAATATATTATTATACAATTTTTTTTTCCTAAATTTTGGAAGAAAATATTTTGTGTATATTTCTATATCAATTTATTTCAATTTTTTTTTTTTAAAAAGTACTAAGCCAGAAAATAACATAATAACATGTGTCAATGTGTCATCGCTAGTGTATCTTCTAGTATATAGTTATTAATAAATGATTAGCACATCTCCATGTAACAAGAGCATAAAAAATTATGGTCTCACACAGGATGTGCCAAAATCAGCTCATGGTGTGTCAAAACTCAAAAGTATTTTCCTCTAAATAGTCATACTCTCTGTCCCAAAAAAAAAAAAAAAAAAAAAAAAAAAAGTCATACTCCAAGTATAAGTAAAACACATAAAGTCATAAAACTCTATTCTCTGTATAATATTCTTAAAATACTAAATAAAACACATACGTAGTATAATAAAATAACTGATACTTATAATACTCGGTACTCTAGTTTGCTCACTTAATTATTTAAGCCATTTCGCTTGAATATATTTAATCTAAGAAAATGACAAGGACTTGTATCTTTCGGCTTTCGCTATTTAAGTTGGTTAATTTTTCGTATGGTTTGGTTAAGATTTGACAACCAATGTTTGTCTTTATGTAATTCTACAATTCTACGACCTAATGGGCCTATACACATGTGAAGATGTGATTTGTCCATTGGCACAACTGTGTGATGTGTGTCTTTGCTATAAGCATTATAACCAAATTAGGCAATTAGCATATTTAACAACATTATCAACTTATTATGACATATGAAATGAAATCATTATATTGTTGGATTATTATTCTAATATGGGGACTATTCTAACTAAGTAGCTAGAACTTCCATATATAGCACATAATTTTGAAGTGGTGAAGGCATGGGACAAAATGGATAATGTTCTTATATTGAGTGATGGAGATAATTAATGGGGGTATGTAGAACAAATTATTGTTATGCAATTGTATATATTAAAGGCTTCTTCTATATTCTTGTTAATTTTTTAAATAATCTTTCATTTTTTTTTTTTTTTTTTAATAGCAAAACTATTTCATTAATTAAAAGTCATACGACATCTACAATAGAGATTCGATGTTAACAGATATATAAGATATTGAATCAAATAGAATTTCCCTTCATAAAAACTACGATCGTCGAGTAGATGTTGCACTGCGGAGCATCTCCCGCTTATATCGCTGAAAATTACAGCCTTGTTGGAGAGACAATCTAACGATCCTTTGTAGCCGTGAGGATGTTTTCCTTCTGATTCATCTATTCGTATTCGAAAACTTGATAAATTTTTCACCAATGAAATAATTTCACGACAATAATCCATTAGATCTGCTACCATGGATTCAAAACTAAGAAATTTCTCCCTCAAAATGAGGAGATAAACCTTGTCTTTTGAAGGAGGTCGAAAAACCCTTTGTCTTTCGAAGGAGATCGGAAACCCTTTCTTTCGAGGGAGAAAAGTTCTTGAGGAAGCATTATTATAAACCTGAAAAAACAATAAAGAAACAAGGATTGGGGCTTTTCACCGATTAAAATCAATGAAAGCCCCTTCAAAATTCAACAGGCTAGGGTTTTGGAGAGAGAAAGGAGGAAAAAGAAGTTTAAATTAATTATCTTTCATTTATTTAAAGAATGCATCATCTTATGCAATACATAATAATACAGTAAAAAATCAATTACATTTTTTGAAGTTTATGCTTATCTATAATTCATATCTTACAATTAAAAATGGTAGTGATGAGATAAGAGGCTAAAACAATTGACTAATTCTCCAACTTTCAGACGTGATGTTAGGGGTCGAATCTCACCAAACTCATTCTAAGAGGAATTTTTCTAAAATCCTCTCTCATAGCCTTATAAAATGAGCCTTATTCTTACCATATACTTCGTATTAAGAATGGTGGTGCTTGGAATGTCTTGTACACTACAGATTTGCTAGTAGAGCATGGCCGCAATCCAAGGTCCAATATGAATTCTTAAATTACCCTTTTGCAACTTTATTCTATCATTTTATTTTCTTATGTAATCTACACATACCATCGTTTTTTATTAGTTAACACGTTTTGATTTTAGCACTATTCACACATCTCTCTTTGACCATGTTTTGTAATTTGTAAGTGAAGAAAAATATAGTCAAGTGAGATCTTATTAGATTCGTCACAATATAAATTTTCAAAATATTAACTTTTTATAATTTTTTCTTATCGGAAATTAAAGATATTAATGATTGAATTTATGCATTGGCAAACGTAACTAAAGAAACGTGTCAACTACAAAAAAAAAAAACGAGGAAGTATATAATTAACGATCAATTTGATTGATACAATAATTAAAGTGATGGCTAGTAGAATAGTAATTGCACAATAAATCCTTGTCCATAGTCATATTACAATTCAACATTCACATAAATAAATACGTATAAGCAATTAATATCCACTTAAATAGGAAGGATCAACCAAAAGCTTAACCTGATAGTTAAGGCCCAGGAATATATTAACCCGTGACCTTTGTGTCACGCTGGCTCTTGATACCATGTTAGTAGACCAATTCAACCAAAGATTAAGCTGATGCTTGAAGCGCATGAATATATTTTATACTCTATCAAATACACTATGAGCTTGGACCCTTAAATTAACTTACTCAATACCACATATACATACCTATACAAACTCAAGGGGTGTTTGGTTCACTTAATTAAGGTATAAGGTATCGGTTTAGAATGGTTTAAACCCATACCTTGTGTTTGTTTTATGATTTTAAGAGTTTCAAACCCATACCTCAAACCCCTAAGGTATGGAGTTTAGAAACCTTGGGGGAGAAGTGGGTTTGGCTCATTTCCATACTTTTAGCTATCAAACAATAGAAAAAAATTGCATTCCATAATCATACCAAACATATGGTATTAAGAATCGAGTTCCAAACTCATACTACTATGGTTTCATTCATGATTCCAACCCCATACCAGTTTGCAAACCAAACGCCCCCTAAAAGTGTTTTTAGAAAAACATAGTAAGATTCATATCCTTATTATAAAGTAGGGTTCTAGCCCATAGTCATTCCTAATTCTTTTCATAGACAAATTTAAATTTACATTGCTTTTATTTAAAAAAAAAAAAAAACAAAACAAAACAAAAAAACGTCTTATAAATACACAACTGAGGTTTAAATCCACACCAAACTGAGAGAGTGAGGTATAGCTCAAGTGGTTAGAGCTTCCCTCCCGATTCCAGGAGATCCTGTGATCGATTCTCACCCTCGCCCTTTGTGGCTCTCTAAACAACAAAAAAAAAAAAAAAAAATCCACACCAAACTTATGAATGAAAGAACAATGCAATAAAACTAAACATAGTTTACTATAACTTCATAATATATACTTGTATCACTTACCATTATCTATGTAATGGCCAACAAGATCCTTAAATAATTTGGGTTTTAAAAAAAAGGAAGAAAAAGCCAAACATTATAACTATTAATTACATATATTTGATTGAACATAAATTGTCTTGATCACACTAGTGTCTACACACAACAACACCCCATGGGCCCATGCCATAGTTGGTGGCACGTATACATTGGAAGATTGAAAACGTGAGATTTGTATCATTAGCCCTAATATATAATAGCCTCACTTTTGAATTTTGATTACTCGTTTCATGGCTTATAATCTAAACAGGTAGCTTTACGTCTTGTAACTCTTGTTCATCGTCCCGTGACTATTTAGTGACTTAATTGACTTTTGGGACCCATAAATTAAAGTTTTTATAATTAACTTTAATGATAAGTTTTATGACAAAATAATGCAATATTATTGACCAAGTAGCCCCATACTCATCGTTGACTTGATTTGGCTAAATGGCTTTGTATGTATATCATTTTTATATTATGAGGATGCTAAGTTGCCAACTGTAGTTGGTAGAGTAGAATCTAGTGGTATCTTATCTAATTCTTATGTTATTTATTTTGGAAATAAGTATTACAACTTTTCTCAGATTGATCCTTCGTTAGCCTTTAACTAATCTATTAACTTTTGATTCATCTTATTTCACTCATTGTTAACCCATGGTATAAAAATAGAGGTGTTTCTTACTGCGCAAACGATGGCTCTGGACCATGTCGGATCATGCCTCGTGTCAAGCCTACGTGCTTTGGGGTTAGTTAGGCCTGGCCCGTGGTTCAACCCACGAGTTTCATGCCCTGCCACGTTGGGCTAAAGTTTTTAAAAGGTTGGCTCGTGCACGGCCCAGACCTACATACCATCGTGTCGGGCTTGCGTGCCTAAACAAAAAATGCAATGATTTTCGCATACTTTGTTGTGCCGAACTCGGTCATGCTTCTCCCAAATAAAGGCGGCCCACACGCACAGTACCATGTCATGTCGTTCTTTTTTCGTGTCTGTGCCGTGCCGTACTTTTTTCGTGTTGGGCCGTGTCGGGCGTCTGACTGGCCCGACCGGCCCAATGCCATCTTTAACGCTAACTAATACGTTTGACCCTTAGGGATAAAATGATTCTCAAAACTTTAATTATGGAATTTACCACACTTGAAAATAAAAGACACTCAAAGTGAGACATCAATTTGCTAACTTTTGGCTTTATTTGACCTTGAGGATTAAAATGATCCCTCAAAATCTTAACTAATCATTATTTTCATCAGGTTACGCAATTAGAATCATTTTAGCACCTAATCGAGGCATATATAATAATTTTTGTCAATTTTGACCTCAATTGGTCATAAAGATCAAAATGACCCCCTTAAAATCCAATTTCTCGTTACACCTGCAAAGAAAAATTCCGGGCACGCACATGCCTCAAAAAATCTCAATTTTGTTGCCATGGTTTAAGTATGGGTTACATAGGTTAATCAAGGGTCTATATTTATTTATTTATTTATTTTTTAATCAAGGGTCAATAAGTTAGTTATAAGCTAATGAAAGGTTAATAAGGTTAATGAAATGGAAAAATAGGTAGTAAAAAAAAAAAAAATTCTCTCCGTCCCTATTAAGTAGACACACTTTCTTTATAATAAGGTCATCCTTGTTATTTGACACAATTCAATGCTTTTCCTGCTTCAAAGAAATGTGGGCCTTTATAGGTATTATAAGGGGAATTTCATGAATCATATTCATTAGCATCTAAACCAAGATCATAGGCATAACACAAAAGAATCACTTAATTATATCTTTGAAGTGTGATCTTGACATAGCTATTCGATCGGAATATTAGGGAGAGAATAGAGCCTCAAGTGTGACTCCTCTACTTAGTCCACGGGATTCGAACGAACCGTCCACCAATACTAGATTATTGGTCGAGTGAAGGAGTAAAACCATAATCACCACCTTTGCGAACAAACGACCACCACCACACACATCATCGGCGCAAAGGGGGAGAGACGAACGAGAGTGAGAGAGAGAGAGTATAAGAGGCTTGGTTTCGTGTTTGCTAATTAGGGTTTTAACTTAACAATAAAACTGTTTTGTAGAAAAACTTAGGCACCTAATCTACTTATAATCATATTATAATCAGTCTAGCTTAGGTTAGGAATCTCAAAACCCTCTAAACCTAATCCTATGGCTGGGCACCCAGAGTGATGAGGCCCATCATGGGCCTCGTCTTCTAATGTTCAATCTAGGCCCTTTGTGTGACCTTATATGCTCTGTCCAATTGGGCTTTGGCCTATTTTACTAGCCTAAAGATTGTTAGTACCTCTATTTATGATATAACGACGACCCAAACAGACAATCTTAATTATCTCCAAAATTTAATCCATTTATATATCTAGTAATTGCACTTGACAAAGGCATAAATAATCTTTCAAGAAAATGATCCCACTTTCTTTCTATATATTCTCTCACTTGTTATGGGTCTCACTTATTTTCCCAACTTATATGAAAACAATTAAAATTATCTCCTCGTCCTCGCTCCCATAAACAAAAGTAAAGGTCCCCCACATCCAATTTATTAGAATAAAAAATCACCCCGCTACTCATTTTTTCATAACAGAATATTAATGTCAATACAAAGTTAAAAAAAAAAACCACCCTAGAATTATGCACTACTTAAACTGTGTCAACTATATAGGGACGGAGAAAGTATGCAAGAAACTTCATCTCTGTTGGAATAAGTAGCCAACAACATCATTAATGACACACATTGCACCCTAATTAGTTTGATGGTGTGCCAACTATTAGTCAAAGTTAAGGGTGGTATTGACTCAAATAGGGTTGAGCAAAATTATCCGATGATCTGAATATTTGTAGATCTGATTCGCATATGATTTGATATTATTTTCGTATCAAACATCCAATCCTAACATTTCAAATATTAGGTAACAGGTACCCATTCGGATATTACTTTATGGATTTGGGATACTCGATATTCGAAAAAATATTATTCCATATAAATATGTCATATTTCGGATATCCAATCCAAATATCCAAAATTTGGGTATTATTACATTTTTAAATGAGGGTGAGGGATACCTCAAGTGGTTAGAGCTCCCTCTCGGTTTCCAGAGATTCTGGGATCGATTCTCACCCCCGCTCTTGTGGCTCTCTAAACACCAAAAAAAAAAAATTAAATAATAAATACTACCTCTGTTTCATATTATGTGCAACAAATGCATTGACATGAACTATTAGGCAAAATTTGTTTATGAGTGTTAAATGGAGAAAGAAAGATAAAAATGTATGTGATGAGGAGATAGATAAAGGGAAATGACGACTTAAAAGGGAAAGAAAACATTTGTTGCACATAATATGTAGCATCAATTATCATTCGTTTATAGTAAATGTTGCACGTAATTTGAAACAGAGGCAGTGTAAAAAAACCTAAAAATTAAAAAGCTATTATATAGTACTAGATTAAACCCCGTGCAATGCACGATTGTTAAATAATCTAATGACAATAAATTTTACCAAAAATAATGGATATAAATATTATAAATAGACTTAGTTGTAAAAAGTATGAAATATTGTGAAAGAAATTAATTAAACATGTAATAGTTACAATGGGCAAATTGATATTTAAGGACATTTATTTTAGATTTTATACAAACTAAAAGTCATAATTTAAGTACAATAAGTTTTTTTTTAGTAAGTGGTTTTGGAGGGAAAACTTTTTATAATATTTTGCCAAGTGCTCTCTAAGTTTCGCCTTTAGTATAATGTAACTGATTGATTGATGATTTCGGATATTGAACATTAGATGTATCCCACTAAATAATTCTTCGGTTATCAGATAACGAATATCCAATACTTTTCGAGTTGGATTTTGATATCGAATTTTACAATACTTAGAGTGTTAATACAAATTCTTAAACATACTTAATTGGTTCACATTAATTTATTGTGAACCACTATTATTAGAGGCACTATGGTTGCTATATTAATTGAAAAAAAAAGGTCGCTATAGAATTAAGGTCACTATATTTAACATAGCATCGATTGATATATATGTACTTCAGCTTCACATTATTATTAAAGGTAACATAACTTAAATAAAAAATCACTATGTTAAAATTAGGGTATCTATGAATACAACTTTATTTGTACGCGTATAAACCCATAATAATATTATTATGAAATAGGTCCACCTAAAGTTTTTAGTTAGACTATTTTGCTTACGGCTATTTCACCAAATGCCACTGACAAATTACGAAATTCATCAAATGCCATCGAACTTTTCAGAATTCACCAAATGCCACCGAGTTTTAACAAAATTCACCGAGTGCCATTAATGACTGACAGCCGTTAATTGACCGTTAGTGGACCCCACCACTTGCCACGTGTCACTTTCTGATTGGTCCGTTTTTAAAAAAAAAAAATTAAATAAAAAAAATTACAAAAATTCCAAAAACAAACCAAAAATATTAAAAAAATAATAATAAAAAAAAACCCAAACCTCAAACCCCAGCCACCACCTCGGCAGCCACCAGCCCACCTGCACCGGCGTGCCGACGGCTGCCGGCCCCTCTCCCTTTCCCCTCCTCTTCCCCCGTCGCGCCACACACCCTAGCCTAAACCCTTGGTACCACCGCAATCAGCCCGCAACACCACCACATCCAGTAGTCCACCGCAATCAACCCTTGCTTCCTCCGCACTGCCGCCGGCCCCCCCTCCCTTTCCCCTCGTCGCGACCCACCGGAGCTTTAAACACAAAATCCAAAACCCCACCCCCCTTCCTTCACCTCCCCGAACAATTCAAATCAAATTGTTCGAACAACACTAATCGATCGGCTGCCATGACTCACTTTTTACCTTCATCTTCTATGCCACTCATCTCTTTCTCTCGGTTTCTTCATCTGGGCAATTCAGCAACCCAATTTTCTCACTCCAATTCTTATCACTCCAATATTCTCGGTTTCAATTCGATATTGGGGTGAATAAAACAACAACCTGAGAATTTAGGTTTCAATGGTCAAAATTTTAACAATTGATCCTAATTTCAACTCAAATTTTAATCCCTTAGAATTTTAATTTTCACAAAACCCAAATAGCTTGAAAATATATTTTCAACATTGTGCCTAAGAAATTACAGAGATAATAGAATAAAAATAAAGTAAGAATTAAAATAAAAAAAAATAAAAAAAACGAGGAGAAATGGGGGAAGTTGTTTGAGAATGTTGAGGAAGACGAAAATAATCCCAGCTAACTAGCTAAGAAGAATCTTGTAGAAGATTTCGCTTCATCGGAGAAAATGGAGTTCGCTTTAATGGAGGGACGACGGCAGGGGGTGGTGGTGGCTAGGGTTTTGGGGTGGGCAGGGGCTTGACGGCAGGAGGTGGTGGCTGGCCACCTATGATGAGTTCCTTTTTTTTTTTTTTAAGTTTGGAATTTTTTTTTTTTGAAATTGAACATGGAACATGGATAAAGCTGAGGATTACTTTAGTATATTAATATGGAAGTTATGGAAGAACAAGGTCCAACAACAATTGAATAATTGAAAAAAGAGAAATCAGACAGTCAACTTCTTAATGGCGCCATTAAACACAAAGAAAGGGTAAAATAGTATTTTCGCAATAACGGCCAACTAACGTCCTGACATCATTAATGGCACGTTGTGTTAATATACTTGTTGTCAATGGCATTTGGTGAATTCTGAAAAGTTCGATGGCATTTGATGAATTTCGTAATTTGTCAGTGACATTTGGTGAAATAGCCGTTTTGCTTAAGATTAATCGGGAAAAGGGTTATTATTATAATTTTTTGCTAGAATCATACTTGGGCTTTCCACCTTCCCCATTTTCTTTTTATGGATAATTGGGCTTTAATACACAACAATCTATCCAAAAAAAATCAACTTCAATTGTCCAAAATGGCAAAACCCCTGCAAAACAATAAACAAAATTTCCAAAACCCCTTAAAAAAAAACCATTTTTCTTCGAAAACATTGAACTTTCCAACATAAACGTCACGTATAAACTGTCCTCAAACCGATATAGCTGAGTTTCAAGCTTTCAATCATGGCGGCCTTGTCAACTAACCCTTCAACCAGTTTATTTTGCTCTTTAAAAAATGGGTTTAATCAGGAAACTAAGGATTTCCATGCTTTCTCTTTCAAATCCCAGAATTTGGATTTGGGGTTTTATCCAAGAAAATGGAAGAACTTGGAGTTTGATAAAATGGTGGTATGTGCTACCAATGTTGATCAAAAGGGCAGTGATAGTAATTTTTCCTTCAATGGATCTTCTCCCTCCTCTCGATCAAAGTATGCCATTTCTTTTAATCATTAATATGTTTTCATTTCTTTCTGATATGAGCTTACCCTTTTGCTTTGAGTTTTATCAATCAATGTTTGAATTTGAAAATGCCGTATGATTCTTGTAAAATTGTATCGTAAATTGTAAATTAGTTGATCAGTAATCTGGGATTTTTTATTTTTTTTTTTAAATTTATTTGGGTATAAGAAGTTTGTCATGGTTGAAGTCCATTTTAAATCATTAATCCAACTTTTCATTTCAATCAAGTACTCGTGTGGGATACTCTACACTCGGACATGGGTATGCCACTTAGATACTTAATTTGGACTGAATTCCTACAAAATTTTTGTAACGTGGTGGCTTCTGACCCTAGGACATGTACCTGTTTTTAAACTTTCTAGGTCAAATTGGTAACACAAATTGAGATTTCTGTTAGATAAGCTATTCCCTCAATTTCAATCTGATCATTGCATGCATACTGTTAAGTTCATTTCTTAATTAGTAACATCAAGGAAATCTAGGGATAATAGACTAACAATGAAGGGCAACTTGGTTTAAGATTTGGGGCTTTGGTCACATGATGAATAAGGGAGTGTTACTTTCATAATCTTGTAGTTATTGAGCAGAATTCTTTAGTTCTATGATTTTGAGGCTTTCAATGGATCCCAAGATATGGTGAATTTGGGAGGGAAGCTCTAACCAATTGAAGTTATCTGCTTGCAATTATTATGTTTTTTTATAATAATATATAAAGTCTTGATTTCAATGTGTTGAAATGAATTTAAAGGCGATTTCTGGTTAATTCTGATTTGATACATGTAGTGTAATTTAGAGTGCATGATCAACCTTGATATAGTTGATCATTGGTATTCTTTTTTTCTGTTCCCTCAAGGATTCAAAAGCTTTGTTATCTGTTTTTAAAGTCTAATGTTTGCATATAGAAATACTGTATTATCAGATTTTGGTATGTGACTTTTGTATGTTACATGAGTAATTGTATTTGGAATTTGGACTGACTTGTTTCAAGAGTGATGAACAACAATAATTGATGTTTCTGAGTATTTTAAAGGTCGAGGAGGCATACAATATCAGTATTTGTCGGGGATGAAAGCGGAATGATTAATCGAATAGCAGGGGTCTTTGCTAGAAGGGGTTATAATATAGAATCCCTTGCTGTTGGGTTAAACAAAGACAAAGCACTTTTCACTGTTGTTGTCACTGGAACTGACAAGGTGTTGCAGCAAGTGATGGAACAACTTCAGAAACTTGTAAATGTTTTGAAGGTTGTCTTCCTTTCAGATAATGAGTACTTGAGTAGTGACTACTGTGAATTGATTCACGTCACCAACTTTCTTTGGAATCTATTCTGAAGTCCTTTTACATGTAGGTTGAAGATATATCCAAAGAGCCACAAGTAGAACGTGAATTAATGCTTGTAAAAGTCAGAGCCAATGAAAATAACCGAGCTGAGGTACTTAATGGCACATTATATATGTTTCAGTACCCAACTTTGGAGAGTAGTGGATTTTGTTAGACTACCAGGTGACTGTGATTAGTTCTTGCTAAATTTTTTGGGACAGTTTTCTACTACAGGCTTATCTGCTGTCCGACTTTCTTCTCAGTGAACTGTATTGTATTATTTGTATAATTCTATAGTTACTTTTACTAATTTATCTTATTAATTAAATTTTGTTGTTTCCTTGTTTTACTGCAGCTGATGTGGTTGGTGGACATCTTCCGTGCCAAAATTGTGGACATATCGGAAGAAAATCTGACAATGGAGGTGATAATTTGGAATATTGTGCAAGCAATGTTAACTTTATGATGATTGAAATTATGGTTATTATACTTGTACAGGTGTCCAAATTTTTGTATGGATTAAATGCTTTATTTGCATTTTTCGCTGGCTACTTCATTTGTCTAATGATGACGTCTTATGCATCTATTTAAAAATAAACTGTCGGGTAGAAGAGCATCATAATCACGACTGTTCTACTTGTTCTGATCCTTTTTTTTTTTTGAAAGGGTTCTGTTTGTTCTGATCATTTCTGTTAGTTCCAATCATTTATATTTTACTCTTAATTTCTAGATTGAAGGAATGTATCTTTAATTATTCTTATGTGCTATGTATGTTTGAATAAGTGAATAACAGCCTGAGCCTCTGAGAGGTAATATGTTGGAAAAATAAAAAGATTATCCAAGAATTGTGGCGCCTTTTGAGGCTTCATTACCAAAAGTCAGCATTAGGTGGATGACCATATGTGGTGCAAAGACTGCATACACTGTTGTTTTTTTTTTTATTTATTTTTATTTTTTATTAATGAATTTGGTGTCATAGCTTGGAGGAATAAGAAATTATACCTGATGCTTAGTATTGATTGCGCATCCTGTTATCCATTGACAATTGTTTAATAATTCCTTACATGAAAATCATTGTCGTCGTTTCACTAGCTCTTGACATTCTGACCTTTGAGCTGTATTTTTTCATATGTTCAACAAATCAGTTACTAAGCAAGTGCAAAATGCAGGTCACTGGAGACCCAGGCAAGTTGGTTGCAGTGCTAAGAAATCTTGCCAAGTTCGGAATTAAAGAGATTGCTCGTACTGGAAAGGTCTATTTTGATTCTTTCAAATTTCTTGTTATACAACATAGGTCACTGCCATAGCTAGAAAAATTTGTATCTTTTCCTCGGATTATGCTTTAAACATTTTATAATATGTTGTAAATTCCCTTTAAAATAGATTGCTCTTAGAAGGGAAAAATTGGGAGAGTCTGCTCCTTTCTGGCGATTTTCTGCTGCTTCTTATCCTGATCTCGAAGAAACTGTGTCTGTGGATGCTCTTTCTGGAGTTTCAAGACAAACACCTGATGATGGATCGTCAACTTCAACTGTGGAGGTGTGTTTCTTGACTGTTCACTGCTCTCACTTCTCATATCAGGCAACTGAATACTATTCATTTATATTTGGTCATAAATTTTAGTTTTCAGCCTATCTACTGTTGTAATCCCAGATTCCCAGGAGCTGTGCTCTCTTTTAATTAAGTTACTAGTGCTATGCTGCCAAGATAATGTGTCTAAATCCTGCAATGAGCTGTTGCCTGCTGCTTTTGAAGACCTCATTTAATTTCACTTTTTAACGTTCTTATAGAACAAAGTATCCAATCCCAGGAATGAAATTCCAAGAGGAAACAGTAATCCTTCTAAATGAGAGTGTTTGTCCTAGTTGACTACTTGACTTTCACCCATATAAATCAAAAGAATAAGGGGGCATTTGGTTCAAGCAATGGTATGGGTTTAGAATGAGGAATGAAACCTGGGTGGTATGGGGTTGGAACTTGATATTTGATTTCATGTGTTTGGTTTTTATCTAGGAATGACAGTTTTCCTTTTAATTTTAAACCTAAAGGTATGGGTATGAGCCATACCCACCTCCCCCCTTGGGTTTCAAAAACCCATACCTTGGGGGTTTGAGGTATGGGTTTGAAAAATGAAATTTCTAAAAACAAACACAAGGTATGGGTTTTGGTCATTACAAACCCATACCTTATACCTAATATGCTTGAACCAAACACCCCCTAAAAGAACTAACAAAGATATATATTAGCAGAATTGTGCATTCAACTATTGAAAATATAGTAAGGGTGAGTAACTAGGGCAATCATTTTGAAACATCCCTAAAAAGAAAATGAGGACAAACCGACAAACACTTTGGAATGGAGTGAGTAAGAAATATTGAAGGAACATATATTAGGGAGATAATCGCCCTCTTACCATGGTGAAATTTCAATATCTTCAACTTTCTCGCTCTGATGGAAAACCGAAAATTTGAATTTTCTAGATATTTGAAGGGAATCTGTCCTTATATCTCTTAATCTGAGATCACAGATCAGACCAATTTGTTTAATGGCATGGGTTCATTAAGTGACAGAAGTCCTAGTTACTAAGCATAACGTGTGAAAATGAAGATAAATACGTATGCGAAGCAAATAATAGACTTTTTAGAATATATATTCATTATGAAACTTAATTACTCCATAACAAGTACCAATTGAATCATAGTAACATATCATATCTTACTCTTCTTTTGTTTGAACGCCTTAATCCTATAGTTGGGGTTAGCTACTTGAACCAACATGAGAATATCCTTGGAGGTTACCCATCCTGGTTCTACTCTCAATCATTGTGGCTCATGTTAAGTGATGTGACAAAGTTTTACACTGGCTACTAGCCTACCGTAACCTTCTCCCTTTATCCAGGCTTGGGACTGGCGGCGGAGTGTTAGTAACATATCATATATAGTATTAAAAAAAAAAAAAATACTATTCAAAATTATAATTTTCTTGAAAATCTGAAAAGATAATATTTTAGGCAGGCTTCTAGATTCCAGAGGCATGCCTCTAATGTTTAAGGGACTTAGAGATGACCATTCTTTCATTCTAATGTCTTGTAGTGTTCATCCTTTGAGCCTTGCACTTTTGTGCATGGGGTGAGCTTTTTGGTGCACTGGCCCAAATGATGGCATGATTTGGCTAATGTGATTATAATTATAGGGAGTGTCATACATTTTTATGAACTTTGAACATTGCACAAATCTCATCTGAGATGAGGGATTATGTTGCAAACTTAATAAATCCATCCTTCTTTCATACTGGACCAATTTTTTTAGAATTTAAATTTTTATTATTTTTTTAAATATTTTTAAAAGGAAACATTTTCTGAAGAAAATAATAAACTATGTAGAGAATTATCGAGTCTTGTTGGACTATCAGATTGTAGAGCGTGCTGATGCAACTGGTGAATAGTCCTCTTGTTGCTTTGCACGCGTGTTAATTCAAATCCTTAATCTTAATTACAGATCCACATGTTGCAAATCTTAAGTATACCTTATTAACTGACAGATTAGCGTGGTGGTGCACGTTGGGATTGACTTATTGAATTATGATGAAATAAAATGGCCACCAGGATCATGATAAATCTGTTTTGTGCCAAAGAAACATATTATTCAGCTGCACATCGGACCTTTTCGTCTCTTCTCGACTTAAACCTTGCTGAATGTAATGTGTAACTTCAAAAGTTATAGGCACCATCATTGCTGCTGGATGATGCGTATCCTATGAATGTTATCGTTTTTGTATGATTGTATTACAGTACACATTCCTCTTCTTGTCCAAAAATCTTACGTCACTTTGAGTTTTGAGTCTTTTGACTGCTAGGATTACTATGGTTAGAACTTCTCCTTGTACTGTTTTCCCGTTGAATATGTTTCACCGCAGGCTTCCCAAAAAAAAACAGCCTCTCTGTCGTGTTATAGACTACTTGCCTTGACCTCTAATTCTTCTGGTGATAGAATTATTTGTGGCGTTGCTGTGGTTGCATTGTAATTACAAAATTTCCTGTCCGCTTTTCTCATCGATTTTTAAAATATTCTACTAATGAAGTCCTGTTGTTTTGATGTATTTTATCTTCTTTTTATCCAGGGTGATGTTTATCCTGTAGAACCTTTTGATGGCTTTGCAGTTCCTCAAGTCCTTGATGCTCACTGGGGTGTTTTGAATGATGAAGATGTAAGCAACCTCTTTTTTATTTCCCAGAAAGATTACTGGCCATTTATATTACTCCGATTCAGGGATTTCTGGACGCTTGTGTTGCATTAGTTATGTTGTTGTCATGATGACTTACAGCTTGAGAAAAACCTCCCCCTTAAGGATTTGCTTCACTCTAAGCTAATATGGCATTTATTGTAACTTGCAGGAAGTGAATGATATAATGAATTGAGTAAAATGGATATGTAACTAAATAAATTTTTATGGAGGTGAAGGTGATTTCTAATAAAAAAGGGACTTTGTATTAGCTGAAGGTTGGGTCTATAAAAGTAAAGGACCACCAGCATTTGAAAATGTGGTTTAGCTTCTTTTGTTGAGTAAATTCTGCAATAATTCTATGAAAGGTCTAGGTTAGACTTTGTTAGAACTATAGGATTTATAGAGATGCTAAGAAATGGTTTAATGTAATAGTTTCTTTGCTCCATTGTAAATAATAAGTTGGAATTGCAGTTAGCATAATATAATTAAGTGTAGTAGTACAATATGTAACAATTTTTGGATAGGGGCATAGTGAGGGAAGAGAAAGTTAGGGATTCATTTCCATTGTCTGGATATGACTTGAGGGGAGTAAGAACGGAATTGGAGGGATCAATATTTAAAAATTCAATTCTTCCAATATTGGAAAGATTTAAAAAAAGATGCAAGCTCACACCTTCTCTCCCTCCACTTTCCTTTCCTTCCATGATAGCTATCCAAATATGCTGTAAGTGACAGTGACTCTTCTCATGATTTGATTCCATTTAAACCTTTTAGGCTTTTAGCAATCTACCCATATTTGTAGTTTTGTACTTGCGCTCTATAGTGTACAGAAGTAATTATATTTTACATTTCTGATTGTCAGATTGTGGTGGATGATGCAATCTCATGTGTCATTCTATGCTTAGTGCTATGAAATAGTAAATGAACAATCATCTGAAAACTATGAAAGCGGAAAAGTTCTGCTGGTTATCTTTTTGAGTGGGTTGTGAATTATTACTACATTCTTCTCATTAGTATGTGAATGATGCTGCTTGGAGTCATCTTATGTTTGGCTATATGTACTCAGACAAGTGGGATGCGGTCACACACTCTATCGATGCTAGTCAATGACAAACCTGGGGTTCTTAATGTTGTTACAGGGGTTTTTGCTCGAAGGGGTTATAACATTCAGGTTTGTAGTCAATTCTTACTCTCTATCATGAGGATAAAACTTTTGTAATCAATGATCAAGCTACAACCATATTTGATTGCCTTTTGGTCCTTGTTATCAGAGTTTAGCTGTGGGTTGTGCGGAAGGTGAAGGCCTATCTCGCATTACTACTGTTGTACCTGGTACAGATGAATCAATCAGCAAACTGGTGCAGCAAATTTACAAGCTGGTTGATATTCATGAGGTGAGGGCTTATTTACTTGGCCTGGATTTTTGGTTGGTGGTTGTAACATTTGTAACTTCAATTTATTGTCGTCTTGCTATTATATGCAGTTGAGAACATGAACAGAATTGGTTGGGTTATCATTGTGAATTGTTCTTACCATGGGTGTTTAATTCTTGTTGTAACTATAACTCATACAAATAGTAAGTGTAGAAAATTTTAATGACAAGAATAGTTGGTGGAGAAATGTTTAATATCAATAGTATGCTGGTGTGTTAACCTTTGATCTCAAGCTATATACATGATTGTTTGATCTATCGTCTATGATTGGAGAAAGATCATCATGTGTCACCCTTCTAATAAGAAGTTGAAAACAAAAAATCAAGGGAGATGATTAATTAGTCCACTACAACCATTCTTATATCTTCTATACCTTAAAGGCCCTTTATGTAATGGAAGGTTAAAGGAAAAAATAAAACATATTGTAGCAGGGAGATGGGGCAAACCTTTTTTTAACTGCTTATAATCAAAAGCTGGAAACTATAACTGTTATTTGGCATTTGGAATTTTAGATCACTCCTACATGTATGAGTTTATTACCACTGTTGTCTCAATGTCTCATTCTGTCACAAGGTATTGAAATCCTGAGGTGTATCGCTTTAAATTTGAGTCATTAATTGGAGTATGGTTTCTGATTCAGGTTAGAGATCTCACCCATTTACCTTTTGCTGAGCGGGAGTTGATGTTGATAAAGATAGCTGTGAATACTGCTGCACGTCGTGAGGTCCTTGACATTGCCAGCATTTTTAGAGCCAAAGCTGTTGATGTATCGAGTCATACCATAACGCTTGAGGTAATTATTAGGGGAGATATCTTACTGCTTATCTCATTCTTTTTTCCTAAATAATTCGTGCTTATATAGACAACTGATAGAAGTAAGCTCAGAGGCATTTGTAACTCTGTATCTGTGGGATAGATGCACTGCATTTTTTTTGACCTCTTATATCATGATAGCTTATGCACTGAAATGAATTGCATTTTGATTAATCTTGCAGTGTTTATATTTCATGTAAAACATAGTATTATTCACTTTACTAAGTCTGATTCTAACTGTTAAGCTTCTGACTCCTAGCTCACTGGAGATATAAACAAGATGGTTGCACTTCAGAGATTGCTGGAACCCTTCGGTATCTGTGAGGTAGGTTATGTTATAAATATGTTGGACTATGTATCGATGCCATATATACTAGTACTAAATAGTGAGTTGTTTGCTTGTTTTCCTGACTTTGGTTACAACAATACCATTACATCAAGCCTCTATTGAGGCCCTCACCAAAGGTAGGATAAGAGGGACTGAAAGTGTCCATTGTTACCTGATCCTAGATGCTATGACCATCTGCTGCTTGCATGAAAAACACAAAGTGCAAGAAACTTGAGTCATGTTTTAGCTCGCCTGAGAGTAGTGAATCTATTGGCTATGTTAGAACTTAGAATTGGACAATCTCTTTTTTTTTTTTTTTTTTTTTTTTCCCAATTCACCTTTCATTCTGAGTTTGGTATATATCTGGATGTCAACCATGCCAAAATGTTGTTGCCATACTTGCCTTTAACATATTATTCCTTTTTTAAAAAAAGAGTCTGAACATCTGCTACATTGCTGATTTGCTGTCAAACCTGGGAAAAATTTTCTTCTAGATTGTAGCTACTGTCATCATTAGGCTTGTTACACATCTGATCAGTCACTAATCATATGTGACTTCTACTTCTTATTCTGTAATGGTACAGGTTGCACGAACAGGACGGGTGGCCTTGGTTCGAGAGTCTGGTGTGGACTCAAAATATCTCCGTGGATACTCTTTTCCATTGTAAGATTTCTGTCAACTGTCAAGACTACATCATAGAAAGCCGGGACCCAGGAGGATAAAGAGTGTCTTGTTTCTGCTTGCAAAAAATTTTGTACGGTACTTCTCTTTTAAAAATTAAAATCACGTCATTTGAACTTTTGGTTCTCTAGTTAGAGTTGAACTTTTGTTTCTCTAGTTAGAGCTGTAGAGGATAGTGCTTAATTTGCTAAACAACTATAAATTCACCCGAAGTATAGTAACTATCTTTCGTGAAACTTTTGAATTGTTAAATTATCGGTAACAATATTAGCAAGAAGGGCCCTTACCTTTGGTTGGAAAAATCACTCCTTTAATGAGATTGATGAGATTCTACCCTTAATCTTGAAGGCAATAGTTTCCTACTTTAGCCTTGTAAGATACAAGCTACATAGTTGGTGAAAGGTAAACATATAGTCGTAGTATTTTAAATCTGAAAGTATTAGTGCCACTGACAAATTTTCAAAAAAAAAAAAAAAAAAAAAGAAAAAAAAAAAGGATCTTGTTACGTTTGTCTCAAGATATACAATACTTCCTATGCTTAAAAAAAATTACAACTCATTGACTAAAAGTATGAGAGATTTAATCAAAGTGTTGCAATTCTTATGAAACAAAAGTATACTTTTAATGATCTCAAATATTTTCTCGATAGTTACTGTTATGAGAAGCATAATTAAAGATATCTAAGGTTTATTAATCGTGATTTGGGACGGAATTCCTCCCATGTAACAATACAAAAAAAAAAAATGGACATTGTTTTAACCTCAATTTTTCCTTCAACGTCCCTCACGTAGTCACGTTCAAAGGCTTGTTTTACTGATACATGATTTTTTACCAACCTAAGCGGCACCAAGAAAACATAATAAAGAATATGTTTTCTAAGATAGTATAGAGTAAATTTTATTCACGTCCAAATATGAGGACATGAAAAGATCGTTCATACTCTCTTAATCCGAAATTAATAGTCACTCATGAGCAACTGCAATAACTTGTTTCCCAACATTACGACCAGTGAAAAGACCAATTAAAGCTCCAGGAGCAGCTTCTAGACCTTGAGCAATATCTTCCACATATGAAATCTTGCACGCCTTGATTAGAGGAAGGATCATCTCAAGGTACTTGGGATAAAGGTGATAGAAATCAGATACTACAAATCCTTGCATTCGAATTCGTTTACTCACGATCACACTCAAGTTGTGAACACCATCAGATTGCTCTAGATTGTATTGTGAAATCATCCCGCAAACGATGATTCTACCATGGAGTCTCATGTTAAGGAGGACAGCGTCAAGCATCTTCCCTCCAACGTTTTCGTAGTATATGTCTATACCCTCTGGAAATACCTGATTGGTTTTAGAAGAGAGCAAATTACATGTTATACGTACATTTGAATTATTATTTGTTATTAACAATTAAAAAGAAACGAAAGTAGTAATTTAATTTTATAAGGTAAAAAGAAAAGGACTCACTTGAGAAGATAGACAAGTAAAATCTCTCAAATGAGCCCGTGAAATTTGATTCCTTGACCACATAAGATTAGGTGGAAAATGATGTCACTACTCGATCACCTTAACTTCTCTGGATTACAATTTTTTACTTTATCAATCACCTTAACTTCTCTGGATTACAATTTCTTACTTTATTCTTTGTTTGAATTATGATTTTATCCAAATCATTATTCCATTGTTTTAGAGAGGTGACAAATTTGTGGATACTCCATCACTCATCATGGGAATAGGAAATGTAACATTATATTTAGCAAGACTCTTCTTCTTCTTTTTTTTTTTTCTTTTTTTTTTCCTTTTCCTTTTTTTGTAATTTATTTTTTAGTAAAAATCTGAATCAACAAGAAAAGATTATGATGATAATTCTAAATTCTAAGATGATGAATTGAATTGCATGATATTTATGTATGCTAACCTCTTCAAGGCAAGATCCAAATCTTTTTCTTCCTTGTAATTGAAAGCCTCATCAAAGCCTTAGTCATTCTTTAGAAGATGAACCTTTTGATTGGTGCTAGCAGTACCAACAACATAGCAACCAGTTAACTTAGCTAATTGGCCAACAAGTTGACCAACAGCACCGGATGTTGTTGAGATGAATACGCGATCTCCCTTGTTTGGAGATCCCACTTCATAAAACCCTGCATAAGCTGTCATACCAGGCATCCCTATATTGATCAAATGGCTGACCATTAGTAACATGGTAAGCTTTGTTTGTGTTTGAAATGAAGGAGAAAATGGGAGTTTTATTCATAAGTTTGCAAAAGCTTTTTTTTATTTTTTATTTTTATATTTTTTTAATTATTTTTTTAGGATGCCCACTCGGTTAACCAGAGCTTAACTCTGACTACATCCGGATCTAACTTGGGTAGCACACATGACTTATGGTGGGTGAGTCTCCCAACAAGAGTTTCTGCATACGGTGAGGCTCGAACCCGAGACCTTCCTTAAGCGACATCAAAGCTTTATCTATTTGATGTGAGTTTTATTCATAAGTTTGTAAAAATTAAATTTGCTAATGTTACTGTTAGATTTCGAGAAAACTCCTCATCCTGGAGTGCGTACCATTGATTCATATATATAGCGGTTTACAAGAGAGAGTCGTAATCCTATTATGATAAGGATACGAGATATACAAAATATATACGAAATTATCCTAATCTGCGACAAATATTATCTAACAAATAAAATATCTATCACACCCCAGCAGTCGTAGCGGGAGGAGGTCATAAGCTAAGACTGGACCTGAATTCCAGAAATAAATCTCGCGGTAGGCCTTTAGTGAATATGTCCGCAAACTGATATCTAGTAGGAACATGGAGAACCCGAACTTGCCCTAGAGCAACCTTTTCTCGAACAAAATGAATATCCATCTCCACATGTTTGGTGCGTTGGTGCTGTACCGGGTTGCCAGAAAGGTAGGTAGCACTGACATTATCACAATAAACGATAGTAGCCTGCCGTAGAGGACAATGTAACTCAAGTAAAAGATTACGAAGCCAACATGCCTCAGAGACAACATTTGCGACGCCTCGATATTCTGCTTCTGCACTCAACTTAGATAATGTATGCTGACGCTTTGATGACCAAGACACGAGGTTGTCTCCAAGGAAACAACAATAGCCCGAAGTGGAATGCCGGGTATCGGGACAACCTCCCCAGTCAGCGTTAGTGTAAGTAATCAAGCGGTGAGAAACAGTAGGATATAAATGTAAACCGTGATCAATGGTACCCTGAACATAACGCAGAATACGTTTCAATGCCTCATAATGAGGTTCCCTGGGATCATGCATAAAAAGACACACCTGTTGTACCGCATAGGCAATATCTGGCCTGGTGAAAGTAAGATACTGAAGAGCACCTGCTAAACTACGATACAAAGTAGGATCCCGAAATGGTGGTCCTGCATCTGCACTAAGTTTGGACTTAGTGTCAACTGGAGTGGATGCAGGTTTACAAGAGGCCATCCCTGCACGCTCTAAAATCTCCTATGCATACTTTTCCTACGAAAGTAGCAAATAAGAAGGTTTTCGGGTTACTGCAATACCCAAAAAATATCTCAGAGGCCCCAAGCCTGACATGGGAAACTCAGGTTGCAACTGAGAGATGATCCTTGTGCGCAAACTTTCAGATGAGGTAGCTAAAATAATATCATCAACATATAAGAGCAAATATGCCATATCATCTCCCTGCCGGAAGGTGAAAAGAGAGTTGTCACTTTTAGCAATGACAAAACCCAATTTTATCCAAAAATTTGCAAAGCGTTGGTACCAAGCTCTTGGAGCTTGTTTCAAACCATAAAGAGCCTTGCGGAGCTGACAAACATGAGTGGGAGCCCTCCGATCAACAAAGCCTGGGGGTTGATGCATATAAACTGTTTCCTGCAAGTCACCATGTAAAAAGGCATTTTTGACATCTAATTGATGTATCGACCACTTTTTAGCCAAAGCTAAACTGAGAACAGTGTGAATAGTGGCCGGTTTAACTACCGGACTGAAAGTCTCATCACAGTCCACACCAACTTCCTGCGACCTGCCATCACATACAAGACGAGCTTTGTGCCTTTCAAGGTCACTGTTAGACTTGTATTTATGTTTAAAGAGCCACATACAATTAACAATATTCACCCCCGCAGGCCTAGGCACCAACTCCCATGTCCCTGTTTTAATTAAAGCACTGTACTCATTGTTCATCGGCGCATTCCAATTTTGGTCATTTAAGGCCTGTTTATATGATTTTGAAAGGGGAGATTTTAGGTGAGGTGGGCCCGAAGTGACTAAGGCAGATTGACCGTATCTCGGGTTGGGCTTGAATATGCCCCTCTGACTTCGGGTTACAGGGGGAGAGGGAGGAGGGGGGCGTGTGGGCTTAAATGGGGGTGCGCCCCTTAAAGGGGGTGGGGTGTACGTGGGCTAATGGCCTGGGGTAGGAGATGGGCCGAGAGTGAAGTGCCCAGGTGGGATGTGTGGCAAGGTGGGCCTGTCAGGGGGGGTTTGTGGCGAAATAGGTTGGACAGGGGAGATAAGAGTAGGGGGTGTATGATGCGGGCTGACAGGTGGGGAGTGTAGGGCGGTATGCAGTGGGCTCCGCAGGTGGGCTGTGGTTTGTGGGTCTGGGCCGCGGCCTACTTGCGGTGTGTGCTGATTTGGGGGAGTAGCATACCACATATATAGATGAGTGAGGATAGGAGATTGATCATTGACAGGGTAAAGTCGTATCCCCAAATCAAAAGTAATACCTAAATCCTCTAACTAATGCAGATAGGGAAGTAGGGTCGAATCCACAAAGAAATGAGTCTTTCTATTCCTAATTAACTAATATAATCTAGATTATTAGGTAGCCAATATAAATATTTGAATATGAAACTAAACTACGAGGATTAAGAATAGGGAGAAAGCAATATATAAAAGGATCTAGGACATAGGTTCACTAATAAATAATATTCTAGGGTAGAATATAATAATCATTCATCAATGCATACATTAATCAGATTATAAAGAACTTTCGCTACGTATTATAATCACACAATTAATTTACCGGTATTAAATCTCATCTTTCGAATCTCGACCTAACCATTTATAAATTAACCTGCCTATTGAAACTAGACCTAAACATCAATTCTCATCTGTCGAATCTCGAATCAATATTGTCAAACTCATGCATAAAAGATCAGGCCTAATCTAGTCACAGAGCATTAAATCAATCAATAGAAAGTTAATCTAGCATTGACAATCAACAACAATAAATTAACCTTTCATATTATTTATGGATCCCCACAAACCCTAGAAATAGAACTACTCACACATAATATAAACTAAACTAATCAAAGCAATAAAGCAAGACATGATTAGAGGAATAAAATAAACAACTAGGATTAAGAGAAGAGAAATAGTTACCAAACAAATTTGGAATTAAGAATGGATTAAGAACCAAAGTATAAGAGAGAAAATTTAAGAAAACAATTAAGAGAGTAAAAGAAGAGTAAGAAGTGATCCTAAAATGTATTACGGAAGAGTATTTATACTCCGTACAAATCCTAAACTAAAACAAACTAAAACGACGCTAATCGTCTCCTAACAATAACACGCGCCCGATCGGGCGAGGCACCGCCCGATCGGGCGCACCTTTTTGCTCTTCAGGTTGAATCTCGCGCCCGGCCGGGCGCGTCACCGGGCGCCGACCTTTGCTTCTCCCGCCCGGCCGGGCGCGCCTCTGGGAGCCAGCCTTTTTGGCCGGGCGGCTCTCTTGGGCCACTATTTGGA
The DNA here is from genome assembly GCF_001683475.1 of Chenopodium quinoa. Lineage (NCBI taxonomy): Eukaryota > Viridiplantae > Streptophyta > Magnoliopsida > Caryophyllales > Amaranthaceae > Chenopodium > Chenopodium quinoa. The sequence continues at coordinate 1,517,942 of NW_018743391.1, read as the reverse complement.
CTACGATTGGGCTCCAATTCTTCGGGCCAATCTGGGTATCCTCTTCGGGTCTTGAATACTCGGTCCAAATGCCCCGGTATCACACATACCGAGCCCTTAATCACCGGTTCGATGGCTCTAACCGGCCCTGGGCTATAAAATCTGGTCGTGCTTCTCCAATGCTCGAGATTGCTCCATAATATATCGGGAAATGCTCCAAAAGTGCAAATCCCTGCAAAAGTCAACCAAATCTACAAAAACACTAGAAAACACCAATTAGTAATAAAAGTGGCTCTAAAGAGCCAAAAACACTACTAATTATGACCAAGGGACGGGGGTAAAATGCTATATAAAATAGACACATCAAACTCCCCCAAGCCAAACCTTTGCTTGTCCCTAAGCAAAGATCTCATCAATGAATCAATAAATATATGCTTCACCCCAAAAAGTAAAAATCAAGCACAAACGATTCAGGGTAAATCAAATAAACATGCTTCAAAATCAACCAATCAAATCCATCCAATTACCTTTCTTCCCCAACAATTGTCAAATAGAGCAAACCACAAGAGCATATAGAATTCAAGACTAGTGCTCACACACTCAACAACTCTCATTTTTGTGGCGAGTAAAAGATGTACTCGATCGCTCTCCATCCAACCCTTTATGTGAACAATTCCCTCCTAACTCACACCCTTGTGTGTATAAAATAATGAACGCTCAACCTACTAGTCGACTCGAAATGTGTCAAATCATAACTTGCATTGATAAACAACACTTTCACATTCATACAATTCTATGCACACGGTCGGAAGGTCTTTAAATCTTGTAATGTAAGGCTAGGGTAAAGGGTATAGGAATCATTTGGGAAAAAGTGAGAGAAAAGCTATGCTTAAGGGAGCAAATCCTAATAAAACCCATGATCAAAGTAAATAATGATCAACAACTCCTACATAACCAACTCTAACATCAACCAAATATACTCCAATCAAAATAAACAATCCCAACACTTACATATCACTCATAAAAATATAATAATGAAGAAGTGGAGTGAACAAACAAACTTCATTTTCCAAACTCGAATTTTTCATTGAAGCTCTTATTTTTTTTTTCTTTTGATCAACCTCCAATTAGAACATTTGAACAATGAACTCTTCTTTTTTCTATTTTTTTTCTTTTGAAGTTCACTTATTTTTTCACTTCTTTTTTTTGAACTTCTCTTTTTTTTTTTTTCATAACTTCATGATTTTTTTTCCAAGAAAATATAAATTTCAAACTCATCAAAAATAAACATGATCAAGAACAAAACAACTTCTCAAATCCCACCCAAATTGTGCAAATAATAAGCACACTACAAACTCCCTCATCTCACTCACTAATATCCCTCCCAAGCCAAGCTTGGGACTAGTAACCAATGGGGAAAAATAGGCTTTTAATGTGGCTAATAAACAACAAAAAGTCAAAGCAATAACATGGGTAGCAAGAAGGGAACAAATGTATCTACAATCATCTGGAGGCTACCTAAAAGAATGAACGCCTTCGTCCTCCTCAATGTGCATAATAATGAATCATATAAACATTACTAATAGTTGAAAACCAATACTCAAATTCATTGACATACCAGGAACTATCACACAATTCCTAACCAAATTAACTAGCCAAGCACTATATTCACAAGTAGTTGGACAAAATTGACGCATGTTAAGGTCTCAAGGCAATCAAACATCAAATCATGATCAACTAATCCACAATTCTTATCATCATATACTAAGAATCAAAATAATTTTTCTCAGGTATGGGGCACAGGGAAACATGATTTACAATTCATTGGAACGTATTTTTGGATTTTTTTATTTTTCAATTTTTTTTTTTTTTTTTTTAATATATAAGAAAGCAATAAATCTAACCTAAGAAAGCAATAAATCTAACCTAAGAAAACACACGAAAAATAAAAGAAAAGTGAAAAAGAAAGATACCAAATCCAAAATCTCCCCCAATCCAGAATCAGACAATGTCCTCATTGGCTCGGGAACTAGCCTAGCATAGCTAGTCCTGATCATTCTCATCCATCAAACCGAACCCCGCACCTCCACTGCCACCTGCACTAGAAGAGCTACCACTAAAATAATTAGCCTAAAAAGTCCCCCCCTGCAGGTCCGTCGAAAGGAATGTCCTGACTGTACCCATTGAAGGCAGAATAGTCAGTGTAAATACCATGGGCACTGGGATCCCTATCGTATCCCTAGGGTGGAGGCTGACTGGGTGGAGGCTGAAACCAGTCAGGGTAAATAGCATCGTCGGGAATGTTGCCCGACGAGCATAATCATCGTACATAGGGTAGAGAGCTCTACCCTGTTCCTCTCCAGGTACCCTAACCTCTGGTCTATAGAGCCTACCATCCTCCTAAGGTCAGAGTGGGAATGCTCGATACGTCCTAAGGCCTGACCTATACTCTGAAGGTCCCAAACTGGGTCAGAGTCAACATGGGGGACGGAGTGAGACATGCGAGGTGGAGAAAACGCCACCTCGGGCTGAGGCTGAGGCTGGGGTGGTGGAACTGGTGGTGGTGGTGCTTGCCCCTAGCGTTGGCAACTAAAAGATCATATGTGTAGGATGGTTGCCCTAGGGGAAAGGCGGTCAAGTCAGGACTAGGTAGAGGAAAGATGGGCAAAGGCTGTTCGCTCCCAGTCCTAATACACCAAAAGGGTGTCTGCTCGCTATCCGGTCGTACCCACCCCAACTCCTCAAAATACCTAGCAGACATATAGGTATCTGGTCCACAGTTAGTCAGTTGGTAGGGTCCATCCTCTACAAAACTGGCCTTTTTCACTGCTATTCGAGTGATAAGGCCTCCTATACGGATAGGGGTGCGAGATGTGGTACTGGCCTGGCATGTCTGCTCAGATGGTGAATAATATACCTACCTATGTTCAATTTCCCAAACCCAGACACATAGTGACCTATAACAACTAGCTCGTTAGTTTGGGCGTTATGGGGCTCGTTCCTACCTAAAAAAGACAAACCCTCAAATCTTTGCCAGATTTTTGGGACAGGGTGATGAATAGGTTTGGTACTAGCATGTTGGAGGTCGGGAGTAGGCAAACCAGTTAGAGCAAAATAAATATCACCCATTTTATAGTCCGCATGCCATTGATGAGTTTAAGAGAGAGAAAGTTATGGAGGAAATAGAGTAAAATGAGAAAAAAAAAGACGAAGAAAGAAGAAGAAAAGAGGTCAGGTGCGTCGCGCCCGGTTTGGCGGGGGCTCGCCAGGTCGGGCGATCTAATTTGTAAATTTTGCTGTGCTCTCGCGACCAGTCGGGCGGCATTCGCCCGATCGGGCGATCTAAATGTCCGATTTGCGTCAATTCTCGCGCCCGGTGCCCTTCGTCCGGTCGGGCGCCCTTCGCCCGGTCGGGTGATCTAACGCTTGAAATTTCGCCCCTTCTCGCGCTCGGTCAGGTGAGAGTCGCCCGATCGGGCGGACAAATATGTCCGTATGCGACGGGTTTCACGCTCGGGCGAAAAAACACTCAATTTCGCCAATTCTCGCACCCGGTCGGGCGCCCTTCGCCCGGTCGGGCGATCTAACACTCGAAATTTTGCCCCTTCTCGCGCCCGGTCTGGCGAGAGTCGCCCGATCGGGCGGACAAATATGTCTGTATATATCGGTTTTCGCGCCCGGTTCGGCGCCCTGCGCCAGGTCGGGCGAAAACACTCAATTTTTGGACCTAGCTCTCGCGCCCGGTCGGGCAAGCTTCGCCCGGTCGGGCCCGAGGCTAATTGACGAATTTCGTATTTTCTTCTTTTCTTCAAATTTTGGCTAACTCTTTTCCTTCAAACCTGTATAAAAACTCATGGAAACTCATTAAACTCCCTCATCTCTCCCCTCATAAGAAAAAGAAAGAAAAACTAATCTAAAAAGCATTAAAAATACGGGTTGCCTCCCGCAAAGCGCTGGTTTATCTAGGTCCCGCACGACCTTCTTACCAAGTACAACAACTAGGACCTTTAGCCTAACGCTTGATCGGGCGGTTTCTCACCCGGTCTAGCGGTGTTTTGGCTGCGACGCGGCTTCCTGACATGCCCTGTGGGACGCCAATTCACTTTTTCTGGTGGATCCTCCTTGACTTGGACTGGGAGGTCTTCAATGCTACGCACCAAAGATCCTTCTTTGATCGAGGGTTGCTTCAAATTGTCATTGCATTCAACACTTGCAACTCGATTTGGCGGAACACTTACCGTAGACTCAAATCGTACAACTTGCTTGATTGATTCCACCTTTTCGTCCTCAAAACCAAGACCAACCGTGTAGAGGGCTCTTTCTATTGCATCGACTTCCTTCTGCCATTTGTCTATCTCATCTGAAAAGGATGCAACACAAGATACCGCCTCCAAGGGATCTTTTGCAAGAGCTTGGGGCTTGTTAGAATAATTATGAACCACATTAACACTATAACACTTCTCCTCTGTCATGGGGATTTTTGGGGCATTATTAAGATTATAAACAATTTTTTCATCCCCTACTGATAGTGTTAACTTGCCACTTCTTACATCTATGATTTCTCCTGCAGTGTTGAGGAATGGTCTACCCAAAATAACTGGGGTTTGCATATCCTCAGCCATATCAAGAACAACAAAATCAACAGGTATATAAAATTTACCTACTCTAACGGGGACATCCTCTAAAACACCTAAGAGGTATTTGAAAGAACGGTCGGCCATTTGTAGAGTAATATTAGTAGATTTTAATTTACCCATATTCAACTTGGAACACATAGATAATGGCATGACACTAACGCTAGCACCCAAATCACACAAAGCATTATCAATCATTAGATTGCCAATATGACAAGGGATAGAAAAACTACCCAGATCTTTTAATTTAGGTGGAGATTTAATCTGAAGTACGGCACTACACTTTGCAGAGAAAACTACTGTCTCTACCTCACTAATAGACCTTTTCCTTGTCAATATTTCTTTCATAAATTTTGCATATGAAGGAATATGTGTGATTAATTCAGTGAAGGGAACTGTTACCTTCAAATCTTTCACCATCTCCAGGAACTTACCAAATTGTTTATCCAAGTTTGTCTTCAAATGACGATTGGGGAATGGAAGTTTGATAATTGGCTTTGGAATATTGCTGCTCTTATCTGGAGTAGCCACCTTCTCTGGAGTCGTACCCTGCAATGTAGAATTAGATATGTTAGTACTATGCTTTAGCCCTGTAGGGATATTAGCTACATTGTCAGGTTTAATGGAATCAAGATTAGCATTATTTAATAAAACAGGTTCATCAACTCTGGGCATAGGGGGCCCTTCATAGTTTGAACCACTCCTTAGAGTAATTGCATAGGCTTGATCCGTAGGCCTGGTCGGCTGTGCCAGCAGAGCTCCTTGTTGGTGGGCTTGTAGAGTAGCGGAAAGTTGCACAATTTGATTATCTACAATTTTATTATGCGCTAGAATTGAATCAATTTGCGCATCTCTACTCTCCATATGCTTCTGCATATTAACCAACATCACTCTAATTTCCACTAAAGAAGGGTCGGAAGATGAGGAGGTTTGTTGTGGTTGGTTCTTCTGGCCAGCATTGGGATGGTAATATTTCTGCTGCTGTTGCTGTGGCGCCTGTGGTTCTTGTGGTGGTGGATTTTGAACATTAGTACTCCGGTAGGAAAGGTACGGATGATTCCGATACCCAGGATTGTAGGTGTTGGAGTATAGGTTATTCTGCCTATAAGCTTGAAAGGTATTAACTTGCTCCACGGAACTCCTGCAATCTTGTTCCCAATGACCTAAAATTCCACAACTTTCACAGAAAGCCTCATTAGAATTATTATTAATTGCAGAAACATTAGCTACATTAGCAGTGCTAAGATTATCTAATTTTTGGCAGATAGAGGTCAATTGAGCTTGCAAAAAGGATACAGAGTCAACACAATGCTTCCCCTTGTTAGCAAATCCTCTAGGATTCCCATATTGGGAATTATGTATCGCCATATCTTCAATAACCTGACCTGCATCATCAACATTAAGATTCATAAATCTCCCACTAGCTGCAGAATCTAAAATTATTTTAGAAGAATTTCCAATTCCATTGTAAAAGGCTTGGATTAACTGCCATTGTGCTAAATTATGGTGGGGGAATTCTCTTTGTAGGTCCTTGAACCTCTCCCAAGCCTCATATAAAGATTCATCGGCTTCTTGGGCAAAGTTCTGAATCACACTCCGTAGTACGGCTGTTCTCTCTGCAGGATAATACTTATTATAAAAATTCAAAACAAGAGTTTCCTAGTCAGTTATACCAAGTGCAGTTCTATTTAAGCCATTAAACCACAATTTAGCTTTTCTAGTTAAAGAGAAGGGAAAGAGAATCTCCCTGATATTGTCTTGAGTGACCCCGACTTGCCTGATGGTATTACAATATTGACAATAGTCGGCAATGTGAAGATTTGGGTCTTCACCCTTAGCTCCACTGAATTTCTTCCTCTCTATTATCGTTATAAATTGAGGTTTAATTTCAAATTGTACTCCATCAAGAGCCGGAGTGGGGGTGAGATGTGGAAAATATGTAAGCTTGGGTTGTGAGTAATCACTAAGATTCTTTGGAGCCATCATCTCTGATTCTGTATCTGATGATACCTCTGAATCGCTAGAACCAATTAGAGGATCACGGTGATTATTATTATCACCAGAGTCCGCCAGAATTTGCTTGTAAAGATTCTTCTGTCTATGAAAGGATCGCTCGATCTCAGGATCGAATGGGATGTACCCTGATCTGGAACACCTGGGCATAAACAAAAAACTAAAAGCAAATATGAGATTTTCCTCAAAGAACTAACGTTCTCTGAGACAAAAAGAAATAACCTAGACTACAAAAAAAATAATCAGAAATAAAAATAAAACCGTTTCCCCGGCAACGGCGCCAAATTTTGACAGGGTAAAGTCGTATCCCCAAATCAAAAGTAATACCTAAATCCTCTAACTAATGTAGATAGGGAAGTAGGGTCGAATCCACAGAGAAACAAGTCTTTCTATTCCTAATTAACTAATATAATCTAGATTATTAGGTAACCAATATAAATTTTTGAATATGAAACTAAACTACGAGGATTAAGAATAGGGAGAAAACAATATATAAAAGGATCTAGGACATAGGTTCACCAATAAATAATATTCTAGGGTAGAATATAATAATCATTCATCAATGCATACATTAATCAGATTATAAAGAACTTTCTCTACGTATTATAATCACACAATTAATTTACCGGTATTAAATCTCATCTTTCGAATCTCGACCTAACCATTTATAAATTAACCTGCCTATTGAAACTAGACCTAAACATCAATTCTCATCTGTCGAATCTCGAATCAATATTGTCAAACTCATGCATAAAGATCAGGCCTAATCTAGTCACAGAGCATTAAATCAATCAATAGAAAATTAATCTAGCATTGACAATCAACAACAATAAATTACCCTTTCATATTATTTATGGATCCCCACAAACCCTAGAATAGAACTACTCACACATAATATAAACTAAACTAATCAAAGCAATAAAGCAAGACATGATTAGAGGAATAAAATAAACAACTAGGATTAAGAGAAGAGTAATAGTTACCAAACAAATTTGGAATTAAGAATGGATTAAGAACCAAAGTATAAGAGAGAGAAAATCTAAGAAAACAAATAAGAGAGTAAAAGAAGAGTAAGAAGTGATCCTAAGATCGTATTACGGAAGAGTATTTATACTCCGTACTGATATGTCCATTTTATATAGTGCTTTACCCCTGTCCCTTGGTCGTTATTAGTAGTGTTTTTGGCTCTTTCGGGCCACTTTTATTACTAATTTGTGTGTTCTAGTGTTTTTGTATTTTTAGCTGTATTTTACAGGAAATTGCTCTCTTGGAGCATTTTCCCGGGCTTAATGGATAAACTACGGAAGCTAGAAGGACACGACCACTTTTGGAGCCCAAGATCGGTGAGAGCCGGTGATTAAGGGCTCGGTAATTGGGATCCCGAGGCATTTGGACCAAGTATTCAAGACCCGAGGAGGAAATCCGAATTGGGCCGAGAAATCTAGCCCAATCGAAGTCCAAGCCTCAAAGGGGAGCAAGGACCTGATCGGGCAACCTCTAGCCCGATCGGGCACGGCAAGACGATAGTGCTGTGCATGCTAAGGCGCGCCCGATCGTGCGAGCATATAGAACGATCGGGTGATGCTTCTTGGGAGGAACGCGAAGAAAAAGGCGCGCCCGATCGGGCGGCCCTTCGCCCGATCGGGCGCGTGTTTTTAGAAGACCTGATTAAGTTTAGTTTTAATTCTTGTTTTAGAAAACGTTTAATTACGATTTTGTACGAAATTTTTAGATTACCTTCTTTCTTAGACTTTCTCTCTCTACTTAGTATTTTTCTCTCTCTTAAATTCTCTCTCAACTTTTGTTCTTAATTTTTCCATTAATTCCAGATTTCTTTTTGGTAACAATTTCTTCCCTTTTAATTTCAGTTATTTTATTTGCTTTCTTGATTATGCTTTTGTTTATTTATTTGATTAGTTTAGTCATGATGATTTGTGAGTAGTTTAATTTCTAGGGTTTATGGGGATCTAATAAATGATATGAAGGGGTATTGTTGTGATTGTTAATTATCAATGCTTGGTTAATTTCCTATTGATTGTTTTAATGCTATGCAATTAGGTTTGGCCAGATTTAATTGTATGAGTTTAGCAATATTAATTCGAGATTCGACAGATGAGAATTGATATTTAGGCTTAGTTTCAATAGGCGGATTAGTTTATAAATGGTTAAGTCAAGATTCGACAGATGAGATTTAATACCGGTAAATTAACTCTGTGATTATAGTACGTAGCGAAATCCCTTTATAATCTGATTAACCAATGCTTAATGATTGCTTATTATGAATTGCCCTGGAATATTGTTTATTAATGAACCTATGCCCTAGGCCTTTAATATTTGATTTTCTCCCTACTTTATTCCTTTCGACTTTATTCTCCGTAGTTTAGATTTTATTCATAAAAATATTGGTTACTTAGATAATTTAGATTATAATAATTAATTAGGAGTAAAAAGACCTGTTTCCCTGTGGAGTTCGACCCTACTTCCCTATCTACTTTAGTTAGAGGATTTAGGTAATTATTTTTGATTAGGGGATACGACTTTACCCTGTCAAAATTTGGCGCCGTTGCCGGGGAAACGGTTTTATTTTTGTTTTCTGATTATATTTTTGTAGTCTAGATTATCTCCTTTTTGCCTCAGAGAACATTAGTTCTTTGAGGCAACTCTCATATTTGTCTTTAGTTCTTTGTTTATGCCTAGGTGTTCCAGATGAGGTTACATCCCTTTTGACCCTGAGATCGAGCGTTCTTTTCATAGGCAGAGGAAACTCTATAGACAAATTCTGGCGGGTTACGAGGAGGACAACGATCGAAGAGATCCTCCCCTTGATTCTAGTGACACAGATAATCCTTCAGATTCAGAATCAGAGATGAAGGCCCAGAATAAACTCAGTGACTACTCGCAACCGAAGCTCACAAATTTTCCGCACCTTACTCCCACTCCGGCTCTAGATGGAGTTCAATTTGAGATCAAGCCCCAATTTATCACTATGATAGAGAGGAAGCAGTTCAGCGGAGCTTAGGGTGAAGATCATAATCTTCACATCGCAGATTTCTGCCAATATTGTAACACCATTAGACAAGCCGGGGTCACGCAAGACCAAATTAGGGAGATTCTTTTTCCCTTTTCATTATGTGGCAAAGCAAAATTATGGTTTAATGGTTTGAATAGAACTGCACTTGGTATTACTGACTGGGAAACTCTTGCTTTGAATTTCTATAATAAATATTATCCTGCAGAGAGAACAGCGGTGCTAAGGAGTGCTATTCAGAACTTCGCTCAAGAGGCCGACGAAACGTTATATGAGGCTTGGGAGAGGTTCAAGGATCTACAGAGAGAGTGCCCCCACCACAATCTAGCACAATGGCAATTGATCCAAGAATTCTATAATGGACTTGGAAATTCTTCTAGATCAGTGCTAGATTCGGCAGCTAGTGGGAGGTTTATGAATTTAAATGTGGATGATGCAGGACAGGTTATCGAAGACATGGCAATACACAATTCTTAATATGGGAATCCGAGAGGGTTTGCAAATAAAGGAAAACATAATGTCGATTCCGTATCCTTTTTGCAAGCTCAATTAACATCTATTTGTCAAAAATTAGATAATCTTACTGCTGCTCCTAACTATGTAGCTAATGTTTCTGCTGTTGCTAACCATGAAGCTTTTTGTGAAAATTGTGGAATTGTAGGTCATTGGGAGCAAGATTGTAGGAGCTCTATGGAACAAGTTAATGCCTTTCAAACCTATAGGCAGAATAACCCCTATTCCAATTCCTACAATGCCGGTTATAAAAATCATCCTTATCTTTCGTACCGGAGCACCAATGTACAAAATCCTCCACCTCCACCTCCACAAAAACCACAACAGCAAACCCCACCACAGCAAAAATATTATCATCCTAATGCTAGCCAGAAAAACCAAGCATCACCCTCGTCATCTTCCGACCCTTCCATGACAGAAATTAGAGCAATTCTTGCCAACATGCAAAAGCATATGGAGAGTAGGGATGCGCAAATTGATTCTATCCTAGCCCATAATAAAATCATGGACAATTAAATTGCACAACTTTCATCTACCCTACAATCCCGTCAGCAGGGAGCTCTACCATCACAACTTATCCATCCTACAGATCATGCCAATGAAATCACTCTACGGAGTGGTTCACATTATGATGGACCTCCTATGCCAAAGGAAGATAGACCAGTTCCTGATCTAGATTCCTCTATACCAAACGCTAATCCTGCTAGCCCTGCAGGGCTACAAATAGATACTAACCCTACTAATGTTTCTGTGCAGGGTAAATCGCAGGATAAGGGAGGAGATGTGCAGAGCCCAGTTATCAAGCTTCCATTCCCTAATAGACAACTGAAGAGTAAGCTTGATAAACAATTCGGTAAGTTTTTAGAGGTGGTGAAAAACCTGCAGGTAACAGTTCCTTTTACTGACTTAATCACTCAAGTTCCTGCTTATGCTAAATTTATGAAAGAAATTCTGACTAGGAAAAGGGCCTTTAATGAAGTAGAAACTGTAGCTTTCACAGAGGAGTGTAGCGCTTTATTGCAAAATAAATCCCCTCCTAAATTAAAGAATCCCGGTAGTTTTTCTATCCCTTGTCATATTGGGAATGTTTTTATTGATAAAGCTTTGTGTGATTTGGGTGCTAGTGTCAGTGTCATGCCATCGTCTGTCTGTGCTAAACTTAATATGGGAGAATTAAAAGTTACTAATATAACTTTGCAAATGGCAGATCGTTCGGTAAAATACCCCTTAGGTATTTTAGAGGACGTACCTGTCAGAGTTGGTAAATTTTTTATTCATGTGGATTTTTTTGTTTTAGACATGGCGGAGGACACATAAATACCCATTATATTAGGTAGGCCTTTCCTCCATACTGCAGGAGCGATTATTGATGTTAAAAATGGTAAACTAACCCTTTCTGTAGGGTATGATAATGTTACTTTTAATTTAGGGAAGGTTTTGAAAGGGCCTATGCTAGAGGAAAATTGTTGCTACATTGATATAATTGATATAATGGATGACATTTGTGATGATAGCTTGCCACAGGTTCTTGCAAAGGATCCCTTAGAGGAAGTTCTCTGCGGGAATTTATCTAGCGACAATGCAAGCGTTTGGGGTAATGAGGTACAGGATATCGAAAAGGCTCTTTACTTAAAAGATTTAAGCCCCAAGGAATCAATGAAGGTAGTAAATTTAGTTCAGGAATCAAAACCTGCAGAGGTTAAGAAACCTGAGCTAAAACCTTTCCCTTCTCATTTAAAATATGTTTTTCTGGATGAACAGGAACTACACCCCGTGATCATCAGTACTGCACTTACTGACCTACAATCTTCCCAACTTCTAGGGGTTCTCAAAACCCATAAGAAGGCTATAGGGTACAGTATTGATGATCTCAAGAATATTAGCCCTGACTTTTGTATGCACAAGATACATCTAGAGGAAAATTACAAGCCCTGCATTCAACCCCAACAAAGATTAAATCCCAACATGCAGGAAGTAGTCAAGAAGGAGGTGATGAAATTACTTGATGCAGGTATTATCTATCCTATTTCTGACTCCAAGTGGGTAAGTCCTGTGCAGGTAGTGCCAAATAAGGGCGGGATGACTGTGATAACAAATGAAAAGAATGAATTAATTCCCACTAGAACTGTAACAGGGTGGCGTATGTGCATAGACTATCGTAGATTAAATATCGCCACTAAAAAGGGTCACTTCCCTCTTCCCATTATTGATCAAATGCTTGAGAGGTTAGCCAATCATAAATTCTTTTGCTATTTGGATGGGTATTCGGGATTTTTCCAAATTTCGATTCACCCTGAAGATCAGGAAAATACTACTTTTACATGCCCTTATGGCACTTTTGCATATTGTAGAATGCCCTTTGGTTTATGTAATGCACCCGCTACCTTTCAACGTTGTATGATGAGCATTTTTTCTGATTTCATAGAGTCTATGATGGAGGTCTTTATGGATGATTTTAGTGTATATGGTTCTTCATTTGATTCATGTTTAATTAATCTCGCTAAAATTTTGAAAAGATGTGAAGAGTGCAACTTAGTCCTTAATTGGGAAAAATGTCACTTTATGGTGACAGAGGGAGTAGTCCTAGGTCATATTGTATCTGATAAGGGCATACAAGTAGACAAGGCTAAAATATCAGTGATTGAGCAATTACCTCCCCCAGTTAATGTTAAGGGAGTTAGAAGTTTCGTGGGTCATGCGGGGTTTTATCGCCGCTTTATCAAAGATTTTTCTAAAATTGCTAAACCACTGACACAGATTTTGCTCAAGGATGCCCCATTTATTTTTACTGACGAGTGTCTTGAGGCTTTCAACAGGATCAAGCAGGCTTTGATATCGGCACCCATCATATGTGCTCCCGATTGGAACCTTCCTTTCGAGATCATGTGTGATGCAAGTGACTTTGCACTAGGATCCGTGCTCGGACAGAGGAAGGACAAGGTTTTGCATGCTATTTATTATGCTAGCAAAACTTTGGATGAAGCCCAAGTTAACTATGACACTACGGAAAAGGAGTTTCTTGTTGTTATTTATGCTTTAGAAAAATTTAGATCATATCTGGTTGGTTCTAAAGTTATTGTCTAAACTGATCATGCAGCATTGAAATATTTGATAGCTAAGGCGGAATCAAAGCCAAGGCTACTCCGGTGGGTTCTCGTGCTCCAAGATTTCAACATAGAAATCAAAGATAAAAAGGGAGCAGAGAACGTAGTGGCAGACCACTTGTCACGTATCAGGTATGATGAGGGTAAGGTGTTGGGGTTTGGTGAGTCCGACTCACCGCGGAAACAAACCAAAAAACAAGACCGCACTCGCAATAAATAAAACCATAAACATAATTAAATTAATCACAAGATTAAGATAAGCTAATTACCTTTGACGCGTGCTTCGCTCCAAAATGAGATCTTACTTGAAAGCTTCAAGTCCCGCTCACACGGAGACCTCCAACGAAGTCCACCCGCACCAACAAAACCGACTAGGTCCAATGTCTTGGGGTTAGCAAGACCCGACCAACAAAACCCAAGTAATTATATTGAGTTAAAAGGTTTTCACTATTGTGATGCCTTTTCCAACTCTTACTCAAGCATCATTCCCAATGCCCATACTTGGTTATTATAGGAAATGATGGGAGTATCATTTACTCTCCCATCAATGTGGGCTAGTATGATTTTTCCATTTTATTTTAAAGCTAAAATAAAATTAATAATCAAGCTAGTAATAAATCAGCAAGTGGTAAGCTTATGTGAGTGGTTAGGTGAGGACCACTTGGAGAAGGGGGGGACCAAACTTGCTCCCCACTCCCTCTCCCATAACCGGCCACCTCACTCCACACACACTCAAGGACCACAAGCCACATGGCACCCACCCTTGGGCACCAAGGCAGCCAAGGTGGGCTGCCATGTGCTGCTGTCCGTGGCAGCCACGCCCAGCAAGCCCAACAGGCCCAGCACTCACATGCGGGCTGCCAGGCGCTGCTTGGCCAGCAAGCCCAGCATGCTTGTGCGGGCTGCTGCTGGCCTTGTGCCTTGGCCAGCGCTGCTAGGCAGCAAGCAATGGCCTAGCCATGCTGCTGCTAGCTGTGGCGAGCTGGCGCGCCTAGCGTGCTAGCTGCTGCAGCTTGTTGCGGCATGGCTTGCTAGCCATTGCGCGCACAAGGCTGTGACTAGCATGCCAGCACGCACTAGGCAGCGCCTAGCCTTGCGATGCTAGCATGGGTGCGCTAGCACGCACCAGCCAGCCTAGGCTCGGCTTGGTGCGCATGCTAGCCACCATGCTAGGCCATACGCCCTTAGCACTCGGTTTGCTTGGGCATTCCGATGCTAGGGGTATTTTGGTCTTTTATTGATTTATTACTATTTCTCGTCTCGTCTTTCACTATTTTTCGACTCGACTTCCGACGCTCGGTTTCGACTATCTAAGCTCGAATTTCCGACGTCTAAATAAATATTACTCGGTCAACTCATTAATTCCTTCCGAATTAATTCGTCGGTTCGGTTTGTTGAATGCTTGGGTGTGACCCGAAGGGTTCAGTCAAGATTAAACTGTAATATTAATTATTCATTAATATTACTGATCGGAAGCGGCCTCCACCCAGGCATTCCGATCACTTGACCTCACTGAATATATTAGCTTTCTAATAATTCTGAACCCACTAACGGAATAGTACACTTGTTCGAAGGACACCATTCCTTTCAATCTCCCACTTGTCCTTCTGGACAAGTGCGCATTTTGTGTACAACCTTTTTCCTATGTCGCTTAATGTCTCTTCATGAACTATAAGGTAAGATTTATTTTGTCATCCTTATTACGTCCAGAAGTGTTTCCCGATTCCGAGTCCGACTGTCAATAAATAGATGATTTCTAAAATCCATCCGAGCACGGCCATGCATTTTACAGTCTCGCTCTACGAGGGGCCTTGTATACAACAAAGAAATCTTCCCTATTTTAGTAGGGGGACATTCCCAGTCTTGTAATGTAGCTCCTCTTACTGAGAGGACCTAGTCGCCCGAGTGTTGCCGTTATAATCCCCTATTACGGCAGATGTTTGACAACATCAAAGCGAACTAGTACTCAAACCAGAGAACTCACAATACTCATGGTCGAGGAAATAGGTTCCGATAGCCATAATGAGAAGTATACTTATGAAAAAATTTTAATTTCTTAAAGTATTCTTATAGGTCGATCCAGTATGGTTCTAAACCAATACCTGTGCAAATGATTTATGACAATCATGTCCTTGTAGCACATGAAACGGTGCTATAAATCAAACTACACACTAATCTCAATCGGTCATTAATCGTCCATCGTTTAAATGACCTTGATTAGGGATAATTTTCGATTATAATATTCAATGTTCACTTAATAGGTGTTTCCTTACCAAGACTGGTCTTGATACCCTATTTTGAATATTCTCATAATCGAATGGACTCATTTTTTAATCCTAAACCACAATTAAATAGCATAATCGGAGTAATAAAAAATTGCATGAAATTTTATATTACTCCAAAACTTAAATGGTTTTCCTTAGCGTCTTACATTAATTTTTCTCAAAATTAACTAAAACACTAAACAAGGAAATCAAAGCCAGTCTCCTACATGCTTGATTCCCATTTCCTCAACGTGCTTGTTGTGCTTCACTTGAGGCAAAGGTTTAGTAAGTGGATCGGCTACATTGTCATCCGTTCCAACTTTGCAAATTCTGATTTCACCCTCTGATTTCCATTCTCGAATCATGTGAAATCGCCGCTTGACATGTTTGACTTTCTGATGTTCCCTAGGCTCTCTGGCCTGAGCAATAGCTCCATTGTTGTCACAATAGAGGGCTATTGGACCCTTTATAGAGGGTACAACATCAAGTTCACCAACGAACTTACGAATCCAAACAGCCTCCTTAGCTGCTTCACCAGCGGCTAAGTATTCGGCTTCAGTTGTAGAATCTGCAGTTGTACTCTGCTTTGTGCTCTTCCAACTAAACGCCCCTCCATTTAGATAGAACACATATCCAGATTGCGATTTGAAATCGTCTCTGTCTTTCTGGAAGCTTGCGTCGGTATAACCTTCCACAACTAAATCCTCTGCACCACCATACACCAGGAATTTATCCTTGTTCCTTTTCAGGTACTTTAGGATATTTTTGGCCGCAGTCCAATGCGCCTCTCCTGGGTCTGATTGGTAATGGCTTACGATACATCTGGCCTAGTACATATCATGGCATACATGATCGATCCAATAAGCGAAGCATATGGAATCTGATTCATTCTTACCCGCTCATCAGGTGTCTGTGGACACTGCTTCTTGCTTAGGGTTATGCCATGTGACATTGGCAGGTGACCTCTCTTGGCCTCCTCCATGCCAAATCGAGCAAGTACATTATCAATATAAGTACTCTGACTCAATCCAGTCATCCTTTTCGATCTATCCCTATAGATCTTGATGCCTAGTATGTACTGAGCCTCTCCCAAGTCTTTCATTGATAAGCACTTTCCAAGCCAGGCCTTTACAGACTCTAACAACGGAATGCTGTTTCCATCGAGAAATATTTCATCGACATATAAGACTAGGAAGGCGATGTCACTCCCACTGACCTTCTTGTAAACACAAGATTCATCTGGATTCTTGATAAAACCAAACTTACTGATGGCTTCATTGAATCGCAGATTCAAACTTCTGCTTGCTTGCTTTAATCTATAAATGGACTTCTTAAGCTTACAAACTTTCCTAGCATTGTTTTGGTCGAAAAAACCTTCAGGCTGTGTCATATACACAGTTTCTTCCAAATAACCATTAAGGAAGGCGGTTTTGACGTCCATTTGCCATATTTCATAATTGTAATATGCAGCAATCGCTAGGAGGATCCGAACGGATTTAAGCATTGCGACTGGTGAAAAGGTTTCATCGTAATCAATACCATGAACTTGTCTGTAACCTTTTGCCACCAATCTAGCTTTGTAAATGAATACATTTCCATCTTTGTCGGTTTTCAACTTAAAAATCCACTTACAACCGATAGGTGTATAACCTTCGGGTAAGTCAACCAAGTCCCAGACTTGATTTTCAAACATGGAATCCATTTCAGATCTCATGGCCTCTTGCCATTTAGCAGAGTCGGTGCTTGCCATCGCTTGCTTGTAGGTTGCCGGTTCATCTCCATCCATAATCAGGATGTCCTGATTCTCGGTTAATACTAAACCAAGATATCTATCAGGTTGAGATCTCGGCCTCTGAGACCTACGTAGGGTAATGGATTGATCATTTGCATTGTCGGTTCGACTTTGCACATTTTGATTATTTTGACTTGCGTCAACAGATGCTGTTTGAGCACTTTGACTGTCATTATGATTTTGTTGCTCATCCTCACGAACTTCGTCGAGTTCGATTTTCCTCCCACTTGTCATTTTGGAAAGGTGCTCCTTCTCCAAAAAGACACCATCGCGAGTAACAAACACTTTGTTCTCCAATTTGTTGTAGAAGTAATACCCTTTGGTTTCTTTTGGGTAGCCCACAAAGTAAACCTTGTCAGATTTGGGATGAAGTTTGTCAGAAATCAATTTCTTGACATATGCTTCGCATCCCCATATCTTTAGAAAAGATAACCTAGGAGGTTTCTTCGTCCATAATTCATATGGTGTCTTTTCTACAGCTTTTGATGGAGCACGGTTCAGTGTTAGTGTCGCAGTTAGAAGTGTGTGTCCCCAGAAAGAGATAGGAAGATCACTAAGACCCATCGTTGATCGTACCATGTCTAACAAGGTCCGATTTCTCCTTTCGGATACTCCGTTCCATGAGGAGTTCCTGGAGGTGTCAATTCTGAAAGTATACCCTTTTCTTTCAGATGGTCATCGAATTCTTAGCTCAAATATTCACCACCTCGATCCGATCGAAGGGATTTGATTTTCTTGCCAAGCTGATTTTCAACTTCACTCTGAAATTCTTTGAACTTTTCAAATGATTCAGATTTATGCGACATGATGTAGACATATCCATATCTACTATAGTCGTCTGTGAAATTGATGAAATATCGATGTCCATTTCTTGTGGTTGAGCTCATTGGTCCACATACATCGGTATGTATAAGACCCAATAAGTCACTTGCCCTTTCTCCCAACTTGGAGAATGGATGTTTAATCATCTTTCCTAATAGACATTCTTCGCAATTCTCAAACGATTCTAAATCGAAAGAGTCAAGAACACCTTCTTGTAGAAGTTTCTTGATGCGTTTGATGTTGATGTGGCCAAGACGACAATGCCACAAGTAAGTCTGATTTGACTCTATGGTTTTAGCTCTTTTGGTATCATTAATCACATTATAAACTTGTTTGTCTAAATAAAGCACATAAAGGCCATTTTCAGAATGTGCAATACCATATAAAACATTATCGAGATAAAACGAACATTCTTTGTCCTTTACTCGAAATTCAAAACCTTTGGCGTCCAACGCCGAAATTGAAATAATGTTTTTGGTAATGTTAGGAACATAATAAACATTATCGAGTTCCAAAACTAGCCCGGTGGACAAAGACAAACTGAGAGTTCCTACGGATACGACACCAATTATGGCTCCATTGCCGACCCGGAGTTCAATCTCTCCCTTCTCTAGCCTTTTAGCGTTCCTTAGTCCCTGAGAATTGGAACAAAGGTGTGAGCCACATCCGGTATCTAATACCCATGATGTTAAGCTAGTGAAGTTAAAGTCTATAACGAATATACCTGATTCAAAAGCAACGGTTCCGTTCTTCTTATCTTCCTTGAACTTGAGGCAATCTCTCTTTCAATGTCTCTTCTTCTTACAGTAGAAACATTCGGAATCAGATTTAGAAGACTCTACCTTCTTATCCTTGGTAGCTTTAGACTTAGGCGGAAAAGTTTTCTTCTTACCTTTCCCCTTAAAGCCTTTCTTCTTCTTGACCGAAAATTTGAACGGCTTGCCCTTTTTAATCATGAGCATATCATGCTTCCTTTCATCCTTGAGCGTTTGCTCAGCTTGCTTCAACATACCATGAAGCTCGGTGAGAGTTTTCTCCATGCTGTGCATATTATAGTTCATCTTGAACTGATCATAGCCTTTGTGCAGCGAGTGGAGAATGATGTCAATTGCCATCTCAGTTGAATACCTCGCATCAAGCCTTCCCATGTTTTCAAACAATCCAATCATTTTGAGTACATGTGGGCTGATTGGCTCTCCTTTCTTGAGCTTGCTCTCAAGGATCTGCTTGTGGGTTTCAAACCTTTCAGTTCGGGCCTGCTCTTGGAACATATTCTGTAATTCAGAAATGATCTCAAAACCCGTCTCTTTTTCAAAGAAAGTCTTTTGAAGCTCAGGAGACATTGTGGCCAACATGATGCATTTGACATCTCGATTGGCACTTTGCCATCGATTTAGGGCAGCTTGAGTCACCTCCTCATTGGGAGCTTCGGTCATTTCCTCATCAAGGACATATTCCTTTTGCTCTTGCATGAGAACAATTCGCAAGTTCCTTTGCCAATCAAGAAAATTTGGCCCACTTAGCTTCTCCTTGTCGAGAATTGAGCGTAACGAGAATTGGTTGTTTGAGTTATTTGAAGACATGATTCTACAATTGAAAGAATTTGAAATGAAAAACCATTCATTATACTTAAATAAGATTGAATTCATGCATTTTAATCAAACTTATTTGAAACGTCTTATTCACACATTAAAGATTGTCCCCTTTTTAGGTGAGAATAAGTCGATTCCAAGATCCAAAGAAACAAAGAGTGGTTAAGCATGCTTTGGCTTGTCTTAACATCAATCTCCTAAGGTAAGCAACGCTTTGCTAATGGCTCCAAGCCACTCTTGGTTGAATAAATCGTCGCATCCAATGCTCTCTAAACAATTTTTTCACTTTGCCACGACATGTTAGGACTCCATCACTCATATCGTTGAGTATAACCAAAACCACCTTGCATACCCGGTATGCCTTACGTTCCTTGGAGAAGTAGTGATGCCTCGCTTTGGCGTAGCCCACCACTACCCTCGTTTTGGTTGGTAAGTGTGTTTTGGAATGGTAAGTTTTACTCAATATTTTAGGGACCTAGGGTTTCTATGTTGGTTGATTTAAGTGAACTTAATTAATCATCTCAACATTCGAAATCCTAAACATGCATCTAACATATAATTCATATATATATAAACATAAATATATATCGAAAACATAAATATATATCGAAAACATAAATAGAGATGCATTTGGCAACTAGCATGACCCCTTGAGATCTTCAAGTCTTCAAAAGGTCTTCATTTGCAACTTCATGGCTTTGTCTTCTAAGAACCCCGTCTTCAAGACTTGACCAAAATATTACAATTGCTAGTATCTACGATTAGGACTAATCTAAATATTAAGGTACAAAAATACTCAACGGTTCGCAGACCGTATTTAGATTTACAAAAAATACATCACGGATCACAGTCCGTATTTTCTATCCTAATCGGGCCCCAGTAGTTGCCATTTCATAAAATCTGTGAGAGAATTTTACATTCCATTCATCCATTCACTATCTGTGAATGGCCCATGCATTTTACAACGATAAACAAGTAACAATGCGTAAAATGCGCGAGAACTAGTAACTAATCTAGGTGGTTAATCCAATTAACACGCCTAATTAAACTAGTCAAAGTTGTTTTAATCGGTTATGGAAATAACTTAGAGATGCTCCCACTAAATTTCGCATCCAACTTAACTAATCCAATTAATTAAGTCGGTGAACCCAAATATTTGCCAAAATTAATTTTGCAAATGTCGCTCAAAACCCGAAGCCTAGCCTCCAAAAATTTTAATTAAATAAACAAAATAATTAAAATAATTAAAACGACAATTTAAGCAAAATTACGAATTCCAAAATGTCTAAGTGCCTAGTACTAAGACTTGGAGTCCAAAAATTACCCTTACTTACATATTAAGCAACGCTAAAATTAACTTTAAAATAGCTTCGCCTTAATAACCCGGGGTCATTGTGCCAATTATGGGATTGTACGTACCGTACAGCAAGCACGTAGTATGCCCATGCGCACCCCCGCAACACCAAGCATGCATGTGGGCTGCTTGTGCTCGCATGCGCTACGCCCAGCCCAGCCAAGCGTAGCAGCACGCACAGCGCGCACAGCCTTATGCTGCTGCTGCGCCATGCTGTTGCTTGCTGCTGGCTGGCGCGCTATGCTGCTGGCAGCGAGCAGCAGCCCACGCCCTTCCTCGCACACACAGACACACATCACCACGCACCTAAGAACGAAGCGCCCAGCAGCCTCGGCAGCCGCATATGGGTTGCGTGAGCAGCCCAGCTGGCCGAGAGCTAGCTCGGGGCTCTTAGGCCTCGTGTTGCGTGCTAATGTTTCGAAAATTATCGATTTTGTGTGTGACATTATAAATCAATTCTAAATTAATTTCAGAATCAATTTTGAGGAAAAATGAAAAATTACAAGTCCAACTTAAATAATTCATCCAAAAGCAATTAACCAAATTTATTTCCAAGAACCATTCTTTAATAAAATTGGTTTAACTTGGTGTAATAAAATAAATTAGGGCAATTCTCACTATTAATTTAATCACTTTAAATTAATCTTGAGATTTTGACAAAATAAAAGGGAGTTGGAAAAAATGAACATAAGTTCAATAAAGACTCCAACTTTAATACTTGTGACTTCATGAAAAATTATATCTTCCAATATGAAGATAAACCAATTTCAATCACAAGTTTTAAACTTTATGATTCCAATCAACTAAAAAATGATTAAATCAACAAAGTTTAACCAAAATTAATGGAATTTAGTAACTCAAAGTTTCAATCACTTATCATAAATAAAGATTGGATCTTTAGTACTTGGAAGCAACAAAGAATAACAATTTCACACTTAATGCAATCAATTTGCAATTATGTGAAAAATAAAACCAAACTTTCAAGCACCAATTACTACCAAGTAATCATGCTTAAAGTGGTCTAAAATTGCATATAAATTAAGGAAAGAAACAAATACATAACCATCATAAATATGCAATCAATTTTCAAGGTTAGAAAGACTTAATTTTTCGTCAAAACGAAAAATCCCTCGAAAAATGCATTTCTGGTCGTTTTTTGGCTAAAAACAGAGTTCTGAAAGGGTAAAACCATTTCCAGAACGCCTTTTCCACCCAAAATTCACTATTTTTGGGTCAAAATCTGGGTTCGGGAGCTGAAGACAGCTCTAATACGAGGTAAAAATTGGAAAAACGAGTTACTAATCTAATTAGCAACTTAAAACCAGAAAAATTAAGCCATAAAAACACCTTGAAAATATTATGATTTAAAAATAAACGAGCGAGGCTCCGATACCGCTGTTGGGGTTTGGTGAGTCTGACTCACCACGGAAACAAACCCAAAAACAAGATCGCACTCGATGTAAATAAAACCATAAACATAATTAAATTAATCACAAGATTAAGTTAAGCTAATTACCTTTGACGCGTGCTTAACTCCAAAATGAGCTCTTACTTGAAAGCTTCAAGTCGCGCTCACACGGAGACCTCCAACGAAGTCCACCCGAACCAACAAAACCGACTAGGTCCAATGTCTTGGGGTTATCAAGACCCGACCAACAAAACCCGAGTAATTATATTGAGTTCAAAGGTTTTCACTAATTGTGATGCCTTTACCAACTCTTACTCAAGCATCATTCCCAATGCCCATACTTGGGTATTTATAGGAAATGATGGGAGTATCATTTACTCTCTCATCAATGTGGGATAGTATGATTTTTCCATTTTATTTTAAAGCTAAACTAAAATTAATAATCAAGCTAGTAATAAATCAACAAGTGGCAAGCTCATGTGAGTGGTTAGGTGAGGACCACTTGGAGAAGGGGGGGACCAAACTTGCTCCCCACTCCCTCTCCCATAACCGGCCACCTCACTCCACACACACTCAAGGACCACAAGCCACATGGCACCCACCCTTGGGCACCAAGGCAACCAAGGTGGGCTGCCAAGTGCTGTTGTCCGTGGCAGCCACGCCCAGCAAGCCCAGCACTTGCATGCGGGCTGCCAGGCGCTGCTTGGCCAGCAAGCTCAGCATGCTTGTGCGGGCTGCTGCTGGCCTTGTGCCTTGGCTAGCGCTGCTAGGCAGCAAGCAATGGCCTAGCCATGTTACTGCTAGCTGTGGCGAGCTGGCGCGCCTAGCGTGCTAGCTGCTGCAGCTTGTTGCGGCATGGCTTGCTAGCCATTGCGCGCACAAGGCTGTGACTAGCATGCCACACGCACTAGGCAGCGCCTAGCCTTGCAATGTTAGCATGGGTGCGCTAGCACGCACCAGCCAGCCTAGGCTCGGCTTGGTGCGCATGCTAGCCACCATGCTAGGCCATACGCCTTTAGCACTCGGTTTGCTTGGGCATTCCGATGCTAGGGGTATTTTGGTCTTTTGTTGATTTATTACTATTTCTCGTCTCGTCTTTCTCTATTTTTCGACTCGACTTCCGACGCTCGGTTTCGACGCTCTAAGCTCGAATTTCTGACGTCTAAATAAATATTACTCGGTCGACTCATTAATTCCTTCCGAGTTAATTCGTCGGTTCGGTTTGTTGAATGCTTGGGTGTGACCCGAAGGGTTCAGTCAAGATTAAGCTGTAATATTAATTATTCATTAATATTACTGATCGGAAGCGGCCTCCACCCAGGCATTCCGATCACTTGACCTCACTGAATATATTAGCTTTCTAATAATTCTGAACCCACTAATGGAATAGTACACTTGTTCGAAGGACACCATTCCTTTTATAAGGATTCTCTACCTATAGATGATTCTTTCCCTAATGACAATCTATATGCAGTTGTAGAGCAACACCCGTGGTATGCAGACTTTTCTAATTATTTAGTGGGTGGTACTCTATCTCTTGACTTGTCCTACCAACAAAAAAAAAGAAATTCCTTTCTGATGTTAAGCATTATTTTTGGAATGATCCTTTTTTTGTTTCGTGAGTGTGCAGATGGATTATTTCGTAGGTGTGTTCCCGAATAGGAAGTCCACGGTGTGCTTACTAGTTGCCACACCTCACCATATGGAGGACATCATGGCCCCACTAAAACGGTGGCCAAGATTAATGAGTCAGGTTTTTATTGGCCTACAATGTTTAAAGATGCTAACATGTTTGTGCAGGCTTGTGACTCTTGCCAGAGGACTGGAAATATCTCGCGGAGGCATGAGATTCCCCAAACGGGAATTCTAGAAGTTGAGATTTTTGACGTTTGGGGTGTTAATTACATGGGACCGTTCCCTTCTTCAAAAGGGAACCGTTATATTCTTGTCGCCGTAGATTATGTATCCAAGTGGTTTGAGGCCATCGCCACTCCTACCAATGACGCCAAGATCGTCCACAAACTTTTTAAGAAGACCATCTTTCCAAGATTTGGTGTACCTAGAGCTATAATAAGTGACGGAGGATCTCACTTTCATGAACGGAAGTTGGACACCCTCCTCAAAAAGTATGGTGTCTACCATAGGACAGGTTTAGCCTACCACCCCCAAACTAGTGCCCAAGTTGAGGTTTCCAATCGTGAGATCAAGGCCATTCTAGAGAAGGTGGTGTCAAAGTCAAGGAAAGATTGGAGCGACAAGTTGCACGACACTCTTTGGGCATACAGAACTGCATTCAAGACCCCTATAGGTACTACTCCGTATAGGCTCGTGTACGGAAAAACATGTCATCTCCCGGTCGAACTGGAATATAAGGCATATTGGGCTATTAAGGAGCTCAATCTAGATGCCAAACTAGCGGGAGAAAAGAGGTTACTTCAACTTAATCAACTCGATGAGTTTAGGTTGACGTCCTATGATAGTGCTCGAGTCTACAAAGAGAAGACGAAGAAGTGGCACGACAAGATGATCCTTCCGAGAGAATTCAAAGAGGGTGATAAAGTGTTACTATTCAACTCACGACTTAAACTTTTCCCAGGAAAGTTAAGGTCAAGGTGGCCGGGTCCTTTTATCGTAAAAAGAGCCAACAAATTCGGTTCTGTGGAAGTTTTCGACGAACATGGTAACGAGTTCAAGGTTAATGGCCAAAGACTCAAGCTATATCATGAGGGGGCTACAATTGGTGCGGTTGATATACTTCACCTAAGTAGTTCCGATTCACTCTGAGTTTCACTGTAGTAAGAGGGTCGTGCGGCACCTAGATAAACCAGCGCTTTGCGGGAGGCAACCCGTATTTCTTTCTTTTTGGACTAGTTTTCCTTTTTATTTATTTTTATTTGAGAGAGGCGAGGAGAGTGAAATTTTACCGTTTATAAGTGTTTTTGTACAGGTATAGGTTTAAGAGGTTAAAAGACTTAGAAGAATTTGAAGACGAAGAAAAGCAAAGGAAACCGACTGGGCACGGGCCCGATCGGGCGCGCAAGGAAGGTGCAATTTCAGCCTTAAATCCGCCCGATCGGGCGCGCAAAGAGAGCTGGAAAGTCGAGCAAATTTCGCCCGATCGGGCGCAAATCGAGTGAAGGAAAAGATATGTCGGGCGAAGCTCGCCCGATCGGGCGAACCATAGGGCGAATTTTTCGTTCGTGTTCGCGCCCGATCGGGCGCGCAACTACAATTCTGGAAATTCAGATTATCCGCCCGATCGGGCAAGGCTTGCCCGATCGGGCGCGCTTATTTTGGCCGTCCCCTTATATTTTTTCTTCTTCTTTCTTTCCTCACTTTCTTCTTATTTCATCTTCTTCTCCTTCACTTTCTCTCTCTAAAACCTCCATTTTTACACCTTCAAACTCACTTATTTTTCAAGATCTTCTCCAATCCTTCCATCAAAACTCAATTTTTTTTACATATTTTCAATCCTTTCATCTTTCTCTACAATCTACACCCAATTTCTACCATTTTCTCTCAATTTTCTCTAAACCCTAAGAGAAAGAAACCATTCAATTCCTACACTTTCTAATCTTAATGACTTTCAAGAGATCAAGAACGGTAAGAGGGGAAGGCTCAAGGCAACAAGAGGCGAGAATCGACCCGGAATTGCAAATTCCGGTATGGGAGAGGGTGGTCATCACCACCCAAGAGCAAAAACAGAGGATGCTCAACCTCATTACGAGGCAGGTAATTCCCACTCGTTTCATTCATCACCCTACCCTTATTAGATTAGGAATTGATAAGCATGTAGAAAAATTATTCAAGGGAGTTGGCATGAGCGGTTTCTTTAGCATGCATTACGATACTTATGATTATTTAACCTTAGAATTCGTTTATAGTTTTAATGTCATAAAATCAAATGCTTTAATTTCTCATGTCCAATTTCGATTATTCAATAATGATATTAGATTGACATTGAAAGAATTGGTAAAATTTTTGAGTTGAAATCGGATAGGCCCCTTGAACCGCCCCAAGACAACATTGTCGTTGTCTATCAATCCCTTACGGGGGATCCTAATTTGAACCTCCAACATGCTAAAGGCACTTGGATACAACATCCCGTGCCAAAGATTTGGCAACGGTTTGTTGGCCTTACCATATTTGGAAGGCATGAACCCGCCAATGTTAGGCGGGGTGAGCTTGAATTACTAGGGTCATACATGATCCCTAGGAGTGAAAAGCTCAATATAGTCCATAAAATGGCCAACCACTTCCAACGGGAGGCCAATGCGGCCGAGGCGGGTAGGTCTAGGGTACCCATTTACTTTGGTGGCCTAGTTACACATATAGCGGTCAAACACCTTAGCTTTGTCCCTAACGATGACGGTAAGGTAGCCGGCCCAACTATTATGGACCTACCCTATCTAGGTGGCCTTAATTGGGTTAATTTCATGGGAGGGGAGACTTGGTGGGTGATTCAACGGGAATCGGGTAGGAGAGATAATGCTTTCACTTTACCCCACCTCACCTTGACCAAATTTGAGAAGGGGAAGCCTTCTTACACTTTCGAGCTTAACGGTCAAGGTGAGGTGCAACCACCTCACCCTTCACCTGAACCCCATCACTCTCCCATTGACCACTCACCTGCTCACCATTCACCACATTATCCACCACCTCAACCCTTTACATACGATATTCCCACTTCCTCTACGATGACGGTAAAGGCCCCTTATGACTTCTCGACTTTTAGGAGCCAATTAGATAGGATTGAGATGGGCCAAGGGCGAGTTGAGGGTATGGTTAGAGATTTGGATACTAGAGTAGGGTCTCTAGATCGAAGGGTAGGGTACGTGGAGAGGAACCTAGGGAGGGGTTTATACCCCATGTATGATGACTATGCCCGTCGGGGGGCTATTCCCCCCGATTCACTTGTCCCTGATTGGTTCCAATATCCGCAAGGTGGATATACGAACCCAAGTGCCTTTGGTAACTACGTTGACTACTCATCGGTCCATGGTTATGGGACCGATGTACCTTTTGGTGGGCTTGGGGGGAATGTGGACCCTAACTACTTTGCAGGTGGTTCGGGTTATGGAGGTGGTGGCTCTAGCCACGGAGGTGGTGGTTCTAGCCACGAAGGGGGCTATTCGAGGATGGATGAGGATGAGGAGTAGGCTACTCTCCCAAGTCAATGAGGGCATTGCTTGATTTGGCTTGGGGGGGTGTTCTTTCGCTTGGTAATTCTCTTCCTTTTCTCTCTTTATTTGCTTTCTAGTATAGTTTTTATTTGCTTTCAAAGTGTACTTTTTATTGCTTTCTTATATATGAAAAATACAAAAAAAAATTGAAAAATAAAAAAAAAATTCAAAAATACGTTCCAATGAATTATGAATCATACTTCCCTGTGCCCCATACTTGAGAAAATTGTTTGATTCTTGGTATTTGATGATAGGCATTGTGGATTAGTTGATCATGATTTGATGTTTGATTGCCTTGAAACCTTTACGTGCGTCAATTTTGTCCAACTACTTGTGAATATAGTGCTTGACTAGTTGATTTGGTTAGGAAATGTGTGATAGTTCCATAGTTCCTGGTATGTCAATGAATTTGAGTATTAGTTTGCAACTATTAGTAATGTTTATATGATTCATTATTATGCACATTGTGGAGGACGAAGGCATTTGTTCTTTTAGGTAGCCTACAGGCATTGTAGATACATTTGTTCCCTTCTTAATACCCATGTTGTTGCCTTGACCTTTCGTTGTTTATTAGCCGCATTACAAGCCTATTTTGCCCCATTGGTTACTAGTCCCAAGCTTGGCTTGGGGGAGCTATTAGTGAGTGAGGTGAGGGAGTTTGTAGTGTGCTTATTATTTGCACAATTTGGGTGGGTTTTGAGAAGTTATTTTGTTGTTGATCATGTTTATTTTTGATGAGTTTGAGAATTATATTTTCTTGAAAAAATAAAGCATGATATTATGAAAAAAAAAAGTTCAAGAAAAAAAAATGTGAAAAAAAATAAGTGAACTTCAAAAGAAAAAAAAGTGTTCAAATGTTCTAGTTTGAGGTTGATCAAAGGAATAATTTAGAGCTTCAATGAAAATTCAAGTTTGGAAAATAAAGTTTGTTTATTCACTCTACTTCTTCATTATTATATCTTATGAGTGAAAATGTAAGTGTTGGGATTGTTTATATTGTTTGGAGTATATTTGGTTGATGTTAGAGTTGGTTATGTAGGAGATGTTGATCATTATTTTGATCATGGGTTTTTGATTGGATTTGGCTCCCTAAAGCATAGCTTTTCTCTCACTTGTTCCCAAATGATTCCTACCCTTTACCCTAGCCTTACATTACAAGCTTTGAAGACCTTCCGACCTTTGTGTGTAGAATTGTATGAATGTGAAAGTGTTGTTTATCAATGCAAGTTATGATTTGACATATTTCGAGTCGACTAGTAGGATTGAGCGTTCATTGTTTTATACACACGAGAGTGTGAGTTGGGAGGGCATTGTTCACATAAAGGGGTTGGATGGAGAGCGATCGAGTACATCTTTTACTCGCCACAAAAATGAGAGTTGAGTGCGTGAGCACTAGTCTTGAATTCTATATGCTCTTGTGGTTTGCTCTATTTGACAATTGTTAGGGAAGATTGGTAATTAGATGGATTAGATTGGTTTATTTTGAAACATGTTTATTTGATTTACCCTGGATCGTTGTGCTTGATTTTTATTAAAGACAACCAAAAACCCGTAAATGGTCATAGGAAGGGGTTTTACGAAACAAAGCCTGAGCCGGGGTCATCTTATTAAGAGATTTAGTGGGCAAAATATTAAGAAGATAAGTGGTCGTCTCTAGAGAATGTGACCAATAGGAAGGGGGCAATGAGGCATGAAATAAGAGTGTGCGTTTGATATTATTTATGGTCCGAATCATACGTTCGGCTTTTCCGTTTTGAGAGGACGTGTGGGGACAAGAGAATCTAAAAACCATACCATTGTCAAGGAGAAACTTTTTGAATGGGTCATTGTCAAATTCGCGACCGTGATCGCTTTGGAATGATTTTGCAGGACGTTCAAATTGAGTTTGCACATATTGTCTAAAGTGAATAAAAGATTGGTAGACTTGAGATTTATAAGCTAGGGGTATGGCCCACACATAATGCGTAAAATCATCAAGAAGTACTAAATAGTATTTATGACCATTAATACTTCTAATAGGAGATGTCCATAAATCGGCATGAATAATATCAAAAGCAGAAAAAGTATTATTATTTGAATCATATAACGGAAGTCTAACATGTTTCCCTTTCTGACATGAATTGCAAAAAGTGGAGTCATGCTCCTTATTACAAGTAATGAGATTATTGCTCCTAAGAAAACTTAAAGAGGAAGCCCCGGGATGTATTAAACGATCATGCCACAGGGTAGCTGCAGTGAGAGTTGTGGCTAGGCAAGTGCTTGGTGAATTTGAGGTGACTGGATAAAGTTCTCCGGTGCTATTGCATCTCGTTATTACCCTCCCCGTGCGAAGATCCTTCACAGTAAAACCATTAGGGTCAAAGTCTATAGGCACCGAATTATCAGAAGTAAATTTACGAACAGAAATAAGGTTCTTAATAATTTGGGGTGCAAGTAGAACATTTTTAAGGGTTAGGGAATTATTTGAGAGGGTGGTGTGACCATAACCAGTAATTGGAATGCGACGACCATTGCCTACTAAAATATGATTATTAGTGCTCAAATTAAAAAGGGGAAGAACTGTACCGGCATTATTGGTCATGTGAGATGTAGCTCCGGAGTCCATGTACCATCCGTTGTCCGGTGGTGTAAAGTTCATCGATGAGTACGCACTTTCGAACTCTGTAGGAGTCATAAGTGGCCCGTAGGCCTGCTGAGGTGGCATCATTGAGTAGGCCTGCTGAGTTGGCCCATGATTGTAGGATGGTGTGGCCTGCCCAGATGTTGGAAAAGGGGCCGGCGGAAGAGCCTACCCTTGAGGTCCATATGGCGGATTGGGCCAAGGGTTTTGAGGAGCCAAAGTTTTGCCATTAGGATGTTGCTGCTGCCAATTAGAAGATTGATGTTGTTGATGTTGCGAAGTCTGTTGCTGTTGACCAGGAGTGCTGCCACGACCCGGAGCTCCACGACCACGCACCTTGCCGCGGTTTTTGCCACCACCACCGCCGCGTCCGCGCCCAGTATCACTACCTCTTCCGGCGATGTTGTTTTGTTGTTGTTGATGCGAGGAATCGGCAGATCCCGAAGGTTGTTGTTGGGCCACAAACGAAGACGGGGCCGGAGTGGACTCATTACTCCGGCGAGTTTCCTCAAGAAGTAGACGGGAGCGTGCGGTGTTGAAGGAGAGAAGGGGATCAGTTTGGGCAATCATGGTTGCTACTGTGTCGAATTCCGATTTTGTAAGACCTGCAACAAGACGAAGTACGAGCTTCTGATCGGAGACGGGCTGATCCACATTGGCAAGCTGGTCCGAAATACTCTTCAGACGCTGGCAATAAGCAGTTACGTTTGGAAAATTCTCAAGATGAAGAACGTTAAACTGATTTTCAAGGTACACCGCCCTTGTGCTCTTATTATCTTGAAAAATTTCTTTGATGCGATCCCAAATTTGTTGTGCGGTGGAGTCCAGTGAGAGGATCATCGTGAGGAGATCGACGTAGATGGTTCCATAGATCCATTGCTTAACAATGGAATCTAATCTTGTCCAAAAAGAATCAGAAATATCAGAAGGCCTCGGTATTTTCGGGTCAATGTGGTCACGAACATTATACTCACATACATGATTTTGGAATAATTCTACCCAACTAGAATAATGAACATTCTAGAAATCTAGAGTGAGTGGGAATGTGGGATTGCATTCTTTATGTTATTAACAGTGAGGGCTGGGTGAAATTTGTTGGCCGGCGGCGGCGGTGGAGGAGGGGGGGTGCTGTCGTCTTTGGCCATGAGAAGTGGGCGGTGTTAGGTGAAGAAGAACGAAAGCGTGGAAAACAGGAAAAAAAAAATAGTATTCCTAGGATCGAAACCTAAAGCTGTGATACCATGTTAGATTTCGGGAAAACTCCTCATCCTGGAGTGTGTACCATTGATTTATATATATAGCGGTTTACAAGAGAGAGTCGTAATCCTATATTATTATGATAAGGATACGAGATATACAAAATATATACAAAATTATCCTAATCTGCGACAAATATTATCTAACAAATATAATATATATCAGTTACCAAGTATGCTTTTCTATCCCCATCCCACTTCTTAATCCTTTCCGAACATAAAACGGAGGCTATACAATGTAAATATAATTTGTTTTAAAAAAAATTCCAACATAAAATAAATATTTTTCGAGAAACTATACAATAGGAATAAAAGTTATTCTGCACATAAATAAAACTAAAAAATTAATAAATAAATAAAATATTGATGATTCTATTTTATGCCAAAAGTAAAGTAATAAAATTAATTATTTGGAAAAATAGATGTCAATTATGAACTACATAATCATTAAATATTATGGTAGTTATATTTCAAACGACAAATATAAAATTTTCAATTTATATGATTTTCTATCCCCCATCCCACCCCTTAATACTTTCCGAACATGACACAACAACTTATTGAGTATTTTTGTCACATCTATATTTAGTATAGGACTAAGAGGATAGAATCTTACCAAGAATTCCAGTGTAGTAGGACAAAGGAACATCAACATGGTGGATTTTAAAGAGGTTGTTAGGTGATATAAGAAGACTGTATTCTTCCCACCTTGTAAAGTAAATATGTCAAGCTATAACGAGAAACTCTTAGTTGATCCCTGATACCATGCATTGATCATCTAGCAATATGTTAAATTTCGAAGCAATATGAAATGAGCCTGGGCAACCCGAACAAGGAGGAGGAGAGTTTGGTCCACAAACAAGGCTTTGGAGCTTCCATACTAAAACCAATTGGCAATAGTAGGAAGTACTCCTCTACCTTTTTAAGTGAAACCATCTCTCCTCTTTCTCCAATATGGGACACTTATAAGTGGGTTACAATGGGTTTCAACACAATACTATTAAATTAAAATTCGAGAAAATAGAAAAACTCGAAAGGTTACCGATCCAACAAGAGTCCTATGGGCAGCAGGCATGTTGTTGTCATCGTTAATAAGATTTTGAATTTAAGGATCACAAGAGATGTAGAGATTCTTCACAAGAATATCATGATAGAACAAGATTCTGTAAATTTAAGCTCAATCTTAGTAGTTTTCACTTCCATGTTTGATTCTTTTGGAAAACATTTGATTACATAATTCTTCAATATTACTTGCTTATTTCTTGCTTCATGATTTTCTTCCTCCATAATTTCTTGTTTTGGACAAGAATGGGTCTTTATTCCACCTTTGATTTATTTATACTTGCATGATAGGCCAAAAATATGGACCATGTTTAGCAATTTAGTACCTCTATTTTGAATTTTGATGATGTATTAGGGACTGCTCTCATTGACTGAACTCAGCTGAACTGAATTGAACTGAACTGAACTGAGCTTTACTGAACTGCACTAAAATGAATATTTTATAAGAGAAGGAAATTAGAAGCTGAGCTGAACTGAATTTCAACGTATGAGAACAGACCCTTAGTTCAAACTAATTCCTCTTAAAGTAAAAAGGTGTTCAAACTAATTCTGTTTTTAATATACGGGTATACAAAAATGACAATGACCCATCCTTTTTAAAAACGAACATATAAATGCATATACTATACACCTGGATGCAAGGTGCACCTAGAATATTTTCTGCTCATTTAATTTTATATCTACTCAGTTTAAAACTTTAAACTAGTAAAATGAGCCAAAAAAAAAAACAAATAAACTAAAAAATTACCCTTGAGTACATCTACCTCTAATAAATTGGTTAAATTATTTGGTCTGTGACTGTTATTTGAAAAATTAAAACTTTTAGTAATAAAAATATTTTTAGTAGTTTTCTTTTAGGTCAAGTTTTTCCTTTTTTATAAAATAAAAAATCAAATTACATAGTAGTTACACTACTAGAAATAGGATAAATATCGACGGATAGGTTCCGACGGACCTATTTTTTCGTCGCAAACTTCAATAATTTCGACGGAATATATTTCGTCGGAATTTATCGACGGATTTCTTATGGTTCGACGAATTTTCCGTCGTAATATTTCCGACGAAACTATTTTCCGTCGTGAATTCCTTTTTCCGACGGAATATTTTGTCAAAAATAATTTTGCGACGGAAAAGTCCGTCGGAAGATGTTTTACGACGGAAATTAGTTCCGTCGGAAATAATCAGATTTTTTTTAAAAATTTGGCAATTTCAATTTTAACCTAAAAACAAAGGGGGGGAATTTTTGGAGTCGTTTCACAGAAGAAAGAGAAGGAGAGAGAAAGAGAGAGGGAAAGAGAAATAGGGTACCACACCACCGCAACCTCCGCCCTCCGTCACGCAACCTCCGCCCTCCGTCACGCAACCTCCGCCCTCCGTCACGCATCTGTCGCCGTCGATGACCCAAACGGAGCCCACATTGTAAGAGAGAAAGAGGACGAGTAGGAGAAAGAAAAAGAGGACGAGAAGGAGAAAGAGGGCGGTTGAAGGGGCGGCTTGTTTCCGTCGAGCCTCCGTAGCCGCGTTACAAGGTCAGTTTACACTTTTTTTTTGGTTTTTGTTTTTTTTTTATTTACATTCAAATCTGACTTTCTTTGCCCTGACCACCACAACCGCAGTCTCCGGCCTCCTCCCTTCCCTTGCCGTGGCTGGTTGTTGTTGTCGGCGCCGCGCCAAGGTCAGTTTCCCCCACTTTTTTTTTAATTTTTTTTTGTTTAATAATAAACCCTTATTTATTTAATTTATTTTTTTTAAAATATTGTAGGATTTGTACAATTAGATGGTTTAATTGTCAAAAAGTAGTGCAGATCTAAAGGTTAGTCACATTACAAACCCTAATATTTTGTATGTATGTTAGTTTGGTTTGGTTTTGTTTAACATAACTTAGTTTAGTTAAGTTTTTTCTAATATAATGTGTTTTAGTTTAGTTTAGTTTATTTTTTTTTTGAAAGTATGTTAGTTTAGTTTAGTTTACTTTTTTGTAAGTATGTTAGTTTAGTTAATTTTTATTTTTTTTAATATAATGTGGTTTAATTTAGTTTAGTTTTACTAAAGTATATTAGATTAGTTTAATATTATGAAACTTTAGTTTAGTTTATTTTAATATAATGTGGTTTAATTTAGTTTAGTTTTACTATAGTATATTAGATTAGTTTAATATTATGAAACTTTAGTTACGTTTTGTTCGTTTTGTTTAATATGATGTATGTTAGATTACTTTAGTTCATTATAGGCCCTGTTTGGTGGTAGCATTTGAGGTAGCGGTTAGCGTTTTGACCAGTCAAAACACTACTAGAAAAAATTTGAGAGTGTTTGGCAAGGTAGCAATTTTAGTAGCGGTTAGCGATAGAGGTAACGTTTATGTAGCTTTTCTCAAACGTTAAAAATAGTAGCGTTTAGAAGTAGCGGGTAGTGTTTGACAAATTTTTATTAATTTTAAAACAATGTTTATATGAATTTCGATATATTTTGGTATTGCAACCGCTACTTTTGCCAAACACTCATACTATCAACCGTTACTTTGACAGCTAACCTCTACCCACACTAATTGACTGCTACTCGCTACCTTAAAAACTACCCGCTACTCGACCGCTAAAAGCTACCCGCTACCGCTACTTTTACCAAACAGGACCATAATCTAGTTTAGTTTTGTTTAGTTTAATATAATGTTTCTTACTTAAGTTTAATTTTTTTATAATGCATGTTACTAGATTTAATATTATGATATGTTAGTTTAGTTTAGTTTGGTTTGGTTTGATTTGGTTTATATTAATGTTATGGTTTTATGATATGTTTCTCTTGTTTAGTTTAATCTTGATATATTTGTTTAATATTATGTATGTTAGTTAAGTATATATATTTTTAAATAAATCATTTGCATAATAATATACCTAGATACCCGTTCAAGGCATACACATTAGGAGTATGTCTTGAATAGTCCCCGGTTGGGACTGTCCTTGTACGTTTGTTCTCACTTAGGTGGTGAATGTATTCCTTTGTTTTAATTCTAAGGAAGATCCTTGCTTGTCATTTCTCTACAATGTTCTCTAGGTACATATATAGGTGTTTCTAATCGCCTATATTGTGTACTTGGGGAACTGTAGGGAGATGCTGCCGGATTTTCCATAGAATTGAAATCCTGGCATACATTCACTAGTGAGATTGAACGTCCAAGGATGGATTAGGTTGGAGTGATAAGGACCCTTGGAAATCATTTCTCTTCTCAAATTATAATTTACGACGGAAGTTCCTGTCGGAAAATATTATTTACGACGGAAGTTTTTGTCGGAAATATATAATCTGTGACGGAATTTTCTGTCGGAATAGTATAATTTCCGACGGAAAAGTTCCTCGCAAACTATATTTTACGACGGAATTTTCCCTCGCAAATTATAATTACTGACAGAAATTTCCGTCGGAATTTTATATTTGTGACGGAAAATTCCGTCGGAAAATATAGTTTGCGAGGAACTTTTCCGTCGGAAGTTTTAGTTTACGACGGATCTTTTTCCGTCGGAAAATTGCGACGGATCATTAATCAAGGCCAAATTCAAGTGCGACGATGTTAATTCCGTCGGAAGGAAGGTTTATGACGGAAATTCCGTCGGAATATGGCCAATTTCCTACAAAGGGGTTTTCGACGACCCGTTACGACGGAATTCCGTCGGAACCCTTCTTTCCGACGGATATGGCATAAGTTCCGACGAACTTTTTCCGTCGCAATTTTGTTGTTTTCTTGTAGTGTTATACCCTATGGAATAATGTAATTTATTAGGATATTGAAATATATGAGGTATTAATGTACATATTTAGTAAGTATGATTTCTTTCCTTTTTTTTTGACAGTGAGAACTAGCAAGAAAACAAACAACAAAAAAACAAACTAAAAAGACCAAATAAGAAACTCCCGACGCCTAGCCTTCCCTGCCAACCAATGAGCCGGAGCGACCCAAAGCCTGGGCACTTTCTGAATCCTACAAGCCTCAAACGAGGTCAATAAGGATAGTAGATCCTGAAGAAGCCAAAGCAACGAAATATCAACCCGACTCTGACCAGCAGCAACCTGGCATAAGACCACACAATCCGTATAAATAAGCACCCGTCGATAGCCTCTCCTGAATGCATTACGCAACCCCCAATAACAAGCGAGCAACTCAGCATGAATAGCCGAAGAAGCACAAGTAGCACGAGCACCTCCTCCTAGAACAAGAGATGAGTCGGGAGTCCGAAAAACCCAACCCACTCCGGCAGTATTATCCTTAACTGACCACGAACCATCCAAGATGACACAAAACTCCAAAGACCTTGAAGAATCCCCTGAAAGCCAAAAAGTAGAACCAAACAGGCCCGAAGGCATCCTAGTCAAAGGCCTATTGATGGATATAACAAACCGTTGGGCTTCCTGACATCTGATAACCCAACTAGAAGCCAGGACCAAAACTTCCTCAGGAACCATGGACTACCGACGGAATCGGAAATTGCTTCTAGAAATCCAAATAACCCATAACAAAGCAAACAAAGTTGTCAAGCTATTCCAGGCCTTAGAAGAAGAAAAGGTCGAGATTACATCGACCATCCAATTCTTAAAGGACTATGCTGACAAATCATGCAAACTAAAGGCCAATGAACTACGTAGAAAAAGGTGCTTGACCACCTCGCAATCACGAAAAAGGTGACTCACCGTTTCCTCCTCCGCATGGCAAAACGAACGCATAGGATCAACTGAAATACCCCTTTGAATAAGAACAGCAGCCACTGGAAGAGCATTGCGAAGCAACTTCCAACCAAAAACTTTCCATTTCGGGAGGAGCGGAAGACCCCAAAACCTACGCCACCATTGGGGAAGCACAAGATCCGTCCCCAAATGATGAGAAGTAGCACAAACCAAAGAAGAATAAGCCGATTTAGTCGAAAAGATCCCATCCCTAGTATGTTTCCAGTAAACAAAATCATCCATCGACTGAGAAGGCCTTTCAAGAGCTAAAATCTAGACGACCGTAGCAGCATCAAATAGGCGATGGACCTTAACCGTATCCCACGCGTTTGAACGCGGATTAATAAATGAAGAAACATGAGTCGGAAAATCCGACTCGGAAACACCCTCCCTAAGCGTAGGAGGGCCATTCGGAACCCAAGTGTCAGCTAGAATTCTAACCTGGGAACCACACCCAACCTTCCACATAGCTCCTGAAGCCAACGTTGAAAATCCCACCCAAAGACTACGACAATCCCAAGAAGAACGAAGAATCCGAAGCTTCGGGTGAGACCGGAGAGTCGGATACTTGGAGAATAGGAGGCGGGACACCAAGAGCTGGGGGTTATGAGTCATTCTGTCACCTTGATGAGCCAAAAACGCCGAATTAAAGCACCCTATATTACGTATCCCAAGACCACCTAGGCCCTTCGGTAAATGGAGAAAGGATGCGGAACGCAGAGCCAAGCCTTTGGAACCCACCGAAGACCGCCACCAAAAACGAGCAAGCAAATTATCAATATGAGAACAAATAGTCGACGGAATCTTGAACACCGAGAGAACATGATTAAAGGAAGCCACCAATATCGAGTTAATAATAATCAACTTTTCTGCTGCCGACAAACGAAGAGAGGCAAAAGATGCCAAGCGAGCAGCCACCTTATCAATCAAAAACCCGAAATAATTCACCTTACTTCTCCCTAAATCCACTGGAAGTCTCAGATAAGAACCAAAGGAAGGGGCCACCCGAAGTCGTAAACAACGACCTAAGGCCTCCTTATAATCTTGGGGAGTATTCGGACTGAACTTAACAAATGACTTATGCAAATTAATCATCTGTCCTGACTCTGCACAGAAAGAGTGAAAAAGTCCCATTATATTATCACAGGTTTGCGGCGAAACCTTAAAGAACAAGAGAGAATCTTCCGCAAAAAATAAATGCGAAATAGAAGGACTTCCCCTAGCTATCCGAATACCTGACACCAAACCTTGTTTCTCCGCTCTACATAGCATGGCAGATAAGACTTCCATACATAGCACAAAAAGATACGGAGATAAAGGATCTCCTTGCCTGAGACCACATTTCGGAACCAAGACAGAAGTAAGAGAACCATTAACCAAGACCTGATAAGAAACCGTAGTAACACATTGCTCAATAATATGAATCCAGTAGGGCGGAAAACCAAAACCGCGGAGAACCCGGAGCAGAAAATCCCAGCGCACTCTATCATAAGCTTTGTTCATATCCAATTTAAGAGCTGCATAGAAAGTTTTGCGAGATCTCAAAGAGTTCATATAAGAAAGCACTTCATGAGCCATCAAAGCATTATCCGACAGTAAACGGCCCGGGACAAAGGCATTTTGAAACCCCGACACCAAAGATGGAAGAACTAGACGTAGACGACCCGTTATGCATTTGGCAATACACTTATACATTACATTGCATAATCCAATAGGCTGAAATTGAGACACAGTGTCTGGCTGAGAAACCTTAGGAAGTAACACCAGGAAGGTCCTATTCCAATCCTTCAACATATAACCATGAGCAAAAAAAATACTGAACTGCCGAAATGACTTGATTCCCTAGCTGAGGCCAATGGGTTTTAAAAAAAGCAGAAGAAAACCCATTCGGCCCCGGGGACTTATCATCAGCAATAGAGAACATTGCGTTTCTAATTTCCACATCTGAAAAAGGGCACATTAAGGCCGCCTATTGAACGGAAGAAAGGACTGGAAGTTAAGTATGATTTCTTGATTAGGTCAAATTGCCTTCGCATGCTTTGATTATATTATCCGTGGAAACTACCTTCACCTTTGTATTTTTGTTGGCAACAATTGAATTTGATAGTACCAACTCCACTAGCTGAGATTTTCATAGTCTCGACTCTGCGTCATTGATGACTCCTCTCGCTAAAACATTCATTTGATATTATATCAGTGTTTCTGTTAGTTTAGATGAATTACTACAAGAGGGGGGGTGAATAGTAGTAGGTTCCAATCTCGGAACTTAAGCGGAAATAAACAATTAAAACGTAAAGGAACTTAAAGCACACAACAAGTTTTACGAGGAAACCATCCAGTGCTTAATTGGAAGTAAAACCTCGCCCTATTGGGACTTATAAACAAATTCCACTATAATAGGCAACTCTCCTAGTACAACCTATTACACAGACCTTTGCTTTGCAAGTTCCACCACGGACACTTGACTATATGATAGGACACCTCCTACCAGACCTAAGACACCTCCTAGGACCCTTTTCTCCCTTTACCCAGGACACTTCCTAGGTGACCCAAGACACCTCTCAGGTTCCTTTCACTCACTGTGCACTCACAGCTATTGCTCGAATTTTAGAGAATTCAAACTCATACACTCATGCGTGAATTTAAGAGAATTCACAATCTCACCCCAAAACCAATTACAACACAAAGACACACTCTAACACATAAATGGAAAGCTACACATGAAACCCGAAATCAAAATGATAAAGCTTTAACCTTTGGCAAACTTACTCTTAAGCACTAAGTGGTTTTCACGCTTAAAACTCTCACTTTACTTCGCTGAATTACTTCTATATTTATAGAGATTCCTCAGCTCACAAAGTAAGGTTTTCGTAAATAAGATAAGTTAAACTGAAATCTAATCTTATCTCTTTAAAACCGAAACCAAACAGGTTTAATTTCATTTTATCTAAAAACCAAATCTTATCAAATTAGTTTTGATTAAAAGATAGAATTTTATGAAAAAGATAAAACCAAGTTAAATCAGATTTTAAGAATAAAGTCAAATAAATACTTTTTCATAAAACTTATAATTATCTTTTACGAATTGATTAGTTTGCCAAGCCTTATCTGATTTCTAATAAGTTCCATGCATAACAACCATTAATATGTTTACATCAACCTACAAAACAAACTTATCTTTTATACAACTATAAATTATGAAGTTCATCTTTTTCGGTTGATATCTTGATTTTTACATTGATCCTTGGTTGTTGAGGCTTGCCCCAGCATTACACCGGAACTAGGTCGTTACAATCCGTTTTGAAGTTCCTGTTAAGAAACTTCGGGAAGTTCCATTGCTGGAACTCTTCTTCTGTCTTTACTCGTCCTCATGGATCTTCTAAAATTCCTTTGTCTCAGTTCCTACTTCAGCCACTGCTTACTGAACCTGCAAACATCACAACACTAGAAAATCCTTATTAGAAAGAAGTTTGCTCAATTCTTAACATCATCATCAAAACCTCATAAGGGTCAACAGTTTCGGTAAAACTTATACTTCCATCCGTTTTGCAATATCTAAAATGTTTTTCATGTCACAAAGCTAAGAAAAAAAGTGTAGTGAGTTGATTTTAATGAATTGCTGAATTAAGTTAAAAGTGAAGTTGGTATAATCGTGATGCTTTTCGTGTCGTGTCAAGCTCGTGACAATCTTTCAAATCAAAGTCTATGCATGACCCTATATGTCCATATGTCATGTCCTGTTAACTGGCTTTCATACTTTTACTCCATGTTAAATTGGTAAAAAATAAGCAAGAGGCTTGTCATGCTCGTGTTAAACTTGTGCCAAGTTTAAAAATGATGTCAATGCACGATCTATGACCTACCAACTTGCTTCTCATGTCGTGTAGGCTTATATGCTTGTGTCCGATCAAATCAATTTGTGCCATGTCTAACTGAACTTTGTGCTGACCTATGTGCATAGCACCTCTTAGACTCTAAGTGGAGCCTTGGGAGACACAACATAAATTGCCTAAACAATTAAAATATTTTAAATATTGATCAGTAAATTTAAAAGTAACGATAAACTAACACTGTTGGAGATTACAAATACTAAGTATATTAGATGTAAAGTATTTGTTACTTGGTTTCATTAATGCAAGAAATGTTAGTTAGCTAATGTAGTACTAGTATAAGCAGATGTAAGCTCAACTTCAATGGCTACACTTTCTCTCTTCTCTTTTCTTCCTCCTTAAACTTTGAAATTTAACAAACACATATTTTTATGAGAAAGTAAATGAGATAGAATGAAATGTTATGTATTAATAAAGGAAATTTTGTGAGATAACACCTTTTAAAACCAAATTGTTGTGAAAAAACACCTTATAAAATTTTTCTTGTTAAAAGACACCTAATACCAGAATATTTTTGAGAGAACACACCTTAGAGCAGTTTTAGGGGGATTAACTCGGTTTTCTGGCATTGACCATCACGAGAAGATCACATGCCGACAACCTTCCTTTCTTTTCCTTTTTTTTTCTCCAATTATTTTCTCTCTCCTCAAGACCACCAAAACACAACCTAGCCAACCCAGCCGCCAACACCGACACCACCGCCTAGCCAACCCGACCACCAACACCACCACCCACCAACCTAGCTGCCATCACTAGCCACCCAAATCATTCTAAACCCACCACGTACACCATACAATACCCACCAAAACCACTAGATCCAACATGAAAACTACCCAAAAAACCCTAAGCATCTCCATA
Organism: Chenopodium quinoa; assembly: GCF_001683475.1. Taxonomy (NCBI): domain Eukaryota; kingdom Viridiplantae; phylum Streptophyta; class Magnoliopsida; order Caryophyllales; family Amaranthaceae; genus Chenopodium; species Chenopodium quinoa. The sequence goes on along the minus strand of NW_018743391.1, from coordinate 1,475,860 downwards.
AACACCCCTAACCACCTCATAAACAACCTCAAACATCTTGACAAAAACCCTTAACACCCTAAAACAAAATAATATAGAGAAAAGAGGGTTGGTAGTGATTTTTCCCCCTTTCATACCTCCAATTGAAAACCCTAAACTTAGGTAAATAAAAAACGACAAAATTAACAATAAATTTCATTAAATTTAACAACTTATCTGCCTCACAAATAGGTTAATTAACGTTCTTTGCAGCAATTTGAGCAAAAAATGGAGTTTACCCCTTCAATTGATAGAATTTGAAGGTTCATTGCTAGGAAGAAAAGAGGAGAGAGAGAGAGTAGTCTAATTAGAGGGGAAAGGGGAAAAAAAGAAAGGAAGGGGTTTTCTCAAGTGGTTGGTGATCAGGTGTTGGTGGCTAGCTTGGTAGGTGGTGGTGTTGGCGGTTGGGTTGGCTAGGCGGTGGTGTTGTTGTCGGCGGCTAGGTTGTAGTTTGATGGTTTTGAGGAGAGAGAAAGTAATTAAAGAAAAAAGGGGGGAAAATAAAGAAAGGGTGTTGGCACATGACCATCACGTGATGGTCAACGCCGGGAAACTGAGTCAATCCCCCTAAAACCGCCTTAAGGTGTGTTCTCGCAAAAAAATTTTGGTTTTAGGTGTGTTTTAACAACAAAAAAAAAATTATAATGTGTTTTTTCACAACAAAAGGGTTATAAAATGTGTTATCTGACAAAATTTCCATTAATAAAAGAAGCATAAAAAATAAAGGGGAATAATAGAACACAAAGTATAAAAATGAATGATCAAATTGGGGGAGTATTTAATTTATTAGTGCTTTAAATTCAAAAGTATCGTGAAAGTCCAAGTTATGTTTATTATTAGGAAAAACCTTTTAAAGCAATTTTTTTGACAACTAGAAATCAGATTATAAATTGTTTTTTTTTTTTGTTCAAGACAACCAAGACTCACATTCCGACATTGACTTTGTCATTTTCTTGTTGACCTCCCATGTGCAGGTCACATGACCTTTTTTTACTAATCTCACCCCATTTCTTCTAATTTTCCCCCTAATTTCCCTCTAACCTCTATTGTATTTATTCTTCCCCCTTTTCTTCTAATTATACCCCATCTTCTCTCTCCTCTCTTCAGAAATGAGGTAATAAATTAAATCATCTTCAAGCTATTCTTTGCCATGGTTTCACCCTAAACCTGCAAATTAATCAATAATGAAGATATGAAGTGAAGTTAATTAGTTTAGCATATTAGCTTATACACACGTTAAAGCAATAATTTAACCGAACAATACTTGGAGGAGTGTTAATGTGTTATGTGCATGAACACCTAAGCAGATCTATTAATCTAACTAATTAATTTATTATTAAATATGATATTAATGATCGGTAACACGGAGTAATAACCATGCCCTCCATGCTCGGTGTTACACTCATCAACTCCACTTAATCGACAGTTGGAGCATTACAAAACTATACACCTAATTAAAGATCCAATATGTCGGCATACCCAACTTTTGGACAAGTGGAACCAACTCTAGTTGTATATTTAATTACTAATTCTACAATAATAATATACTAACTTTATGTTATTGCTATATAATACAAAACTTTGTTACATTAACTTCATCAACAACTATACTACACCAAAAATCCTCCTTTTTTCATATATCAAACCAAAAACCTATCAAAATGAATGAAGATAACGGGGGGGAGGAAATACAAGAAGTAGTGAGTGAACAAGAAGTTGAACAACTTATGCAAAACCTTCTTAAAGTAACCATAATGAGTAACAAACTTGAACTAGTAAACTATCAAGGGTTTTGGCATCCTAATATAAAAAACTACCTTAAGACTTTTAAGAGTACCCTAATGTTTCAACGACACTTTCAACCTCGAAACACCGATATTATCATAGCTAGCTTCCCTAAAACCGGTACCACTTGGTTAAAATCGTTACTCTTTTCGGTTATTAATCGTTTTCGTTACCCTAAAGATCAAACCCCTTTGCTCAAATATCATCCACATGAGCTTGTGTATGGATTAGAGGTTGATGTTTATGGCAATGCTTTCGAGTATCCTCGGCCTCAACACCTTGATGAGCTTCCTTCGCCGAGGCTTTTCCACACCCACTTGCCCTACACTTCTCTTCCGGAGAGTATAACGACTTCGGGGTGTCGGGTTTTGTACATTGGTCGGAATCCCTTGGACACGCTCGTTTCGTTGTATTACTTCTCTATAAAAATGATGAGAAAGATGGAAGGGGAAGATTTTTGTTTTAGTATGGAGGACTATTTTGAGGATTTTTATGCTGGGAGGATGCCACATGGGTCGTTTTTTGAACACGTGGTTGGATACTGGAAGCAGAGTTTAGAGCGGCCTGATAAGGTGTTATTTTTCAAGTATGAGGATTTGAAAGAGGATCCGAAATTTCATGTGAAGAGGTTGGCTGAGTTTGTAGGTGTACCATTTTGTTTAAAAGAAGAAAGTGAAGGTGTAATAGAAGATATAGTAGAGATGTGTAGTATAAATAATCTAAGAGAATTAGAGGGTAACAAAAGTGGGGTGATTAACAAGTACTTTGAGAAAAATAGCTATTTTAGGAAGGGGAAGTTGGGGATTGGACTCATCATTTAACACCTTTAATGGTAGAAAGGATGAATAATCTCATGCATGATAAACTTGAGGGTACTGGTTTATCCTTCAAAATGGTCCAGCCTACTTCGTTAAAAAATTAGGTTACTTCTTAATTAATGTGTATTAAGTAAGCCGGATTAGTAAAGAAAGTTTTAAGTATCTACTTCTGTTTCATTTTGATGTTTTATGTTGGAATTTTATAACATATCACAATTTGAGACTTGTAAAATTATCGTATTCAAAATATATTTATTCCGTCTTTATTCACTTAACAATTTTAATCAAGATAAGTCTGTAAATTAAATTGGTGCATATTCACAGAGTATAAGGAAATTGTGTTAGCCAAATAGAGATGGAGGGACTATGAGAAAAAACATAGGTTATTAAGGTATTGTTTGATTTGTCTCGCTAAGTATTCCAAGAATTTTATACATTTGTACTATTGTTAAGGAATAAAGATGTACAAATGTACAATGACATGCAAAGTCAAACCAAAACACACACACACACAATTATTCAAGTAACAACAGAAATGCAAAATGGAAAAGTACATAAATAAGCTAAGTACACATCTAAAATACCCATAACAACCGTCTTTCAAGAGTAGAAAGTACCCAATTCTACTCCATAGACACCACCATGCTTAACACGACATACTCATGGCTCATTTACCGTTACTCACGAGCCACAACGACGAGTTGCTTCCCAACATTACGGCCAGAGAAGATCCCAATCAAGGCAGAAGGAGCATTCTCTAGTCCTTCAGCAACATCTTCAACATATGAAACCTTGCCTTCCCTTATGTATGGCAGGATCATTTCCAAGTATTTAGGGTAGAGATGATAATGATCGAAAGCTATAAATCCTTCCATACGAATGCGTTTAGCTATAATATTAGATAAATTGTAGACTCCCTCAGGCTGTTGGAGATTGTACTGTGAGATCAGCCCACAGACTGGGATTCGGCCATGAGGTCTCATGTTCAATAGAACCGCGTCAAGCATCTTCCCTCCAACATTCTCAAAATAAATGTCAATGCCTTCCGGAAAGTACCTAAGCAAAGCAAGATCTCCAAAATATAAGTTAGTACTCCCTCCGTTAAATGTTATGTGTAACTTTAATTTGAGGTATTATTATTTGTAAGAGATAAAATATTCCAAAGTTGTACATAACATTTAACGGAGGTAGTATTGTGGATGTTCCACTAGCACTACTGGCAATGGTCATTTAGACATTAAGTTTTGCACAATGTTAAATATTTGGCCTAAAGCATCATACATACTCACCGTTTCAAGGTTGCATCCAAGTCTTCCTCTTCTTTGTAATTGAAGGCTTCATCAAATCCAAATTTGTTTTTCAATAAATCAACCTAACATGGCAGGAAGTTATGAAAACAAGTTAGAACTAGATAATTTCAAAATCAGAAACAGAGCTTCTATTGCAAAGTTATATGAACATCGCCTTTTTATATAAACCCAAATAAAGATAGAGCAACTTAATTCCATTAATTATCCTTCAAAAATCAAGTGATATATAATGGTATCAAAATAGCATTTAAATGTGTTTGTCAATAAGAAAATCACCTTCTCTTTGCTACCAGCACTTCCCACAACATAGCAACCAGTTAACTTTGCGAGTTGTCCAACTAATTGACCAACAGCACCAGATGCCGCGGAGACAAAGACATGATCTCCCTTCTTAGCAGATCCAATTTCATACAAGCCTGCATAGGCTGTAATGCCAGGCATTCCTACAAATTGATAGAAGACAAACATATCAAATGAAAAACAGATTGGAACGCTGCAACATTGCTGAATCCATAACGAAGCTTACCAAGAATCCCAGTATAGTAGGAAAGCGGAACATCTGTATGCTCGATTTTAAAGGAAAGCTGAGGTGATGAAACAACACTATATTCTTCCCAACCAGTAAAGCCCCATACAAGGTCGCCTGCCTTGAAGTTAGGATGCCGAGAATCCAGTACTTTTGACACTCCATATCCGATGATGGGCTGCATATATTCAGCATCTTAGTTAACAGACCAACATTCATGTCAAACTAACAAATCTTTATCACTACTTTCTCAACCTAGATAATCAAAAGTATCAAATTAACAAATCTTTATCACTACTTTCTCAATCTAGAAAATCAAAAGTATCAAATTTTGTTTATGTAGCTTAGGTTCCCTTAGGAATACTAATATAGTTACGAATTCTTTACATTTAAAAAGGTTTGGAATAAACATGCAAGCTTATTACTTCCCTCCCCTCGTCTTCCTTTTCTCACATCATGTTTAATTTAATTATATAACACTCCAATCCTCCAAATGCCTATTAGCCCTATTTAGCACTTCAATTATAAATCCAATGAATGCAATTTACCAAAAAAATAGCACATGCCACTTATTCCAACAAATATTCTAGGCAATAAACCAACACTAATTAATACTTTAGCATAGTACAATATAATCAAATTGCATAAGCACTCAAATAATTAACTAGAAATATTAGCATTTATATTTCCACTCTTTTCTTCTTCCTTAAATTAGAGTTTAATACTACACTACCCTACCACAAATAATCAATATCAATATCAATATCAATCAATATATATGTATTAAAACTCAATGACATAAATTGTAATCTTGCCACGTGTTGCCAATCTCGTCCGTGTTGCCATGTCACCTATTATTACTGATTATACATCAATGTTTTCTCATAAAATTTATAATGTATTAGCATTAATATTTGAACTCATAACCTCATATATATTCATTAAAGTTAAACTTTAACTAACCAGTAACCACCACTCCAATGACATCTTATGATGATAAAATTGTATTAAAAAGTGTTACTCATGTTCATAAATTCTAAAATTTTAATTGTGAACTTATACACTAGTGGAAAAATTGTCATTTGTAACACCCTATTTGTAACGGACATGATAAAATCCGTTACAAAAAAGAGTAATTATAACGGGCAAAATTTTTTATCGTTACAGAAAAACTTATTTGTAACGGGCAAAAAAATGTCCGTTACGAATAATTAATAATTGTAACGGGCAAATTAATTCCCGTTACAAATAGTTATTAATTGTAACGAACAAATATAAATCCCGTTACAACTAAATAACTTTCTAGGGTTAAAGATCGGTTCCTACATACTTCCCCAGCCGCTTTTCTTCCTCACTCCTCTTCTCTTTCTCTCTCCTCAAATCACTCTCTCTTTCTGCATTTCTCTTCTTCCTCAGTCATCTTCTCTTTCTCTCTCCTCAAATCACTGTCAACACTGCTCATTTCTCTTCCCGCATTTCTCTTCTTCCTCACTCGTCTTCTCTCTCTTCTTGTTCTTCAAGCTCAACAACAATGGCGGCGACTCCATTGTCAGTCGAGAAGACCACCTCTGGTAGACTCGAAATCGAGCTTGCCGAAGTCGAAATGCCTGGACTTATGTCTTGCCGTACTGAATTTGGTCCTTCTCAACCTTTTAAAGGTGCTAAGATGACTGGATCTCTTCAAATGACTATTCAAACTGCTGTTCTCTTCCCGCATTTGAAATGGACTGTTTTTTCTAGGGTTCAAGATCTCAGATCTTGTGATTTTTTATTTTAGTGGGATTTGGTATATAATTAGAGTTTAAAATGAATAAGTGTTTAATTTGTGCAATAAATAATTCGAAATGGGTTGTTCATTTCTGGATTCTTAAGATCTCAGATCTTATAGAATTATGGGGGAATTAATTAATATTAAAATTAAAATGGATGATTTAATGGTGGTATTACTGGTATATACTTAATTTGACTCCATGAATAGTTGCGATTTTAAGATAAAGTATATTTTAACAGCAATATGATTGCAAAATTAGTTTCATTTCTTTGATCAGTTACTCAACCATGATTCATATAGGTTATACTACCTCCGGTCCTTTTTAGTTGTAACTTTGGGGGTCATTGCGGAGGCCGAGGCAAAACTTTTAATGGGTTGATTAGAAAAAGTAAGGGTAAGTAATTAGGGGAATAATATAGAGGGAATACATGTGGTACCATAATTTGACTTTTTTGGACCACTTGCACTTTTTGATTTTTAGTGGGAATTTCCCACCAACAGATTCTGGCAGCATACAAACAGGTGGGAAAATTGTTTCCCACTTTGTTTCCCTCCTAATTTTTCACCCCAAATTCAAATTTTTTCCAATTTCTTCCAAAATTCGAATTTTTCATTGTCATTCAAACAAAATGCCCCTTATAAAAGGAGGGCATCCTTTCCAAAACCCCATATCAAAAGAACAGTTTTAGGGGAATTGGGGAAGGGTTGGGGGTAGGATAGTTAAGTTAGGTTACATCAGAAATAATGTTTTGTCAATTCAAAATACAGGCAGCCCTATCAAATTACATCATTCTAAATCCTAATTCCTAAAGTTGTGTTAGTAGATGCAACTTTTTTAATTACAGGAATAGGCTCCATTGAAGACCGACAAAAAACAACCAGCCGCCACTTTATCACTAAAAAGCCACCCTGAAAAATAAAAATTGGAGGGACTCATGGCAGAGTTCATAGATGAGCTTATGGATGAGTACATTCAGCATCAACAAGCATTGGATGATGAATTCATAGAAGATAAACAAATTCAAGAAGAATATCCATGGTGGTACGATTCAGATGATGATCAACAACAAGAACAGGAAGCCAATGATGATGGATATGATGCAGATGATTATGCAAATAATGAAGAAGCACGACAGCATGTTAGAGCAAGCAGAGAAATGAATGTAGAAGAGAAAAGAGCACTTGTTGATGAGATTATGTTGCACATGGAGGGGGACTCACTACCAAGAGGCTTCTTAGCCAATTTGGCTAGAAAACATTCAGTGCACAAACCAACAACAACAAGGTGGTTCAAGGTAATCAAACAATATCTTGCTAAAAGTACTGTTGTTGATGTTAATACCAAAAAATTAGGCAGGACAAGACCCAAACCAAAAGTGTACATAGATGAATTTCTAACATCAGTACCACTATACAAGAGAGGGACAGAGAGATGTTATGATGCAGCCCTCAAAATACCAAAGACAGCACTCCACAGACTCAGGCAACAAGGCAGGATGAGAACACACACCAGCACAAATCGTCCAGCTCTTACAGAGAAGCACAAAGTGTCAAGACTCAAATGGGTCCTAAGTCACATAGATCCCATTTCAACAAAAAGGGACCCAAAATTCAGAGACATGTAGCAATGGATACATTTAGATGAGAAATGGTTCTTCATTAATCCAGAGACAAGAACATTTTATTTGCTGCCTACAGAGGAAGATCCATACAGGGCACAACAATCAAGGAGATTCAAGATAAAAGCAATGTTCATGGGAATGATTGGGAAACCCTTGTTTGATGAGCAAAACAACACGGTACATGATGAGAAATATGGTCTATTTCCTTTTGTCAAGTATGAAATGGCCAAAAAGAAAAGCAAAAACAGAGATGCAGGGACTCTAGAGACAAAGGCACTTCAAAGTGTCACAAAAGAATGCATTAGGGACATGCTACTAACACATGTGATTCCAACTATCTATGAAAAGTGGCCAGAACAGCTACCTAAGGACATCTTCATTCAATAGGATAATGAAAGACCTCATCAAGTTCTAAAAGATGAAGAATTTCAGGCAGCTTGTCATGCACATGGATTCAACATTCAATTCATTTTCCAACCAGCTCAATCACCAGAAACAAATGTATTAGATTTAGGTTTGTTTAGTGTTATTCAATCACTACAATACCAATCATTCCCAAGGAATCTAGATGAGCTCATAAAGGAAGTTGCTAGAGCTTTTGAATAGTTTGATCCAGTTTTGAACAAGTACACATGGATCACACTACAATCATGCTTGATTAAGATAGTAGAGAAGCAAGGTGGGAACAACTTCTCTCCCCCTCACATGAAGAAGAGAAGTTTGGACAGTCAAGGTCTACTACCACAGTTACTAGAAGTTGACAGGAATCTCATTGGTCAAGTTGTTCAATATTTAGATTCAGTGACAGTAATTGGTGATTATCAAGAACACATGGAAGTGGATGCAGAATGAAGCACATGAGGAGGACATTGCAAATGGAATAAGGACTCAACACATGACTGCCACACATAACCTTTTAATATTCTAACAACTTTTTGAGTGAGTTTATGTCTAGGTTATGTGTCGTTTTGGTAAATACAAGTTACACATTTATTAGGCAGTCATGTATTCATTATAGTGTTAATCTTTTGTTTAGTGATACATGTAATCAACCACGCTTTGAAATGTTTTGTAACTAATACTTCCATCAGAATAGGTGTTTTTTCAGTCAAAGCTTTAGTGAGTGTTGGTACCTCAACAAAACCTCATACAGAGATTACAGGAGCATCCACACCACCCAAGTAGCTATCAGGTGAGTCCCATCCTCATTTGGAAAATAAACAAGGTATGCATTTACAGTTGGGGGGACTCAATGCATTTTAGGGACTCAAATGCCAAGGAAGGACATCTAGTACATGCATCTATGATCAACCAGGGGACTCAGAAGGGATGTGTTAAGCATTAAACATGTCACATGGTCCAACTAACACAATTACAACCTATAGCAACCTAGAGCATAACCCTAGGACAACCATAGCACCACAATAGCCACAAGACAGAGCACAACCCTAGCAGCACATAAGCCACGAGACTGAGCACAAGCCTACCAGCACACAACACAAAGCAGAACCAAGACAACACATAGCACAACCCTACCAGCACACAACACAGAGCACAACCATGCCAGCACACAAGACAGAGCAGAACCAAGACAACACAGAGCCCAACCCTATCAGCATTTAAGATACAGCAGAGCCAACACAGGCCATGTAATCCCCCATATTTTTAAATATATTATAAATGAATTTATATATTATTTATAATATTTATTTGTATTTTTCCGGAATTTAATTTCAAAAGTTTCAAATTATTTTTGAGGTTGATAAACGATTTTATTACAAAGAACTTTTTATGAACCTTCCTTCTATAATTTATGTCCAACAAACAAACCAAACCCAATTTACTTTCTTAATTGACCCATTAATTTAATGAGGCCCAATATCCCTACTTACCCTACTACCCTCTCTCCTATAAATACCCCATACATCCCCAAAAATTTCCCCACACAAAAGGTTAGTCTTATTTTCTTTCTCCTTTGTTTTATTAATTTGTGTAATTATAATTATTGATTATGGGTTTTGATTTTATTGTTTGAAATTAATTTAATTAGTATCAAATTGTATTTTGATGATTAAACTTTATAATTTCAGATTTTATAAATGTTATAATTTTCAGATTTTTGTAAATTTAATAACCTAGGGTTTTTAATCATTGAAAATCATGATTTTAGGGTTTTTATGAACAATTGATTTAGGGCTTTTATAGTAATGATGTTTTGAAATTTTGGTGATTATACTACTAATTAGTTTAACTTAATCCCAGATTATCTTGAACACGTAAATTCGTGTTTTAATGTTTATATTTTGGTTCGTTAATATTAATCCCGTTCTAATCCCGATCAGGTTCTGAACTCATCTGATTTTGACAAAAAAGTAGTGTTTTCCATGTGGAAACAATGTTTTAAGAAAGACTCACTTACTTTGGTAGTGAGCACCACCCTTTCGTGGCCAAATTCAGCCTCTAAATATGATTTTCGGGCAGTTTTTGATTTTTAACGAAGATTTTTTTATGCTTAATGTTTATGATTAGTTTTGGGTTTTGATTTTATAGTATAAAGTTTATATTTTTAGTATCAAAATCATGTTTTTATGTTTTAAACTAATAATTTCAAATTATAATTGTTGTTATAATTTTCAGATTTTATAATTTTAAAAACCTAGGGTTTCAATTTATTTAAATTGGGATTTTAGGGTTCTTATGACTAATTAAATTGGGGCTTTTGTTCCTATTGTATTTCTAATGCATAATTAACCATAAAAACATGTTTTTAATGAAGTTTTAAGGAGTTTTAATCTAAATTATATTGCTGGAAATTTGGTTAAGTATTAATTTATTATTGTTGCTTGTTTTCTAGGAAGTGATTATTTCTTAGGAGACTTTTAAGTGATTAAAAGTGGCACAAAGGATTGTTTATACGAGGTACGCACATGTCTACTTCGTTGTAAGTAGTATCATGTTTAGGTACCAAAGAAAAGAACTTAGTTTCATGATTAGAGAACACTTGGATGAAAATTATTTGGTTATACATTTAATTAATTCATGTGCTTATGTTTATGAGACATGTTTTGGTGAATTGATTATGTTTGTATGGAATTATGGATGCAAGCATATTGAATTATATTGGATTAATTATTTGTATGGAATGTTGATACAAACATATTTTATTGGATTGGTTTGTTAACCACATTTGGATTATTAAAGGATTGGAATTTAATGGTTTAAATGGAATGAATTTATTAATTATTCCACAAGGTTATTTATTTTATTTTATTACTCAATCATGAATTGTTAGTATGTTGAGTAAAGGTGGATTAAGCCGAAATGGCTAGGTGAGTTGACTATGTTCAACAATTTGGATAATTTGGAAGTTTAATGGAACTAAAGGTCAACTTGTGATGTGATCACCATTGTCCTAAATAAGATTAACAGTGAATTGATGTATGATTGTTATGTATGGTCTTCTTGAATGAGTCGGTTATTAATTAAAATTGTAATCACGTAAAGTGAAACATGGATGAGCAATAAAACTCTAGAAAGCGTGCACTTCTAGAGTATTGACAATTATGGGTTGGGGTACACGGTGGTAGCCCATGGCTTTCCGAGGCTTGTTTGATCAACATGTCCTCTTTTCTTTTGGTATTTACATTTTATTTTTATAATGAAAGTTAGATGGGATCCTAGACTAACTTTGTGAGAATGGAGTCGCGCCCATTCTTGCATCGCGCTAAACTTTTATTTTAAATGGTCATTTGGGACCAAAATGATTTGGTGGATTGGACAACCTCGTCTATTGATTACTCCAACTAAATTAATTAAATTAAATATAAAGAGTCAAGTGTTTGGAATTGATTAGCAAGTATGTTGAGTCGATTGAATTGTTTAAGTGTGGAGTCTTGATTAATGAATTTATGTTGTATGTTTATTTACTTTAATTAGTTGAGCATGCTAGGCTTGGTACGTTGTAGCTTGTATGTACTCAGCTTTGCTGATTGCGTGCTTTTGTGTGTTTTCTTTTGGTCATGGCCTTCGCCTTTCAATGACCCTGTGATGATCCAATTATTACACTTGTATTATTGAGGAGCAGTATTGCACAGGTTAGCTTGATGATGTGAAGTTCGGGGATTTGACATACGCGTTGTCAAGGGATTGGTGTGATTGAGAGTATTTGTTCTTTGTGTTGAACTTATTTATGTTTTACTATTTTAATTATGTTTTGGGATTTTGGAATATTGGGTTGGTTTTAATAAGGGCTTTTATGGTTCCAATTTGTAAGCTTTGACTTATTGGTTTTCTAAATTATATTATTTTAAGATTTAAGTTGGATTTCCGCTGCAATACTTTGATAAAGCCTTAACGTTTTAACACGTGGCGCTAACATGCCAATGGTTCTCCTCTCTTTTTATTTAAAGTAAGTGGTTTGGAAAAGGGAGAATTATTGGGGTGTTACAGGACACCAACAACTCACAACCAACACAATCCACAGAACATCATACAGTGCACAACTAACACAACCAAACAACAAGTTTTAAATAGAGAAAATGCACAACACAATACAACAACAATTTTGAGATTTACCAGCACACACAAAACATGATCCAACATCAAAGGAAGACAATCACCATTGTAACAAACCAAACATAAACCAAAGGAAAACTAAAATAAACTAGGGTTTATAGAGTATACGCTGCGCAATCAGTTTGGAGGAGGGTAGAATTGAGGGTAGTAGATCTGCAGGTACGCCTCAATCACCTCTTCCCTCGACATCCCTCCAGGTGGACCAGATTTGATCCTCTTAGCTCCGTTAGAAGGCCCTTCACAGTCGTCGTGGGACCCAGGTGGCTTAGCCACCTCAGAAACCTCCAGATCTACTGGGTTTAACTTCCCAGTAGCAGATCCAGCAGCGGAGACCTCACCCTCAACAACTACAGCAGCAGGAATAGGATGAACCTCAGCAATCGAAATCACCTCAAGTGGTGGTTCATCAGCGGCCATAGCCACAGGGACCACTTCCTGAGGCTTCTCCTCCTCATCGCTCAACTCAGCAAGTTTTGCACCACGGATCTTCCTCCTTGCGATCACTGAAGCACGACGAACGGGTTTCATGTTTCCCGTTCCTCGCTCCGGCTTATAAGTTACACGCCCAGATCGGCGCTTAGATGCAGTTGATTCAAGGGTCTCATGGCAAAGAGGATCGAGTTCTTTGTCCGTTGAAGTAGACATAGTGGGACTCAAGAAGTAGAAGAACATAACAGAAGAATGAAGGAAGGAGAAAACCCAGATCGCAAGGAGAGTGACAGAGTTAGAGAGAGAGAAAGAGAGAGAGGAGATCCTAAACGGCGAAGAGTGAGGAGTGAGAAAAATATGAACTAGGGTTTCGGGGGGGTAATATAATCCGGAGAATTCTCCAGAATAAATGCACCCAACCATATTCATCTGATGAATTGAATGTTGTAGCATTCAATTGAGTTAGTTGGGATGATGGAGAATTTAAAGAGTATGGGGGTTTTTTTTAGTGGGAATGATTAATCTAATTGCTCAGTTAGGTAGTGTAATTATATTAGGTTAGTAGTATAATAACATTGGTTATAAAAATAAGTAAGGGTAAGATTGTAATTTTACCTATAAAAAGTTACTAAATGAAGGAAATAAATGGGAAAGTTGCAAGTAATGTGGACCCAAAAAGGAAATAGTTGCAACTAATTTGGACCAAAGGTAGTAGTTAATTAAAATATATAACTCAAAAATGCAAAATAATTTTACATAATTTTTCTTTTTAACCACAAAATATGTTACTAGAAGGAATTTATTATGATAGTTGAATTATAAAAAAAATCCCTTTAACAAATAAAACAAATTGATACAATTTATTATTTAGGTTGTTGCAAATTGGATAATTTGCCAATTACTACCGCAAGTTAATACCACTTTGTAAATTAATACCGCAAATTAAAATAGTTGTGAATTACTAACGCAAAAATTTTTAAAATGTTGCGATTACTACCAAACCCCCATTAAACCCAACTATGACGTCATTATATCCCTTTAACCCGTATTTGACCATGGTTAAGGGCTTTAACCAGCCCCCCAAAAAAAGAAAATGGGTTAGGGATATAATGACGTCATGGTTAAGGGTTTTAACCATGGGTTAAAGTGATATAATGACGTCATAGTTGGGTTTAATGGGGGTTTGGTAGTAATCGCAACATCTTAAAATTTTTTGCGGTAGTAATTCACAACTTTTTTAATTTGCGGTAGTAATTTACAAAGTAGTATTAACTTGCGGTAGTAATTGGCAAATTATTGAATAATAATGAATTTTGATATTCAACTATATTTAAAATATTTAACAAATGATTTATTTTTATAAAGCCATAACTTATATTTCACTTGCTTTATTTTGTAATAATATTTTATATACAAATAATAACCTGGGCATCGCCCGGGCCAAAAACTAGTTACATATAAAATCAGCTCATAAACTCCAAAACAACATCACTAAACAATAACTAAATAAACAGATAACTAGTTTGAGGCCCGGGCGATGCCCCAGGTCATTTTTTTTTTGTATATAATAGTAAATTGTTTTAAAAAATAACTTTAATAAATTAAAGTGAAATCTATTGATGGTTTTATAATTTTTTTTAAAAAAAAAATCATATTTTTTAGTAAATTTTATTGAGCATTAACAAAATTCATTATCATATTAGTTTGTTTTATCTGTTAAATGAATGAGCAAACGACAGAATGAGGATTAAAAAATTAGAATTTATGAACATTAATTTTTTGTGAGGAAAAATTAATGATTAGTTTTAATATGACATGAATCACATGACCTCACAGCATTTATCAATTCATGACAACACGTGGCAAAAATGATGACAAGTGGCATGATTACAATTCTTGCCTTGGGTTTTAATATATATATGGATAGATTAATCAACAATTATTAAACGAATCACAATCAAAACATTAATGAATAAAAAAAATCGAAAAGGGTATTAATCAAAATAAATCGTACCGATCCAGGTAAGAAAGATTCGACATAAGAAGCACGATCACGGTTGGTCATACGACTCCTCATATAAGGATCACAAGACAAGTAGAGATTCTTAAGAAGAATTCCATTAGAATCTTCTGGAAGTTTAAGGTTAATGTTGGAAGTTTTGACCTCCATGTCTGATTCTTTGGGAAACCCAACAACGTAATCCTTTAACACTACTTGTTTGTTGCTCACTTCTTCCGCCATTGTTGCTCTGTTTTGCTCTGTTTTTCTTTCTAGAAGTTTCTGAAAGTGGGTAATAAAGAAAAGGCTTGATTTGGGTTGAAAATGGAGATTGAATATATAGGAGAGCGAAAAGTGTGAAAGTTGAATGTGGGTGTGTATGATTGAGATTTTGAGGTGTATTCATACTTTTCATTGCTGTTGTTGACTGTTCATGTTCACGTTGAAGTTGTGATTATTTAAGTAGTAATGATGATTTAGGAATCATTATAATATGTGGTTAATGTTAATATATTATGGTTGATTAGAATAAAATTATTATTCATATCTATTAGTGTGATTAACCAAATGGATGACATACTTGCCCATATAGGGATCATTATAATATGTGATTAATATGGTTGATTAGAAATAAAATTATTATTATTCATATCTATTATTGTGCCACATTGTGTGATTAACCAAATAGATGACATACTTGCCCATAATTAACAAATTAGTTGACATAGACTACTGAATACTTAAAACGGACCGCAGATTTCCACTATTAATTTTAGGGGCCGTTTGGTTGGGGATAATCAAGAAAGGGAATGGAAATCAACTGGCTCGATTCCCTTTGTTGATGTTTGTTTTGCACTTTTTTTCATTCTCTTTCCCCTCTTCATTACCCCAAATCGCTCTAAGTTCATTCCCCACACCCCTAGACTTTTCCATTCCATTCCCTAGCCACCACCACACCACCACCTTCTTACCTCCACACACCACCGAGAAAACCCAACCACCGCACTACCCACGATTCGCCGCCTCTCTGACGACCTCCGACGATTCTCCCCCTCCCCGTAAAACTCTCTTCTCCTCACGCAAAAACATCCCCAACCCCTAGAAATCCCTCCCTCTCCCCGAAAAACCACCGTCTGACCCTCCCCACCCTCGAAACCCTAGCCTAGGGTTTCGAGGGTGGGGAGGGTCAGACGGTGGTTTTTCGGGGAGAGGGAGGGATTTCTAGGGGCTGGGATGTTACTAGGGCTTTTCTGGGTTGGTTTTTGGGGAAGAGATCGCAGCGCGAGGCCGGAGAAGGGCGGCGAAGGTGCTGCGAAGGGCGGCGAAGGTGAGGCACCCGGCGGTGTAGGTGCGGCTGGTGGTTTGGTGGACGAATGGTGGCTAGAAAAGGTGGAAAGTGAATGAATTAGGTGGTTGTGTGGTGGTGGGATGATGGGTTTGTTTCCCTTAGTTTTGAAAACAAACAACATAGAGAAAATTGGGTATTTTCATTCCATTCTCTTCCATTCCCTTTGTTCATTCCATTCCGTTTACCCCAAGTGAACCAAACGACCCCTTAATATATTCTTCCTCCAATCCTAAATAATTGACACAATAAAAATTGACACACATGCCAATACAACTTTAGATATATATGATTAAACAGTTTTAAAAAAATATAAAAAAGTTGATATTATGAAACTTATTAATACTATTGACTACCTCCGTTTTTTATTAGTTGACACGTTTCGATTTTAGTACTATTTACACACCTCTCTTTGATTATAATTTGTAATTTATATTTAAAGAAAAATATAGTCAATTGAGATTTTGTTACGAATGTATATATTCAAAATATCAACTTTTTACCCGTCAAAAAAAAAAAAAAATATCAACTTTTTATAATTTTTGCTTATCGATAATTGAAGATATTAATGATTGAATTTGTACATTGACAAATGTGACTAAAGATTCTTGTCAACTAAAAAGAAACGGAGAAAGTATTTTACAAGGCGAGGGCCGGGAAACAGATAAGAAAACCGGGGAAAGTATTTTACAAGGCAAGGGCCGGGGACAGATAAGAAAACCGATCCCGTAAATGCAAAGGCAAATCCGTTAACCCAAAAGGCCAAGACATATTAGACGTCATATGCAGATTTTCTTCAAACAAAAAATGCACAAATGTATGCCCTATATTGTTGAATTAACCAATAGATCCCAATTAGCATTATCAATTAAGACTGCAAGAGTATAACAAGATATGCAAAATGCATAAGTACCATACATATTTATTTTAATTACTATTATAACATAATCTTTCAAAAATAGAAACCACTCAATTCTACTCACTACAAACATCATCACTTAAAAGCTCAACACAGCATGTTCAAATTTCATTTGATAGAATTTAGTCACGAGACACCACAACGAGCTGCTTCCCAACATTACGGCCAGAGTAGATCCCAATCAAGGCTGCAGGAGCGCTCTCTAAGCCTTCAGCAACATCTTCAACATATGAAACTTTGCCCTCCCTGATGTGTGGTAGGATCATTTCCAGATATTTAGGGTAGAGATGATAGTAATCGAAAACTATAAATCCTTCCATACGAATACGTTTGGCTATAATTTCAAACAAATTGTGGACTCCCTCCGGCTGTTCGAGATTATATTGTGAGATCATTCCGCAGGTTGGGATTCGGCCATGAAGTCTCATGTTCGATAGAACAGCCTCAAGCATCTTACCTCCAACATTCTCAAAATAAATATCAATTCCCTCCGGAAAATATCTAAACAAAGCAAGATATCAGGATTTGAGGACCGCAGTCTTAGTTTAAAATTTAAATGGGCATATAATAAAACTTCCCCTTGTGTTATGAATGTTTCACTCTAGCAATGGTCACTTAGACATACCTTCTTGCACAAAGATAAGGATTTGACATAATACGTTATATGAAGTACATATTGGCAGTCAGTACATGTAAATACTCACCTCCTCAAGGCCGCATCTAAGTCTTTCTCTTCCTTGTAATTGAAGGCTTCATCAAATCCAAATTTGTTTTTCAATAAATCAACCTAACATGCAGGAAGTTGTGAGAGCAAGTGAGAACCAGAAATATATTTCAAAAATGGCAAAAAGGTTTTAATTGAAAAGTTGTATAAACTCTCTACCAAGTGATATTTAATGGTATCCAACTAGCATTCAAGAACTCTCCACCAAGTGCAACTTACATCAAGAACTTATATTTGTCAATCATAATTTTAAATGCTAAGATTAAAAATCATAAAAGGATGTCATCCACAAGTAACAATCAAACATGTAGAATCAAAAAAATCACCTTCTCTTTGCTACCAGCACTTCCAACAACATAGCAACCATTCAATTTTGCAAGTTGTCCAACTAGTTGACCAACAGCACCAGACGCTGCGGAGACAAAGACACGATCTCCCTTCTTAGGAGATCCAACCTCATAGAAACCAGCATAGGCTGTCATGCCAGGCATACCTACAAATTGATAGAAGCCAAACATGTCAAATGATCTGAATTATTGAAATAGCTGAGAAGAGATTAGAAGGCTGCAAAATTCCTAGCAGGAACCACCTCCTGTTGGAAAAAAATTTCTTATGGTATTCCTCAAGGTCTCAGTAATCTTTTCATTTACTTCTTAAAGCCCAAATTCTGAATACAGTTTATATATTGATACGTGAAAGCATACAGGTAAGTCATCCTAGATTATGTATTATTTCTTTCCCATCTCTTTGTCCCTATAGGCAGCGGGGTTGTGAGTCCCAGTCCTGATCCCTCAGTTATCCTGGATTGGAGTGATGAGTCTGCCTTCTTTATTGCCCTCATCAGCAATCAGCACTGATTTACAAACGTATTTCTCCCTCCTCACAATCAAAACCTTAAATTTCATAGAATCTATTCACATGCAATAGTTTTTACATCCAATTCAGATGCCTAACCCTGTAGAATTTTATCCATTTATAATATCTTCAGTAAACGCTCCAGACTACAGCATATTTTATCCATTTATAATATCTTCAATAAACGCTCCAGACTACAGCATATTTTATCCATTTATAATATCTTATTCTTCTGCTGAATGCTGATAATTAAAACTGAAGCTATTGCTTAATTCAATGCTTGTCAAGTTCTTGCAGCTCTACCCACAAATAGTATTTCCAGAGAACATTCAATGGTTTTTCCAAGCAAATAGAACAAAAACTGAAATGAAATAGTCGGAAAATATGAAAAGATACTATAGTTCAACTAGTACCACATTTTTCAGAGTTCCTAAAAATTAAAATTAAAGGAAAACACAAACACTTACCAAGAATCCCAGTATAGTAGGAAAGAGGCACATCAGTATGCTCAATTTTAAAGAAGAACTGTGGAGATGAAATAAGACTATATTCTTCCCATCCAGTTATTCCCCATACAACGTCACCCACCTTGTAGTCTGGATGCCGAGAATCCAGCACTTTGGACACTCCATACCCCATAATGGGCTGCAAAAAAATCAGCATTTTAGTTAACAGAAGTTTCACGCACACCAAAAAACCTCTATCACTACTTTTTTTTAAGGAAGAAAAAAAACAAAAAAAGTATCAAACTTTGCTCTTAATTTCTGTAGGACTGTCGATACATTTACAATTTTGCATGTTTAGCATGCCATAATTCTTATTAATTCAAAGGCCAACCAAATTCTATATAATGGGTCAAGAAGAACGTTGGCAGGACAAGGTAACTAGTTGAGGCAAAGCCACAAAACAAAGCTCACCTCCCTAACTCTAGCTTTAGCAAATCTTCTTAATTCTTGTAGTCTGAAAATTTTCTATTTTACTCGATAGGCAACAAGTTAATAAGGAAGCAGGCCAATTATGGGTTACTGACTTATCACGTTTAATCATCTTTCATAATTCATACATGTGCACATCGGCAGTCAGAAATTATCACCTAAAGATCTCATGAAATAGAAGAATCGACAAACATATTGAACATAAAACCTTGAATGAAAGATGTAGAATAGTGATCATATCCGTAATAGGTGGAAAATCAACTTGTAAACGTTCTGTGCAAGTGTATGATAGGCAATTACATCCATTATGAGGGATCAGATCCATAGTATTGCCCCTAACTACTTTAAAATGAGCTGCAATTAGCACACAAAACATTTTAACCAGAGATTATCAAGTACAATTCTATAATCTTTTACCCCTTTTATTGAATTTACAGTGTGTTTGGAGGGAAAAGAATGCGTAGCATTCATTTTATTATTCAGATACGACTTCACTCAGTGAAGGGAGGAGAATTAGAGGGATCCAGTTCCCGTCCCCTACAACACTATGTTCAGTCAACTATTTTGGAAGGAAAGGGAGGGGTTGTAAGGGAAGAAATGAGCTTGCATTTCCTTCCAAACTTTCAAACACTTGAAGGATTTAACTTATAAGAAGAAAATGAAAAGGGATTCCTCTAGTCCCCTTCCTTTCTCTCAACCCCCACATCATATCCAAACGAGGGAAGATTGATCCCTCACTTTCTATAACCCTCCCTCTAACTCTAAAATGCCCTACATAAACCATATTTGTCAGGGGATATAAGTTGAGGGAAAAGGAAGATGAAGAAAATGAATTCTTCCTATTCTCTTCCATTCCCTTCTCCCATGTCATGTTCAAAAACAAATGAAGATGAATCCTTCACCTTTTCTTCTCTCCCTTTCTCTCCAAAATTCCACTATCCAAACACACTCGTAAAACCGGGTAATAGACTATGAAATCAGTGATTTCATATGCATAAAGTCATAACAAATTATCTCATATCATTCAAAAATGCCTCCCCAAAACCTCTTATGCTAAACATCTCCACAAATAACACCCATTTTGCCAAAAATTAATGTAACAAAATTTATTAAACCACCACCAGCTTTGATTTTAACATTGCAAAAGCCTATTTTAACACTTCTAAATTTCCCAAATAACACATGCAACAAAAATTTCTAGATTATAAAACGAACCTTATTAATACACTTTAGCATACAATAAATTAAAATTGCATATAAACCCAAATAATTGAATACAAATATATTTCATTTTAACTGTCCCATTCCTTTATATAGAGTTTATAACATCACCCTAAAGTCCAACACTATAAAACATGAAATGATGAAAAGAAAGGTAGCACATTTACAAATTATTTAACCCCAAAACGAATTAATTAATCAATTAGTCAAACAGCAAATATTAAAATAATCAAAAAAGGCTGAAAAACAAACAATTAATTAAACAAACAATCAATAAAAAAAAAAATGAAATGGGTATCAATTAAAATAAAATATACCGATCCAGGTACGAAAGATTCGACATAAGTAGGGCGATCATGCTTGGTCATACGACTCCTCATATAAGGATCACAAGACAAGTAGAGATTCTTAAGAAGAATCCCATTAGAATCTTCTGGAAGTTTAAGGTTAATCTTGGAAGTTTTGAACTCCATATCTGATTCTTTGGGAAACCCAACAACGTAATCCTTTAAGATTACTTGTTTGTTGCTCACTTCTTGTCCCGCCATTGTTGCTCTGGTTTTTTGTTTTCTGGAAGTTTCTGAATGTGAGTAGAAATGAAGAGTTTTTTCTGGGTTGAAAATTGGTGAAGGGTTGGGTTTTTATAGGGGAGAGAAAGTGTGAAAATTGCAGATTATTGCACCGATTTGTGAATGAATGAATGAACGAGAGTGTGAGGTGTAGTGTAGACACTTTTTTTTTGCTATTTTTGACTGTTTAATGTTCACATTACATACACATTGAAATCTTTATCAATTTTGCAATTGAATTGTACCTTGTAAACTTCTAGTCACTCATTTTGCCTTCCAATAGTTGTTAACTTTTTTTTTTTTTTTTTTTGACAAATCCAATAGTTGTTAACTTGTTATCCTACAATGTTTCGGATTTTAATACAAACTCCGTGCACAAGCGAGATATGGACCATGTGGTAGACAATAACGGGGTGGTGTTTGGTTGGAGGGATAGGAATAAGAGGGATAAAGAGGAAGGATAAAGATAGAGAATTGATGAAATACTACCTCCCTTACATATTATTTACAACAATTTGACATAAATTAAAGAGGAAAAATGTCTAATAATTGCAAATAACATATAACGAAGGTAGTATATCATAGCACTTGATCCAAACTAGGATACCACCTATAAAGATGATGGTTTTGACTTTTGAGCTAAGACAGCCAACAAGGCAACAAGGGCATGGTGTAGCACAACACACAACACAACATGCACGGTTATTATGTGTGTCAAGTCATGGACCAAACTTGGGCTAGACTAATTTTATTGAGAGAATCGCAATGAAAACACGTTGAAATCAATGAAATGTATTGGGCAAAGACACGCTAGCACATCCCTACACAAGGGAACGCGGCTTGGACCGTCCTTTTTAAACTTTCAGCACGACACATCATAAGGGCACAACATGTAGATCGTGGGTCGGGCTTGGTCCAGTTAACCCCAAAATATGTGGATTAGGCATAGGCACGATGTTAACCACTTGTCCACCTTAGCCAGTATCTTCAAGCGATATGACTTCTCTTAAATAAAGACGATTTTTTATTTGGAACAAATTTACTCATTAATAAATTAATATATTTGATTATTTATAATTAGGGTCAAACTATTGCATTGACAAGTGTATCAAGTTTGACTATGTTAACTGTTATGTAACAGACGGAGTAATTACAATGATTACTGCATTTGATACTTATAGAAATTAAACAAGGACTGATTAAGGAGTAGCTAAATGTTGGGCCCGTATTATCATACGACCCATTGCATCTAGGGCACCAATCCAAGGCCAATAAGTCAGCAAGAATATGCAAAACGGCCTGATTGAAATAAACAAGGAAAGCAGCATCAAGCATATCAATCAAGAAGATACTTGCCAAAGATACATCTACAGAGCAGGAAACAAGATAAATCAAGAAGATCTTATGCACTTCAAGGATATTCTGAATATATTTGTAAACCCTAGAGATCCCTAGATATAAATAAGAAGAATTAGACATTTTAACAGTCATGTACGTTCGCATATACATAAATATAAACAACTTGCTCTAATTTTATCTACGGAACTGCGTCCCTACTGAACAAGGAGGCCTATCCTTACTCAGTATTGTATCTCTAAACTCATCTTCTTTTTATAAGTGAATGTTTACTGCTTACTTATTGATTACTTATTGATTTATTATCGTTCTTAGTTATTTCTTATGCTATTGGTAGAATGATTGTTATTACCCCTCAAACCTAGCAAATTCTTAGATACCCTTATTGAGATTTGCCTAAACAATTTGGCGCCCACCGTGGGGCTGATAATCAATTAACCTACCAATTCGCCAAAAACCAAGACAAACACCATGATTGGGCAACCAGTACCTTTTACTATTGCCGAAATTAATGAAGGAATGAACGCATTCCGCCAAACTTTAGACCAGCAGAAAAGCCAAATCGAAACGCTGCTGGCTCAAAAGGTTCAAACTGAAGCCAAACTCACCAGCCTTACCAAACAAAATGAAGCCCTTTGCAGCCAAATACAATCAGTTGCATCTAAAACCATTAACACCAGAAAGAACACTGAAAGTATAGCCATGCAGCTCGACTTGTCCGGAACCTTTCACACCCCTAACAGGGAAAAAGGATCTAACAACAGGGAAAAAAACCCTGGATCTAGACTCTTTGGATGCAGGAACCCCCAAGAAGGACAATCAAGAAAGAGCCAAAGAGGGAAAAGTAGAAAAGATGGTCAAGGAATACCTCAAGACAATCGAGGCCAAAATAGCCAAAATCCCTGGAATGCCGAAACCCATGGAAGAAGAGGCAGCAGATGGCTATATAGAATCCCCATTCTCAGAAGTGATCGCCATGGTAGAGGTCCCAAAGAGGTTCAGTACGCCCAATATGACTATGTATGATGGAACAACAGACCCCGACGAGCATGTATCCCTTTACAAACAGAAGATGATGACAAGCTCAATCCCTAGAGACATCAGAGAGGCTATCATGTGTAAAGGCTTTGGAGCCACACTATCAGGTCCAGCTCTAACTTGGTTCATTAATTTAGATAATGGGACTATTCGATCTTTTGCAGGAATGGTGAACCTATTCAAGGTCCAATTCGCTAGCAGTAGAAAAATAGAAAAGCAATCTTCAGATCTGTACCGCGTTGTGCAGAGATATGGTGAATCCTTGAGAGATTATCTTAACAGGTTCAACAGGGAGAAGATCGGAATACATAAGTGTGATGCTCCCACAATAATCGAAGCGTTCAGAAGAGGATTGCTAGACCATAGTGAGCTCTACAAGGAATTGACTAAGTATCCCTGTACAACCTTTGAAGATGTGCAAGCCAAAGCTATGGCTCAAGTCAGATTTGAGGAAGATGCATATGCAAGAAAGACTCCTGAGCCAGATCGCCAGTCAAGAAGGAACAACAATTTTCCCAGAAGGGATCATCGATTCAAGCCATATCAGCGTTCCCGCTTTGATGAGGGAACAGTCAATGCAGTCGAAGAAGAATTTTCTGATTGGAGGGAAGATCCTGAGCTCCCACCTAAGTTACATGAGTATTGCTTTAAAGGCAACCCTGCAGGAGTAATTAGGACCCTAAATAAGATGGGAGATACTGTGCAGTGGCCCAGGAAGAGTGACAGGCCTGGAGAGAAGAAAGATCCGTCCAGATGGTGTGATTTTCATTCAGATATCGGTCACACTACTGATGAATGTGTCGCGCTCAGAAAGGAAGTGGCGTACGTGCTAAAGAAGGGCTACCTCAAAGAGCTCCTCAAGATAAATCTAAAGCTTCTGGGAGAGAAAGAGAATCTAAACAAGGAGGTCCTCCTCCTCCACCTCCAATTGTCAAAACCATCTGTTTCATATCAGGAGGGTTAGAAGTATGTGGCTTGACGTATTCTGCAGCAAAGCGGCATGCAAAGGAGAGTAATAAGGATCAACTTGACAAGAGGGAGAAATCCAAAATAGACATTCCCATCATGTTCGAAGAAAGCGATGTAGTAGAAGGCCACCATAACGGCCTAGTGATTTCACTCCCAGTTGGAAATTGCATGATCAAGCGAATTCTAGTTGACAATGGAAGTTCTGCAAACATCATCATGCTTGACACTCTGAAACATATGAACATAGACGAAAAGAGCATCGTCAACAAGTCAACAATGCTAGTGGAATTCAGTGGGGAAACCAAGAAGACAAGTGGAGAGATTACATTGGCCACGTACGCAAAAGGAATCAACCTACAGGTCAAGTTCCTAGTAATTGACACTCTATCTTCGTACAATATGATCTTAGGCAGACCTTGGATACATGAGATAAAGGCCATCCCCTCTACATACCATCAAGTCATTAAGTTTCCTACTAGATGGGGTATTCAAGAAATCAGAGGAGATCCTAAGGAAGCAAAGGAATGTTACAAGATCGCACTAAAAGCAACATCTTCATAAAAGAGTTCAGCATAGCAATCAGAGGGTCAGCTGGGCCAAGAAAAGTTAAGCATAGCAGAGGAACAAGAAGCTATAGAAGTCCAGTTGAACCCCAAACATCCAGACCAAAAGGTCAGAATAGGATCAGAACTGAAGTCAGAACTCAGACAACAAATATATAACTTCTTAGAAGAAGAAAAAGATGTATTCGCTTGGACCCATGAAGACATGAAAGGCATCTCTCCAGACGTAATTACTCACAAGTTGAATGTAGATCCACTACATTCACCAGTAAAGCAGAAGAGAAGGAAATTTGCGCCAGAAAGGAACAAGATTATTAATGAAGAAATCCAGAAACTATTGAAGACAGGAAAAATCAGAGAAGTAAAGTACCCAGAATGGCTTCACTAGTGGAAAAAAGGTTATCCGTAACAGGCAAAAAGGGCTCATCCGTAACGGGCAGCGTCCGTTACGTATGCAGCCGTTACGGATAGCCATTATTATTCGTAACGGGCACTGTCCGTTACAAATAACTACTTATTCGTAACGGGCGTTTCCAGTGCCCGTTCCGAATAATGGGTTATTCGTAACGGGCGGTTCAGGTGCCCGTTACAAATAACCCGTTATTTGTAACGGGCATTTATTTTGCCCGTTACGAATAACTTGTTATTTGTAACGGGCAATTATACTGCCCGTTACGAATAACTCGTTATTCGTAACAGACATTAAATATGCCCGTTACGAATACTGTTTGATGCAATTAAAAAAAAATCCAGCACATGCTGGATCATTTTATCAAATAGTGAGATTTTTTTTTTCACAAGTATAATACACAGATAATTTTTTTATTACACAAGTATAATACACAGATAATTTTTTTTTACACAAGTAAATTATACATTTAATATACAATAAGCAAAAATATATTCATTATCACTTCAAAATATATCAACTTGCTCATAATGTCGCAATTTTACATCTTAAGACTAAGACTAATAAAAGAGCAAAAACAAATCATAATTTAATAAAACAAGTTTTATCCCAACATTTGTGGTTTGATATTATATGCTCCACCTTCAATAAGCTCCCTTGTGTAGATATTATATGCTCCACCTTCAATAATTTCAACAAACCAAAATTAACATAATTGAAAAAAATAATAATATCAAAATTAAAATATAATTGAATCAGCCCGTAAAAATAAATATAAAAACTAAAAAAATAATTGAATCAGCCCGTTAAAAAAAATGAACCAGTGTTTATTTCTGGGAAAATTGAAAAGACTTACTTGAATACCAGAGCAATCCATGAGTTTTTCATCAGACAATTTAAGAACATCATTGTAAATGTATCGTCTTGCCTATAAATAAATTTAAAATAAAAAAAAAAATCAGCAATTTAATTCAAAAACAGAGAAAATTGAATAAAAAAAAAGAGGAAATCCAACCAATAAATAAAAAAAAAATAAATCAAAATTAGGGTTGAACAAGAAAAAACAAAAACCTAATCAAAGCTAAACTTTACTAAAACCAAGACTAATTTTCATCAAATAAAATTAACAATTTACTCATAGAAGAGCAAAGAACAAGCTTTAATTCGACAAAAATAAAAAAAAAATAAAAAAAAAATTAAAAAAATAGTTTAAAGAAAGGAGATGAAATTTGATTATACCTGAGAAACAAACGCGGCGAGAAAAGAGAGAAGAAATCACGAAGAGAGGTCAGAATTGGGGAATTGAACGAAGACCCACCTAATAAAATGGCCAGAAATGAGCAATCCCTTTTTACACTTACCTAGATTTACACTTACCCAGAAATGAGCGATCCCTTTTTACACTTACCCAGAAATGAGCGATCCCTTTTTACATCAGAGAAGCAAACAGACATAATTATTCAAAAGAAAAACTATAGATCTACAACTTAGGAACGAGAAATCCACGCAAAAAGAAAGAACACCAATGCCGTACACTTACCATCGCCACCGCTTTACACTTACCCATATTTACACCCACGAAGCCAACCGACCACCACGAACACAACTCTTCTGACCCGTGACACCCACCTTAAAAATCAAGAAAGTTAGATCCACAAACTATTCACCAACAGAAATAATAAACGCTTCTTCGCTGTAAATCCGTCTGCAAATCGTGGAATTCCATAATCAAAAACCCCAAATTCATCAAAATTCACCTCAATCAAACCCTAACCTCCGACTCTGATCGTCATCTCCTTATTTCAATCGATTCCCAATCTCTTTTCTGCTCTTCCGAGCTCAAAATCAACCATAACTTCATCTCTTTCTCGAATTCTCGGAGCTCAACCACGCTCTTCAAAAAAAAAAAAAGAAAAAAAACAAATTGGTTCCTGCAACGGCATCGTTTGCATCTCCGAGTTCCCAAACAACAATATATTCTTATACAATCCTCTCACAAATTCACACCGTAAGCTTCCTTCAAAACAAATTTCAATCCCAGAATGTTATATTTTTGTGTCTGGGTTTGGGTATGACGTCAAGAATGACGATTACAAGGTTTGAGGAGAAAGGACTGATAATTATAACACCGTACTAAAGGTCAAGTGTATAGTTTATAGTTTGAAGGATAATTCATGGAGATGTATAGAAAGTGTTCAAAACTATTCGTTTGGTGAGTGTTGTTACCTTGATTAGAGAAGTAGAGAGATTGAGTGAGCAAGAGAGAGAGAGAGAGAAGAGAGAGACAGAGAGAGAGAGAGAATGAGTGGAAATGATAAAGGAGAGAGGATATAGAGGGGGGAGGGCAATAATGTAGGTTGACGGCTGCAAATCGAGAAACCCTAATAATAATAACTAATGGGCTATGGGCTCATTTGGACTAATTTATTTGTAACGGGCACTATGTGTCTGTTACGAATAATATAGTATTCGTAACGGGCAAAATAGTGTCCGTTACGAATACTTATTTATTCGTAACGGGCACTAATTTGTCCGTTACAAATACATACGTATTCGTAACGGACACTATTTTGCCCGTTACGAATAAATAAGTATTCGTAACGGACACTACTTTTCCTGTTACGAATAAATAAGTATTCGTAACGGACACTACTTTGCCCGTTACGAATATCTTAGTTGTAACGGGCAAAGCTTTGCCCATTACAAATAGCCTGTTACAAATGAGATTTTTTCCACTAGTGCTTGCTAATGTAGTAGTAGTCAGAAAGAAGAACGGAAAATGGCGCATCTGTATAGACTTCACAGATATCAACAAGGCATGCCCAAAAGACCCGTTCCCTCTACCTCATATCGATGCCAGATGCCATGGTAGACGCTACAGCAGGGCATGAGTTACTGTCCTTCATGGACGCGTATAGTGGTTACAATCAGATCCTCATGCACAAGGACGACCAGGAGAAAACCGCTTCCATTACTAGCCAAGGAATATATTGCTATAAAGTAATGCCTTTTGGATTGAAGAATGCAGGAGCAACATATCAAAGGTTGGTGAACAAAATGTTTGAAGAGCAAATAGGAAATACAATAGAAGTCTACATAGACGACATGGTAGTAAAGTCCAAAAAGGTGGAAGATCACGTCAGAGACCTTAGAGAAGCATTCGACATCCTGAAGCAGTACGGTATGAAGTTGAACCCCACAAAATGCACATTTGGGGTACAGTCAGGAAAGTTCCTGGGATACATGGTTACCCAAAGAGGAATAGAAGCCAGCCCAGACCAAGTCAAAGCCATCCTAGACCTAGAGCGACCAAAGTCGAAGAAGGAAGTACACAGCTTAACAGGGAAGATCGCAGCATTGAATAGGTTCATTTCAAAGTCCTCAGACAAGAACATAGCCTTTTACGAAGTATTGAAGAAGAATAAGGAATTCAAATGGGAACAGGAGCACGACGAAGCATTTCAGAAGCTGAAAGAATACTTGGCCAACCCATTGATTCTTTCTAAGCCCAAGGAAGGAGAGCCACTCCAGCTATACCTCGCAGTGTCTGAAAGGACGATCAGCAGTCCTCACAAGAGAAGAAGACAAGGAGAAATTCCCAATCTATTACGTAAGCAAAACCCTACTCAGTGCGAAAACAAGGTATGCGTCACTAGAGAAGATCATTTTAGCCTTAGTTACTGCTTCAGTGAAGCTACGCCCGTACTTTGAAAGCCATTCCATACGAGTACGCACCAACTACCCCATAAAAACTATCATGAGAAAGCCAGAAATGTCAGGAAGGATGGAGAAATGGGCCCTACATTTGAGCAGGTACGATATACAGTACGAGCCCAGAACAGCAATCAAATCACAAGCCTTGGCAGACTTCGTAGCAGACTTCAGCCCAACCCTTGAGGAAGAAGCGCAAAAAGAAGTATTGGCACTACAGGAACCAAAAGCTACACAAAAGTGGATACTCCACACAGATGGCGCAGCAAACATACGAGGAGTAGGACTAGGAATAGTACTAACATCACCCCAAGGAGACAAGATAGCATAAGCAATAAGGTGCAACTTCAAAGCCACCAATAATGAAGCTGAATACGAAGCGCTGATCACAGGATTAACCGTCGCAAAGGACATGAAGATACAACATCTAGAGGTAATTTCAGACTCCTTACTCATGGTAAATCAAGTCAACGGAGAGTACGCAGCAAAGGATGCCAGGATGGTAGCCTACCTGGAAGTCACAAAGAGGCTCATTAAAGAGTTCAAGGAATTCAAGATAGATCAAGTACCCAGAAACTTGAACACTGAAGCAGACGCACTAGCAAACTTGGGATCAAACATCAACCCAGAAGAATTTGGAGCTATCCCCCTAGTGCACGTACTTTCTCCAGCCATAGGAAAAGAATCGACTGTGAGCGTCTACAAAGTTCAAGAAAACCCTACAGAGAAAGAAATCAACAGTTGGACAGCATCACTGAAAGAGTACCTCCTGGACACGACGAAACCAACAGGGAAAGTAGCAGCTCAAGCACTTGCTCAAAAAGCCTCCAAGTATTGCCTTATCAGCAACGTACTCTTCAAGAAATCTGCATCAGGCCCCTTCTTACGATGCCTAGAAGTAAAGGAAGCCCAACAAGTTTTATAGTCTTTACACAGCGGAGAGTGTGGAAATCATTCTAGAGGAAGGAATTTAGCCAACAGAGCACTTAGAATGGGATACTACTGGCCCAGCATGAGAAAGGATGCAGCAAAATTCGCCAAGAAGTGCCTAGCATGCAAGAAGCACGCACCCTTGACGCATAGGCCATCAGAAAAGCTACATCCAACACTGACACCTTGGCCATTCATGAAGTGGGGAATGGATATAGTAAAGCTCCCTCCATCATCAGGACAAAGAGTATACTTCTTAGCAATGACAGACTATTTTTCAAAATGGATCGAAGCAGAAGCATACAAGGAAATCAAGGATAAGCACGTCATATCGTTTATAAAAAGAAACATCCTAAGCAGATTCGGGGTACCAGCAGAGATCATCACAGACAATGGATCCCAGTTCATCAGCAATAAGACCACAAAGTTCTGTAAGGAATGGAACATCTCCCTCATTACATCCACACCTAGGTACCCACAGGCAAATGGACATGCAGAATCAAGCAATAAAGTCCTCATAGGTAACATGAAGAAAAGGCTAGAAGGTGCAAAAGGGAAATGGGCAGACGAGCTACCCAACATACTATGGGCAGACAGGACAACCCCAAAAGGCGCTACAGGCCACACCCCATTCTCGTTGGTGTACGGATGTGAAGCAGTGATCCCAACAGAGGTAGAAGTCCCCACAGCAAGATATGGGTTAATGACAGAAGAAAGGAATCAAGCAGAGCTAATTCACAACCTAGACACAGTGGAAGAACTTGGAGAAGACGCAAGAATGAGAATGGCAGCATATCACCAAGAAGTTGAAAGATCCTTCAACAAGAATGTCAGAACAAGAGTCTTCAAGTTGGGAGATTGGGTTCTCAGGAAGGTATACGAAAATACCAGAGAAGTGAACGCAGGGAAATTAGCACCCAACTGGGAGGGACCTTACGAGATCATTAAGGTAGTAGGCAATGGAGCCTACAGACTCAGAAATGCAGAAGGAAAAGAGGTACAACAAAGCTGGAATGCAGCACACTTAAAGCTATATCATTTCTGAGGAGCGAAGGTACATAGTTATCATTTCAATTTTATTTATTTTTTTAAAAAAAAAACAAAAAAAAAAGGAAAAACACAAAAAGCTCCAACAGCTAAAATCAGCACGAAAGGTACTCCTCTTTACTCACACTTTGTCAATTCAATTTATGATCATTACGAGTACTGACTTTGGCATTGGAGGGCCGTTGGGGAAACCCACGGCCACCCCTCACATTATTCTGTTTTGCAAGGAACAACACCTACACTGCTAGGCAAAAGCGCAACAAGTCATCACAGAGCAAAGGTTATCCATCCTTGCAAGGAGTAAATCAAGTAAGAAGGTCATCGTAAAACTGTCCCCGCAGAACAAGCAAACACATGTAAGCAACACTACATTCATATTACAATTGTAATACAACTGTAATACAACTGCAATACAACTGCAATGCGACCATAAGACAGCAATGATACAATAAGAAACATAAATACAGATCAACATAGCAAAAGAGGCAGAATTACTTAGTTGCAAAGCAACAAAACAAACAAATTATCCAGCTACAAAAGTGTAGCACAAAGACAAAATAAAAAAAAAATTATCCAACTGCACTAAGGCAGTAAAAACAAACATCCTTCAAAGTTAACAATTTTTTTTAAGGTGACACAGCACCATTGAAACTAATTCTCATCCATGTTATCAGCAGGGACCACTTCCTCAGCAACAGGCTTTGTACTCTCCGGGACATCCCTGACCTCGGCGTTGTGAGGAGAATTTACTTCCTCATCAGCATAGCTCAGCAACAATGTGCCAGGAGCAGCAGTCCCTGCAGGAAATGCAACCTCAAAAGCAGCCTTGTCAGCATCATAATCCCAGGCCTCATGTTTTCCTTGCTGAAACTCCTCCATCATTTCCAGATGAGCTTTCCCAAAGTAATACGCTGCAGCATCAACAGCCTCGTTTCCAGCCTCCTTCAAGGTCCTCTTCAGCCCATCACGTTCAGCAATGCATTCCCTATGCCTAGCACGTTCAGCCTTCAGAGCATCAGTAGCAGCCTTGTACTTGTTAGAAAGAGCATCACGCTCCTTCTTCATAGCCTCATACACTCGAGTAAACTCTGACACCTTACCCAGTACACCCAAACAAGACTGAAGGCTCTGCAGAATATGGAATCAAATAAGAGATGCGCAATCCGATATAGCCATGTTTATTAAATTTTTGTTGTTTTTTTTCGGAGTATACCATACCTGGAAAGACAGCACAGCAGCCTCTTGAGAAAGGTCAGCGAAAGTCTGCGAGGACTGGCGATCTTTGAAGGACGGAAACAGCAAGGCATCCACATGGAGCCAGGGAATCAAAAGAGAAATCAGCAGCATCAACATCAATAGGTACCCCCAACTTCCTCTTAAGGCCAGTACGAGGTGGAGGTGGAGGAGGACCGCTCTTTGGAGCTACCGTGTTGAGAGGAACATCCTCAGTAGTTTGAGGAGAAGAGCGATGTTTAAGGCAACCCAAGAGAGAGGATGAGCTGAGAAGGTCATGAGACCTTAGTGACCTCGAAGTATCTACAAGGAACATGGCAGAATTCAAAAACGCATACAACAAGGAACATGACAAATGCATACAACAAGGAACATGACAAACGCATACAACAAGGAACACGACAAACATACTCAGCAAAATACATAACCACCTCAGAAAGGACAAACAAATTAAGAACCAAGTAAATCATTAACAAAGGCGAAACAAATTTGCAACAGGACACAGCTACAGGGAACAACACAATAAAAATCACAAGCACATCAGAAAAAAGAAGAACATACCTTGAGACATAGTCGGGGCAACTTTCTGCTCGGAATCAGAATCGTCCAAGGACTTGATCTGGATAACCGCTTCTGATTGCGTCAACTTGATGAAAGATCTCTCGTCTGCACCCAACTCGTACAACTTGTTTATCAGGGACGGAGACTGAGAACGCTGCTTCAATTTACTCACTGCAACCATCAAGCAAATAAGCTCAAATCAACAAAGAAGGAGAGCAAAACACAAGAAAATGAGAAAACAAAATACCTTCGGCCTCAACAGTGTCAATCAAAAAGTCACAATCACCACCCAACGAATCAATCCTCACAAAGAAGAACTTGTGATACCACTTTTTTGTCAAACGCCTTCTCCAAATCAGTCACCAAAGGACCAACACCATCCTTCAAACGAAGACCAATCCGACCCTTACCACTGGTCCTAATAGTATAAGGGTAACACAAATCCCTCACATCAAGTTCTAAACCCAATTTCGCACTCAGGAAGTCCAAAATTCTCAAAACCCTCCAAGTTTGGGGCAATAACTGACAAGGTGAAACCCTAACCCTAGAGAGAAATTGTCGAACAAGAGGAGAAAAAAGGAAGGTATGCCCAATTGCAAAGGGGTACTCAAAGAAGCACACCCAACCAGGGGCGGTCCAGTCAGCCCTCTCCCTAGAGGATGGGATTTTCACCACAACCCCATCAGGGAATCGCGCAACAGCAGCGATGCTCTAAACTTCTTCTTTCGTTATGGTGGAAGGATAAACATCCTTAGCAGGGAATATGTTCTACGCTATCAAAGACGACTTTTTCACACCCTCATCCACCCCAGCAAACACCAATTTTACATGACCACCCATCGCAAAACAAAAAGAAAGCAACGAAGTAAAGAAACAGAGGAAACAGAGAAGAGAGAGAAAATACCTAGTGAAAACTGAAAATTGGGGCAAAGCAATGAAGTGATTAGACAAGAGCCTGCACACTCAATAAATACCAAAAAAGAAATAAACCGCCATGAACGGTTATGGAGGAAGTTGCCTTAAAACTACTATCACGTTTCCTATTTTGCTAACCGTTGAAATAATTTCTGAAAAATTCAAAATCCTTCCAACGGCTTTTTAAGTAATTTTCACTTCCAAATACTTGAAAATAAAAATTAGGGGCAATTGTTGGGCCCGTATTATCATACGACCCATTGCATCTAGGGCACCAATCCAAGGCCAATAAGTCAGCAAGAATATGCAAAACGGCTTGATTGAAATAAACAAGGAAAGCAGCATCAAGCATATCAATCAAGAAGATACTTGCCAAAGATACATCTACAGAGCAGGAAACAAGATAAATCAAGAAGATCTTATGCACTTCAAGGATATTCTGAATATATTTGTAAACCCTAGAGATCCCTAGATATAAATAAGAAGAATTAGACATTTTAACAGTCATGTACGTTCGCATATACATAAATATAAACAATTTGCTCTAATTTTATCTACGGAATTGCGTCCCTACTGAACAAGGAGGCCTATCCTTACTCAGTATTGTATCTCTAAACTCATCTTCTTTTTATAAGTGAATGTTTACTGCTTACTTATTGATTTATTATCGTTCTTAGTTATTTCTTATGTTATTGGTAGAATGATTGTTATTACCCCTCAAACCTAGCAAATTCTTAGATACCCTTATTGAGATTTGCCTAAACACTAAAGATTTAAGATTAGGAATAGCTAAAGATAAAGTCAAGAAGTCGAGAGAGCTGGCTTGGTAGATTCTAGTCATTCTAGAGTATTCAAATTGAGGATGTGTATTCAGTAATCTTGTGGCATGGTTTTACACTTTGCTATGTATTTCTGAATGAGTAGGTTTCATGGAACTCCACTCAAAATTAACAAGATCGTAATTTTTTTTTTTTTTTTAATTATATAGATCGTAATTCAAGTTAAATACGAGCAATAGTGTAAAATTAGATTTTGTGACGTACATACTTGTGCAAATTCTGAAAGTAAACTTCTTTTTATTTTTCAATTACTATACCTTTATAAAACACAATTTTGATTTTAATTACCTTTACAAACTTTTTTAAAAAATTATTTAATTTTATTTTACTATCTTTAAACCGCCAAACTTTTTGAAAAATTTTCAGTTATTTTACTACCTTTACAAGTGCTAATTTTTAAGAGCATTTAATAATGTGTATGTAGTATGTTTATTTAATATATACTTTTATAATATAACTAGTTTTTGTGTCCCGTGCGATGCCCAGGTTGTTTATGAAGTCTATTTAAATCTAACCAACGTGGCGCGACACTCAAATTTTATTTTATCGAAAATAAAACTTTAACTAAACAATTTTATCCTAAAATTCTATTCAAAATAGAATTATAAACTAACTTTTTTATCTTATGAAGTCAATTTGAACCTATCCAACGTGGCGCGACACTTGGCGAAAAGTTAGAACGCCAAGTGTCGCTGCCTCGTGACCTGGCTAAAAGTTTAGCTTTATATATTAGTTATATGATATTATTTTGAATGCAATATTAAACCATAATTGACTATTTGCCTAGATGGTTAAACAATAACATTACTTTAAAGAGGTCAAGGGTTCAAACCATTTCGTCCATATATTTTTTTTTAATATGAGTAATCCCTACAAGTAACCCCAGACCAAACCAGTAACACCTAACCAAAACTAGTAAGTCCATACAAGTAACCCCAGAATACACAATACAAGTAATACCTATAAGTAACACCCTGACTAGAACCAGTAACACCCTAAAAGTAACCCCAGAATACAAGTAGCCTACAAGTAACACTCTACCAGTAATCCCTGCCGCACCATGTGTTACTTGTAGAGCTGTCAATTCGGGTAAACGGGTCGGGTCAACTCGAGTTGGTTCAATACGGGTTAATGTCGTAACCTAAACGGGTCGGGTTCGAGGTGGGTCATGCTTGAGTCGGGTCACGTCGGATCATACATCTTACCGGGTTTGGATCGGGTTTGGGTCGGTTAATAAAAAATCGGGTTACATTCGGGTCGGGTGAATAATAGGTCAGGTTAAATTCGGTTTTTTTACGAGTTAAAACAAGTTATGGTCGTTCTCGGGTATGAGTCGGGTTCGATTCAAGTCAATTATTTGCGGGTTATAATCAGGTCGGTTCATTCTCGGGTTCGAGTTGGGTTCGGTTCAAGTCAATAATTTGCGGGTTATAAACAAGTCGGGTCATTCTCGGTTTCATGTCAGGTTCGATTTAAGTCAATAATTTACAAGTTATAATCAGGTCGGGCATTTCCAATCTGGTCATTCTCGGGTTCGAGTTGGGTTCGGTTCAAGTCAATAATTTGCGGGTTATAAACAAGTCGGGTCATTCTCGGTTTCATGTCAGGTTCGATTTAAGTCAATAATTTACAAGTTATAATCAGGTCGGGCATTTCCAATCTGGTCATTCTCGGGTTCAAGTCGGCAAGTCAATAATTTGCGGGCTATAACCATGTCGGGTCATTATCGGGTTGAATTTTGGGTCGGGTTAGTAATAGGTCAGGTAAAATTTGGGTCGTGTCAATAACAAGTCAAGTTGAATTTGGGTCGGGTCAATAACCAGTCGGGTTGATTTTGGGTTGGGTTTGTAACAGGTCGAGTTGAATTTCGAGTCGGGTTAGTAACATGTCGGATTAAATTCAGGTCGGGTAGGAACAGGTCGGGTTGAATTTAGGTCGGGTAAAATTCGGGTTTTGACGGGTTAAAACGGGTTTGGGTCAATTTCAGTTCAGGTCGGGTTCGGTTCAGGTCAATAATTTACGGGTTACAGTTGGGTCGGGTCATCTCTAGGTCGGTTCATGTTCGGGTTCGGGTCTCAAATACTCTGGTAAACTCGGGTCTAGGGCTGGTTTCAGTTCGGGTCACCATTTTTTCGGGTTCAGACGGGTCGATTAATAATCGGATTTGGGTCGGGTCAGCTTTTGACAACTTTAGTTACTTGTAGGTGTTACTTGTATTTTGAGGTTACTTATATAGGTTACTTATAGGTGTTACTTGTATTCTGAGTAACCCTTACAAATAACCCCAGACCAAACCCACATACCAAACCAGTAACATCTGACCAAAACCAGTATGACCATACAAGTAACCCCAAAATACAAGTAACACCTACAAGTAGGGATGGAAATGGATCGGGTGGAGCTCCACCCGCATCTATCCGTTTTACCCGATCCATCCGTCACCCGCATAATACATCACCCGAAATCTATCCATCCACCATCCGCGGGTGAAACGGATGGGCCGGGTGGTAAACGGGTGGGTGAATAAAAATTAATTTTATATAAAAAAAACTTGAGAAAACTATTTTGATCCTTTAATATTAAAATAATTGTGATATGTCAAATATTAATATAAAAAATAAAATATAATCGTACCATACAA
Source organism: Chenopodium quinoa (assembly GCF_001683475.1). Classification (NCBI taxonomy): domain Eukaryota; kingdom Viridiplantae; phylum Streptophyta; class Magnoliopsida; order Caryophyllales; family Amaranthaceae; genus Chenopodium; species Chenopodium quinoa. The sequence continues at coordinate 1,438,227 of NW_018743391.1, read as the reverse complement.
CTTCTAATATGCAAATATTATATATGTATCAGATATTTATATATTTTTTTTAAATAAGAATATTTATAATACTAAACGGATGGATAGATGGGTGACGGATGGGATTAACCACCACCCGAATCCGACCCGATCCATCACCCGATTCACCCGTCACCCGCCTCTCATCCATATAAACCGGGTTTTTCACCCGTTTAATAAAGCGGATGGACCGGGTGGTCGGATCATCCGTTGGATATTTCCACCCTTACCTACAAGTAACACCCTGACCAAAACCAATAACACCCTACAGGTAACCCCTGCGACACCATGTGGTCAGCTACATACAAAAAATTGTATTTAATATAGTTGAGAGTCTTGAGACAACATTAAGTATTGTTGGTAGTGTGGATGATGTGGCATATTGAAGAATTGAGTAATGACGTGGCGTAATAAAGAGTTGAGTGAGTGACATGACATACTGAGGGGGTCTACGTGGATTAGAGACTTTTTAGGAGCGCCTTTTAATATATTAGTATCGATAGATGACTACTTCCATGATTTTAGTTTAATTGCAATAATTTGACTTTTGTCATATGTATAGTTTATTACTCATACTACCTCCGTTTCATATTATTTGCAACGATTAGACATTTTTTCTCTCAACTTTATGTCAAATCGTTGCAAATAATTTAAAACGGAGGTAGTGTATAATGTCAAATTTTATCATGTAAAGTATCGTTAAATTAATGTTATTGCTTATTTTCATAATTAATATCGACTTTATATAAGTTAATTAATATTTTAGTTACATATATATATCAACGATTAAGGGTATTTAATTTTATCTTATTGTATCTTATTCCAGACAAAATAAGTTTACACAAGATAAGTTCAAACCAAATGAATAGAAAAAAATAAGCTATGACAAAATAAGTTTAAATAAAAGAAGTTCAAACAAAACTTTCAGAAAATTTCTGACAATGTATACTTCGTATTATTTTAGATAAGTTCAAACAAATCCAAAATATTATAGGTTCACACAAATTCATATACAAGTATGAAAATATAAGGCTATGTCCATTCTCTTCCACTTATATTTGCTTTTTTTTCACCAAATTGATGGATTTTTTTAAAGTATCTTTGCAGAACTGAAACTATTTATACTGAAATTATATTATTTTTACCGATTCTCTGTTAGATTTGTTTTTAACGTTATTCTTGATTTTTATTGATTAAAACTTATTAATTTTCACTTAAAGTTGTTTTCACTAAATTAAAATTAATTAACTGAACTTTGATTAATTAGTTTTAATAAATAATACTCATAAGGTGAAGAGAATATGGCCTAAATTCAGATAAGACACTATGAAGTACTCCGAATAAGTTTTGATAACATAATTTTAGAGAAAAATCTGATGAATTAAACATAGCCTAAATTTGTGTAATGGGCTATAGTACCCTAATTAAAATATTGCAAATATTCTAACACAAAAGGAAGTAAAGAAAAATCTGATGAATTAAACGTAGCCTAAATTTGTGTGATGGGCTATAGTACCCTAGTTAAAATATTGCAAATATTCTAACACAAAAGGAAGTAAAGGTTCTAATTAAGAACATAAAATCCAACTGACTAAATTAAAGCTTATTGTTTAGGTTAGCATTTATTAATTTAACTAGTGCACAATGTTTCGTTTACAACTTAATTAAAAAGTAGTGGATAAAGCGGTACATATGTCAAAGTAGCTCTAGCATATACCATATACGGTGTAAGGTCCTGTTCTATTCACCTTAAAAAAATAATATTAAGTAAAAATAATTTCAGTTCAGTAAAAATAATTTTAGTTCAGTAAAATTAATTTCAGTTCAGTAAAAATAATTTCAGTTCAGTAAAAATAAGTTCAGTTCAGTAAAATTCAATTTTCTTAAAGAAGAATTATAATAGAAAATCAGTAAAAATAATTTCAGTTAACTAAAAATAATTTAAGTTCAGTAAAAATAATTTAAGTTCAGTAAAAATAATTTCAGTTCAGCAAAATTAAGGTGAAGAGAACAGGAAGTCAGATAAGAGAAATTCCTCAAATAACTCAAATAATTTTCATAAGGTTTAATTGTAGATGCATATACATGATAAATATGAGGTGGGAAACGATGTCACATGTCTTAATACAAGCTAGTAATGCATACAACATATTCTTTATTAGAGTTTGAATTTCACCATATATATATACTTTTTTTTTTCTCTTCTTTTTTCTATTGTTGTGATTACTTTTTTTTTTTGGAAGAATATTGTTGAGATTACTTCATTACCCAATAGTGGGAATCAATTCAATGTTATCACTTTATAATACTTTATCTCTCTTTATTCCATTTCCTTTGTAAATAGGGCTTCTTAATGACTATTTTTCTTACCTTATTATAAAAAATTACAAGTGTGACAATGTTGTGTGCTAAATTGAATTTGTCAGACATAATAATATGTATATATTATTTGTACACATTAGCCTTGTAATATATTAGGGTATTGTGTATAAATCCTAGTATGCAAATATGCGATGCATATATAGATTATATACTAATATTGCTGAATAGAAGCCTCCAAGGAGAATTATCTTATCTTACAGAATTAGTTTGTAAATAAAATGATATGTGTATTAAGACATGGAGGTAGTATTTGAAGTCAAGAGATAAGATATTATTTAGTTTGATGCCACATTACTGATTTTTCTCAAGTATATATGAAGATACAGACTACTGCACTCAATATACACTTTTAAATACATTACGAAAGTACATATACCTTTTTTTTTCTAAATAAATTCTTTGTATGATAACTAATTTAATTCAATCATAAATAAGCACCATTTCGATTGAAGTGTTATTATCGTAAAGTAAGTTTTTAATACATGTCAAATTAAAGAAATAGCTAATTTGTTTCTTTAATTGAAAGTGATTCCAATATATAGATATATATTTATTTTTTTTAAAAAAAAAACATATTATGGCAGGATAGTTAACAATGAAAGTCCCTTTTAATTTATTTAATTGCTTGCACTTTAGATACATACAAGCTAAATCATAATAAACCATTCTTAATGCGTATTGTTAGATAGATGCATGTGTAAAGCTTTTGACTTAGCTTCAAATACTCTATGTTATATTTGACCCGATATCATAGGAATATACTACTTGTATTAATTAAGTCATGCAACATTCACGGCCGTATACATCTATAAAAGCACTTGTTTTGTTTAGTATTTGGATATAACTCAACAAATTCAACCCTCCCATACTATAGCAATGGCTCCATCCAAGATCTTTTATCTCGGGTGCTTAGTTTTGGTGTTGGCCATCGCGGTAGAGGCAGCAAGTACTCCTCCAGGAATTGCTAAAAATCCTTCAAGAGCATCATGTAACAAAAAAGAGTACAAGATGTGCTATAACCTAGAGCATGTTTGCCCTAAATTTTGTCCTGATAGTTGTGAAGTTGATTGTGCATCTTGCAAGCCTATTTGTTCTTCTACTCCATCAAGTGATGAGCATAGATCATCTTCTGGATCATCATCTTCTTCATCATCTTCATCCTCATCCTCATCATCATCTGCATCTTCGGCTGCAGCTGCTGCTGCTGCCGCCGCTGCATCATCATCAGCCTCTTCATCAGCTTCCTCTGCTGCTTCATCTGCCTCTTCATCAGCTTCCTCTGCTGCCTCATCAGCTGCCGGAGGATCCTCTTCATCTTCTTCCTCCCCCTCATCATCAGGAGGATCACCACAAAACTCTCATCATTCGTCCTCTCACAATTCATCATCTACCCCATCAAACTATTACCCAACACCTTCAACACCATCTCCTAAGCCATCAACCCCACCTACTCCAAAACCATCAACTCCAACAAAACCATCTCCTTCTACCCCTAATACTCCAACTACTCCTTCAACACCTTCATCTCTTCCTACTTCTAATGTCGACTCTAGAAAGAGAGCTAAGTGTAGAAACAAGAACTATGGACAATGTTATAATCAAGTACATGTCTGCCCAGCTAACTGCCCTACTTCATGTCAAGTTGATTGTGTCACTTGCAAGCCCGTTTGTAGTAAGTCTTACTTTTTATATACATTTTACTAAAATTGTTACACTTAACTTTACGTACCTAGCCTTTTGCGATAACATTTTAATCTTTGAGTAAATATTGTCACTCTTACAAACTACGAATTTTTATCACACTAGGTCCTTCTTTTGAAGTGTATCATCGGTGTAAAAGTAAAATATCAAAATGTTTTAATTTTCAGTGATACATACTTCGTAATTTATAATATATATTATAAATCATCAAGGTTAATGTGCATTAAAAACTGTGAAAAAAATGACAATTTATTTTTAGTAAAATGAAGATAGTATTGCTTGTAGTAATTTGGTAAATACATATTGGCACAATTAACACAAAATTTTAAATTAAAACTCATATATAATGTTACATACATTACTATTGTCCTTAATTAGTATCAAATATCAAATATTAAATTAGTTTTCAATTGAGAATTCAAGTTTAATTAGAATGGCCACTAATTCTTTGGTTTTCTATGTTATAGATTGTGATTATCCAGGAGCAGTATGTCAAGACCCTCGATTCATAGGAGGAGATGGTATCACCTTCTACTTCCACGGCAAGAAGGATCAACAATTTTGCCTTGTGAGCGACCCCAACCTCCACATCAACGCACACTTCATAGGAAAAAGAAATGAAAACATGGGTCGCGATTTTACTTGGGTTCAATCCATTGGAATCATGTTTGATAACCACCGTCTCTTCTTAGGTGCAAGGAAAACCTCTACATGGGACGATGCCATTGACCGCCTTTCATTAGACTTTGATGGAGAACAAATATTCCTAGAAGAAACCCTAGGGTCTCAATGGTCATCCACTTCTATGCCACAAGTTACAATAACTAGGGCAAGTGAAACAAATGACATTGTCGTCGAAATCCAAGGTAAACTCAAGATCACGGCTAAGGTTGTACCTATTACCGATGAAGAGTCTAGGGTACACAACTATGGAATTACTAACGAGGATCGGTTTGCTCATCTTGATCTCGGGTTTAAGTTTTACTCTTTGACCGGAAAGGTTGATGGTGTTCTAGGAAAAACTTATAGGGATGATTATGTGAGCCGAGTGAATATGAGAGCATCCATGCCGGTTATGGGAGGCGAAAGAGAGTTCGCAAGTAGTAGCATTTTTGCCACGGATTGTTTGGCTTCGAGGTTCGTTGGTAGTCAAGAAGAGACTTCATTGGAGACCATGGATCTTGCTAGCATGAATTGTGCTAGTGGGATGAATGGGCGTGGTGTAGTTTGCAAGAGGTAATTATTAACTTAAAATGTATTCATTTCATGAATATTTATAAGTAAAACTTTTATTTACTTATACAAATCAATAAAATTTATACACAAGGTTGAAAGCCTTAAAGATTATTCAATTTTTTATATGTATTTTTGTATTATTTGTAATAAGAATCTTCAATTTGCATTGTAAGATGGCTATACAAGTATAATGAAACACTATTTTTAAGTTTTACCTTGATGACTCTTCTAATCCTTTTTAATTGTCTTTTGTGTATTTTTTCGCAATTTTAATGCACACATATTTAAACATCAATATGCATCTTTAACTATTATATGCATTACATGTAATGTTTCTTAAAAAAAATGATAAATCTAACAAGATCTCATATATAGTACTCATAAATTTTTTTCTTATATTTATAAAAGAATCTGCTGGATTGTAACTCTACTTGATCAAATTGAAGATTTCAACTTAAACAAAGATGACTATGTATGTTGTTTGTAGATCTTGACAATTAAAAGCATTAATCAACAATTTATTTCTCAAGATAATGCATGTCATCCACGATGAGTTCTTAGATCGAGGTGATAAACAAATCATATAAAAAGACTTAAAACATGTCAATTATAATCCGCAATTATAATGGATATACAACAATTATGATACACACAAAGTTGACATGTTTGTGTGTTGACAGGGTAAAGTCGTATCCCCTAATCAAAAGTAAATACCTAAATCCTCTAACTAAACTAGATAGGGAAGTAGGGTCGATCTCCACAGGGAAACAAATCTTTTTACTCCTAATTAATTATTATAATCTAAATTATCTAAGTAACCAATATTTATGTTTGAGTATGAAACTAAACTACAAAGAATAGGAATAGGGAGAAAACAATATATAAAAGGATTTAGGGCATAGGTTCACCAATAAATAATACTCTAGGGTAAAACATAGTAATCAATCATTGACATTGCATAAATAACATGATTAACAGGCTCTTGCAATTTACTAGATCTAAGTTCTTATTGAAAATAGCCTTTAATATCAAATTAACATCTACTCGATTCATCAATTTAATATTGCTATACTTTTACAAGCCGCAATTGTAAAACATTAAAACAATTCAATAGGAAATTATCATGCAATACCAATAATCAATAATAGTCACTCATCAATGCATCAATTAACCAGATTGTAAAGGGCTCTCGCTACGTATTATAATCACACAATTAATTTACCGGTATTAAATCTCATCTCTCGAATCTTGACTTAACCATTTATAAATTAACTTGCCTATTGAAACTAGACCTAAACATTAATTCTCATCTCTCGATTCTTGAATCAATATTGTCAAACTCATGCATAAAAGATAGGCCTAATCTAGTCACAGAGCATTAAATCAATCAATAGGAAATTAATCTAGCATTGATAATCAACAACAATAATTTACCCCTTCATATTATTTATTCCCCTAGAAATAAAACTACTCACAAATCATCATGACTAAACTAATCAAATAAATAGATAAAAGCATAATCAAGGGAGTAAATAAAATAACTGAAATTAAAGGGGAAGAAATTGTTACCAAAAAGTAATCTGGAATTAATGGAAGAATTAAGGAAAAAAGTTTAGAGAAAGAATTCTAAGAGAATAATTAAGAGAGTAAAGAAAGTCTAAGGAGAAGAAGAAGAGATAGAGATACTAAAATCGTATTACGAAGGAGTATTTATACTCCGTACAAAATCCTAAATTAAAACAAATTAAAACTACGTTAAACATCTCCTAAGAAATACACGCACCCGATCGGGCGAGGCACCGCCCGATCGGGCGCGCCTTCGGGCGCCAGCCTTTGCTTCTCTCGCCCGGCCGGGCGCGCCTCCGGGTGCCAGCCTTTTCGGCCGGGCGGCTCTCTTGGGCCACTATTTGGACTACGATTGGGCTTCAATTCTTCGGGCCAATCTGGGTTTCCTCTTTGGGTCTTGAGTAGTCGGTCCAAATGCCCCGATATCACCTATACCGAGCCCTTAATCACCGGTTCGATGGCTCTAACCGGCCCTGGGCTATAAAATCTGGTCGTGTTTCTCCAATGCTCGTGATTGCTCCAAAATATCTTGGGAAAATACTCCAAAAGCATAAATCCCTGCAAAAGTCAACCAAATCTACGAAAACACTAGAAAACCCCAATTAGTAATAAAAGTGGCTCTAAAGAGCCAAAAACACTATTAATTATAACCAAGGGACGGGGGTGAAATACTATATAAAATAGACACATCAAACTCCCCCAAGCCAAACCTTTGCTTGTCCCTAAGCAAAGATCTCATCAATGAATCAATAAATATAATTCACCCCAAAAAGTAAAAATCAAGCACAAACGATTCATGATAAATCAAATAAACATGCTTCAGAGTCAACCAATCAAATCCATCTAATTACCAATCTTCCCTAACAATTGCCAAACAGAGCAAACCACAAGAGCATATAGAATTCAAGACTAGTGCTCACGCACTCAACTCTCATTTTCATGGCGAGTAAAAGATGTAGTCGATCACTCTCCATCCAACCCCTTTATGTGAACAATGCCCTCCCAACTCACACTCTCGTGTGTATAAAAACAATATACGCTCGATACTACTAGTCGACTCGAAATATGTCAAATCATAACTTGCATTGATAAACAACACTTTCACATTCATACAACTCTATGCACAAAGGTCAGAAGGTCTTTAAAGCTTGTAATGTAAGGCTAGGGTAAAGGGTAGGAATCATTTGGGAACAAGTGAGAGTAAAGCTATGCTTAAGGGAGCAAATCCTAATAAAGCCCATGATCAAAATAAATAGTGATCATACATCTCCTACATAACCAACTCTAACATCAACCAAATATACTCCAATCATAATAAATAGACCCAACTCTTACAATTTCACTCATAAAATATAATAATGAAGAAGTAGAGTGAATAAACAAACTTTATTTTCAAAACTTGAATTTTTTTCCATTGAGGCTCTATTTTTTTTCTTTTGATCAACCTCCAACTAGAACACTTGAACATTTTTTCCTTTTCGAAGTTCACTTATTTTTCATATTTTTTTCTTTGAACTTTTTTTTTCATAATATCATGCTTTATTTTTTTCAAGAAAATATAACTCTCAAACGCATCAAAAATAAACATGAATAACAACAAAACAACTTCTCAAAGTCCCACCCAAGTTGTGCAAATAATAATCACACTACAAACTCTCTCACCTCACTCACTAATAGTTCCCCCAAGCCAAGCTTGGGACTAGTAACCAATGGGGCAAAATAGGCTTGTAATGTGGCTAACAAACAACAAAAAGTCAAGGCAACAACATGGGTAGCAAGAAGGGAACAAATGTATCTACAATCATCTGGAGGCTACCTAAAAGAACAAATGTCTTCGTCCTCCACAATGTGCATAATAATGAATCATATAAATATTACTAATAATTGCAAACCAATACTCAAATTCATTGACATACCAGGAATTATGGAACTATCACACATTCCTTACCAAATCAACTAGTCAAGCACTATATTCACAAGTAGTTGGACAAAATTGACACATGTTAAAGTTTCAGGCAATCAAACATCAAATCATGTTCAACTAATCCACAATGCCTATCATCAAATACCAAGAATCAAAACAATTTTCTCAAGTAAGGGGCATAGGGAAGCATAATTTATAATTCATTGGAACAAAACTAACCTAAGAAAGTAATAAAATCTATACTAATAAAATCTACGAAAATCTACGAAAGAGAAGAGAGAGAGTGAAAGATGTACCATACGAACACGAGAACCTCCCCCCAAGCTAAATCAGACAATGTCCTCATTGTCTTAAAGGGAAGCTAGTAGTCAAGGTGAATACTCTTCATCATCACCGCATCAATGTCACCAAAGCCTCGAGGATTGCAATGCATCTCTTTGGAACAAAATTGGGCAAGAAAGAAACAAAGTGTTAGTGGGAAAAAAGTTCAAATTTGAGTCAGGTGCACTATTCTGATCATAACTTTTGATGTATAAATGATAATACAGTGATTCCAATTGAATTGGAGACTAGACTTGAAGAGCTTTCCAACGACAGGTCACACGCAAAAATCGAATAAGAAACGCAACAGTTATGGCCTGTCAAAGTTGACGTAGTTTGCTGACGCGTACGCGCGCCCGATCGGGCGAGCTCTGCCTGATCGGGCCCGTGCTACTGATTTGACGGGGAAGCTTGCTGCTGCTAATTGCCCCGGGATTCCTTTAGCCCTTCGATCTTTTCTCAACTTTTCTAGTATCTCTGCACAAAATCACACTCCCACAAATATAAGATATACTCTCCTCTACCTCTCTAAAACAAAACAAAAAGAAAACACACAAACAAATAAAAAAAACTAAATAAAAAGCAACAAAATACGGGTTGCCTCCCGCAAAGCGCTAGTTTATCAAGGTCCCGCTCGACCATACTCCTTCTCTCAATCGAAAGAATTCAATGCCTTGAGTAACTTACCAAACGCTCCTGCAAACATTTCATTAAGCACTATATAGGGCTTAATAGCAAGCACATTATTTATCCCTACAAAGAAAAAGTTAGGAGCACATAAACAGAACTCAAGGTAGAAAGAAAAATCAAAAGAGGGAGATGAAAATACACCACAACCTTCTACTTCCTCCGCTAAAAATTTAGAATTAATAGAACGAACATGGAGGTAGTCATTGTCTTTATCATCCAATAATGACTTTAAAATTTTACCCTAACAAAAAACCTTATCATCAACAAAGGAATTATCAACCACCGTTTCTACAACTAATGATTTTTCAATCACCGATTCGTCAACCAATGATTTTTCAACCACAAATTCTATAACCGATGATTCTTCATCCTCAATAACATTCATATTATTATAATGTCCATAGACTTTTTCATCAAGAGCCTTCCAATAACTTTCATTAGCAACTAATCGTTTCCGAATATGATCATATGTATATGGAAAGACTCTAAAATCATCCGGAGCACGCACAAAAAACTCACTATAAGGGCATTCAGGATTTTCATGACAAAGACGTTGACAACTACAGTAGTTAGGTGCTGCATAAAAATTATATAATTCTTGTAGTGACATAAGCATGGATATTTTCAACTCATAAAAAAAAATAAAAAATAAATAAAATAAAATAAATAAAATAAAATTAAAAAAATAAAACAAAATAATCTAGACTCTAATAATAATTAGAAATAAAAATAAAACAGTTTTCCCGGCAACGGCGCCAAATTTTGACAGGGTAAAGTCGTATCCCCTAATCAAAAGTAAATACCTAAATCCTCTAACTAAAGTAGATAGGGAAGTAGGGTCGATCTCCACAGGGAAACAAGTCTTTTTACTCCTAATTAATTATTATAATCTAAATTATCTAAGTAACCAATATTTATATTTGAGTATGAAACTAAACTACAAAGAATAGGAATAGGGAGAAAACAATATATAAAAGGATCTAGGGCATAGGTTCACCAATAAATAATACTCCAGGGTAAAACATAGTAATCAATCATTGACATTGCATAAATAACATGATTAACAGGCTCTCGCAATTTACTAGATCTAAGTTCTTATTGAAAATAGCCTTTAATATCAAATTAACATCTGCTCGATTCATCAATTTAATATTGTTATACTTTTACAAGCTGCAATTGTAAAACATTAAAACAATTCTATAGGAAATTATCATGCAATACCAATAATCAATAATAGTCACTCATCAATGCATCAATTAACCAGATTGTAAAGGGCTCTCGCTACGTATTACAATCACACAATTAATTTACCGGTATTAAATCTCATCTCTCGAATCTTGACTTAACCATTTATAAATTAACTTGCCTATTGAAACTAGACCTAAACATTAATTCTCATCTCTCGATTCTTAAATCAATATTGTCAAACTCATGCATAAAAGATAGGCCTAATCTAGTCACAGAGCAATAAATCAATCAATAGGAAATTAATCTAGCATTGATAATCAACAACAATAATTTACCCCTTCATATTATTTATTAGATCCCCATAATCCCTAGAAATAAAACTACTCACAAATCATCATGACTAAACTAATCAAATAAATAAATAAAAGCATAATCAAGGGAGTAAATAAAATAACTGAAATTAAAGGGGAAGAAATTGTTACCAAAAAGTAATCTAGAATTAATGGAAGAATTAAGGGCAAAAGTTTAGAGAAAGAATTCTAAGAGAATAATTAAGAGAGTAAAGAAAGTCTAAGGAGAAGAAGAAGAGATAGAGATACTAAAATCGTATTACGGAGGAGTATTTATACTCCGTACAAAATCCTAAATTAAAACAAATTAAAACTACGTTAAACATCTCCTAATAAATACACGCGCCCGATCAGGCGAGGCACCGCCCGATTGGGCGCTCCTTCGGGCGCCAGCCTTTTTGGCCGGGCGCCGACCTTTTCTTCTCCCGCCCGGCCGAGCGCGCCTCCGGGCGCCAGCCTTTTTGGCCGGGCGGCTCTCTTGGGCCACTATTTGGACTACGATTGGGCTTCAATTCTTCGGGCCAATCTGGGTTTCCTCTTTGGTTCTTTAATAGTCGGTCCAAATGCCCCGATATCACCTAAACCGAGCCCTTAATCACCGGTTCGATGGCTCTAACCGGCCCTGGGCTATAAAATCTGGTCGTGTTTCTCCAATGCTCGTGATTGCTCCAAAATATCTCGGGAAAATACTCCAAAAGCATAAATCCCTGCAAAAGTCAACCAAATCTACGAAAACACTAGAAAACCCCAATTAGTAATAAAAGTGGCTCTAAAGAGCCAAAAACACTACTAATTATAACCAAGGGACGGGGGTGAAATACTATATAAAATAGACACATCATGTGTATTGAAGATACTCAGCATGCACAGTCAGCAAACCTCAGCTCGGGCAGCATTGCCAGCTCAGACCAAGCTCATAACAGAATTGTCATCTCAGCTCAGGACAGTAACAGAATTTCCATGTTCATGATATCCATCTCAATACTTCAAATACTATTTTCCATGTTCATGATATCCATCTCAATACTTCTTCTGATATTACACATACTTATTCTCCAAACACAAATTCTTCTAGTTTTGTTTCTTCTGATTTTACTTCTGGTTCTGATTCTTCATCACATTCTTCTCAACTTCCCTATCCCATTTCTTCTGCTCCTACTTCTCCTTCTTCTTATTCTTCTTCTCCTATAATTCTACCCGAAGTCAGAAAATCTTCCAGACCTCACAAATTTCCTTCTAAATATGACATTTATCAATGTCATTCTGCCTGTTCTACTGATCCTGATACTTCCTGGTGTAATTTGGTTTCCTTTGATGAATATCCTTTTGAACACAAGTGTTTTTTGGCCAAAACTTGTGATATTCAAGAACCATATACCTATGCTCAAGCCTCTCTTGATCCTTTATGGGTTGAGGCAATGGATAAAGAGATCAATGCTCTTCTTAGCAATGAAACTTGGGAATTGGTTGACTTACCTAAGGGTAAGAAGCCTATAGGCTGCAAATGGGTTTATAAGGTTAAACTCAAAGAAAATGGAGATCTGGAAAGGTGCAAAGAAATATTAGTGGCTAAGGGCTTCACACAAAAGTATGGTGTTGATTATGAAGAGACCTTTAGCCCTATAGTCAAGATGAACACAGTGAGATGCTTACTTGCTATTGCAGCTTGCAAACACTGGCCATTATATCAACTGGATGTGAACAATGCATTTTTGCATGGTGATTTGAAGGAAGTTGTCTATATGAAAGTTCCGATCCTAAAGGAATTTCAAATCCAAACAACAAGGTTTGCAGGCTCAAGAGATCCATTTATGGACTCAAACAGGCCTCTAGACAATGGTTTGAGAAGCTGGTTCATTCTTTATTAGGACTGGGATTTATTCAATCCAAAAATGACTATAGTCTGTTAATCAAGGGTGCTGGAAACCAGATTTGTTTGTTGTTGTGTATGTGAATGACATCATCTTAATTGGAACTGATGAATTGTCTATGGATTTAGTCAAGTCTACTCTTGATCAGCAGTTCAGTATTAAGGATTTGGGAAAACTGAGTTATTTCTTGGGCATTGAGGTTGGTTATTCTGCAGATGGCATCATTCTTAGCTAGAAGAAGTTTACTAAAGAGTTGTTACATGACTGTAATTTTACTCTAAGTCCAAGAGCAGTTACTCCTTTGCCCTTACATCTCAAGCTTCAATTGTTAGAGGGTGATTTAATACCTGATCCAGAAATATACAGGTCACTTGTTGGAAGACTGAATTTCTTGACTCATACTAGGCCTGACTTGTCATTTGCAGTACAATCCTTGAGTCAATTCATGCAGAAGCCAAGGACTAATCATTTACAGGCTCTAATTCATATTTTTAGTTATATTGCTAACACTGAAGGTCAAGGCATTCTTCTTAAGGTTGCAGACCAATTATTTCTGCAGGCTTTCACTGATTCTGATTGGGCTAGCTGTGCTGATACTAGAAGATTTGTCACAGGTTATGTATTGATGTTAGGAGATTCTCCTATTGCCTAGAAGTCTAAAAAGCAAAGCTTGGTTTCTAAATCATCAGCAGAAGCTGAGTATCGAGTTATGGCTTCTGCAGCTTCAGAAGTTACTTGGTTAGTAAGGTTGCTGGAAGAGTTGGGAGTAATCAATTTGAAGCCTGTCACCTTGTTCTATTACAACCAGTCTGCTATACATATTTCTAAAAATCCTGTCTTCCATGAGAGGACCAAACACATAGAATGTAATCCCCCGTATTTTTAAGTATATTATAAATGAAATTATTTTTTATTTATAATATTTATTTGTATTTTTCCGGAATTTAATTTCAAAAGTTTCAAATTATTTTGGGTGGAAAATTATTTTTATTACAATATGATTTTTATGAACCATCATTCTATAATTCATGTCCAAACAATCAAAGCCAATCTCACTTTACATACTTGATTGGCCCATTAATTTTATGAGGCTCAATCTTACAACTTGCCCTACACCACTCTCTCTCCTATAAATACCCCATACATCCCCAAATTTTTCCCCACACAAAAGGTTAGTTGTTTTATTTTCCCTTTATTTTATTTATTTCCTTTTTCCTTTATTTTATTTTCTTTTCTTTCCCTTTTCTTTTTTTTCTTTCTTTCTTTCCTTCTTTTCTTTCTTTTCTTTTCCTCCTCCTTCCTACGTGAGAAGATGCTGCCGCCCAGCAACCTCCGGCGCACCCCCCTGCCGCCGCCACCTGGTCGCCGGCGACCACCCAGCCGGCGCCTGCCACCGCACCACCTTCCCCCCTTCTTCTTCCTTTGTTTTCTTAATTTTGCTTAATGTTCATATAATTAGTTTTGGGTTTTGATTTTATAGTATAAAGTTTATATTTTTAGTATCAAAATCATGTTTTTGATGTTTTAAACTAATAATTTCAGATTATAATTATTGTTATAATTTTCAGATTTTATAATTTTAAAACCTAGGGTTTCAATTTATTTAAATTGGGATTTTAGGATTCTTATGACTAATTAAATTGGGGCTTTTGTTCCTATTGTATTTCTAATGCATAATTAAGCATAAAAACATGTTTTTGATGAAGTTTTAAGGAGCTTTAATCAAATTTATATTGCTGGAAATTTGTTTAAAAGTGTTAATTTGTGATTATTGGTTGTTTTCTAGGAGGTGATTATTCCCTAGGAGACTTTTAATTGATTAAAAGTGGCACAAAGGATTGTTTATACGAGGTACGTACATGTCTACTTCGTTGTAAGTAGTATCATGTTTAGATACCAAAGAAAAGAACTTAGTTTCATGATTAGAGAACTCTTGGATGAAAATTGTTTGGTTATACATTTAATTAATTCATGTGCGTATGTTTATGAGACATGTTTTGGTGAATTAATAATATTTGTATGGGATTATGGATGCAAACATGTTGAATTATATTGGATTAATTGTTTGTATGGAATGTTGATATAAGCATATTTTTATTGGATTGGTTTGTTAACCACATTTGGATTATTAAAGGATTGGAATTGAATGGTTTAAATGGAATGAATTTATTAATTATTCCACAAGGTTGTTTTTTATTTTATTTATTAGTCAAGCATGACTTGCTAGTATATTGAGTAAAAGTGGATTAAGCCGAAATGGCTAGGTGGGTTGACTATGTTCAACAATTTGGATAATTTGGAAGTTTAATGAAATTAAAGGTCAATTTGTGATGTGATCACCATTGTCCTAAATAAGATTAAAAGTAAATTGATGTATGATTTTTATGTATGGTCTATTTTATTGAGTTGGCTATTAATTAAAATTGTAATCACGTAAAGTGAAACATGGATGAGCAATAAAACTCTAGAAAGCGTGCACTTCTAGAGTATTGACAATTATGGGTTGGGGTACACGGTGGTAGCCCGTGGCTTTCCGAGGCTTGTTTGATCAACATGTCCTCTTCTCTTTTGGTATTTACATTTTTATTTTATAATGAAAGTTAGATGAGATCCTAGACTAACTTTGTGAGAATGGAGTCGCGCCCATTCTTGCATCGCGCTAAACTTTTATTTTAAATGGTCATTTGGGACCAAAATGATTTGGTGGGTTGGACAACCTCGTCTATTGCTTACTCCAAACTAAATTAATTAAATTAAATATAAAGAGTCGAGTATTTAGAATTGGTTAGAAAGTATGTTGAGTCAATTGAATTGTTTAAGTGTGGAGTCTTGATTAATGAATTCGTGTTGTATGTTTATTTACTTTAATTAGTTGAGAATGCTAGGTTTGGTACGTTGTAGCTTGTATGTACTCAGCTTTGCTGATTGCGTGCTTTTGTGTGTTTTCTTTTGGTCATGGCCTTCGCCTTTCAATGACCCTGTGATGATCCAATTATTACACTTGTATTATTGGGGAGCAGTATTGCACAGGTTAGCTTGATGATGTGAAGTTCGGGGATTTGACATACGCGTTGTCAAGGGATTGGTGTGATTGAGAGTATTCGTTCTTTGTGTTGAACTTATTTATGTTTTACTATTTTAATTATGTTTTGGGATTTTGAATATTGGTTTGGTTTTAATAAGGGCCTTTATGGTTCCAATTTGTAAGCTTTGACTTATTGGTTTTCTAAATTATATTATTTTAATATTTAAGTTGGATTTCCGCTGCAATACTTTGATAAAGCCTTAACATTTTAACACGTGGCGGTAACATGCCAATGATTCTCCTCTATTTTTATTTAAAGTAAGTGGTTTGGAAAAGGGAGAATTATTGGGGTGTTACATAGAAATTGACTGTCATTTACTAGAGACAAGGTGTTGGAAGGTTTAATCAAACTAGCCTATCTTCCTACTGGTGAACAGCTTGCAGACTTGTTCACCAAAATTGTTCCTTCTTCTCATTTGCAGCTTCTTTTGTCCAAGTTGGGAGTGATTTCATCAGCTCCCATCTTGAAGGGGGGTATTGAAGATACTCAGCATGCACAGTTAGCAAACCTTAGCTCGGGCAGCATTGCCAGCTCAGACCAAGCTCATAACAGAATTGCCAGCTCAGCTCAGGGCAGTAACAGAATTTCCTTGTTTTCAGGGAATTAGTTATTAAGTTAGTTGCTGTATTTGTTTTCTTCTTACAGAAGATTCTAGATTATGAATTCTACTCCGTACCAATTAAATGAAAGACGTTAAATGTCGTCCTGGATGGGAAAATATGTTTCACCCACGCACTATGACTTAGCTTGATCGTCTTGGTATAGATTTAACATAATATAAATTTGCAGTCAGGGTAAGGGAAAACTTGATCATACAAAATAAGAATTACAAGTATATCTTAATGTTCATATGAACAAATCTACAAAAAATAGAGTTGAGAGGCAATAAAAGATAGAATGATGACATATATAAAACCTTATAAAGGAAATTTTGGTTGGAGATTTTGGAAGAATTAAGCCTTTTTTCGAGGCTTGACGCCAGTGGCAGAGCCAGGATTTGTAATCCGGGGGGACAAATTTCAAATGTTTAATAAATCGACAAATTTTTTTGATAACATAATTTCTTAATATGTAATTAAAATCGCATATGAAATATGACAAATATTCTTATATGACAAAAGAGGAGTGGTTAAAAGATTCATTGCATATATATTAAGAAAATTATTAACCAAAAAAATAATTTTTTGTTGGTAAACCCCAGTTTTAAGTTATGTAATAAATATAATTAATCAAATAACAAGCATTTAAATAAATTGATAATAGATATAAAGAGATTTGGGTTACATTCGAAAAAAATAAACACAACTTTGTTTGACTATTGAAATTATTACAATGTAATCTATAAAGTAAAATTAGTTCCAAACAATTAAAAAAAAAATAATAAAATAGAATTTAAGCGCACATAATTAAAGAGATGAAAAAATTACGGAAATATGTATTCATCAAACGATCATATATAGTCGAATAACACATTAGTAATCATTATCAACAAGGCAGTACGCCGGTACTTGATTAAATAGCTAAATGAGAGTAGTTAGAGGTTTGAAGATTTATAATACTGTACTTTAAATATACGAAGTATATATTATACACTATATAACGAAATCCTAATACAAGTAAATAAAAGGGAAAAATCCAAAATCAAGAAAAAGAAGTTAAATGGGAGCACTTTGTATAAACTATAAAATGAAATAAAAAAATCTCAAAAGAGGAAAAAGGAATTAAAATTAAATAAAAATATGTATTTGTGAAGGCTTGATCCTAGAAATGAAGGAAGAAACAAGCCCTATTCTAAGCCTAACAACCACCAGACCATATTCAGCCTTTATGGTACTAGTTGCACATATAATATATATATTGTTATTTACTGAAGCTGTTAATGCTTACAAAAATAATTTTTTTATTTTTTTTTTAAATATGGGGGGACCGTTGTCCCCCATGTTCCTATAGTGGCTCCGCCACTGCTTGACGCATCAAAAGTAAATATCAATTAATCGATATATATACGTCGCTTATTTATTTATTTTTTTGAAGAAATATATACGTCACCTTAATTGAAATAAAGATATATAATTAAAAGTTTGTTGTAAACATTTTTTAATTATTTTTTATTTTTTGAAATAATTAAAGATATACGTCACCTTATTTGAAATAAAGATATGTTTTTAAGATCCTGTTTTGGGTGATCTTGTTTCCTTCTTTAATTTGTGCATGCAGAAATCTTATTTATCATAGTTTTTTTTTTTTAATTTGTTTATTTTATAGTAGTTTGTATTTATTATTGTTTACTTTTGTCAATACTTGATTAAGTGTTTATTTCAAAAGAAAAAAAAATCAATTAAGGACACGTTCACGTTTACTTAATTTCAGTTCAGTTCATCTCTAATCAATTCAATTCAGTTCAGTTCAGTGCATCTCCAATCAGTTCAGTTCAACTCCCAATTTCCCTCTCTCATAAAATATTCATTTCAGCTCAGTTCAGCTTCAATCAGTTCAGTTCAATTCAGTTTAGTTCAGTTCAGTAAATGTGAACATGGGCAAAGTGGCATAAAATAAGGTATACATAAACAAAGATACACCAAAACATGAACCATAGCAATACATATAGTACTCTTGTCAATATCAACTTATAAAGATACAAATCATACAATCTTTTATTCAATTAATGCCATCACAAAGATAAATGATCAATAATTTTATATTGATTGTGCTAGATATGAAAAACTAATTACGTATTAACTATATAATAAAATGATGATCTACACTACTTAAATTAACCAAAACTTAAAAACAGTTATTAGGCTGACTTGAACCAAAGATACTTCCAACAGTATTAATACAAGTTTTTCCAGCTGGTTTGTTTCTATAGGTGAGATGCACGTCATTGAGTTTGATGTTTGTACAATGGTATTTTGAACTACAATCAAATTTCACACCAATTGGTGTCCTTGATGCTCCATGAATATCTTGATATGTTATATCAGTGATTCTTACTCCTGAAACCTGGTCAATTATAAGTATGCAATGTAACAATTAGTATAAATAGAGGATATGAATGGTTAATTAATTAGTTTAATTTTTAATGAATAAATAAGAAGAAAAAAATGATGTTGTTTTCTTACCTTTCCCGGGCAACCTCTTTCATTTGGACAATAATTTTGGTTAATGATGATTGGATTTTGAGCATTCACCATTGTAAGATGCTGAAAGAGAACATGTCTCACAAATCCATTGCTTGGCCTTCCCCATGATTTAATCCTTACTCCATTTTTGGTGCCAACAAATGTACAACTCTTGATTGTCACATTCACTACTCCAGGTTCGTTTAGCTCCTTACCTAAACTCCCGATGCTGAAATTCAATGGAACATATGTTCAAACTTTGCGCGTAATTTAATTTAATTTTTTTAGCACACCATTGCTTATTGCTTTTAGTATGTATATTATTTGGACAACAAAATCACTATAGTTAGAAATGGCTCTTAATAAATACCTAATTCCATGACCGGGACCACAAGCAATATTTTCAATCCACAAGTTACTAATCCCGGCTCCAATTGATATACAATCATCTCCTGTGCCTATTTTTGTGTTCATGATTGTCACTCCAGTCGAGTGTTGAACATGAATTCCGTCGGTGTTAGGGCTTGCACCAGAGGCCGAGACTTGCACACCTTCAGCTTTTACTTCCTTACAACCATCAAAATCAATATGATACAATTGGCTATTCAATGAAGTTAATCCATTCACCACGATGTTCATTGAATTTGAAAATCGAATTGTCTGGACAAATAAAGAAGTAGTTAGATGATAAACTATTGTCCAACATTAAGAATATAATGTACTCTAACAAATAATATAACATCCGTGATACATTAGGTACAACAAGTGTGTTAATAACATGTTAACATCATCTTAATATAGTGGTTAACATGTACATAGTTTATTAAAGCTTTGATCAGCTATTTAAATTAACAAATTAATTTTCAATTTATTATGTGTTTTTATTTTGATTTTAAATAATTGATCATGTATGTCATAGATAATTATATTAAGGTTGAAAAATAAAATTTACTTACGGTAGCTCCCGGGGGACAAGTCTTCCCGGACCTCTTACAAGCCCACAAACCAGCACCTTGTCCATCAAACACCCCGCCGAAGATAGAAACTCCGGTAACATCATCAAAAGAGAACCAAGTACCGGCATTTCCGAGCACTCGAAAGTCAGCCGGGGCCACCAAGGTACCTCTAATGACAAAGCTTATAGCCTTGTTCTTGCAATTCCTCCCATTAAATACTAAGGCTTTGTTAACCAAGTACCTTCCTTGTGGTACAAGAATTGTGGAAGGGTTTCTTGACTCACACGCAATTTTCCATGCAGACGTAAATGCCCTTGATGAGTCTGTTAACCCGTCTGATTTTGCACCTAGGCTCACCAAGTTAATATTGGTTGCTGCTACAAGTTGTCGATTTACAACGAAGAATAAGGTGAAGAGAACAAATATAAGTACATGTGTTAAGGATGATGTTACTTTGGTTTCCATTTTCTTTTTCTTAACTAGAAAAAGATATATAGAAATGTTGTGTGTGGAAAAGAGAAGGAAGTTAGGTTGTTGAGGATGAAAGATATTAAGGAAAGGTAGAGGGTATTTATAGGTTTTAATTTGTGCAATAGGTCATAACTTTATACTTTATTTGTACGTAACATGCATGCAATTATAATACACTGGAATTATTATTATTATTATTAATATATTGAAATTACAAATTGCAAGACAGTATTATACCCCCTTCCATTGAAACCTCGCATGGTTCCCTATTGGTTTATGTTAACTATTTGCCGTATTTGTGTAGAGATATGCATGGTTATTGGATGTTGTAATATGTTTTTGAATTAACGTTGTGGCTATCTGCGACTTTTTTTGTTGCAACTTTGAGGTATTATTTATGAGATATAAAATATTCCAAAGTTGCAACTAAAAAAATCGGAGGTAGTATATGCTATATTACAGCTTGTTTTTTGTGAGCTGATCATATTGTGTAGTCACTTATAAATGAATTAAAAAAAAAAAAAAAAAAAAACAAAGTAACTCCTATAACACTAATAGAGTAGCCCCTATAACACTAACGGAGTACCCTCAAGTTAGCAACTATACTGACAGAATAATCCCTTTTTTTTTTTTTTTATTTTATTTTGCAACCCTTAAATAATATAATAACTCCTATAACCGTGATAGAGTACCCCTTATAACACAAATAACCGATAGTCTCATGGTGGCTCCATATAAAAGTTAGTGGTCAAACATATATGTACAACTAAATTGTCTTTCATTATTTGTATTGAATTAATTAAATGCTTTATGAAATTGAAAAAAATGTAAAAGAACATTCAATATCTTTTGTAATTTTTAAAAACGTAACCTTGTAACAATCTAATGACATTTTCCTTGAATGTGCTAGTGATTTACACTTATCTCCAATATTTTTTCAATACAAAGCACCTCTATAGTTATTTCTCCCTCGATGACAAGTATCATATCGAGATAATCTAACAAGATCACACATGATTATATATATTTGTGTATATTAACCATTTTTATTATCTAAATATTGTCTTCAGGCCTCATTAGCTCAAACTAACTAAGGATTTGTAAAGGAACAAAAAGATTATATTGCGACTTTATTGGGATTGGTATGCATATGTATGGGTCCTTAAGTTAAGGCATCGAGCTATATCTCAGGTTTTTGACCTAGCTAGTTATTTTTTGTTCAAAAATGATTTTTTTTACATTTTGTACTGTTAACATGTTTGAACTTTGAAGTAATAAATTGAAGATTGCAATTTTGATTGAATCAACAAAGCATGGTATGTAAGAGTACGTATCTTTGAGATACTTTAGAAAAATATCTTTATAATGGCCGGACAGGCCGGTTACATTTTATGCAAGTGTGTGTTTGAGAGCTTAGCTTTGTCCCGGCCCGTCTTGTGTGTGGCTGGCCACACCGTGTGACCGCTTGTAAAAGAATAAAGTAACACCTATTACATTGACTAATGACCTGTTCTCATTTACTTAATTGATCAGCTGAGCTGAGCTGAACTGAACTGAATTATTTATTGGAGAAGGAAATTAGGAACTGAATTGAAATGAAATGAACTGAACTGAAGAGAACGGACCCCAAGTTTCCCTGTAATGCTGAAAAAGTAGCCCTTTTAATTAATACTGTCTGAGTAACCTTTATAACATTTACGAAGTAACCTATTTAACACTGAGCAAGTAATCCCTATAACACTAACAAAGTAACCCTTACGATGACTGGTCACACGGTGTGGCCAGCCACATATAAGAATTTGTGATTTTTTTTTTTTTTAAAAAAAAAAAAACATCCAACATAAAAAAATAAAAATATATAAAAAGAATTCGAAAGTTATCAAACTAAAATTAAAATTACATAGATAAATGAAACTGAAAATGGGATGAATAAAAAAATGTTGATGATATAATTTTTATACCAAAAATAAAGAAATACACTTTTTTACTTTCCCCATTTTTAGATGGAATATTTTGCCATTTTCGCTGTTGCGTATGAGGGGTCTCAATCGTCTCATGCCGCATCAACTCTTTAAATTCAACGGGTTCTCATATGAGAGGGCGTGATAGATTATATAAACCAATTATAAACTTCAACCATTAGTTAAAGTTTTTGACCCTTTAACACTTTGAATGAACCAATAAGCTAAAATAACTAAACTTTTTTTTGTTAATTGTCAAGTGATCAAATTAAGCACATTATCATTAATTTAAAGTAAATTGTACTTCTCTCGGTTGCAATATGACGATAAATATTGAGTGAAAAACACAAAAGAAGTTGATCAAATCGCCCATTTGAGCAAATTGAAACAAAAGGAATTTGAGATGCAACATACAGTAAGAATGATGACATAATAATACCACAAAAAAAGGAAAAAGTGTTGGAGGTTCTGGGGGTGATAAAGCCCTTTTCTAAAGCTTGCGGCTCACTACACATACAAACAATATATACTTTCTATAGTTGTTTCTTTATAGTTGCAACATTTCTATTTTCATACTTGCTGATGCATGATTTTAATCGTTAATATCTTAATTCTCAATAAGTTAAAATTATAAACATTTGATATTAAAATAATACAAATCGAGACGAATCTAACAAGATCCGACCTAACTATATTTTGCTAAGTATTAATCATTAAAGCTTGTCAAAGTGAAACACGTGAATAGTGTAAAAGTCAAATTATTGAAAAAAAAAAAAAAAGCAGATGAAGTATATTCTATTATTATTCCACCTTTTTTGTTAAAAAATTAAATAAATATATCAATAGACTTGATCTAAATGGTTCATCAGCCCTATATAATCATAAATAAAACTCTATTATTTCACCAATATTTGATTTTATTTTAAACAACAATATCTCAATAGACGTCATATTAATGGTTAAAACCCTCAAAAATATAGATTTAATAAGTTGAATGCCATGCATCATTTTTAGCTGCCTAATAGTTCTAGGTATGTAAGATCATGTTTCCTTATCCATTCATGCAAATACGTACGCACATTGCTCAACATGGTAGTTATTGAACCGTGCTCTAAGCACAACTGAGCAAATTAAGGAACATATGCTCCTTGTGATGCGAATCGAAGAAGGCGCGTGAGATTTTTGTGTAACTACATAGCTTCTGCGAAAAAATTGGTAGAAAAAGAAAGTCAATGCTATAAATAAAGTCATAGAAACGTATGATAAAGTTTGTATCTCACAGTTATGAAAAACTAGAGGCACTTTGAGATGAGGACTCACTTATCCTTCTCCTCTTCTCCTAAAGTGTCTAACCCACTAATCCGGACTGAGAGAATCTGTGAGAGATTCTGGCTCAGTAGGGTCCTTCTTGCCAACCAAAAAAAAAAAAAAAAATTATGATATCATATATATACCTTACACTTTATCACATTTTTAAATTACAAAATGAGGAAATAATACTAAAATATACTGCGAGTTTGTTCTATTCAACTTAATTTAAGTTTTGTTCAGTTCAGCTCCAATCAATTCAGTTCTCAATTTCCTTCTCTTATAAACAATTTATTTTAGCTCTATGTAGTTCAGTTCAGTTCGTCGTTTTCAGTAAATCGGAACAGATCCTACGTGTATATTAATGGAAGCCGCAAGCCTTAGCATAGGGCTTTGTTGCCCCAAAATCTCCACCCTTTTTTCCGTTTTTTTTTTATTGTGTTAAATTGTCATCATATTTTTTGTTGCATCTCAAACTTCATTTGTTTTTATTTGCTCATAGTATGTACTATATGATCAACTTGAATTGTTTGGTTTGTTTTGGTTTTGGTTTAAATTCTCATCTCTTTCGTGTTTTTCACTCAAAACATAGTGTACGGTTGCAACAGAAAGAAATATAATACAAGTTAATTCTCAATGAATGATAATAATGAGCTATGCAAAGTAGCTAACTTGACACCAAGTTATGCCATCTTAATTGGCTCAATCTAAGAGTACCGTACCCCTAATAAGTTGAACTCAAGACAACGAAGAGACAAGCTGGTCATGAAACCTATATATTATACTTGAATATATATATACAAATTAAAATGTTAGCGTTTGATTATTTTGTTAAAATTATTACTAAGTACACAGTGCATGCGTCCCTTAATAAAAGTTTCATTTGGTGATGAATAATAAATACAAGATAATAATGTTTGGTTAATTAAAAATGGATAAAAGAATATTGGATTTGAATGAATAAAAACAAATTAATAATAAAGGTAGAGAATAGCACAATTTTACAAAGATATATATTATCACTCTGATATATGACTTCTAATTAAAATTTAATGATTGAAATTCAGAGAATGTACTTGTATTGAATGAGACATTTGTTTGTTCCAAGGATCAAGGTTTAAAAAGGATGTAATCTTCGTGCAAATGCTAGGTTGATCTCACTAAGTGAGATGTAATATGAGTAGATAGACCTTTTGCATTGCTAAGTATTGTGATCTAGCTTAGCTAGCTAACAATTAAGGGCTTGTTCACATTTACTTAATTTCAGTTCAGTTCAGTCAGTTCTAATCAGTTCAGTTCAGCTCAATTCAGCTCCAATCAGTTCAGTTCAGTTCAGTTCAATTGAACTTCTAATTTCCCTCTCTCATAAAATATTCATTTCAGCTCAGTTCAGTTTAATTCAGCTCCAATAAGTTCAGTTCAGTTTAGCTCCAATCAGTTAAGTTCAGTTTAGCTCCAATCAGTTCAGTAAATGTGAGCCCCAAGTTCATACATTGAACAAAGTTAAGTTCCCAAATTTACAATTGTATGTAGTATTAATATAAATATCTTGTTTTTTTAGCTATTATTATTATTATTATTATTATTATTATTATTATTATTATTATTATTATTATTATTATTATTATTATTATTATTATATACCGGATAATTTCCCATATACTAGATTTTTTTTTACGAGAAGATACTATAATTTAATCCTAATTAGTAGATCCAATTAAATTTAGGTTTGCAATCTTTATTACTCCGTACAAGTTTATAGCACAGAAATCATTTTTGGAATAAATTAAAAAAATTCTACGGAGTAACAATTAAATATATGAACAAAAATGATCGGAGGAATATACAAGTAAAACATATGCAGCAAAATTAAAAACATGGCAACCAATAACCAGGCATTTATCTTCCACAAATTAGGAAACTAGTTAGCATATATAGACCAATCATAGTATGGGTCATGGGGAAAATAAGAGGGTTTATCGGAAATAATAATTCCACTTTATTGTTATATATTTGCATGTAACGTACAAATTAAGTATACATTTATGAACTATCATACAAATTAAATCCTATAAATACCCTCCACCTTTCCTTAATATCTTCCATCCTCAACACTCTAACTTCCTTCACTTTTATCATCACTTACAACATTTCTATCTTTTATTTTCTACTAGTTAATCAAAAGAAGATGGAAACCAAAGTTAAAGTAACATCATTCTTAACACATATACTTAGAGTTGTTCTCTTTACCTTATTTTTCGTCCTAAATCGACAACTCGTAGAAGCTAATGATATTAACTTGGTGAGCCTAGGTGCAAAATCAGACGGGTTTACAGACTCATCAATTGCTTTTATGTCTGCATGGAACATTGCATGTGAGTCACTAAACCCTTCCACAATTCTTGTACCACAAGGAAGGTACTTGGTTAACAAAGCTTTAGTATTTAATGGGAGGAATTGCAAGAACAAGGCTATAAGCTTTGTCATTAGTGGTACCTTAGTGGCTCCGGCTGACTTTGAAGTGCTCGGAAATGCCGGTACTTGGTTTTCTTTTGATGATGTCAACGGAGTTTCTATCTCCGGCGGGGTCTTTGATGGACAGGGCGCTGGCTTGTGGGCTTGTAAGAGGTCCGGGAAGACTTGTCCCCCCGGAGCTACCGTAAGTGAACCTTTTTTTTTCTTATGAAAATTAATAATTATTTGCATTTTGGTGCAAGGTGTTATTTTTGCTCACTCGATGATTAAATGAGCAATAATTATCAAAATGAAAAAAAAAATAAAAATAAAAAAAATCCTTTGATGCACTTTACACCCCATAGTATACAAGAATTTCTCTTCTTTCATTCTATCCTTATCTATGTAGCATGTAGCAACTACTAGAAAGTTGGTTGAGGACGGAGGACCTATGTCATCATTCTTAACTATTCAAAATCAAAATATAAATACAATTCCTTTTCAAAAAAAAAATATAAATACAATTAATTTAATGGAAAGTTTTTAATTTAATAGCTTGAATTGCATCAAAGTATTGTTGAATTTTGTGGTCAATACAAGCTAACTAAAATATATGAAGTATATAATTTCAATAAATTTTTATTTGTCTAAATTAATAATTATCAAAGTATTCTTATAGTTGTTGTTACTCCATATAATGTTATTAATGTATTGATTTATCACGAATGTTATATTGATTTATTTTTAGAGTTGACATGGTTATATAATACCTAGCTTATGATCTAATTAATACTATGTTTGTGCAGACAATTCGATTTTCAAATTCGATGAACATCGTGGTGAATGGGTTAACGTCATTGAATAGTCAATTGTATCATATTGATTTTGATGGTTGTAAGGAAGTAAAAGTTGAAGGTGTGAAGGTCTCGACTCTAGGTGCAAGTCCTAACACTGACGGAATTCATGTTCAACAATCAACTGGAGTAACAATCATGAATTCAAAAATAGGCACAGGAGATGATTGTGTGTCAATTGGAGCCGGCACTAGTAACTTGTGGATTGAAAATATTGATTGTGGTCCTGGACATGGAATTAGGTATGTATTGAGATCAAACCCAACCTAGAGTATATATGTTCATACTATTATTCTATTTGAATTTATATAAGATGTGTTATTTTGCAGTAATTGTTGTAAAAAAATAAGTCTTATTTACATTTCAAACGCAATAATGTCCTAAAATTAGATGAAGAGTAGGGATTTAACATATTTTACGTTGAATTTCAGCATTGGGAGTTTAGGAAAGGAGGTAAATGAACCCGGAGTAGTGAATGTGACAGTCAAGAGTTGTACTTTTGTCGGCACTGAAAATGGAGTAAGAATTAAATCATGGGGAAGGCCAAGCAATGGATTTGTAAGAAATGTTCTCTTTCAACATCTTACAATGGTTAATGCTCAAAATCCCATTATCATCAACCAAAACTATTGTCCAAAGGAGAAAGGTTGCCCTGGACAAGTAAGAAAACAACATTATTTTCCATTATTTGATTGATCATGAAAAACTAGTCATTCATATCTTCTACTATGCTAAATTACTAACTTCTGTATTGCCTAAATGATTGATTAGGTTTCAGGAGTAAGAATCAGTGATGTAACATATCAAGATATTCATGGAACTTCCGGGACACCAATTGCTGTGAAATTTGATTGTAGTTCAGAATACCATTGCACGAATATAAAAGTCGAAGACGTGGTTCTTACCTACAGAAACAAACCAGCTGGGTCATCTTGTATTAATACTGTTGAAAGCACACTTGATTCTATTGAGCCTAATAGCTGTATTAGGGGTTGATACTCTGTCATCTTGTATTAATACATACATAATTACATACTCGTACTAAGTAATTAAAAGTACTTATTCATATTCAGCACCATTAAACTATTTTGCTTAAATGATAATTATTAACCATGCACTTGTATTCTAATTTTGTGATGATATTGAACAAAAAAAAAAAAAAAAAAAAAAAAAAGGTTGTTATTTGATTTGTCTTTATATACTGATATTGGATAGAGATTACTATTTACTATACTATGGTTATAGACAACATTTGGAATCACAGGTGCTCTCCTTGGCATAGAGACTTCTTGTCTTACTAGCTCCAATTCCAATCTCGTTAAGGCATAAGAGTTACATCCTTCCGTTCTTTTTTATTTGATTGACATGGCTCTTCATTTATGTTTGCCAACACATAAATACAACAATTAAATATCTCTAATCATCAATTAATAAAATTTTTTAAAAAAGTTGACACTTTAAGTATTTCGATAATTTAATAATCATCGCATGACTCTCTTTTGTTATATTTATAAAACTAAAACGAGCAAGTAAATAATAAAATTTATTAATAGTGTTAAAAGTTAAACGAGTTAACATAAAAGAAACAAAAAAAAAAAAAGTAATGTAGTTCTCTAGTATGCGAATCAAAACTAACATGAGAGAATGGCAAATTGGTAATTGCAATTGTAGTGGGATCACTTCCTTTTCTGCCCTTTTCTTGATCATATTTTTTATTTTAGAGGTCTTCTCTTCTCAATGGTTGAGTAGTACTCAAGCTACCAGATTCCTCAATTTTTTTTTTATTTTTTTGAAAGAAAGAATCCTCAGTTTTTAGTAGATGCACTCCCTTTATTTATGTAGATAGGTTGATAAATTTTGAGACTTTATAGCAGTATATTTCAATGCAAACGCAATTTAATATGAAAATACTTCATCCATAAGTATGAAAGTCAAACAAATTGTATGTGAGATCTTTGGTTGAGACACTTTGGTTTATACTTTTCAAATAATTTCTCAAGTAATATTTCCTCCATTTCTTTTTAATATTCAATTGATAATGTTTGAAACTTTACACCATTTAACACGTACTCCATTTTTTAATTTATGAGTTATAGGAAAAATATAGTAATGCAAGATCTTGTAAGATTTGTCTTAATATATACTTCCAAAATCCAAAATATCAAATTTTGTAATTTTGTAATTTTTATTATATGATATTACAATATACGTAAGATGAAATAAGACATTATAAAATATGTATTAACGAGCGTGAAACTGTTAATTAACTAACGTAGAAATTAAAAAGAGCATAATAATAGAGGAAGTATCAAAATACAAGTATGTGCCAAAAGTTAGTGTAAACAATTTAAATAAATAGAGGGAGTATCACTTTGACTTTAATCATAATAGAAGTTTATATTCTTCAATATGTAGATTAGCATCCAAACTCCAATAATCGGGTTTGGCATAATTACATTAATGTAGATTAACTTACATATAAAATAAACAATAATTTGCTTAGATTATACATACAAAGATAGAACACTTGTGAAAATCATACTATAGGTACACTTGTGCACACTTGTATCTACAAACAACCCGTTGGCACTATCATACCTTTTGTAGATCCATCAGCATAAGTACATGATGAAATTGATGGTTGGTCTTTGTAGGTGAGCTTTACATTATCTAGTTTTATATTTTCACAAGGATGCTTTGAGCTACAGTCAAATTTTACGGCGACTTCTGTTGATGATGATCCGTGAATATCTTGATACACGATATCACTTATTTTCACCCCGGAAACCTGTCATACAAATGAAACAATTCAGAAACAAATTTATATAGTTATGTAACGTTTTTTTTTTTTTTTTTTTTAAGAAAAAAAATTATTTTTCCCCTTCACTTAAGTAAGGATATTGAAAATTTTAATTATACAATGTTAGTTTTATGTATGGTTATAATTTTAAATATGATTATTATAATTTAGTATGTGTTGTGGCTCACCTTTCCTGGACATCCTACTTTACTGGGGCAGTAATTTTGGTCAATTAATATAGGATTTTGTACATTAATCATGTTACACTGTTGGAAGACAACATTCTTCACAAATCCATTGCTAGGCCTTGCCCAAGACTTGATCCTTACACCATTTTGGGTGCCAACAAATGTAACATCCTTAACGGTCACATTTTGTACGCCCGCCTCATTCAATTCTTTTGCTAAGCTCCCAATGCTTCACGCAAAAAAACACGTCAAATACATATTAGCACTTATTCGAACTTAAGTAAATTGGACAACACTTATAGCAATATGATGTAATATTCGTACACATATAATGGGTTAGAATCCTTGTAAATTACCTGATTCCGTGACCAGGACCACACAAGACATTCTCAATCCAAAGAGCTGATGTGCCGGCGCCCACCGACACACAATCATCACCGGTGCTTATCTTGGAGTTCAATATGGTTACACCATTTGAGCTTTGTACATGAATCCCGTCTGTGTTAGGGCTGTTATTAGGAGCAAGCACTTTCACACTTTGTACTTTCACATTATTGCAACCAATAAACGCAATGTGGAATAATTGACTGTTTAATGATGTCAACCCTCTTATAACAATATTATTGGAGTTTGAAAACGCCAAAGTCTGCAAAAGAACCACAATATGTAAATATTTATTAAGTCTTAAAACCTTTATTTTGGAGAAAAACAATGACAAATCATCTTACTGCAACGCATAGTACTTCATCTGCTTTATAATATTTTAACTATTTTTCGTTTTGATTTATTTAAAATATTCGTAACATTTTGACTTTATTCTGGTTTTGGCAAATCATAAACCTTTTACTACCTTACCCCTCTTACACCATAACATTTTTTCTTTTTAACTACTTTTTTCTTACATTCACATACATTTCTACACTCTCTCCTTTGATTTGTCTTAATTCATATGCAAATTGTAAATGTTAAAAACATTACGAAACATATCGAGTTAATCTAAAAAAACATTTCTAACAATTAAATTACTCAATAGCCCTTGAAATAAATTATTGTCTTCATGTAATATATAATGAAAACAATTGTTTAAACTTACTAGTCATTGACTATTTATATAGCAAAGAAAGACCAATTCATTAAGCTAGCTTACCGTTGCACCTCCTGGACAACCACCCTTTCCGGACATCTTGCAACTCCACAAATCAGCTCCTTTTCCATCAAACTTCCCACCAGTTATAGTAACCCCATTCACAAACTCAAATGATAGCCAAATCGCCGAGTCCTTAAGAACTTGATAATCAGATGGCGCGACTATACTTCCCTTAACATCGATATCTATAGTGGTACTTCTACACTTCCGTCCATCAAACTTAATAGCACTTTGAATCAAGTACCTCCCTTTAGGAACTAGGATTTTCAATTTTCCTAACGAATTACAAGCTTCATTCCATGCCTTAACAAAAGCCTTAGTTGCATCCGTTTTCCCATCGGATTTCGCTCCTAGGCTCTTCACATTGTACGTTGGTAATCCTAATATGAATGTAGGGAAAAAGATTATGAACACACAAAATTTCAACATTATTATGGTTAGCATTATGCAATAATATTGACTTTTGTATGTAGTTTGTGTTCTAGGTATTATTGTAAAAATGTTGTACGTTATATATGGAGTTGAATGGTGGAAAAGATGATTAAGTTAGTTAAAAATTATCTAGTATTTTATGTTAATTAGTTTCTTGTTACAACAAAAGCAAGTTAAGATCACAAGAAATTGTCTATAGATTTAACTGCCACAAACTAATTAAAAATAATTAAAGTAAGATACTATAATTAAGATGGAGTAACAAGATTAGTTTCCTTTGATTAGCAGAAAGTGAAAAAGTATTATGTGACATATTTAAATGTTAAGACGTAAGTATGTAACCACTGCATATATTAATGCAAAAGACTTGTCAAAAATGATAAGGCACCCTCACAACAAGCTCAAAACTATATAAAGAATAAGGGCATGTTCACATTTACTGAACTGAGCTGAACTAAACTGATTGGAACTGAACTGATTGGAGCTGATCTGAACTGATTGGAACTGAACTGAACTAATTGGAGCTAAACTGAACTGAACTGAACTGAATTAAACTAAAATGAGCTGAAATGAATATTTTATGAGAGAAGGAAATTAGGAGCTAAACTGAGCTAAACTGATTGGAGCTACTGAACAGAACTGAATTGAATTGAATTGATTGGAGCTGAATTGAACTGAACTGAAATTAAGCTGAAGTGAACATGCCTTAAGATTATTTTTCTAATGTGTGTCTATAATAATAACAATAATAAACAACATATGTATAGTAACAAGAATATTATAAAAAAAGTTATAATCTGTATATATTACGAGAGAGAGAATAAAAGTTAATATGCGCTCCATAATTATAATTCTGTAAGCTTTCATCTTTCCATTTTAATTATACCGCATGTACCCTTATTATTACAATAGGAGTTATTTATTTTGACAATATATCAACTGAAAAATAAAGTATAACATACGGAGTATGAAGTATGTTTTAATATGTGTCCATGGATACGTATTAGATAAAGAAGAATAACAATATTAATAACAATACTCCGTACTTAAAAGCGGAGAAGAAGGGATGAATCAAGAAACTAGGTGATGGATGAAAAGTTGACTTTTAACGTAGATGACAAGAAGAAGAAGATTTGAGATAACTCAGGTTAATTTTTATTTGGTTGTTACGTTGTTTAAAGTCAATGCACATGTTATGTATTAAAGATTATGCTTTGAGCTTACGTTTTGGTTCCTGCATATGACCAATTGGATTCACAATTTGTATTCTGTTAGCCTTTAATTTATCGGTTTATTTGTTACAGATTTGTTGAAATTATTCGGTTTTTATGCTTCTGCAATGAGCCAATGACATACGAATTATGTCATATTCTTTTATTTTTTTTATAATATAAGGTAAGAAAAAGAGAAAATATTAGGAAACCCACCTCACAAGAGGAATTCCTAATGCATTTGAAGAAAGGATAGGAATTAAAAAAGAATTGTATATACTTCGTATGTTGTTGCATGCCATTTACGGATTATTACATTGAAAAATTGTTACTTGTACTCCTATCATTTTTTTTTCTATAAGCAAGTGTGTAACAAGATATAGTACGACTATAGTACTATGAGTACAACCATTATAAATAAGTATACAACTTTTAGATGAAAACTTGTTGAGGAAAAAAAAATTACTCGTTGTATAAGGAAATTTATATACGTTTTATTTTTTGAGGGAATTTATAATTATTACTCTAAGTGATGACTATAAGTGAGAAAATTATTTTGGCACACCCTTAATTGATTTTGGCACACTCCTATGTGAGAGCATAGTTTTCTATGCTCTTCTCACATAAAAGTGTACCAAAATCAATAAAGGATGTGTCAAAATCAATTTCCCTATAAGTGGTATTTGAGGTCTAAAAAGACTAGAATAGAGTATGGAGTACTGAATTTAATATTTTATATTATATTCAAATTCAACTATCAATGCAAGTACTACCTCCGTTACAGATTATGTGCAACGATTAAGCATTTTCCCTCTCTGCTTTAAGTCAAATCATTGGACATAAGTTATTTCAATTAATACAATTATATACAAATATAAATACAATGAATTTTAATAATAATCTCATAAATGAGTGCATGTGCACTACACACTTTCTTGAACCGAGTTAACCCAACAAGCCAATGAGAATTAAGATTATTTTGTTGTCCTTTGTTAATTTCATAAATATGATATTATGTGACTGTCCAAATAATCAAGTGATTCTGGTATTCTTGTATTGATCCTAGCTAGGTTGGTTAGGTAGATAGTGTTTGTTAATTTTTTTGTCTGCTTGTAATCTCTGTCCTTTGTAGTTTTTACAGTTAACTTCGGTTTTCTATAAAGATTCACATGTACTCGTATATGAGTTGAGTCATTTTTTTTTATTTATTTTTTTTTTTTTTAAAAAAAAAGTTGAGTCATGACCTCCTACTCGTATTTGTCTCAAGATTACACAGAGAATTCTGTAGCTAAATTTTTCTACCATAAAATAAATATTCAACCAAAAAACCCGTAAAAGTTTAGCTCTAGTTACCCTCCTAATAACACCTTTCTAAAAACAATTGGGATATATATATATATAAGGGTCTTGCGGCTTCAAAAATTTCTTTATTCTACATTTTTTTTAATAGAAGTTCTTTATTCTACTTGCAACTTCATATTAGAGCTATTAATTAAAAGATAACGAGCCTTTTAGATGTTCATAGGCTCTGTGTAATCAAACCATCAAGAAAGATTTATCTTTTACTAGATCGAAAAAGAAAAAGAAAAAAATGTAAGAAGGATAATACAAGATTACCAAAAACATGTGAAGATTGTAAAAGTAAATACTACTTCCGTTACATATTATTTGCAACGATTTGACATAAAGTAGAGAGGAAAAAAATATAATCGTTGCACATAATATGTAACGGAGGTAGTACTACGTACATGAGATTGAAGTGATGTATTGACATCGCTCTCACCTCGTATCCCTGAAGTCTAAGGATCAAATCTCACAGGACTCATTTGAGAAATTTCCCTTATCTCCCTCCTCAAATGAGCCCAAGTTACATAAATACATGATATCAAATTATGGAAATTAGCACAGTGAGCATGGAGTGAGCATGGTACTCATGGGTGTAAAATATACAATTAACTTCATATCTTCGCATAATCTTCATGCTGTTTGTTTATACTTATTGTTAGCAATTGATTCTATTTACGTTAACTTTGGGCATTGCAGACGTCACAGCAGAATCCTATATACCTGTACAAAAGCTATATTTGTGTAATTACAGACCAATCTCTCAGAAACAAAACAGTAGTTTCGTCACATATCTGTAACTTTATCCAGCAGTTTTCTGAACTAATAAATTTGAAATTTCGCGATTAGAGAACTGAGAGACCTACTTTAGAGAGGAAAGGCTTCTGAACAAAAGAACTCCTAAACTTCCAAGAGCTACAGTTGCGACAACAGGGATGGCAATTGATACAGAATCAAATGTGCTGCCTGTTCTGTCATGGCGGGATTTCTCTCCAAAATACTCGTGAAGAAGGCTGCTCAGAGTATCTAACTGATGCATAATTTGGCGTTGCCCTCTTGACACAAGCATCACCTGTTAAAAAGAAAGCATTAAAAAAGAAAATTACATCAAAAAAGATTCTGGGTAACTCTTATGGCAGAGGTCTGGAGACAAATTAAGCTACCAAGTCATAATATGATGCAGATATTTCCAGGTGAATCAAAATGGAAGCCATTACTAAACTCCATTACAATGTGAAAATCTGATTCTGGTATTCTATTTTCAGTCAGTCTAAAACTGATTGTCTGAAATGTCCACTATACCTCAACGCCATTAATGATAATGGCTTATTTCAACCCAAAAACTTTGCAACGGTTCTGAATTTAAAAAAAGTCTAATGTGTTCAATGAGTTCTCATGACATGCTCTAAAGATATATAGCTGAGGCATGAAAACCAGAAAACCTTGCACTTTCCCACCACTCAATTACTATAATTACAATCTTAAAACTCCTTCGCCCAACATATAATAGTTACCAACACTACACATATGTCACTTTCCAAATTATATCCTCCCTCGTGTCTTGAGCTCTTTGCAAAATCCCCTGCCTTAGAATGGGTTGCTTTTGACAAAGATAGCAAGACATCAAACATGCGGTGCAAAGACTGTTGGCACCTATCCAGAAGCAATTGAAGAATGTAGGTCTCTTAGTAATATATAGGAGTAATTAATCACAAAAATTTTCCAGAAATAACATTTCATAGTGCAGAAGCTGCCAGGACTTCATTGAAGAATTTCACCAATAATAAACATCTGTACCTTCAGACTTGAGCAAGCTCTAAAAAAGATAATTTCTTAGATTCTGGTGACTTGAACAATGTGAAGTATACATCAAACCTTAATTACAAGTGGATTAACCATGTGACTCTTTAGCAGACGGAGGGACTTATAACACAAGACAGCAAGTAACTTCAACGAAAATACTGAGATTATAAGAGGGTAAAAAAAATCAAACGCAATACCTCTTCAATAACTTGAGAATCCTTGGCCAATTGGGAAGATGAGGAATGAGGTAATGGTCCAGCAATCATTGGACCATTGTTTAATCCACCAGCCATAAGAAGTTGAGGTGTAGAGCCGTTACAGGCTTCAGACTGTAGAGCCAAGTTTTGTTGACTAGCAGATACCTTCCCAAGGGAAAAATTTGTGTTCAGTGCTTCGATACTAGATTTTAGCTCATCCATTCTCTCATTCAGCGTGGATATCTGCTCTGAGAGATGAGTCACAGCTCCCTGATTGGAAACAACCCATAAACTCATGGAATTAATGTAATGACTTAAGTCTTTAGCAATTTTAAAAGCATAGAAAGCACACAATCAGACAGTTCTTATGATATTAATGATTACTCTCAATGATGATGAGTTCATTAAAGCACAAGCCTAAAGGTAAAGTGGAAAAATAAGCAAACAAATCTGTAAAAGCTTTCTTTTCGTTCCTCCATCATATATATGTAATTTAAACAGCTAGTCAAAGACATTACTTTATGATATATAGTGCATTAAAGTTATTAGTTATACTAACTTGGTTTGCAACGCCAGCGGGTGACTGGGGGACATTTCCATTAAAACTTCTTTCAGCCACATTGAGCCTTGTCATTTTGGACAAATGCTTCTCTCGGTGTGTTGAAAATGAACGTGAAACAGTCCTGTCAAATTATAACAAGAGATGTTTCCCATAAGCCCCAAAAAACAAAGAAAAACAAAGAAAATGAAAAGACAGATGTGATAGAACCTTGACTTGTGATGGGATGGACTATTAGATTCATTCAGATATTTGACCTTCCAGTCAGCAGAAGCTCGAGAAAGTGCCTCTTTAGGACTAGAAGCTACTTCATCGTCTATGCTGAGCCTTGTCTTCAAATCATCTGGCAAAGTCTGTAGATAATTGGTTGTGTTAAGTAGAGAAATACAAGTTCAAGCAATAAAACATACGAAGTAAGTTATAAGAAGTAATACCATGACATCATTTACAAGTTTCTCCAGCTGGATTTGTTCAATGTAAGTACGTGAGACATACGAACCATCCAAACCCAGCTGCTCCGCTACAAACTTAATATACGAACGATCTTTTCCTTGAACCTTCAAAAAAAATCAAGTTCTGAAAACACAACTAGAAGCCCCCAAATCAACTAAAAGGCACATGTGCATTGTGCATGGATCTTTGTCTCACGACATTTTACCACTCGGGTTAAGTAACTAAAGAAAGTAAAGATAACATCGCATTGTAATATCAAAAGTTTTTGACTTCTAATTATGAAATTTATTAGCAGGCCATTCATCCATTAATAACTGAAAGTACACAACAGAAAAATGGAAGCAAAAGAGGATAT
The DNA here is from genome assembly GCF_001683475.1 of Chenopodium quinoa. Classification (NCBI taxonomy): domain Eukaryota; kingdom Viridiplantae; phylum Streptophyta; class Magnoliopsida; order Caryophyllales; family Amaranthaceae; genus Chenopodium; species Chenopodium quinoa. Next base: position 1,400,279 of record NW_018743391.1, on the reverse strand, counting down.
ACTAGCAAGAAAGTTTATTTACGAGTTCACATATTTATATGATATGTCCCCCTAAAATATTATCACTCCCTCCCATCCTACATTTAAGGGTTTCTCTCTCTTTTTTTTTTTTTTTTGGTAGACAAGACGTCCTATATTTAAGTTAACAGAAGAAGATGGCACCAAAATGGGGCAAGTTTTATTTAAAGTAGAGAGAAAATTTTAATTGATTAGGGTATGCTAACTTATAAAGTTGGACGGCAATAAATAGTATGTGATGAAGGGACTAAGGGCTTGTTCTCTTACGTTGAAATTCAGTTCAGTTCAGTTCAGCTCAGCTCAGTTCAGCTCAGCTCAGCTCCTAATTTCCTTCTCTTATAAAATATTAAGTTCAGTTCAGTTCAGTCAGAACAGGCCCTAAGACATTGTAAATTTGTAATTGGATCTCTCTTGAATCTTGATAGTCGATACGCATAATTATACTGTTATTAGGTATTTTTGTATGATCATGCTAAATCCTTTATTATGCAGCAATGGGATGATTTAAATATTATATCCATACACATGAGCATTAAAATTATAGCAAATGAAAGGATAGCTAGAATGGTAATACCTGGATGTACTTGCGGTTTAGCTGTTCTAGCCAATCAATTTTCACAATAACCTTATCATCAGAGAAAACATGGCTTCTTCTTTTCAGGATAGCCGCAATAGTATAACCCAAAGCCATCAAACCACCAAGAAGACGGACACTGACTTCAAAACTGATTCTTGGCGATATTATGAAGGGAGTGTCCGTAACCCATTCCTGAAATCAGCAAGTAGAACTACTTGAACAAGAGGCTCATCTTCACATGCAAACCTCCTACACTACAAAAATTCCCATAACAGATACAAATAGGTATAGTCATAGTTATCTACCAGCAAGTATTATAATCATTAATTATATTCACATGTAAGGTTGTGCAAATCATATCCTAATTGCTTCTAAGAATCTACTCCTAGCCATTGTTTATGGTGCACATTGAATTTTTAAGTGGCCCATAAAATAAAAGGTCACTTTTGGTTCTTTACTTCTTTGTGTTGTTATAGAAACTACAACTTATGGCAACTAGCTTCATCACAGCAGAAAATTCCAGAACATGGCCTTAGAATGCAAAGATCAACTCAACTAGGATAACTGGTTTTGGGTTAATAGTAGTAAAGATTAACAAAACACACACACACAGCTATTGTTTATGGTGCGCATCTAATTCTCAAGTGAAGGTCAGTAATAAAGATTAACTGATTATACACACACACACACACACACGCACACACACACACACGCACACGCGCACACACACACACACACATGACCAAACATACACGCGCGACCAATTTTCACTTAACTATGATTTTTTGTTAGATTTGTCATAGTAAGCCTTAAACTCACATCACAGTCAGGGCTCTCAGGAGACATGTAGAGAAAATGCATCTGAAATGAATTTAACAGTAGTCAAAAGACAAGAAAGTGAGTAAAAGAAGGCCCAAAACCTCAAACATGAGATTATATTTTCCATCCCTGTTCCTCATTCTCAGGTATGACTGGCAAGCTTCAGGATCTTCACCAGGTGGTAGAAGGTAAATATCATACGTTTCCTCCTTATTTTCCTTGTGTTCCTCTGACACACTGATTTGATTTGCTCTTCCTCCACAATCTTTGTTGACTACAACAAGAGAAGTCTCTCAGTACTAAAGATAAAGATGAAACATCAATGTAATGTATTTAAAAATAATCAACATGGTAACTGGACAAAAACAGAAGCGAAAAACGAGCAGTCAACCTTCAAAATATATGTGGGGTTCTGAAAGCCAGTAAAAGGATTAAATTTGTTCACAATCTTGATATGAGCTGTTCGAGGATCGGGCTCAATAAACGCCTTATACATAGGATACACCTGCCATAGTGAACCACGATCAACATTCACAGTACATAAAAATGTTTCAAAACAAATATGTAGTATTACACAAAAACTTTAATATCAAACAAAAGGAACAATAACAAACTGTTTCAGAGATCTGATGAATTATTTCTTCAGGATCCTGCCCAGCACGCTGGATGTCCCGTAAAACACGTTTCACTAAGTCAAAATGTACTCCGCCAGTAATAGACACACGAAGATCCAGGAAAGGCCTCAACTTCTCACTTAATGCATAAATACCCTCGATTATTACTATACGAGAGCTGGGTACTTCAACTGTTCTGCAAAATGACCAAATGTTAAGCAAAGAGACCTTGAAGAAAAAGTAATTTATAAATCATGACAAATCTAATCAGTGCAAGTTGCCAAAAATTATGATTTGACAGTTTTCACTATACAAATCCCAGAAATAATAAGCCAAAGTAAGAGAAGGAATGAAGCCAAAATCTGAATCATGCAGTACTTCACTTTGTTAGGTTTTTAAGTTATTATTATTATAAGATAAGATGAAGGAAGATGTCAAAATGAGCTTTGCAAAAATTAAAACTGGAACAGAAACAGAGCTTTGAAAATACCTCTAGACGTGTGACAGTGCTTACAGAGAAATGCCTAAATAGGCCCTACAGTTTTCTCAGTGATATTCTTAAGTTTGCTAGGATACCACCAGTATAATAGATGCTCGGCATATTGATCCACAGGATGATCTCTTAAGTTATAATTATAGAGGTAGCACACAACTCACTCTCACAAACCATACAAACATAGGAATGGATAATTGAGATGAGAATGAGGGGACACATTTATCTCAGCACCTTACATAGTGCTACAGAATCAAACTAAACATCTATCTCTATACTGAAAAGGCTTATTATGGAGCACTTAGACTTTATTGAGGTATTCCCAGGCTAGACAGAATGCGAAGTCAGGATATCGAATAACTCTTTTGGTGCCAGGTTACATCAAAAAAAACATTGTGTTCTTGCAACCTTTCCTATCTTCTACAATTTTAAGAAAGATTCTTTCCATCAGTCTTTTGATGAAATTTAAGCACGTGTACAAATATTTATGTTCCATACATATTTACCCCAAAATATTTCATACATCTAAACCTTCCAAGACTTTTCATGTAGTTTGCAAGGAATATTGTGCAATGCCCTAAAGTAGAAGCGTATTGTTGTGTCCCCCAAAAAGGTCATAATTGACACAACAAAGATCTATAAAAGTTTGATGCAGAATAGCTCCTTGCAAAATGTCAGTTCAGTGAGCCAAGAAACTGATGCGTCACAGCCAATGGCCTAATAATTGCACATGACATATGGTTACTATTGCTCTTAACTTTGTGTATGCAAAATTTGAACATTCTCTTAGCTGCAGAGCTTTAATGTTAACACAAAGAAGGACCATGCATATCTGTTGTAGAATACAGCAGCTATGAGAAATATATGTGACAGGCTTCCTCATCTTTCAACTTTCAATCTAATCAAATGGAAGTTGGCTATATAGTAGAAAAGTTAGCAGAGAAGAAAATAACAAGATGCCAACCTGTAGCCCGTGCGAGAGCTAGACTTGAAATCATATATTGGAACCTCAATAGGCTGTCCTGCTCTCAGATCTTATATATTTTGAAGCAGTGTGTCATAATCTGTCAACCGTGGATCTGGTTCAGGATAGAAATATTGTTAGCACCAGATTTCATATTTATAAGTGAGAAGTATCAAGATTTACTAAAGATGAAATTTTATCACAAAATACCCACAGCCAGGGAAACAAGTGTAGCAAAAGAAATACTCTCCTCCCCCCCCCCCCAACTTTAACAAATAACACAAAATATTCCAGAGCGTTGCCATAGGTTCAACTTTTAATTTTACTTCGTACACACACACACAGCGAATTGACTACTGAGAAATTAAAGTTTCGTCTTGATAATAAGCGTGCAAGTCCACAAGACCTATTTGTGCTCCAAGGTCCAAGATAATTATGCATAGGATTAAATGTTATGAAATTTGTGACGAGACATCAAAAAACGGATGATAAATGCAAGAGCCATACTGAAACTTTTTGTTCACTAGAATTTCTTTTTGTTCCCCATAGATGCTCGACGCATATATATACGAACGGCATGAAAGTATAGCTTTCAAAAGCAGTGAAAATCTCCAAAAGAAGCCAAGTTTAATACTCTAAACGTGTCAGAAATATGCATTGTGTATATAATTTTAATAAATCCTTGCTCTCGAGTAGAATATAACAGTGCACATGAAAATTATTTTATTAGCCAAAATGGAGTGCTTAAAAATCAGATGAAGAGAGGATAGATTTGAGGCCCAACCATCAAAATTCCCATCAATGATTCGGCTGGAGTCATTATAGTTGTCCATTGATATAACAGCAATACTAGGCATAAAGTTGAGCGTCTTTTCAGTGAACACAGTCTTCCCTGCACCTGAAGGACCAGCAACTCCAACTAATATTATTCCTTCATTATTCTGGGCTAACAACTGACAAGCACGGATCACAACAAAAAATCCCTTCTCAAATTTTAAATGGGCGTCAATTGGGACAATCTCATAGCGATCGGAGTCCTTTCTCTTCACTAACTGGACTTGATCCCTCAAGAGGTTAGACCGCGGCCGGGGTGATTCAAACCCATTTGCAGCATTTTCACCCATATAGGCTGTGAACAAACTGCAAAAATCATAGAGATTAGAATGGCAATGAAATTCATTGCAATTCTCTTAGTCAACTTAATGCCTCCCAAAAATTTAAGTAATTAAAAACTTCTGTCAGAATTGAGTTCATATGCCCCCACCTTCTATCTAGTCAGTACCAACAAAGTTCATATATAAATTCATCTTTAAATATCAATTAAGAAAGCTACGAAGAATTTGTGATCAAATTTCAAATTGCAAGATATTATATAGCAATATAATGGACGATGACACTGCATGTTTTAGTATTACAATTTTACAATTTAGAAGCTCTTCTGAGTTAGAATCAATAAATAGAAGCATCATATTATATCTCCTGGAAGTTACACTATAACGCATTTTGCAAGAATACCATTCATTCAAACAGTCTACACGAAATCAAAAGGTCTCCTAGTGAACAGATTGAACACATCAGCCGCCCACCCCTCAACCAAAAAAAAAAAAAGATTTTCTACATATTGCTCCCACATTTTTTAGTTTTCTAGTAGGACTTCCCTTTGTTGGTACACTCTAAAATCCATACAATCCCCTGAAAATCGAACTACAGTAAAACAATCAAGTTTTGTCTCTACACTAGCCATTACAGCTAGACAACAATGCTCCATGAGTCGTCCATGGCATCGAAATTTAACTCGATTTTTTTTTTTTATTACCTTATATTCAAATTTTTCACTCCAATCCCCCTTTACTGGTGTAGCCCTTCAACCTCTATTCTAAGTTTATCCACTCCTTTCCCCTAAAGTCTCCTCCCCTAGCAACTCTCCTCTCTCTCATCTACACTTATTCGTCTCCTTCTGCCGTGAATTCTGCCCTATCTCATCTAATCCCATAACCCTCTTCCTCGTTTTTCATATCCCCTCTTTATCTTTATCCCTCATTCTATAGATGATCTCAATCATTTGAATTTCAAGATTTCCCCCAACTTTTCGCCTCATAACACAGCTTAAGCAAGGTTTAATTACTTTAATAAACAAGAAGCAACATAATTTAATCTAATTCAATCCAGTACTCATACAATTCCCATAAAAAAGAAACAAATAACCCCAACAGAATTAAAATTCAGATAACAAAAACCATTAACAAGTACCCAGTAATCTTAATAATGAAATAATCGCAACTTTATGATATAAAAATCAAAATAAGCAATGAAAAATGAAATGAATTGCAGGACACTGGACACCACAAACTTAGAACACACCCAGAAAGCAAAACACTTAAATAAAGAAAATGATCGTAAACACCCAAAAAAATCAAACATGTAAAGATTATTGAATTGGGGTTGTGATCATCAGCATACCTGGGAATTAATTTGTAGCTTGGAATTAAGAAGAAGATGATTGAATTAAAGAAATTGTGCGTGAAGGGAGTTGACAATTTGTTGGGGTTAATAAAGATGTTCTAGATTATGAATAATCGTCCACTACACAAGTCAATAGTGGTCTACGTGATTCAGACCTTCAGTGGTGCTGGACCCAAACAATATAAGATACTCCATCATATACCTCGGCCATCCTAATTTTTTATTTTTTTTTAACAAATCAATTCATTAATAAAAAGTCATCTGACATCTACAAATGAAATTTAATCTAATATATTTGAATATAAAGGGTCATTTTTTTAGGCTATTTGACATACCAGAAAATAAATTTTAGTCAAAATTTTAAATTAAAGAAATCTAAGAGGTTAGGTTCCAGCCAAAAAAAAATGTAAGATTTCCTCAAAAAAAAAAAAAAGTAAGAGGTTAAGAGATCACAAGAAAAATATACAAAAATTAAGACAAGGATTTCCATGTCACTATATATAATTTTTTTTTTTAAAGAAACTAATAAATTGAAAATTATGAAAACCACATTCAATTAAAATTAAAAAAGTATTCAATTTTATTTGGATTAGATTGAAACATATGGAAATTGGTTATAATATAACATACATCATATATTTAATAAAAATAATAAAAAAAAACTAATAAACTTAAAAATGATATTCACATTTAATTAGTAATCTGTTTAAAAAATGGATTAGATGAAGAAAATAATGAAATACGAGAAGTGTTTAATAAAAATAAACTAATTAAAAAAACCATGTTCAATTAAAAAGAATATATTAGTTTTGGATTAGATACAAAAATAAATAAAAAACCTTTGAAAATCCTTTTCTCTTAATTTATCATCTCTAATGTTAAAACTTTATGATCACTTTAAATTTAACAATTTTCAATCCTATATAAACTCATCTAATGTCGATCCCACACTAATAAACGTTAACTTTCATAGGCAAAGAAACTTTTTTTAAAAGTTGAACATCATGTGATCATGTCATTCCTTTTTATCGTGTTAAATTATGTGAGAGTTTTTAAATTATTTACTAAAAATATTATAATACTAATCACGATTTAGGATTTAATTATTTGAGGATTTGATTTTATGTTCCACATAGGTTACAAAAATACTAATCATGATTTACTATTTTAATTATTTGTTAAAAAAATATCTTAATAATGTCGCATTATAAATTACATAAAATTTCAATCAATTTTTATACAAAAATTATCTTTTTTTAAAAAAATAATTTTAAAAATACCGTACATCGCACAAGCTTACATCTAGTATTGTAATTTTTAGAATTAACAATTAAATGTACTTTGTATGTTAAAAACCCTTGACGTCAAATCAATTTTTGTTGATGTCCAGTTTAAAATATGAAACGTGTTGTTGTTTTATGTTAGCTTTTGCAAGCTCTACATTACATGAATAAAAATTCAAGTTTATCATGAGGTGACGGATATATAATGATAAAGAAAAAAAAAGATTTATATACCATTAAGGTCCTCTACTGAACTGAATTGAATATTTATGAGAGAAGGAAATTAAAAACCGGATTGAACTGATTGGAACTGAATTGAATATTTTATGAGAGAATGAAATTAAGAACTGAACTGAACTGATTGGAACTGAACTTAAATGAAAATAATTTGAAGAGAACATGCCCTAACACCATCAAGATTCCACATAAGGTCTGTTTTGATTGACTGAACTGAGCTGAACTGAATATTTAATGCGATAAGGAAATTAAGAATTGAATTGAATATTTTATGTAAGAAGAAATTAAGAATTGGATTGAACTGAGCTGAACCTGAAAATAATTTGAAGAGAACATGCCCTTACTCATTTTCCCCTCAAATTACTACTTTGTCGATAATTAGAGCACATGACCATCTTTGATAATAAGCTACAAATATGAAAAACTAAGCAACGTAACTTGTTTGAGGATGGTAGCTTAATCAAGCTCTATCTATGGTTTCATTCCAATGGTAAGCTACATGCTTGCAATTTTATTTAATTTATAATCAGCAAGTCTCTTTTGTATATCACTAGGTTAGATCATGTGCCATGCACCGTGATTGTCATAGATTATTGATAGACTAATATTATAATCATAAATTAGTCGAGGAATAATAAAAGTATGTGATATGTTAAATTTTAAATGTAGATTCTAATACACAATTAAAATAAAAGTAGGCAAAACATCACAGCAATTTTTTTTGGTTGTAAAACAGATCACAAAATATTTTTAAGAATATATTTTTTGGTTTATAATTGTCAATTTTTTGTTTAGAAAGATTTGTGAAATCTTTTTATTTTAAATATACTACATTAATATGAAATGTGTGCAACAAATAATATTATTTTTTAAATTGATTTATTTCCTTAATTAATAGTTTTTTATATAAAAAAAATAATAACTAAGGACACACCAGGAGATGACACATGTCACTGCTGGTGTGTCTTTTAGTATATATATAGTAAGTAAGTATATTGATTGGAGATCTCATATACTCCTTTGAATTTTAATATTCATCACTTTCTATAAAAGAAAAGTTTTGAGTTAGATGTATCACCTTTTCTTTTAGTCAATAATAGAAGTATTTCTCTATCTCGTAGTCTCTACATGCGCCTAAACTTGTCAATTTAGGTCAACGGGTTGGATACTGGTCAAAAATAAGAGAGGTGAGGTTTATATTTCGTTTAAAATCATTATAAAGCCCAGCCCGCTTGGGTGATGGTATTAAGACGCAGCCCAGTTATTTATTAAACGGATCTGACCCATTTATAATTGGGGCAGGTTAGGGCTTTTAATAACGGGTCTCCTCTCTCTCTTTCTCTTTCTCTCTCTCAGTCTCTCCATTGAAGCGCACTCAACCTCGCATATTCGCACTTTGACGTTCTCCATTACAAACTATTCGTTCTAAGCAGCTTCTAAGGTAAATTGTTGTTCTTTTAGTAATCATCTTATCAATTTCACAATCTAGGGTTTTGTTTTACTCTATTGTTGATTCAATTGTTAGTTTAGTCAATCTAGGGTTCTTAAAAGGTAGATTTTTTAACTATTTTTGTTTATAATTTCTCAATTTATGAAATACTATAACAATCCAATTTGCTGCTTTGGGCAATTTACGTTGATATTCATAAGCGAGAAGAATTTATACCAAGTATTATTTTTGTACCCTAATTTGATAAAATGAGTCTAATTTGTTTGCTAATTTGTTAATTTTGTAGTTAAAAATATGAGGCCAATTTTGATGAAGGGCCATGAAAGGCCTCTAACATTCTTGAAGTACAATCGAGACGGTGACCTTCTCTTTTCATGCGCAAAGGACCATAATCCTACGGTATGGTTCGCCGACAATGGTGAACGGCTCGGTACCTATCGGGGACACAATGGCGCGGTCTGGTCCTGCGACATCTCTTGTATTGCTCTATAACTTTTCTGTCTAAATTCTTTTACTTTTGAGCTCAAATAGTGTTTATTTGACTGAATTGTATTGGTTTTTTTGTTTGATTAATAATTAGGGTATGTTGATGCTGTGTATGTTAAAAATAAGGTCACGGCTATTCTGGTTTTGTTGATCATTGATACATTTGTGTATAGTGAAAGCAGCCGCCTTTGGGCGATTAAGATATAAAGATAGAATATTTTTAGCATATTGATAGTTTTGTAACTTTCGTTATGAAGTTGGTATTGGGGTGATTTGGATGATTGTTATTATGTAGGTAACGTTAAGTTTGTTAATACTACATGGAAGTTTAGAGAAGGATATGGTTGATGGCGATGTTTGCTGGAGAGTCCAGAGAAGACAAAGGAAGATAAGTGGTATAGGGAGGATTCGAGAAAGGTTCTGATTTTTTCTCTTTTAAAGTGGTATAGAGGAGAGTCCAGAGAAGACAAAGGAAGATAAGGGGTATAGGAAGAGGATTCGATGAAGGTTCTGATTTGTTCTCTTTTAAAGTGTTACAGAGAGCTGTTCTGCATTTAACATGTGTCTCGCAGTTGAAACTTGTTTTATTCACTGCATTATTGCAAGTTTGCTACTGGATAAATTCAATTTGTTGTAAATTCTGAATTATCTCAAGTTTGGTTTAACCCTGGTAACTTTAGGTTCTTTGAAGTTGTATTTGTTCTGAGATAAGTATCATGGATGAACATTTGAGAAAAAGTTTATGATCTTTTTTTTTTTTTTGGGAAGGCCTTTCCTTCGAAAGTTTTTTGAATTTGGGGTAGTTGTATATGGACTGTAGTGCAGAGAAAGAATTCCATGCGGAAAAGAGGATGAAGATAGGGGATGAAGTGTATTTATAAATGAGGAGGAGGGGGGTGGTTTGTGATTTCTTTAATGTTGGTTAATTGCCGAGTTGGAAGGAGGAATTTGGAGTGGGTTGTATAGGAATTTTTCATTTAAACCTTATAATAATTCTGTTTCATAGATATGACATTATTATAGATTTCCCTTTTTAGGTTATTGTTAAACTTCGTATTGTCTTGGTATAACTGAAACTTGGGGCTGTTTACTGAATGTTGAGCAAACTTCCAATGATCCTAAATCTTTCTTTAAAGAGCTATTATAAAATGTGGATTTGATTTCATTATGAATATATCTAAAGTACCTACACTTGTTTAAAATTATGAATTTGTGCCCTAAACTGATGACTTCTCTTCTTTCAGGGGATTCTTCCCGCCTAATTACCGGAAGTGCAGACCAGACTGTAAAGCTCTGGGATGTCAAAAAGGGAGAGGAATTGCATACTTTCAAGTTTGACTCTCCTGCGAGGTCAGTGGACTTTTCAATTGGTGATAAATTAGTCGTTATCACTACTGACCCTTTCATGGAGAAGACATCTGCGATTCATGTATATCGCATTGCAGAAGACGATGATGAACGTAAGTCTGTCTTTATGTTTTTGATTTTCTGGACTTCTTGGCCATCACTTCTGGCTTAGCAATGTTTTTTGTTGTGTTTATTTTTAACTACCATTTATTTCACTCGCAAGCTTTATTTTGTATACTGTTTGTCTGAAACTCTGAACCCATTCCACCCTTCTTTGGAAAGAAAGAAACTAAGGTTGTGTTTGGAAGCAATTTTATTCGTAGATTTTCAAGTTTTAGGGGCTGGTATTGTAGAGTTGGAGGTACCTTCTACAAACAGTGCTTTGGAATAGTTAGAATTTGTAGCTTTAAAGCTTTGAATTGGTAGATGTTGCTTTTAGAGGTAGAAATTAGTGTTTCTTTTTCTTTTTTCTTTTTTGTTTATTCCTAACAATTGGGAATCTAATTTTACCCGACACTTATTTTTGAGCTGTTGATCTAACATCTCAACATCTTACATCTACTTTTGCATTTAATACATCTAATTGCTAGTAACAACTACTACTTTTAAGAATGTTAATAGGACTTAGGCGTCTTTTGTTTATGAGATATGTAATCTTGGCAGATGATGCTTTGGGGGCATTATCTACTTTTAGCAAGCATGTAATTATTTTTTGATTTACATTTTTTTATTTAGGAGGTTTGGGATACTTTTTTTTAGCTGAACAGAATTATCTTCACATTGAATGGTACTTAGATTTTTTTAATAACTTAGATTAGCTCAACTTGTCAAGCTGAAGTCTCGGAACTAATGTACAAACAAGCCCCCAAATGTTTTGCAGTCCTTCAGTTGTTGCTAAGTTTTGCCCTATATTGTGCGGTCTTAAATTCACTAAGGATAAATGCAACTTTCAATCTGTAATTTATGTGACTACTGATACTTGAAGGAATTTAGGAGTTACAATATATCATCCTGATATGCTTAATTGAACTTGGATATGAGACAATGCACAAATTTCATGCTCTTTCTTTCTTGCTGGCATGCGAGATTGTTGTTCTGCAATTTATGTTTGATTTTATTTCTCCACTTGCTATCTGGAATACACTATGGAATCGTTGTATTTCATCACACATTTAGCGATGTCTTTTGCATGTAGGTCACATTTGTTTTCTTCACTATCAAAAGGTTGATATAGGATATCTTGTGGCCTCACATTGTACGATGCACCCTGTTCCCATTTCAGATGATCATGTTTGCTTACTATGTAGAGAATGTGAGAGGCAGCCTTTTTTTTATAAGCAACATGTAGGCTTTCTGTTTTTCAGTAAACATTACTTCTCATATCATGTGAGGAATTCATTAAATAGGCTTAGCCTTGTGGGCTCGTCACCCCACACCTTCTCTTATTTTGTAGGCTTTTGGTTTTTGCTTCTTTATCTATATCTTATTTGTGTGCGTATAATCACACTTTTAATCCCCTCACTTTATTTCTCGATATCTGCTTCTGAAGATGACATCATTGTTCATTTTGATTTGCAGAGAGTGATGAAGCTGTTCTTGTTATGAGGGGCCCAAATGGAAGAATTAATAGAGCTGTTTGGGGGCCTCTGAACAAGACTATTATTAGCTGTGGTGAGGATGCTATCATTCGCGTATGGGATCCTACGGTAAGTAGCAGTACCAATTATATCATTTCATTTTGTTGTAGTTTGTTATATACTTGTATACAGATAGCCTAGAGTCTTGGAATTTCATGAAAAAACAGTGCACTTTTTAATCCTGTTATATGTTTTACATATGTTTGGGGTTCTTTTTTCTGCTTTTGCCATGTTTGGTGGTTTAATTTTAATACTTCAATTTGCAGACAGGCGAAGAGATAATGTCAACAAAGGACCATGAAAATGGTCACAAAAAACCAATAACATCACTTTGTCTATCTGCAGACAAGTCACATTTCCTCACTGGTTCGCTGGATAAATCAGCTAAGGTTGTATAATTATTAAATTAGTAGGTAGTGTTGATTTGTGGTTCCTTTTGTACTAACATGATTTTTTTTCTTTCTTCAGCTCTGGGACACAAGAACTTTAACACTTATCAAAACCTACGGTACAGAACAACCTGTGAATGCTGTTACCATGTCTCCCCTTCTGGACCACGTATGTTACTTGATTTTTAATTTTAATTTTACTTTTTTTTTTTTACTTTTTTTTTTTTTTTAATTTGTTGTTGCCAGTTTTACTTGCTGTGTGGTTTCTATATCTGTGCTGCTCCAGTTTTCCCATGGAAATTTTCCTTTGGTAACAAATTTGGTATTTGAATTTTTTTCACTATAGGCTGTTTGATGAGTTTTAAGCTCAACTGGATCAACATCTATGTCTCTTTCATCTTGTATATCCCCAAACCAATAATTCAACTGTCATCACGAATCATGATTAGTGAGAGATTTGTGTGTGATATCAAGGGTAGGATAACATAATGTGTTTGATGTATTTAGTTTTTGTTGTGATGGGACATATTTAAGTGACTCAGTTATGTGCAATTATTATTTATTGTGAAGTGGTATACAGATTATGAGTGCTTATATCTGACTTTAGTTATCCTGCTTGAGGTTAAAACCTTTTTAGAAGAGGTATTAGGGGTGATGATGATAATAAAGGATACCTCTAATTGTGCATGTGGTGCAGCAGAGCTTTATGTCTGTGTATTCTGTAATATTCTCATATATTCCTATTGTTAGGCTACTTCACATTGTTTGAACTGTGCTGTTTTCTATAGGTTGTGCTCGGAGGTGGTCAGGAGGCATCACATGTGACAACTACAGATCATCGTGCAGGAAAGTTTGAGGCAAAATTCTATGATAAGGTAAATTACAAAAATAATTTTATGTGAATGAAATATTGATTTTGCTATTAGTATGAATGGGTAAATATGGGACTGAAAGGACTTATCAGCTTACTCAATTGCATTCTGTCCATAAATAGTATAAACTTAATTCGTAAAGACTTGTTCCATTTTTATGTCGATTTCTTCATGTAATGCATAACTGGTCAAAGAAAGAGCATGTAATCTCCCCAATGCTCATGGCTGTGGTATAAATATGCTTTATTTTACATATTTTTCCATAGTCAATCAAGATTACATGATATATTAGTATGTTATCAGCTTAAGCATTGCACTTCATATATATTTGAAATGGCACCTAACACCTCTCAGTAGACTTGTAGCAAACACATGTCAAGGCTTTTGCAAAACAAACACCTAAGTTTTCTATTATAGAGCTTTTTTTGCATAGTAAATTTAGCAATGCACATCATATTTCTTTTGAACTGGTATCCAACACCTCTCAGCAGACTTGTAGCAAACATGTCTCAAGGCTTTTTGCAAACCAAAAACTTGAACACCTAACTTCTCTATTTTAGAGGTTTTTTTTTCCTAGTAAATTTAGCAATTACTTTATGGTATTGGTTGCAAAGAAAAAAATCAATATTCACTGTAACTTGCTGAATTTAAGAATTTCCTTAGTTATTAATTTGTATTATTTTGATTATAGATCCTCACGGCAGAAATTGGAGGTGTTAAGGGGCATTTCGGGCCTATAAATGCCTTGGCGTTCAATCCTGATGGTAAAAGGTAAATAATCTCGCTAGATTACATCCATATTTAGTGCTTTTTATTCACCAGTTTTTCTTTATCCTTTGGAAGTTATCATAAGGGTTCATGGAAGATTTTCTAAAGTATTTCTGTTGTGTTATGCAGCTTTGCAAGTGGAGGTGAAGATGGTTATGTGAGGTTACACCACTTTGACCCGGATTATTTCCATATCAAGCTCTAAATATCTTGAATTAGCCTTTTTACCAAGTGTAGTTTGCAACGAAACAAGAAAATTTTCCCGAGTAATTATGAAGACACTGCTACTGTTTTTCGTAGAATAGCCTATACAGTAGCTTATAGCGCTAATGCTGTCCAGAAGCAGCTTATTGTATCTTAGCCTGGTTTGAGCTGACCTTTGTTTGCTTCATGTGGCTTTGTTCTACTGGTGTTCTTCTGTCTTTTGGTAATAAATCTTGTTTTAATTGCCCAAAAATTAGTCCTTTTTATTTTTGGTTCACTATAAGATTAGTCTGTACTCTGTAGGCTTTCTTCTATTAAGTCGCAAAAACAGCCTTGTACTATTATTTATTACGGAGTTGTATTGTTACTATAAATTCACTGGTCTTCAGCAATACAAGTTTTTGGTTGTATCAGTTTTCAATGTTCTCTTCTTGCCTTCTACTCCTCCATATAGCATTGGTAAACCAATCTTATAGAACTACTTAACTTTTACATATTGCATTAATATAGCCTATGGACTCAAATTTTACCTACTAATTCCACAAATTCTCTTTCCCCTTATCACATTAGCAAGATCTTAATATAAAAAGTTCACACTTAATGTTCAGATGTGAAGACACTGGTATTATTCGTTGGCCTCTTACTTTAATTTTCAAATGACAAAGCCTTGGTTTCAAAATGATTCAGAGTATCATAGTAGGACACAGTCCATGTCGAAGTGTCCGAATAAATAAAAAATAACTGACATGATATTTAGGTGTCTCACCCTATCATAGTAGGACAGTGTGAAGTGTCCATATATCGTAGGTGATATGTATGTTAGTCAGTCAAAGGAATCGTGTAATTACTTGGATTATTTGGCCATGCACGATGCATAAGTATTTAACCCTAGTGTTGTACCTACACCCAAGTAGTTTCTCCCACCCTCACTCATCATTCTACCGGCAAAACCTTCCGATCTCTCTGATTTTTAAGGTTAGTAATCTCCTTTTCCCTTTAATTTCTCATATTTGAAGTCATTTTATTTGTTCTTGTAATTCATACGCTGATTTCAATTTTCGTATGTGTTCTACTCATTATTTCTGATTATGGGGTTTATGAGTTTTGTATGGGTAATTAATTATTAGGTAAATATTATTAGCAATTATATCTAACTTGGATTTATTTATCGTTCTTCATGCTGTGAATGTATGTTTAGTTTCTATCTTAGTTCACCTTATTTCAAGAATTGTTCTTTACATTATTAATCTTGTACGTATATCTTAATTTGGGAGGATTTAGTATTATGGTGTAATATTATATTGATGTTTGCATTATTATAGATAAAATTATTAACATGGATGTTTAATTTGGCGTGGCAAAGTTTTCTTTAGCTAATCCCATTCCTTTTTGAATCAATAATCTGATATATATTTTTTCAAAAGAAATCAATAATCTTATATTAGTGACCAAAATCCTTTTTTTTTTTAAACTACAGTTTGAGTCTCTTATATACACATGGTTAGTTTTTGGATAAATAGCGAGTTGAGGACTTGACTTAATCTGCTCAATATTTAGTTTTTAGGGAGGGAAGCTTAGACTACCGCGATTAAGATGGCACGCAAAGGATTGATGGAGCAAGACTTGAACAAGTTAGACGTGACAAAATTACATCCTCTATCGCCTGAAGTTATTTCTAGACAAGCTACAATTAACATTGGTATTTTACGAATTATTCACCAATGTAAATAGATTTAAATTAGGATCATTGTTTTTCTTAGATACATTTGAAATATGTATTCCCTTGATTATATTTCGTAGGAACTATTGGTCATGTGGCACACGGAAAATCTACAGTTGTGAAGGCTATATCGGGTGTTCAGGTGATTTTTGCCAAAATTCTATATACATGAACACTTTTTGTTTTTGATTTCTTATGAGATATTTGAGAAAGTGATCTGAATACAACCAGACGGTGGAACCAACTCGTGTTTCAACTCGTTGCTGCATATCTCTTTAGTCCTTGAATTGGTATGGTTTGGGATTTGGGAACAGATATTCGTGTTTGGTTTGGGAAGATTTTTTTTTGTATGTGTTTTTTATAGCTGAAGAGATCTCTTATATATACTTCGTATTTCTTTTATGCAGACTGTACGCTTTAAGAATGAACTGGAACGTAACATCACTATCAAACTTGGCTATGCAAATGCCAAGATTTATAAGTGTGATGATGATCAGTGCCCACGACCAATGTGCTACAAGTATGTTGTCGATCTGTTATGCCTAATGATCTACTGAGTTGAGCTTAATAACTCGACAATTATGCTTATGCTAGATTCTTGTTCTAGCACCTGTAGAACTGCTCATTGAAGATGAATATGTCCTGAAGTTGAGCTCATGTGTTGCAATTTTGTACTTTTTCTTTGGCAGGGCATATGGAAGCGGAAAAGAAGACACCCCCTTGTGTGATGTACCTGGATTTGAGAATGCTAGGATGAAGCTTCTGAGACATGTTTCCTTTGTTGATTGTCCGGTAATCTACTGCTGCTGCAACTAACAGCCCTTGATTTCTATTATACCTGATTTAGCTGTATGCTTTTTATATTGGTACTTTGATCATTATTTGTGTAGAAATAATCAAGTTATTTTCATCTTACCCAATCTAGCTTGGCTGCTTGGGTGGGTTGTGTTTTCTTTGCATGTTTTCACACATTTTCATCTATAAACTCTGTTCTTTTTGTTGTTGTTGACCCTGCTGATACATATCATCGATTAAAAGGGTTTGTGTTTAAGGTACGACTCATGTGAGTTCTTGTTGGATTTGTCGTGTTTGTCACAATGTTTACGTTTCAAATTCTTTTTGACAGGGTCATGATATTCTTATGGCTACTATGCTTAATGGAGCTGCTATTATGGATGGAGCTTTACTTCTTATCGCTGCTAAAGAGAGCTGCCCCCAACCTCAGACTTCTGAGCATCTTGCTGCAATTGATATCATGCAACTTAAGCATATTATCATCCTCCAAAATAAGGTTGATCTCATCCAAGAAAATGCTGCTCTAAACCAACATGAATCCGTTCAGAAATTTATTCAGGTAACTTGTTTCGAATGGTGAACCAGCTGACAATGCAATCGTCCAAATTCCTTTGATGAGATGCTGAAGCATGTTTCTGAAGCACCCCTTGTTTTCTTCAGGGAACTGCTGCTGAAGGAGTCCCTGTGATTCCAGTTTCTGCCCAATTGAAGTACAACATCGATGTTGTTTGTGAATACATTGTCAAAAAGATTCCTATTCCTAAGAAAATTTTTGTCTCACCACCAACTATGATCTTGATCCGATCTTTTGATGTTAACAAGCCAGGGTACGAGGTTGATGATATACATGGCGGTGTTGCTGGTGGAAGTATCTTAATGGTTCCTGTCTTTCTAGTAATCGTAACAAATTTCATGGGATTTGCTGTATAATCAGCTGTTAGCTAAAGTTTCCATTTCTGCATCTCACTGTTTCTTTAATATTTGTAATACATCATACTTGGTATATGTTATACTTTGAGAAATGTTCTCATTATATGTTGTTTTGAATGCAGGGTGTCTTGAGGGTTAACCAAGAAATCGAGGTACGGCCTGGAATCATAGTGAAGGATGAAAGAGGCAACATTACGTGCACACCCATATACTCGAGGATTGTTTCTTTATATGCTGAGCAGAATCAGTTACAATTTGCTGTCCCAGGAGGTCTGATTGGGGTTGGAACAACCATGGATCCGACTTTAACCCGAGCTGATAGATTGGTAGGTCAGGTACTCGGAGAGGTTGGATCTCTTCCAGATGTTTACATCGAACTAGAGGTAATTTTAGTACTATTTATTTTTCAGTATGTTAATAGTTATTTTGGTTTCTGAGCTCCCTACTGATGGTACATACAAACAGGTGAATTTCTTCTTGCTTTGGCGGCTGATTGGTGCGAAAACAAAGGGGACTGAGAAACAGGGAAGGGTATCGAAACTGAGCAGAGGAGAGGTTCTTATGTTGAACATTGGTTCCATGTCGACTGGTGCTCGTGTAATTGCTGTCAAACAAGAAGTGCATTTGGCAAAATTGCAACTTACATCTCCGGTTTGCACAAGCAAAGGAGAGAAGATTGCCCTGAGTCGCCGGGTTGAAAAGCACTGGCGACTCATCGGTTGGGGACAGATTCAAGCTGGTGTTACTCTTGAGATCCCACCAAGAGCAGTCTGAGTAACAAGTTAACAAGTGAGTGAAAGAGACTAGATAAGAAAAAAGAAATGTGGGTTGGGA
Organism: Chenopodium quinoa; assembly: GCF_001683475.1. Taxonomy (NCBI): domain Eukaryota; kingdom Viridiplantae; phylum Streptophyta; class Magnoliopsida; order Caryophyllales; family Amaranthaceae; genus Chenopodium; species Chenopodium quinoa. Next base: position 1,381,379 of record NW_018743391.1, on the reverse strand, counting down.
GGGAACTTTTAGGTTCAATTTATTTGAGATGGAGGAGAAAACCAATTCTTATGCTTGATTTTGGTACATGTTTCAAGATAATATTTGCATATGATGCTATTAAATTTTTTTTTTTTGGTTTTTTTTTCCCCCAATTTATTAATTTTTCGTGGGAATTTAATAGTGTTATGTATGCAAGGAAATGGAAGAAAAGGGAGAGAAGATTGCAGAAGGGGGATTGTTTCCTTTAAATTGGATAAAGGATTATTGAGGGAAGGAAGGGGAGAGGGAGGGAGGAAATGAGGAATCCATTTTCCTTTTTTAATTACTAAGTACTCCGTATAATCTATCAAAAATTGGAGAAAAATTGGAGAGATTTGGAGAGGAAATGAAACTTTCCATTTCTCTCCCCTCCTCCTCTTCCCCTCCCCTTCTTATCTATTTCTACATTGTTATCCAAATAAAGCGTTAATTATCTAAGAAAGATAAATGCATCATAAATTTTTGTTATGGGTTTTGGTTTTATATTATGTTCCGGTACGGTGAAAAGAGAAATTTCACCTTTTGACTTTTAATCCTTTTTTGTTCTGGCAAATTTCCTACTAGGGCAATTAATGGGCTGTTATATACAATGTTTGTTGTAATATAAGAAGTATTTTCAAGGCTACAATGAAATTAAAATAATAAGATCGAAAAGTTGATCTTATGACAATGGAAAGAGTACGGTGTGTCGTGAAGCAAATTCGCTGACTTGAAAACAAAATTCCGGCGCATCGGGGTGCACAATTGTATTCATCGGCACGTTCTCTAAGGTTAACACACCACTTCCACACAAAGGCACTTTTGGGTGGATGGTTGCATTGGCACCAAGTAACTTATGGTCAATATAGAGTATGTGTTTAAGCTTGTGTTTAAAGATTATGTTCAAGTATGTCAAAATCAGAAAAATGATTCTTCTATTTATAATGATGGATGAAAGAATATGAAAGAACATAGAAGAATCTCCAACATCAATAAGGGTGATAAACTCAGAAATTAAGGCATATTAACAACCCCTTAAACCTCCCATTAATTGAGAGTTAAGAAGAAGTTACAAAGAGAAGAGGAAGAGAAAGAGTTGGAACTTCCAACGGTCACCTAAGAGCTCTGTTTGGTGGCGCGCCCGACAGGGCGAACAAAAGATGAAGATCATCTTTACTCTCGCACCCGATTAGGCAGATCTTGCCCGATCGGGGCGTCGGTACCAAGGTCAACATTCCATTTTTCTTCCTTTATCCCAACAATGTTTTCACGATATGGTAATATATTCCTGTCAAAATTGCATTTCATAACTCAACATCCTTAATATTTGATGTTAGAAATGAGAGCTGGGATAGGTCCTTCAATTTGATGTCCTAGATCATCAACAATAATATTCTTCCTTTCTAGAATTAGATTTACGGATTACGGTTTCTCTCTTATAAAGAGTGCGTTGTTTATATGAAGTCATCTTAATAATGATGAGAGAAACCTTTTTATTGAAAGGAAGAAAAATATTAAATTAACCTATGAAACAACAAATCTAAAGATTATACTACAAAAATAACAAAATTGGAGCTTTCCACTCACAAAAATCAATTTAATTTTTTTTATAAAAAAAATCACCAAGGGAGGCTAACTTTTATGAGAGAAGGGAACATTATTTATTTATTTATTTTTTGACAAATAATAAAAAGAGACTACAAACTAATACTAAAGCAAATAAAATTAACCGCCACTTCCCTGGCAATTTGATGAGCTTGATGAACGCGCGAATGATCCGCCTTATGTATGCTGCAGTACTGAAAGGTTAAACCAAGTAACCGAATCTTGCAAATGAGCCAGAGGAGAGCCACATTACCATGACCGTCCCCCCGAAGAAGGGTGACAAGATTATATAAGTCCGTAAAAACCGTGATAGAAGGATAACTTCGAACAGAGGCCCATTGGAGGCCATACAAGCACGTAAGAGCCTCTGCATGTAATGCTGAGTTACACACCCCAAAGTTGCTACCTCCTATGATCCTATCATCCAACGGGTCATCATTATCCAAGCACCAGCCCATCCCTGCATGAAGAGAGTCTTGAAACCAAGCGCCATCAATTTGTAGTGAGAGTAACGTATTCCCATGGTTACTCAGACCAAGCTGAGCTGTGTAAAAACCAGGCGGAGGAGAGGCACTGAGTCTACTGATGAAACAAATGCTGAATGAGTGTCCATGACCTTCGCGAGCTGTGAATCAAAGGGCCTGGCAGCAGAAGAATCCCTAAAGATTCTAAAGTTCCGACATAATCATAAACTCCAGAGCGTGCCGACGAAGGTACCTAAGCGAGCACGGGAAGACCCATCCTGACTAATAAAAAGTCGGATATATTCTTGGATCCAATCCGAAAGAGAAAGGTCTCCATTAAATTATGAGCGGATACCAAGGCATCCACTCCTCCAAACTGAGCGTGCATTAGAGCACATTCTAAAGAGATGTCGTAAATCCTCCGAGTCTGAATGACAGAGGTCACATGACACATCCTGAAGGGAACATTATGAGTATATGACATCTGCTAGTTAAACTAGTGGGTTAAAGTATTTGAGTTGAAATTTTAAGATTTTAAAAAAAAACAATGTTTTTTTTTTTTAAAAAAAATAGAAATTACTCCGTATGAAATAAGTTAAAATTGTACATCTTCGGAGTTCATGTTACGCTACTGTTATCAATTGGATAATCCGCCCACACAAATAGATGATAAAATTTAATTATATTATTGAATCAAATTTCGTTTATGATTTATTTGTGTCTCTTATGGGTTGATTATCCACTAGATAGACAAAGTTTTGTTCAGACGCACATCTTCCTTGTTCAATTAAGGGATTGGATCACGGAGGGAAAATATTTCTTGCTTGGAGACACTGATTGATTAGATTAGTAATTAGTTATTTCAAATCTTTTGCTTAGTAATCCAAAAAGATGATTAGAAATGGTTGATCATGTGAGATGGTAATCATTGGAAGGCTTAGAGATTAATTAACCAATAATTGAGAATAACATTATCATTAAATCCCATGTGAGTTGGAGTTCCTCCGTAATGAAAGAAAGAAACAAGGGAATGTAGTATCCTTATGTACGGGCAGCTTGTGCGACTTTGCTAGTAATTTTGATATTATAAAATTAAGCCTTAATTATTAGATTATAATAATAAGTGAATTACTTGACCTTTTTTTTCTGTTATCAAATAATTAAATTTAAATAGAATCATAAACAAATCCATCGTGTTTCTCCATAAATTTCGGTATTGGTTTATGGTTACATTCACACTTTGAATCCTTGGCTTTCTTAGGTCCTTCTCAATCTATAATGTGTAAATGTACATCTATTATTATTGTTAAAAAGTCATTAAGAAAAAGGAATGAAGCCGATAACGTGTGAACAAATTAATGGAAAAACAAAATAGTCTTGGTTGTTTGGTGTACAACATACATTATTAGAATTTTACACAAGATGACTAATGCTTAATGTCCATGGTATTGGAGTAGTCCTATCTGAAATTAGATATATTTCTTGATAGTCCCATTTTACACAATAGTTGATGGCGTAATTCTAGGTTAGAAGGTTTACATTTACTTTGATTACAAAGATAGTCCCATTTTGACTATTTTATAGTCAAACTTTTAAAATTTGACCAAATATAAATAAATAAATAAATAAAAGTCATATGAGATAGTGTTGGATTCGTCTCAACATGTGTAGTTTTATAGTATCATATCTTTATATTTTTTGTTAATACTACGTATTATGGTACGGCCTCTGTTAAGTATTAGGGTTTTTTTTTTTTTTTTGAGGGGCTGTTAAGTATTAGTTGAAACAAATTAATAAAGTGGTTTTATTTGTGAAATATAAAAAAAAATCCTTTATTGCGGACGTAGTATATAATTAAGATATTGATGATCAAAGTCTCAAAGGTGCATTTAAAAGACCGAACAAATTAAAATGGGATGAAAGGAGTATAATTAATTTTGGAATTAATTAAGTCAACTCTATGAGAGATAATCATGGAGTAAATTTATTTTCAGTTACTACCATCAAAATTTTTGCTTTTTTTTTTTCCTCTCATAAATTTTCATTATAAGTCACTACCAATTAATTAAATGACGGAAAGTATGATGAATTGGAAAGTGTCATTTCATAGCAAACAAACTGAGGTATATATCTTATTTTTTTTTGTGAATTAGAAGCTCAAATTGGTTCCTCAAGAAACAAAAATAGCCCCCAAAAACTTTAATCGTGCAATTCTCTCGTCTTTGATTCGATCTTATAAGTATCAGTCCCCAAGATTACTTTATGTAGCAACAACACTAACAACAAGACGGTTTCCAATTTCCACTAAGGCTTAGCTTTGTCATTTATCATTACTCAATACTTCCGTTACATATTATGTGTAAGTAGTGTAACAAAGGCCTTGATATAGACTCTTAAACAAATTTTTAAACGGACACAGAAAAATACATACATATGTGCAGAAGAGAGAGATAAAAAAATTAATAACTTAAAAAGGAAAGAAAATATTTATTGCACATATATCCTATGTACTCGTAGTAAGACTAGTAACTATTTGTAGTAAATGTTTACATTAATATGAAACGGAGGTAGAAAAAAAAAAGTGGTAGTTCTAACTTCTAATAAATCTAAATAGTGGATAAGTCCAGTGGGGCTTCCTATTTCCTATTGATTATATATTCATAGTAGTTTAAGTCTCGTGCCATGCACGGGTTTTATAAAATTATTTAATAAACTATTACATTAATTTAACAATTATATTTTAACAAAGAATTACATTTGTAAACTTCAAAAAAAAAATGTTTTACCTTTTTTTTATAATTATTTTACAATGATGCATGTAAAGGTTATTGATGCGTTAGACTTTATAAATATGAAAAAATAAATAGATAAATAAATTAGGGGTTATTGATTATTTAGAACCCATACTATATACCTTATCATATCCCTATTTTGTTGATACAATTTTGACATACACATTTGTTAATACAAGTTTAATTAACTTTAACTTTATTTTTCTATATATAAAAATCAAATTTTTAAAAAAGAGTGAGTTAGTCGTAGGTTTTTATTATAATACATAAGTAAACTAAGGAACATAATGAAACATCAAATACTATTATTAAAAAAAAAAATTAGCATGAGATTATTATAGAAGGCTTTTCCTAATAGTAATATTAGCATGTGAAAATATTATAGAAATATTGGAGAATGTTACAAAAATTATTTAATATAATATGTATATATATTTCATTAAGAGAATATAATTAACGGGCTATAATTATTTTTCTTGGAAAATTGACGAAATTAAAAAAAAAAAAGGAAAGAAAAATTGAAGGGAAAAATTTTAACTAATGAATGACATGTGTCATCGCTAGTTTCGCTTTTAGTATGTATTAAGTTATGGATGACTAGTTTTGTGCCCCGTGCGATGCCCGGGTTGTTTATGTACTTTTAAGATAAAATTATATTATGATTCAATTTAATTGAAAATAGAATTCTTAATTAACCTTTTTTTGCCACAAAGTCTATCTATATTTATCCAATGTGGTACGACACTTGGTGCGTGAAAAATTAAAACGCTAAATGATGTTGTCTTGTGGCCTAATTATAAGTTTATTATTTTGTATTTTATCGAAAATAAAACTCTAAACTAACAATCTTATTCTAAATTAACTTTTTATCTTATGAAGTCTATCCAAATATATCTAAAGTGGTGCGACACTTGGCGATTTTTATGTATAAAGCCTATTAAAATCTATTTACGGTGGCGCGACACTTGGCGAAAAGTTGAAACACCAAGTGTCGCTATTTCGTGAGCTGACTAAAAGTTTAGCTTTATATATTAGTTATATGATTATTGATACGTAAAGTAGGCAGCCAAGGGTATTGTTTCGGGGTTTTCTGATGTCCTGCGGGAGAGTTACAATTCCGAGACTGGAACCGGACGCCTGTACCTGCAAAATAACGGAGACTCCTGAGAGCTCCGCCTCCAACGGTCAAGTTAGTACCTGATTAAGGAGTAATTAATACATAAATTAAAGTAATGAGATCTCTCTAGGTGAGAGTGCTTAGTGTTGGTAATCTGCGTCGTAAGCGAGATTAGCCGGTTGTTAATAACTCTGTTCTTCTCTGCTTAATCTCTTGATTATTCGATTCTGTGATTAATGAGGATTAATCGAGTATTTATAGCCTTGGGAAGCGTGCAACTCTCTAGGTTTAAGGTAAACCTAGGGCTGACCGGGCCTCTAGACTGGACTGGGCCTTGATGGCCGGTTTTCCCATTTGGCATGGGCGGACACGTGGCGTGTCTTAAGTGGTCCGTGGAGGACGTATCTGTGATTGACACGTGGCAGGTTCCTGTTGGCCTTCATGAAGAACACGTGGCGGAACCTGGTTGGTCCACTTGTCAGTCGGTGATTGGTGGATAAAAATCCCCTAATCAGGTATGTCTTCAACTTTGTAAATTTGTAATCATGCAGGCCGGGTTGTGATTATTAATTTATTAAAAATAAAATAAAAAACAAAAAATAAAATAAAAAATAAAAACCCTTAAAAGTGAAATTTTAAAATAGATTTACGAATCAACTGTTGCATGTCTTCAACTTTGTAAATTTGTAATCATGCAGGCCGGGTTTTGATTATTAATTTATAAAAAATTAAATAAAAACAAAAAAATTAAATAATTAAATAAATAAATAACAAAAACCCTTAAAAGTGAAATTTTAAAATAGATTTACGAATCAAATGTTGCACTAAAAAGTTGACACATAATTAGGCCAATAATAATGAAATAACCTTACAAAAAAACTTTATGTTATAATTAGCTGGATGAATATATAATATAATTAGGGAGGGTCAACAAAAATCACATGGTAGGCTTATCCCTAGAATATAATGAATTTGGCGTAGAACAAGGCAACGTGATTACATGATTAAACAAGTAAGATCCCTGACATTTTCACGATCAATTATTAAATGCATCAAGGGTTTATGAACCAAATTAGCCAGACCAATCATTGCTTTGTTAATTAAATTCCATCTAATTAGCAATGTTGTTTGATAATTAAAGATAACGTATTATCTTATAAACCTATTAGGATATATAGGGCATGCTTTTTACTCGTATATTGTCTAATCGTGTTTTAATTTCCTAATTTAAGGTTTGATGTATTGGAATGTGTGTTAATGGAGTATCATTAACTTATACTCCGTACTAATTGACGTGCGTTAAGCCGTTAATGAAGTATATGTTAATACTCATTGTGAAGTGCAAATGCTTTCATTGTTAGCATCACAATTTCTTAGAATAGGGGTTTTAGTGTTCCACCAAATCACTACCCATACCATGTAGTACGTCTCGATTAAATGGCAAGGATAACAGAATCCCTACCCCAAGTACATACATTGTTTTCGATAATTGTGTAATCGAATTGTCTCATGTGGTTAGTTAGGTAGAAGCATATATGTTTGACACTTTCTACCTTTTTATAATCACACCGTCTGGAATTTTCCTCAATTCACAAACAATTTTAATATTGTTTTTATGATTTATACGTTGGAAAATATATAATTATGTGGGATCTTATTATATTTGTCCCGAAATATACTTTCATAATTTTACTACATATTTAATTTATAAAATGTACATTGTTAAACGTGAAATCATCAACGGAGATTTATTTTTTTAAAAAGGTACTCCGTATTTCATAGTAGAACAACATTATATCAATATTGTTTGAGGATTAGGTCCAAAAACATTTGGTTAATTCTCTTTGTTTTCGTACCAAGTTCTCTTTACCAAGCCACATAATTCAGGACCCTAGTTGTTGCGTGAGCTAGAATGTTTTTGTGAATCATAGCAAATGGCAAATAGGCTGTTGGTTAACACACTTGCCCCGGAACATATTTAAGTATCTTTTTCTTTATTCTTTCCTACTAATTACTAACCTCAAGTCTAGAAGAGATTTATATAACATACAAAACAAAATCCAAAACTAAGGTAAAAGCATTAGTATCCGAGTTTATAATGGTTGAGTGAGGACATTTTTTTTGGGGTGGGGGGTTGTTGGTAAGGAGAAGGGTTCTACCGAGGCAAGACCTCTCACATGCAAATAAGGAACGGGAGGGTAAGGGTTGAGTGAGGACATGTTATCAGGCTAGGCAATTTAATTAGGAAGGGGTGGGGGTGGGGGGAAATCGTACGGAATACAACATATTTAAAATAAAATCTTGCTAACGAATGCCCCCAGGTAGATAAACATTTAAAACATTACCTAAAATGATATTAATTTAGGAATGCAAGATAAAATCACGCGTCTCAGTGTAACTAATAATGTTTTTAATTTAATCTTTTTACTTTTAGCTATCTTATCCAACGCTCTAAGGACATTCGTTAGCTTTTGCATTTAAAATGTTATTTTTATTTCCCTCTAATAAAATTTAGCAACAAACTCAGGTTCAACCTATTTTCTAATTAGATCAAGCAACTAGACAACTAGTATAACCCATTTGATATGATTAATTGGTTACACTTACAATAATTAATTAGCACAATAACCAAAAAAACTGAAAGGTTGCTTTACGGCGCTCTACGTTATGGCCTTTTTCGTCAAAATGTAACGGTAATTCGGTAATGATCCTCTGTACTCTTTCCCACCATCTTCTCATCTTCCTTTAACTAACTTTTCAACTCCCACCAAGGCTATTTTCGTCATTTCTCCCCTTCAAATTCTCTCCTAAATAAAATAAAATAAATATTCCTATGTTGTTATTTGAACTACCTTCAAATTCCTATAAATACCCTTTTAAATGCATGTAATGCTCCTCAACACACCCAAACTCAATTACTCATATACTAGCTCTAATTTAAATTTTCTCCCTCTAGAAAGTTCTAATTTAAAATGGGGAGAACATTCACATTTTTTTTCTTTACACTTTCTCTCCTGAATTGTGCTCTTATTATAGCAGCTAAAGGAGTAGGAGGCGCCTTGTACAATGTTGCCACATTCGGGGCGAAACCCGATGGGAAAACGGACTCTACCAAGGCATTTGTGGATGCATGGGCCGCCGCTTGTGGATCCACAGGGCGGCCCACAATTCACGTGCCCCAAGGCCGATTTTTTATTGGTAATGCCATTACTTTCAACGGGGCTAGATGTAAAAATAAGGGTGTTAACTTTGATATTAAAGGCACCCTTGTTGCACCCTCGAATTATCGAGTTCTTGGCAACAAGGGTACTTGGCTAGCTTTTCAATACGTCACCGGAGTGTCGATCTCCGGTGGGGTATTGGATGGTCAAGGTGATGGTTTATGGGCTTGTAAAGTGGCCGGCAAAGGCGGATGCCCAAGTGGACTCACGGTAAGTGTATAAATCTAATTACATTGTCATTCTTCTAAGTTATTAGTCCACGTTACATGAATTTGGTCACCAAATTAACGAATGAAAAAAAAAATGTAAATTGGTCAATGAAGACTTCAATAAGAAAGTAGCTAAACAATGAAAATTTTCTACAAAAAATTATGCAAAATTTGGTGATTACCCATAAGCAAACATAACCTCAATTTTTATTTTTTTTTAAAAAAATGATTTTTATTTCATTAAATTTAAAAGTGGTCATACAAGTCATTTCCAAAAATTATTATCAATTCCTTAATAATTATGTCCCCTTTAAGACTAAGACGTTTTAATACAACCGTTTAATGGGAGTAGCTTACATGTGACTTGATCCAGATTGCACGGGGTTGCAACACGGAGTTAATCAAGCATAAACCATATATAGCATAACGTAATTGACATTATTATTATTATTGAGATAGCATAACAAATTAACAGCCCATAAAATAATGATAAAGTAACTAACATAATACACCTGAAATTCCATGTGATTTATTGTGTGTAAACTATAGTAAAAACATTCAGAATCTCAGAGATAATATAACACATGGTTTTGATTTGGTTTGTTTGAGTACATATACTACCTTCCTTTCTGTATGATGGTACACAAGGATAATAATTAGTACGTGTATAATGTACTTGTCGTACTTGTAAATTATGATTATTCATTTTGGGGATAACTTTATTTTTTAGAGTTAGCTTATTGAATGTTATTGTTGTTTCTATGGTGCGTGCAGAATATTGGGTTTACCAGCTCCAAAAATATTGCGATCAAAGGATTAACCTCACTAAACAGCCAATTATACCACATTGTATTTGTTGGTTGCCAGAATGTGAAAGTTCAAGGCGTGAAAGTTTCAGCTTCCGGATCAAGTCCTAATACTGATGGAATTCATGTACAATCGTCGACTAGTGTAACAATTCGAAGTACTACTATTGGTACCGGAGATGATTGTATCTCGATTGGCGCCGGAACCACGAATATGTGGATGGAGAACATCAAGTGTGGACCTGGTCATGGTATCAGGTATATATTCCTCGATTTTCAATTGGAATATATAATTGTCAATACACAACCTAAAACACGTGGATAATACGATTTTTTTTTCTATATTTTGCTTACCAAAATAAATAATTATAATTGTGCAGCATTGGAAGTCTAGGCAAAGAGATGAATGAGCCCGGAGTACAAAACATAACAGTGAAGACGGCAACATTTACCGGTACCCAAAACGGTGTCCGAATTAAATCTTGGGGAAGACCTAGCAATGGGTTTGTAAAGGATGTATTATTCCAACATATTACTATGGTCAATGCTCAAAACCCCATTATTATTGACCAAAATTATTGCCCCGGAAACAAAGGTTGTCCAGGAAAGGTAACACACCTTACACTTTTGTACAATTTTCGACTTATAATAATTATACTTCGTATATATCAAATATGTATGTACAAACGCACTTTTAAATAATTTGTAGTGTTAGTAGAGCTGTCAGTTTCTGACCTGAACCGTTAGACCCGACTGTTTCCAACCAATCCGAAAAGGAACTGAACTGTTTAAAACCCGTTTTTTGGAAACCGAAAACTTACCCGACCCAATTTTTTCCAACCCGAAACTGAATTGAACCGAATTTGTGCAAACCGTTACTAACCCGACCCGTAATCAAGCCAAACCGTTACAACCGGAACTGAAAGCAACCCAAACCGATTACGTTAAAACCCGATAGAAACCCGACCTGTTTATAAACCGAAAACCGTTAAAACACGATAAAAATCCAATAAACCTAAATCGTTCCAACCCGTAAGCTATTGTGACCGAACCGGTTATAATCCGTAACCCGTTGTGACTGAACCGTTTATCAATCGTAACCCGTTGTGACCAAACCGTTTAAAACCTGTAACCCGTTATGACTGAGTCATTTACAACGTGTTACCCAATATGTTTATGATCTAATCTGTTTCAACCCACTACTCGATAAACCCAACTCATTCATGACTTGACTTGATTATAACATGACTCGTTCCTACCCGTTATCTGACTAATTCGACCCGATAATCCAACTCAATTTAAACCGATATGATTTGATTAGAAACCCGCTTCAAATTGGGTAAATTCGTTTTCAAACCAACCAAGTTCAATCTAAATCGATTATAACCTGAAACGATAATGATTGGACCCGATTTCACCCAATCTGTTTTGAACCGAAACCCATTTTCGAACTGACCCAGTTAAACCCAAACTGATTATGACCCGAACCTATTACGACCCGTCCTGATTAAGACCTGAACTGTTTTCAAACCGACCCGCTTCAACCCAAATTGATTATGACTCGAACCGACTAGAACCCGACCCGATAAGGACCCGATCCGAATAGAAACTGCAATTAAAAAAACCAAACCGAACTGACCCGATAATTTTCAAAACCGACCCAAACTGACCCGCTTATTATTTCAACCCGTTATAAACCGACCCGTTATAACCCGAAACTGATAAACCCAACCCAAACCCGAATTGTTTAACCGAATTGACACCCCTAAGTGTTAGCTAATCTTCATCTATGTATTCACAGGTCTCAGGAGTAAAAATCCACGGCATAAGCTACCAAGACATACATGGATCGTCGGCTTCTCCGGTTGCTATACATTTTGATTGTAGCGCGAAAAACCATTGTACAGGGCTAAGATTGGAGAACGTTAAGTTAACCTACAACAACAACAAACCAGCCTCCTCAATGTGTGCCTTTGCTGGTGGATCAAGCTATGGATTAGTTCAACCTAAAGGGTGTTTGTAGAACTATATTTCGGAAATTTTCGAGTTCTATACGTTAATTCTTCCCCCATTTTTTTGTATGAGGGAAAGAGTGTACGTTCCACTAATTGATATTCAAGCTAAGGCAGTAGAGTATTGGAAGTGCATGCATGTAATTACATGCCTCCAACTCTTTAAACTTGAGTTTATGTTATTATCATATTTGTAAAAAGGTGTTGTTTTGATGCTTGCTTAATTTGTATGTTGATTTCCAAGAATGTAATTGAAATTGCATTATAATTATTTATTGTGAAATTTTAATTTCAACGGGAATGTTTCAGTTATTTTTTTTTTTAAGTTTTATGGTGATACGACGTATAATTTATGTTTATCTACTTTGGTAATTTAATTTACTGGTAATCAAAATGGTGTCCGAATAAATAACATACAAAAAACGTACTACTCCACAATTGATCAAAATAGAATAATCTTGGTATGAAAGAGAAAATTAGTGTACAAAAATGTAAACGTTAGTAAACAATTCTAGAACTAACTAGAGGCCGTACATGCAAAAATAGTGAAGTAATGAACCGATCTGACATCTATAAATACATTATATTATATTATATTATATTTAATCTTAGAGTTTAAATTTAAAAAGCAACATGTATATCTAAACATGTTTTTCACATTCTATATAAAAATGAAAAAAAATAAATTAAAATAAATAAATATAAATATTTGAATATAAATTAATCCAAAAAATATATCAAAAAGTATAAATAAATTAAATTAGTAGATTACTCAAAACAACTTTTAGATTGGACCTGTTGTGAGTCAAATTTATATTTTTCAACTTTATGTTTGAACAACGATGCATTGGGCTACATTCAGGTTGCTAATGACCCATGAATATCGTAATATGTCACGTCACTTATTTTCACCCCAAAAACCTATTCACAAAATAAAAATAAAAATCATTAAAAGATTTTACAAATATTTAAAATAAAACTCAAATTTAATCAAAAATAAAGTTTAATATACCTGTCCCGGGCAATTCTCGTTATTGGGGCAATATTTTTGGTCAATAATAATTGGATTCGAGCATTCTCCATCGTGAGAGGTTGAAAGACAACGTTGCTTACAAATCCATCACTTGGCCTTCCCCACGACTTGATTCTCACCCCATTCTCAAAGTCGACATTTGTACTGTGACATTGTACACTTTTGGCTCAAATAAAGTTTTTCCCAAACTCCCAATACTTATGCCATTCCCAATACTTATGCCATGACCGGGACCACAGGCAATATCTTGAATCCACAAATTTTTAGTTCCCGGTCCAATTGAGATACAATCATCACCGGTAGCAATTGATGAGTTCAATATTGTAACATTAGTTGACGATTGTACGTGAATGCCATCAGTATTTGGGCTATGACCTGAAGGAAATCGTAACCCCTTGCACTTTCACGTTTCGACAACCATCGATAACAATATGATACAATTGACTATCGAGTGACGTTATACCATTTATTTCATTGTTTTGGGAATTTAGAAAACCTAAATTCTACAATTTAATAAAAAGTAAATGTTAATTAAGTATTAAATACTAAATTTAGAAAACCTAAAATATTAGGTATTAAACACGAAAATTTCATTGTTTTGGGAATTTAGAAAACTTAAATTGTTAGATATTAAATACGAATATATTCAATTGATTATAATGTATAGTAAAATCCTGAAAAAAAAAACAATAAATAAAAGTAGATACTACTTACCTTGAGCGTTGATTTATCATATTATGTCTAGATGCAAATATAACAACGTATGCATGCCTTTATATATATATATATATATATATATATATATATATATATATATATATATATATATATAAAAACATATGCATGCCAATATATAAACCGCATATATATTAAATTTTACATATAGAAAATAATTAACTTACTTCGACACCACGAGGGCATGCTCCTTTTCCAGATCGTTTACAATTCCATAGTTTAGTTCCTGCACCGTCAAACACTCCACCAGAAAGCGTAACACCATTGACGTGATCAAATAACACCCATGTTTTTGAATTTTGAAGCACCCGAAAATCATTAGGGGCTACTATGGTACCGTTTACAACAAAATTAATCTTACTACTTTGGCATCCCTTTCCCGAAAAGGTAAGGGATTTTCAAAGAAAGAATTCTCCTTCGCGAATATGAATTGTAGACTCGCCTGATGAATCACAAGCTAAATTCCAAGCCGCCTTCAACGCCTTGGAAGAGTCAGAGTTTGAGTCGGGTTTAGCCCCGAGTGATACTACATCATAGAGTTGTAGGTTGCGCTAACAGAGTTTAGGTTTAGGGTCACCAAAATTATTGACAATGTTGCAATTACGGTCTTCATAGTTTTTATTATTAACAAAAAGCCACTGTAGTTATTAAGAGAAAGAATACCTGAAATTGTGGTGGGACTGTTTAATTTTTAAGAGAAAGAATATGTGAAATTTTGGTGTTTGAATCTTTAATTTATAGATGTTGGATACTAATAGCTAGTTTCATAAGCATAAAAAAACACAATTTACGATTATGGATGGATAATTTTTAATCTAGCGAGATGATTTGATAAATTTTCATTAGATTCTAATTATACATATATAGGTCTTTTTTTTATCTTATTCTTTTCCGTGTACTATCAAATTTAAATAATATAGTAACATTAATTTTTCTTGGATAAGATATGATATAAAATAAAAAAAAAAATAAACCTATATTTATCTCTACCGCTAAGTGATTAATCTGATGATTATTTTTTAAAATTTTTAAGACAATCTTTTTAAAAAATTGGTTGTACAATAAATTTATTGTACATCCGTTGTAAAGTTTCTCTATAATGAATTAATGATCCAAAGTTATCCTAAAATAAATAAAAGTTACCCTAATATATAAAAGTTACATAAGTTTTATTTAGATAAAATTACACATAACTTAAAATCACATCACAATAGTTGAAATTAAATTATATTTCCGCAAAAAAAAAAAACAAAAAAAAAAGTAATTATATTACCCTTATGAAACTTATCCCAGTGACTATTTATCTTAAAACTGCATAAATGTTAAAGTTTCCAAAAGGGCTAAAAGTTACCCAAAATTAGTTAAAAATTACCCAAACATTGCTCGATGTACATTAAAATTAAAATTATTGTAAATTGGGTGTATACTAAAGTTTGGTTTATTTTTAACGTGAGTGTATACTAATAATTTTTTGACAATATTTACCTAATAAACTTTGCAATATATTGCTACCTCCAAGAGTTACTGTATTACAATCAACATTCTACAGTGTTTATCTACTACCACTGTACACACGTTATTTTGTAAAAGGTTTATACAATTTGTTTTATTTTTAAATCACCTAGTAAGTTATATAATTGTGAGGTCGCAATTCTAAATTATATAAAAAAAATAGAAAATAAAACCTTTTCTAAAAGCAATTTAATCAAGATACAGATACTATAAGTGTTTATCCAAAACAATTTAATCAAGATATTATAAGTGTTTATCCGAAACTAGAATTAAACAATTAATTGAAAACTTAAGAGACTAAATAATAAGTTGACTTTTCCTAAGATCTATGTATATGTAAGTAAAAATAGAATACCAAATCCTCTCTTTTATGCTGCTAACGTTTCCCCTCAAAAAAATCAAAAAAAAAAAAAAAAAGTAAAAATAGAATACCAAAAAAAAAGGTTTATTTAAATTACCATTTTTTTAAAAAAATGAAGGTATGTAGTGCAAAATGTTACGGAGTATCTGAAATGAATTGTGAATTACGCACGAGTTTAAATTATATAGGTAAGTTTTTAAGGATTAACTCGATGTATAATATATTAGCGTTGAAATAGTCATATTAATGTGATGCTAAAAGTTTTACACTCTTACTATTATGATTACTAAATTCCGTAAGAGTGAAGGAAATTATAATAGTATTGTAACCAGTGCATATTTACTGGTACTAACAGATACAAGTATAATTTTAGAGATTAAAGAAAATTAAGCAAGTTTAGGTTGAAGGTTGAAGTACACCAAAAGTGACCACATAGAATTGTTACAAAATGGAAATCCAATTTGGTTGACGAGTTAATAAGTTTTGGAAAAATTGGAATGACTCCAACGGTCCAACCCCAATATCTGGGTGAAAAAATTGCACCAAATTATTGGTAGACTTTGCTTTAGTAAACGCCTAGATATATAAAAGTGCACAAAGTCTTATACGAAGTATGTGGCTGGCCATACCGTAAGACCAATCATTATAGAGATTATTTCGCTAGTGTAATGAGGGTTACTTGCGCACAGAGACTAGCTGATAGAAGTGTTAAGAAATCTACCTTAATTACTTGACTTCCACCTCCTTTTTGTTGGGTTTTTACCAATTCGTCCAATCGGATTTGTAGTCATTGCTTTATTGACCGACATTACTAATGATTTTAGCATTTGATCATGGACAAAGAGAATACTATTTGATGAAATCAATAGAGTATAAAATTTGTACTTGTTAAACTTTATTATCTGAGATACTCCCTCATCAATAACTATATATTAAAAGACTCATCATCAATGACACATGTCAGTTTCTGATGTGTCCTTAGTATTTTTTAAAAAATATATATATATTTAATAGAAAATTTATTTAAGGAAATTATTTGTAAAATTTAATAACTATACAAATAGAAATGATGTTTACCTTTTTTTTTTATATTCACATTCAATTAACTAATTAATATGGAAAATTGAATAGCAAAATACTTCCTCTGTTCTTTTTTTTACTTGACCTGTTTCTTTTATCACGCTTGTCAATGCAAAACTTTAACTATCAATAACTTTAATTCTCTATAAGTTAAAATTTTTAAATTTACATATTATGATAGTACTTATTGAGACGAATTCAAAAATATCTTACATGAATATATTTTTCATTGCATATTATTTACAAAAGACGGTCAAAGGAAGGGTGATGAATAGTGTTAAAGTCAAAGCGGATCAAGTAAAAAAGAACGGAGGAAGTATAATCTTTGTAAATATTTTTAAAAAATACAATCTTCTACTACGGAGTATAAGTTTTTATGTGGCAAACATAATATCCGTTTCAAGGATACAATTGAGATAAACAAAAGTTAATGACTAAAAATGAAATATTACAATATATGATCACTGATAAGTATATACACACATATTTTTTTTTTGTCAATAACCGTGTATGGCACGGGACCTAACCTAGTATATATATCTAAGACGTTGAACTTTTTTCACTATTTATGTACTCCCTCCGTTTCAGAATGATGTTTCTGTTTCGTAAATCGATGCAAATTTTTACCCATCTTTGACCAAAAATATCTTTAATCTTACTCTAGCAAAAATTATAAAAGTTAGATATTAATAATCTACTCACCAACACGAATCAAACTATATCCCACATGACTATATTTGTTCTTATAGATTAAGAGAAATTTAGAAGATTATCGCTTTTTTAAAAAAGTCAAATATTCCAAATCAGAACATCATTATGGAACGGAGAGAGTATTAAATTTGACCATAATTTTTTACGAACATAATGAAAACATACGGAGTATTTTATCATAAAATATGTTGTTCGATAGATATTAATATAAAGTTTCACAATATAGTTTTAAAAACTAATTTTCATTAATATTTAATTATCATATCATATCATATTATATCATATCATATATAATAAAACTAATATATAAATCTAAACTTTTAGGCAGGTCACGAGGCAACGACATTTGGCGTTTTAACTTTTCGCCAAGTGTCGTGTCATATTGGATATATTTAAATAAAATTCATAAGATAAAATATTTAGCTTAGAATTCTATTTGGATAGAATTTTAGGATAAAATTGTTATTTTAGAGTTTTATTTTCGATAAAATACCAATATTTCAGATGTACAAATTGAATTATAATTTTATTCAAAAAAATAATTGGATTATAATTCTCAAAAATTATCATATAGATTTATTTTTATATCATAATTTTTTTGGAACAAAGGAAGTAGTTCAAAGTGTAAAACATCCATTGCATAAACTAATTGGTTAAAGATATACTTCACAACCTAAATTTTTTTTATTACTAGGTAGACCAGTCAATTAGGGTCGGGTCATGAGTCATCACGGATTGGGTCACTTCAGGTTACGAATCAAGAAATTTTCAACTCTTGCCCAAAGTTTTGGGTTCGGGTCAACCCAACGAGCTTTGAATATTTTTTTTTTCTCTCATTTTTTATTTTCTTAATGTATTAAATCGAACATTTTCACCAACATTATTATTAGTTATTACATTCATACTAGATAGTAAATCGTCACAATATTACATCAATTCCTAACTAGTTTTGTATCAATGATATATTTTAAATTTGATATATTAAAAATTTATCTTAAAATTCAATAAATAACCTGGTAATCGCACGGAGCACAAAATTATATAAAGCTAAACTTTTAGCTGGGTCACGAGACGACATTTGGCATTTCAACTTTTCGCCAAGTGTCGTGCCATGTAGGTGACATATAAGATTTAATAGAGGTTACATAAACGGAGGGTTGAGAGAGATTTAGAAGTGTCTCGTAGGGGTAGATTGGTCATTTCACGCGGGATTTAAATTTTGCCAATTTAGATTAAGTGGTACAAAATACACTCTCGGTGGTACACAATATAATTTTAGTGGTATTTAAAAAAAAGGTTCAAATGTCTGATTAGGCTGTCAAATAATACCATTACATCTCAATGGTACAAAATACACTCCCGGTGGTACTCAATGCGGTTTTAGTGGTACTTATAAAAATCCTCACTGGTACACTGGTACAAAATATACTCTCACTAGTTATGGTCCCAATTTTTTTTGTCGTTTTTGCACGTGAAACCATTTCTGAAAAGTTTTAGTAGGGCCCACACCACCTTTTTCACTCTTCCTATCTCTCTCCTCCTTTCTCTCTCTTCTTTTTACTTTTATGTTATTTTAATGGTTGTGAGACATTTGCATTTGTCTCACAACCCTCCATTTTTACTTCCTCGATTTAATACGGCACCTCTGACCCTAGATAAGTGAATTAAATATAGTTTTTTTTAGGATAAATAAGTTAAAATTAAAATAGATGGTAAATTTCAAAAATATCTTATAGATGTTATATATATTTATATCATAAAATTTGTTTTAAATTACTGTATAAATGTTTTAGCTTAGGTAAGATAAAAAAATACTTGGCATTTTAACTTTTTGCCAAATGTCGCGCTACATAGACAACATAAAAGGACAATTGTTTTGACATGTAGGATTTATTTGAATATTTTCTTTAAAAAAAAATTGCATAGATTTAGATAGATTTTGTAGGATAAAAAAGTCACGTATTTTAGAGCTTTATTTTCAATAAAATTTGGATAAAATTCTTAGGATAGATTTTTATCTTCGATAAAAAATCAATATATATATACCAATATACAATTCAAATTATATTTTATTCAAAATAAATATTTAAGTACTTCAAAATAAATCTATGTATGACATATTTTATTAATTGACATAAAATATAATTTACTCATTTATTAATCAAGTCACGCAATATAACATAACTTAAGCAGTATGATTAGACAGGGCACAAGATTATGCATTCCATCTTTTCACAAATTTCATGTTACGTAAGTAACAACTAACCATTATATTCAGGGCCGTTTCTGAAATTCCGGAGGCCCAGGGTGAACTAATATATTGGGGCCCTATATGTGTTTATTTATTTTGTCCAAATATTAGGGACTTATAAATTTTGTATTATGTAGTTTTATTTTATTTTATTTTATTGAATAATAATAGAATATATATATATATATATATATATTTTTTTTCCTTATGTAGGAGGAAATTTCTTTTTATTACTCGAAACAAAAAAAAATCGATTTTATTTAGTTGTTGTTAAATAAAAACATATTCTATGGAATATTAAAAGTTGAATTTTTTTTTTTTGGAAGAATATAAAGTAATATTTTGTTATTATATTATAGCATATATTTATGCAGTATAAAAATTGAATAAGAATATAAAAATTGAAATTTATATTGGCTACAAATATAAAGTAATATTTTGTTATTATATTATAGCATAAATTTATTAAAATTTTGTGAAAATTAGATAATACACCCGGGTGCTCATGGTGCACCCGGGTAAACAAAAAAAGGCCGAAAGAACATATAGTGTTTGATAAAGAACATACCTATATTTAACAAAGAACATACCTTTAATATGTTCTTTGAGTGTGATCAGTGTGTTCTTTTAGTAAAATTATATGTTCTTTACATTATAACTTATGATATTTAACATATGTTGATAAACATATTTTTTTTTTGGGTTTAATAATACAAAGTATGTTATTTGAATTTGGCGTGTATGTTCTTTAAGGTCGTAGTGACGCCCAAATTCTATTTTTTTATTATCATATGTCATATTTAAATTACTTTTATTATCATATATTCTTTGAGTTTGATTAGTGTGTTATTTAGGTATTAACTATATGTACTTTACAATATAAATTATGTTCTTTTAACATATGATATTTTGAAATTTGATATTGAAATCTTAAATTATTTTTAATTGAAAATAATGTTAGAGTAAAAAAACTAAATTATTATGGGAAGTTGAATTTTTTTTTGGAGAGATAGAAAACTATTTTTTGGGGAAATGATATCTTTGGTAAGGATTTTTTAAGAGGTGATCAACATTGGCATGACTCGCATCCCGAATCGATCCGGCCCGAAATAGGGTGGGTTTGGGAAAACCTAAAAATGCATTTTTAGTTAAAACTCGAACCGGGTTCGAAAAAAGCCCGAAAACCCGCTACTTTTCTACGGGTTTGGGCACGAGAAATTATGATATGGCCCGGCCCTACTCGATTTTTATCACCTCTAAATTTTTTCCGTTAGTAATGTGTAATTTTTCAGAAAATTTTATCAAGTTTTTATCTCATTCTTTTTATTATATCTTTATGTTCTTTGGTAATGCATGTTTTTGTCAAATACAAACATGTTCTTTGTCAAATACATGTATGTTCTTTATGAAACACAGGATGTTCTTTCCGCCTTTTTTTTATTTATCCGGGTGTAAGATGAACACTATACACCCGTGTGTATAAACTACGGATTAGTTATAGGCAGTTTATAGCATCATATATATACTTATCAAAATAAAATAATGTAGAAATTTAATTCATACAAAGATTGTCAACAACCTATGCAATACAAATGTTTAACTTATCTCTCTAACAAATGATATTGGTCACTAATCTCACTAGTAGAATAAATGTATTGGGAAGCCCCAAATGGTATTCCGCTTGCAATGTTGTAAATGGCAAGCGGTTTAGGGTGAACCGCTTGCCAAATTGTAAATGGCAAGCGGTTTAGGTTAACCGCTTGCCAAATTGTAAATGGCAAGCGGTTTGGAACATGAACTGCTTGCCATTTCTTTAAAAAACCCTAATTCTCACGCTCTCTCTCCTCTTCCCCTCAGTTTTCACGTTCTCTCTCCTCCTCCTCTCTATTTCTCACGCTCACTCTCCTCCTCCCTTCCATTTTCACGCCCTCACTCTCTCCAGCTCTCCTCCATCTCCTTCTCTTTCTTCTCTCATCTCTGTTCTCCATCTCCATGAGTTAGACCATATTTTCGAGCAAATTCGAACAAATTTTCGAGCAAATTCGAGCAAATTTTCGACCATATTTTCGAGCAAATTCGAGCATAGACCATCCTTTTCGAGCAAATTCGAGTTTAGACCATAATTTTCGAGTTTTTTAGGTCAAATTCGACCATAAAACTCTAGATCTAGAGTTTTCTTGGTCGAATTTGACCCTTAAAACCCAAATTTCAAGCCAATTTCGAGGTTATGGTGGAATTCATGGTAATTTTTATTTTTTTAAGTTTTTTTTTTAATTTTATGGTGATGTGTGGTTGAATTGATTTGTTTCAGGCCGATCTGGTGTTGGTGAGGGTTTTGGTGGGGGTCGTGGTGGGCGAAGTAGGTTGGGATCTGGTGTTGGTGGGGGTTTTGGTGGGGGTCTTGGTGGGCGAAGTACGTAGGTTGGGATCTGATGGATGGTGGGGTCGTTTTACGCGAAAATGGCTGGGATTTGGTGGATGGTGGTGGTGCGCATGCGTGGACGGTGGTGGTGCGCATGCGTGGACGGTGGTGGTGCATGTGGACGGTGGTGGAGCAAGTGAACAAGAGCTGTTGTTTTTTTTTTAATCAAGCTGTTGTATTATTTTTATTAATTACTTGTATTAATTTTTTTTTTTTTATGAAATGTAATACTTATAAGTTACAACAATCAATTAATTTATCTAAATATTATTGGTTTTACATATAGTTTGTTCGTGTATCAATTTTAGTGAAAAACACCAAAAAAAAAAAAATATTTTTTATAGCCATAATGGGCAGCGGTTTGGCGCCAAAACCACAAATGGCAAGCGATTCTGAACCGCTTGCCATGTAAAAGGCTAATGGCAAGCCCCCTAAAAGCATGCGGTTCAGAACCGCTTCCCATTAGGGGGTTTGAACCGCTTGCCATTACATATTTTTTACTAGTGTCTGTTGTTCATTATCTAGTATCTTAATAATTTTACTTTATTACAAAAAATTGATTGGGTACAAATTAAAAATAAATAATAGAAAATAAAAAATGTTCTCCACTAGTTGATTAAAACTAAATGAAATTTGATAGGTAATGCTTTGTATTGTCCTATACATAGTAAAATACTTGTATGAATTAAGGATATGATAGAAAATGAACAAAAATTATTTTCTTGATTAAGTTAATAAAGAAACTGAAGAAAGAATTGAAAAAGTACCTTTTAGTTGAAAGGAGCCCAAGAGAAAGAGAGAAAAAAAAAAGGGAAGAATTCTAATATTGAAGCTAAGTGTCATCGAACCCACGACCTTCTAGTTAGCAAGATGTGAAATCATCAAATTTAAAAACCATCGAGCCAAGCACACAACAGTATTATCATATGCAGCTTGTTTTTTTATAAATACATATTAATAACTTAGAAGTTTAGGAAATTTGGGGCCCTTAGTTTTCGTGGGCCCTGGGCAACCGCCCCGGCTGCCCTGGGTCAGATACGGGCCTGATTATACTGACAGGTATAATTGTTTTTGGATAGATTAAAAGTTTATATTAATGATATCTTTTAAAATTTTGCATATAGTTAAAAAAATTATCCTAAAATTTAATAAACAAATAGGGCATTGCACAGGGCACAAAACTAGTACAAAAATAAGGCACCCGTAGTGCATTGGCATGTGTACAATGTTGGTTGTGGCATATGTTTTGGGACAGAGGGAGTACATATAGATATATATTGATATATTATAAATATATTCGTGTGCTTCAAACATTAGGTTAAGTTTTTTGTTGCGATAGTCCTATAATTAATATCGTGTTGGAGCCAGTGTGACACAAAGGTCACAGATTCATATGTCATTCATCTCCACCTTCAAGTGGAATATTAAGCGTTGGGTATAAAGAGGGTTCATGTTGCATTCACACTTGAAACCCCAAACGAGGAGTGTGATATAATATATAAATCGATCATGGGGTTCAACCATCATGGATTCATGGTTAAGGCCCAGAAAAATGTTTTATACTCTATTATATATTATCAACACAAAAGTGATAAATTGAGTCATTTATCTAACCTCCTAAAAATAATTAGGATCTTTTAACAAAACGGCTAATTTGTTAAAAGCATTTACCAAAACGGCTAATTATAAAATTTAATTTCCAAACTAGCTAATTTATTAACTTAAAAGTAATTTTATCTATGTCTTATTTTTCTTTGAACTTGTTTGGTTCACTTTATAATACTATTATTATTAATATGCATAAACATAAGAAAAACTTTATACATAGGCAGTTGATTGATTAATTTATTACAACTTATAAGAAAAACTTTATACATAGACAATTCTAGAATTAACTAGAGGTACATGCATAAATAGTGGAGTAATGAACCGATCCGACATCTATAAATACATGATATATGTATGATTTAGTGTGTAAGTATTCCACCAAAGTTGGCGAATCATTCTTGTTAAAAAAAATGTAAATCATCATATTTAACCTTGTTTTATTTGACTATAATTAAACTAGTAGATTAGTTTAAACAACTTTTAGGTTGGGTATCCCCAAAAGTTGATCCCTCACAATTGCTACAAAAAGAAGAAGCTTGTTTGCTCTTATAAGTCAAATTTATATTCTTCAACTTTATGCTCGAACAACGATGTATTGGGATACAATCAAACTTCATAGCAATTGATGTTGCTGATGATACATGAATATCGTCATATGTCACGTCACGTCACTTATTTTTACTTCAAAAACCTATTCACAAAATAAAGATAAGAAAAATCGTTATAAGTTTTACCTATATTTGAAATAAAAACTCGAATTTAATCAAAAATAAAGTTTAATATACCTCTCTTGGACAATTCTTGTGATTGGGGCAATATTTTTGGTCAATAATGATTGGATTTCGAGCATTTTCCATCGTGAGATGATGAAAAACAACATTGCTTACAAATCCATCACTTGGCTTTCCCCATGACTTGATTCTCATTCCATTCTTCGTATTAGTGAAAGTCGACCTTTGTACTGTGACATTGTGCACTTTTGGCTCATGTAAAGTTTTTCCTAAACTCTCAATACTTATGCCATGACCGGGACCACATGCAATATGTTGAATCCACAAATTTTTAGTTCCCGGTCCAATTGAGATACAATCATCACCAGTAGCAATTGATGAACTCAATATTGTAACATCAGTTGACGATTATATGTGAATGCCATCAGTATTTGGGCTATGACCTGAAGCAGAAATCGTAACCCCTTGCACTTTCACGTTTCGACAACCATCGATAACAATATGATACAATTGACTATCGAGTGAAGTTATACCATTTATTTCAATGTTTTGGGAATTTAGAAAACCTAAATTCTGCAATTTAATAAAAAAAATGTTAATTATATTTATTTTTTTGAGGAAAAAAAAAAGTTAATTAAGAATTAAACACATATATTTCATTATTTTTGAAATTTAGGAAATTTAGAAACTTAAATTGTTAAATCTTAAATACGAATATATTCAATTGTCAATCAATAATAAATATATTAAAATGATTATATAATATATATTAAATTTTACTCTATCAAATAACTTAATTGGTGTAGCCATACCATTGAGATCAAATAACATATACAGTTTCCTCAATGTAAAACTTACCATCTAACAATAAATAAATGTAGATACTAGTTAAATTAGAGCATTGATTTATCATATTATGTCTAGATGCAAATATAACTAATATATGCATGCCAATATATAAATCGCATATATATTAAATTTTACTCATAGAAAATAAATAACTTATTTTGACACCACAAGGGCATGCTCCTTTTCTATATCGTTTACAATTCCATAGTTTAGCTCCTGCACCGTCAAACACTCCACCAGAAAGCGTAACACCATTGACGTGATCAAATAACACCCATGTTTTTGAATTTTGAAGCACCAGAAAATCACTAGGGGCTACTATGGTACTGTTTACAACAAAATTAATCTTACTACTTTGGCATCTCTTTCCCGAAAAGGTAAGGGATGTTCGAAGAAAGAATTCTCCTTCAGGAATATGAATTGTAGACTCGCCTGATGAATCACAAGCTAAATTCCAAGCCGCCTTCAACGCCTTGGAAGAGTCGGAGTTTGAGTCGGGTTTAGCCCCGAGTGACACTACGTTATAGTGGTTGTAGGTTGCGGGCTAACAGAGTTTAGGTTTAGGATCACCAAAATTATTGACAATGTTGCAATTACGGTTTTCATAGTTTTATTATGTAACAAAAAGCGACTATAGTTATTAAGAGAAAGAATACGTGAAATTGTGGCGGGACTGTTTAATTTTTAAGAGAAAGAATACATGAAATTTTGGTGTTTGAATCTTTAATTTATAAATATTGGTACAACTCCAACCCCAATATATGGGTGAAAAAATTGCACCAAGTTATTGGTAGACTTTGCTTTAGTAAACGCCTCATCACTTCATAGTCTAGATATATAGAAGTGGTAAGAAATCTACCTTAATTACTTGACTTCCACCTTTTTTTTGTTGGATTTTTACCAATTCGTCCAATCGGATTTGTAGTCATTGCTTTATTGGCCGACATTACTAATGATTTTAGCATTTAATTGTGGACAAAGAGATACTACTTGATGAAATCTGTAGAGTATAAAATTTGTAGTTGTAAAACCTTATTTTCTGATATACTCCCTCATACTCATAATATCTAAGACGTTGAATTTTTTTCACTATTTATATATTAAATTTGATCATAATTTTTTACTAAAACATACGGAGTATTTTATTATAAGATATGTTGTTAGATAGATATTAATATAAAGTTTCATTATATAGTTTTATAAACTAATTTTCTTTAATATTTAATTATCATACATATATAATAACTAATATATAAAGCTAAACTTTTAGCTAGGTTACGAGACAATTACACTTGGCGTTTCAACTTTTTGCCAAGTGTCGCGCCATGTAGGCGACATATAAGATTTAGTACGATACATCTGACTCCTAGATAAGTAAATTAAAGATAGATTATTTAGGATAAATAAGTTGAATTTAAAATAAAATAGACTAGATGAATCCTGATGAACGGTTTGTTTGAATTTTTTAAAATAATTTTTTTTTATACATATATTTATGTGCTAAAATTTGTTATATGTTTAGATAAAATTCCTAATATCAAAAGATAATATTTTATATTTAATTAATTTAAATTGGAAAATCTTATTCGCCAATTTTGCTTATGTGGCATTTGAATTATTTAATTATAAAAGATTTTAATAATCTCCTATTTAATTGGTTACTACTAAAATTTATAATCCTACATGGCACACTAAGAAAATTAGATCTTATGTGGCCGCAATTTCTACCCTACTCCTGGAGTACTGTGAGCATGATACTCCAGGGGTCAAACGATGTCGTTCTATTATCTATCCCTACCTTCTTCTTTGTTTTCCCCTTTTTCTTCTTGCTATACTTTGTTTCCTGTATTTTTTTTTCAATTTCAGTGAATTTCTTCATCCCTGTTTTCCTCTTTTTCTTCCAGCTATTCTTTTTTTCCTCTATTTTCTTTCAATTTTTGTGAATTCAATCAATTTTTTTCTTTCAATTGCAATTTTTGAAAAATAAAAATAACACTAATTTAAAATAGAATAACAGAAGATATGGTTTATTTGAATATCACATGTTTAGAACAAAATAACAATAGACTTTAAATAGAATAACATCAATTTGTGTACAAAGTAACTCAAAGTTTAACCTAAAATAACACATAACTTGATAACTGAATAACTTAAACTTCTATTGAAAATAACATAAGATATTAAACAAAATAACAACTTAACTCAAAGGTTAAGTAGAATAATAAAGGATACATTAAAATAACAAAACAACACAAATTTAGGATTTCATTAAGATAACACATAATAAAAATAAAATAACATTAGGCTTAAAACAAAATATCATCATTTATGAAACAAATTAAAAAAATGGTGTTTTAGAAAAACGTTAAATAATTCTGCCAAAACAAATCTACTTTCAAAAACTAAAACAACACATGATGATCAACCCAAAATAACATTAGATTTTAAGTAGAATAACATTAGATATTAAGCAAAATAACATCATTTAAAGAATAATATTAACAAATTAAAACACATTTTAGAAATATAGATCTGACTTCACAATCAAAATAACATAATATGCAATGCTGAATAACATAAGCCTAGAAACAAAATTGATCAAAATAATAAGAACTTATCTATAATTTTTGTTTTCAAATATGCAATTTCATCTAGTTTTTCAATATCATTTAATTGGTTTACCCTACTTGCTTGTTTTAATTGCAAATTTCATGTTATAAATGTACAATTGCAAAATAATTTATAGATAAAATTAAACAAATACTTACTTCCCTTGATATGCATTTCGCTAATTTATGTTGTTTTTGGACATGATCTTGAAGTTGGACAAGAAATTTGCAGGAGTAGTTCAAATGGATAGAGAAAGTGAAAGTAGTGGAGTAGAAATGAAATGATTTAATTTTTTTCATCTACCTTTCTTTTATATATGGAGTTAGTTTCATGTTATTTGCTTTTCCTAAGTTGCTATTTTGTCTAATTAGCCTTGCATGCTTTAATTTCGTTTATTGGGTTTTAATCCCATATATTAGATTGGGCTGGGCCCTGGAGTACAATACTAGGTACTCCAGGAGTACCTAATACTAATTGCTCTCTAAAAACTCGGGAAAAAACTCCCCTTTATATATATATATTAGATTGTAAATTTTGAAAATATCTTATAGACATGTTATTTTTATATCATAAAATTCGTTTTAAATACTATATTAATGTTTTAGCTTAGGTAAGATAAAAAATACTTGTCAATTTAACTTTTCGCCAAATATCGCACTATATAGCCGAAATAAAAGTATAATTGTTTTGATATGTAGGATTTATTTGAATATTTTTTTTAAAGTTGCATATATTTAGATAGATTTTTTTGGATAAAAAAGTCACGTACTTTAGAGCTTTATTTTCAATAAAATTTGGTTAATTTTTAGGATAGATTTTTAATTTCGATAAAAAAATCAATATACCAATATACAATTTAAATTATAATTTTATTCAGACTAAATATATAAGTACTTCAAAATAAATCTATGTATGATAGATATTTTATTAATTAACATAAAATATAATTTACTCATTTATTAATCAAGTCACGCAATATAACATAACTGCGGTATGATTAGCCAGGGCACAAGCTTAGGCATTCCAACTTTTCACAAATATCGTGTCACATAAGTAACAACGACTAATCATTATATAGACACGTATAATTTTTTTGGATAGATTTAAAATTGCAATGAAGATCTAAAAAATTATGTTGTAGTTTTAAAATTTTGCATATAGATTTAAAAAAAATTATCCTAAAATTTACTCCGTAATAAACAAACAGGGCATTGCACAGGGCACAAAACTAGTACCCCCTCTGTCCCAGTATACTTGCAACATTTTGACTGGACGCGTTTGTCGATGCACATATTTGACCGTTGATATCTTTTATTATATATTTGTATAAGTTATAAAAATTTTATATTAAGAAACTATACATTAAAATAAACCCAACAACATCTTACATGATTACATTGACTTTTATATAATAGTTAAAAAAGATGGTCAAAGGGAGATATGTGAATAGTGCAAAAAGTCAAACCGTTGCGAGTAATTTGGAACGGAGGGAGTATAAAAATAAAGTCATCAACCTAGTGCATTGGCATGTACTGTGTACAACGTTGATTGTGTCATATGTTTTGGGACAGAGAGAGTACATATAGATATATATTTATATAGTATAAAATATATTCGTGTGATTCAACCATCAAGTTAAGTTTTTTATTTTGTTGCGATAAACCTATAATTAATATGGTATCGGAGCCAGCGTGACACAAAGGTTACGGATTCAAATCTCATTCATCTCTCACCTTCAAATGGATTATTGTGCGCTGGGTATAAGGAGGGTCCATGTTGCATCCACACTTAAAGCCCAAAGCGAGGGGTGTGATATAATATATAAATCGATCATGGGGTTCGACCATGGTTAAGGTCTAGAAAAATATTTTATACTCAATTATATATTATCAACACAAAAGTGATAAATTGAGTTATTTATCGAACCTAGTAAAAATAATTACAAGCTCTTTGGTATTAGGCTATACCATTTTTATTAATATGCATACATAAGAATAACTTTATACATAGGCAGTTGATTGATTAATTTATTACAACTTATAAGAAAAACTTTATACATAGGAAGTTGATTAATTTATTGCAACTTATAGCATTGTGCTCCAATTGATGCATCAAGTGTAAGCTCCATACCAAACTTATTCTTTATACTAAGCCAATAACAATCATCAAACAAGCATTTACGTTCATCAGTTGGTTGGGCCACATCTACTGGGCTCAGAAACTTGGGCCCCCATGCTGGAGTTCCATCCTCAAATGAATTATGGGTCAGCCTCCGAACATTCGACCCATCCACATTTGCAATGAAGATCTCCCCATAAGGCTGGTAATGATGTGGGTTTGATATGGGCTCAGCTGATACGGCAGCATAATCTGAAGTAAACACAATGCTCTTCCCATCTGGGCTAAACCATGGGTGATTCGCACGACCGCCCGATCCACTTTGGATCACCTTATGGAGCCCTGTTCCATTCGGGTGGATCATGAATATTTCGAAGCTTCCACTACCCGGATTCTCACGATCGGTTGCAAACGCGATCCATTCCCCATCGGGTGACCAATTGCACATGGTGTCGGTCCATGGACCCTCTGTTAGCCTATGGATACCACCTGTCTCACCTTCCTCGGCGTCCATTATGTAAAGATTCTTATAACCCGATCTGCCTGACCTAAACACGATCCATTTACCATCAGGTGATGGTGATGGGAATGCATTATTTTCACCTCCATGGGTTAGCTTTTTATAGCTCAAATCATCATTATCCACGTTGATTGCAATTATATCAACTTTAGTCCTTTCAGATGCAAAATTTGGACCAACACTAGTATAAACCACACCTTTTCTTATCGGGTCCCAAGCAGTTGTAAAAGCCATTCCTTTATGAACCAACTTCTTATTCGACCCATCATGGTTCACAACATAGAGAAACCCATCATCCAAATCAGCCAAATAAGCAATCCGATCACCCGTGGGCGAGAAAGACGGAAATGACCCGTCAACTCGAAATATAGAGACATCGGGAACCGGATGCTTAATATTTTCAAGTAGAAGTATTTGATCCCCACCCGTTCCCTTCTTCCCGTTCCCCCCAATCTTACATTTATGGTACCCTACTCGGGTTCCATCGGGCGATAAAAACGGGTTAAAGTGATGGTTTTTGGGCGAAACGGGTCGGGTCACATCCTTAAACACCTTCCTCTTAAGATCAAATACCTCAATATGTCTATAATTACTTTGAGGTCTTCTAGTAGCCACAACAATAAACTCATCATTACCCGGTGAAGTACCCGGAGTGAAAGCATGCAAACCCGGTGGTGTGACCCGTTCAACCACCACCGACTCGGCCTCAACTCCGCCAACTCGTGGAAGACTCGCCTTGTAAACACTCCACCACCCATCATTCTCATCCCTCCTATGAAAAAACAACGTATGATCATCAACCCAACTTGGCCACCCGCCGTGCTCAACAACCTTGACCCGGCCCGACCCGTCTCTAGTAAAAAACACATAAATATCTGTCCCAAGCTCCTCCACCTCCCCACCCCATCCCTTCTCACCATACGACGCCACGGCCGTGTAAACCCCCGAAGGCGACATGGCAGGGCTAAAATCCGCCACCCCAACCGGTGTCAACCTTCGAGTTTCACCACTAAATATATCCATAGAATACACCGCTGCCCAACTAGTCCTAGGCACACCCGAATCCTCACGAGTCGACACGTAAACCAACTCTTTCCCAACTAAACTCGGGCTATCTTTCATTGAAACCTTCGACTTAGTTCCATCTAGTAATGGAACTCGTACTCGATCTCGATCACCCGCCTCG
This sequence comes from Chenopodium quinoa, assembly GCF_001683475.1. NCBI lineage: Eukaryota > Viridiplantae > Streptophyta > Magnoliopsida > Caryophyllales > Amaranthaceae > Chenopodium > Chenopodium quinoa. Next base: position 1,349,426 of record NW_018743391.1, on the reverse strand, counting down.
AGGGCGACCCTAAACCCGGGTCGAGTCCATGAATCATCAGCAACATCAACAGAGTCAAGGAAGATACTGGAAGTCCCGTTTCGTTCGGTGACGTAAACGATCTGGAAAGTAGAAGATGAAGTGGGTTGATTTAGGAGAGAGAAAATTGAGGATGAATTAATGGGGAAATGGCCATTAAAATTGACTGAAACTCCATCAGTGAGTTTGAGTTCTTGATGATTGAATGAAATTGAAGGTGGAGATTGAGTTATGCTAATTGGTAAAGTGTAGATGTCGAATTTGTACCTTGATCTTCCTAGTGTTGTAAAAATTATAGATGATTTTGGGGAAGATGATGAAATTTTGCAGAAATTGATGAGAAGTAATAATACGATGAGATTAAAAATTGGGTTATTCATATTTTGAAAATTTGAAGGTTGATAATTTGATAATCGTAGAGTTTATTGTACTGAGATAATTGATAAATTAATAACTTTAATAAAATGTTTGGGTTTTACAGAAAACAGGTGATTTTCAGGGTTTGTTTGTTTTTTTTTTTTTTTTTTTTTTTTTCCCCAAATTTATGATAGAACAGTGTAAGTATATGTGGATATCATGTTGAAATGTTGATAAGGTTGTTCTTTATTAGTGAACATTAGTATGACACTTAGAATCTTAGATAGTGATGTATCTTTTAATTTTGTATTAGTAGTACTAGAATTTTCTTGTAATGAAGATTGAGTCGAATCATTTTAACGTTAGCTTATACACACGTAGAACTGTAGGAGTACTTCGTAAAAGATATGGACTTTGAGCAATAGGGCCAAGGATGATAATAATATACGAAGTAATATCAATGGTTATATTCCCTTTGTATTCTAATGCTTGCCATTTATTTGTGTAAGATAATTCGACCTTATTTTTAGGTGTAGCAAATTGTAACTTTACTCTTGTATTTATGGAATTACTTGGCCATGTTTGGGTAGCACTATCGAATATTATTTTCCATCCAATTAAGATGTTATTGAGGCCCATTTTTTCATTTTTTCTGGCCAGTTAATTAAGGACCTGTTTACATTTACTGAATTGAGCTGAGCTGATTGGAGCTGAACTGAAATTAAGGTGAAGTGAACAGGCCCTAACTCTCCCTAACTACCTAGAACTCAATTGAGCTCCCAAACCCTAGAGATCAAAACCCCCAAATTTATTTAAACTCATAAACCCTAATCTGAATTACTAATTTTAACCCTAATTATGTTAATTGCATCCAATTAAAACTTGCAAACAAATACAGTAAACAATGAATTAAAAGATTAGCGTGAAAATTAACTAAATTACTGAAAAAGTGAAAAAGTAGGTCCGATAACGTATTAATTAACTAAATTATTGAGAAAAGTGAAAATTAACTAAATGTTGTAAGAGACTACCCTTGGTTGAAAAGTCATTATTGACTTTTATTTTCCGACCACATCACGCGCCAATTAACAAAAAAGGAAGGAAAGGTGAATTAAAAGTCACGTGATTGGCACGTGATGTGATCAACACCGGAAAATGAAAGTCAACGGTGACTTTCCGACCAATGATAGTGTCTTACAACATTTACCCTTTTATAAGGTAGTTTGTTACAACATTTCTTTTTATTAGATAGTTTCTCACAAAAAAAAGTGCTTTAGTTTTTCACAAAATATCCAATAATTTACTTACATTTAAGGAAAATAAATAAAATTGTAACCACAATCAAACATAAAACAAATTAGGTATGTGAAACTATAATTAAGAGAGAAACTTGGTTAATTGAATTTTATATAGACATCTATACATTAACGTCTTGTTAAAATAAAAAAAAGTCAAAAGTATAGATTAAAAATTAAAAAAAAATCATTAATAATTGATGACATCATACATAAATTTGGTGGGAAAAATTTAATGTGAGAATGACACGTAAGATTGTTTCATAATTGATGATGTCAGCAATGTTTTGTTTTAGTAATAGTTAATAGATTTTAGCATTTTTAAAATAAAATTCTAAAATCAGCCTAAAGTTGTCCGGTCCGGATTTTGGACCGATTTTTTCGGTATGGTCTGGATTCGGTTCTAGCTTAATCAGTCCGATCTTCAATTCTTAAAATTAAAAATTTCGGTCTTCCGTCTAGCGATGAACAATCCTAATTATTGTTATTTTTTTTATTTATTTTTTTTGGATGAAACTGAATGTTAGATTCTTATCAGATTATTGATAGTTTTATGAACTTTGAAATTATTGTATCCCAAGTTACAAGTACATACATGTCAAGGTGAAAAGTTGGATGTATAGACAATACTTATTTTATGACGTATCATACATTGATTCACAATAAATTAATAACTTGTTAGCAAAAAAAAAAAAAGTTGGTAGTTTACGAGTATGTTGCAAGTATCATAGTACGTACATGTTCTCGTTCCATGAACTAAATTCTTGCATTCCAGAATGACCCCCTTTCGATCCGGTTGAACAAGCATACTAGTATATGATTTATTCATTTATTTCCAAGCATACTAGTATATGACCTATTCATTTCATGCTACCGTTTTACATTTTCTTTTCCATATTACGAATTATATCATATTGCGTACTCACTCTATCCCATTATATTAGTCTCATACTCATTATTTGGTCTCTACTCCTCTCTTTTCTCATCAGTCCCACTTGCAATCTCATACACAAATTTTGCTTCATTTCTATTCAAATTAAACTTTACTCTATAAAACAATCATTAAAGGACGAAAAGACTATTATGTAATATTGCTATAGGTACACTCGAAACCATACATAATATAAATTGATTCTTTTCTCAACTTGAATAGGTACAAATTTGTACTTTCTAGCACTGAAAAGGTACAACAAGAAAGAGAGAATTCATAATACGGCAAATTATAAATAAAATGAGTAGAAATCTCCAATAGGATCCAATGGCCAACTGTTACGGCAACAAGTACTCCGGCATCTCTCCACGTTTCACGTGGCAAGAGTTAATTCGTCCATACCTAAGACGGCTCGATATACACACATATTTATGTTCATTGGATCACCCATTTTATTTTTTTTTTAATACTTTCTAAAATTCCATATTTCTTTTGTACGATTGTTTCTCCTACTAACTCACATGCATCGTGCATGTTATTCTTTCCCCTTAATTGCGCCTTTAACTTTGCACTTCTAACTAGATCACCTAAAATAAACTACTATACATTTTTGTAATTTATTCTTCATGCATGAATTAAGCAATATTATCATGATAATTGACACTAATTTTGGCCATTATGGACTTATAAATGGCCAATCAATAAAAATACATATTATAGAGTTTTAGAGTTATAGGTACTAATTTATAAATTCTTGATTTGATGATCTAATTGTTTACAACCTCTTTTAAATGCATGTTTTTACAACCTCTATCTTCTAAGTACATGTTGGACAATTAGATTGATATCATGACCATATAATGTTTGTATTACATGCATGAAGTTAACTTTATGGGTAGAAAGTTTTATTGATTTGAACGAATCTTACATCATTAATTAATATATACTCCCTCTGTTTCAAAGATTCTACTACTTCCGTTACATATTATTTGCAACGATTTGACATAAAGTAGAGAGAAAAAATGTCTAATCGTTGCACATAATATGTAACGGAGGTAGTACTTATTTTTTATTTTGTATGAGCTGTATTTCAAATAATTTAGCTTATTAGTTCGTTATTGCTTTTAATTTATTCCATTTTAACAAACTCTTAGCCTTATACTATATCATCATCTTACTTTATATGGAGTTCTATTTTCATTTTTTCAATCACTCTCTTCTACTATATCAACTTATTTCATACACCCACTTACCTTTACTTTGCATCTCTTAATTTATTTATCCACAATTTTATATGGACACATATCCTAAACATAATTCAAATATTGAGCCAACTAGTTATCGATGTGATAACTAGACTCACTAATCTTGCTTTTCAATCTTTAAGCACAACGCATTTTAATAATTCTTCAAATGTTTGATACCTAGTAGGGTTTGTCTCAATTATTTTATGGAGGTTATAATTAACTACTCCATTAGATTAAACAATATGAAGCAGAAAAGTAGGCTATATTCTTTCTTGCATTGTTTAAAAGGGAGACAATACTAATAAGATCCTCATTAACATTAATCAAATAATTAATTATACATCTTCACATGCTCATAAAGATTACTCGTACATAAGCAATGGCACCATACGTACTAAAGGACATAAAAGACTTAAAATAACATGATTTATCTTGATTAGTTGACTAATAATCATTCATAAGATCTACAATCAAAATTATATATATATTACACTTATGATAACACAAAAGCCACAATTATAACACTTATCCTTCTTTCCCTAAAATTTGCAAAGGGAAGATGGTTAAGTTATTTCCTCTTAACAATATTACTAAGCTCTTTATCATCTCTTTCTTAGTACTTGTTCTAGCAAAGCCAAATGCAGCAAAGAGTGTAGTAAATTTCGGGGCAAGGCCCGATGGCCGGACCGACTCAACCCAAGCCTTCCAAAAGGCATGGTCTTGGGCTTGTAGATCGACAAGGCCGGTCACACTCATTATACCACATGGAAAATTTGTGGTCCGACCCATGTTCTTCAACGGTCCATGTAGGAAACAGGTCACCTTAAGGATAAAGGGTACAATCATCGGGCCATCGGATTACCGGGTTTTGGCCCGGTCAAGTGTATGGTTAATGTTTTACAATATTAATGGTCTTGTTATTAATGGTGGTACCCTTGATGCTAGGGGTCACGACTTTTGGTCATGCAGACATCGTATAGGGTATTGTAACAATGGAGCACAGGTATAAACTTAATGCATTACTAATTTTAATTTTATAAATGGATATATAATTAATCTTCTTTGTTTGTGGTATTTTTGTTCATGATTTTAGGGAATGATATATGTTTCTATTAGACTGTCAATATATAAGTTGATAGTATCATAGTATAGCACAAGTAGTGTAACATATTATAGTTAATATGTTACATTTTGTAAAAGTATCTAATACCTCATAATTTAAAAAGTTGATGTCATGTAAGAAATTGCATTTGGTCATGCAAGGCAAAAACCTAGCATGTAAGTACTTGTATAATAAGCAAATTTATAAATATTGACGTGACAACTACGTACAAAATATAAATTTGCTTATTATACAACTATGTATTATTTAATCTCGCTATTTAAGCTATATTGTTTTTTTAATCATTATTATATTTTTTTTTTCGTCTATATCATTCTCATAATGTCTATTTTTGTGTAATTTGGAGCAGTCTATATCATTTGTATCATGCAAAAACGTAGTGTTGAATGGATTGAAGTCACTGAACAGCCAAAAGAGCCACATGAGTATAAAGAACTGCAACAAAATAAATCTCAATCACTTGACACTTAGAGCTCCGAGTGGGAGTCCTAACACTGATGGCATTAACGTTCAACACACTAATCACTTTACCATTTATGGTTCACTGATTAAGACCGGAGATGATTGTATTGCCCTAGGACCTGGCACCCAAAACGCCGTCATTAATAAAATTGCTTGTGGTCCTGGCCATGGTATTAGGTATGTTTTTTACATGTTCTTTACTCTTAGCTTTATGTACACAAAATTGACCTATTCAGTTTGTTATATTTGGTTGTCACGTCAATAATTTAAATGAAAATATTAATACTTGATAATTAATTTTGTTTGTCAAAAAAAAAAAAAATTAATTTTGAATGAAAGAAAGGCATTACTTTTCATTTGAAGGGAATAATGCAATTAATTGAATGTTTGATTAGCATATAATGTGGATCCAATGCTGCCTGATATTTTAAGTAAATAAATGTTGCAACTACTGCCTACAATTAAGGATGCCTTCTGTAATTAAATTTAATATAATGTGAAGTAATTAAGGGTGTGATTAATTGATTATCTAAGTTAACTCACTATATTTTAAGTCTAGGTCTATACTGACTCTTACAAGGTGTAGGAGTTAGAGTGTGATCTTAAGCAATAATAGTCTCTTTTTGTTTTCCCTTCATCATGGGAGGGAGAAAATAGTCTCATTTTTGTATCGAGAATCCCACATGACCATATTATTTCTAGTTGCACAACATATTTTTGTATTGGTATTGGTGCAACACAAGTTATGCTTGTTGTTGGTGCAATACAAGTTATGCAACCATCGCATAATAATCTATAAGATGTGTAGGGTACAGAAGGTTGTAAAATAAGAAAATGACTCATATAATAGTTATGGACTTATGGTATACAATCATCTCGATAGTATCACATCCTAATTCTAATATCGTTGTAAAGGTTTGTAAAAATTATGTTGCACATTTTAATCAGTACGTACAAAATATCTATATTCGGAGTTTAATTAGCTCCCCCTATCTATGCCCTACTTCACCCCTCTCCCCAAAATATATCATATTCATGTATAAGAGTTATATATTAATTATATGAATATTGATGTAAATTTAAAGTATAATTTTTTATTTTGCAGTATTGGTAGCATGGGAAACAGCCTACGAGAATCTGGAGTAGAAAATGTATTAGTGTCAAACGTAGGGTTTTGGAAGACAACAAATGGTGTAAGAATCAAGTCATGGGCTAGACCTAGCAACAGTTTTGTCCGTGGCATCACGTTTCGAAATCTCAACATGTACAATGTTTATAATCCTATCATTATTGATCAAAAATATTGTCCAAATAACCAATGCCCTCATCAGGTAATATTTTACTTCGATACTCTGTAATTCTTTCATCAAAAAATCGACTTAACTAAACGAATAATGGAAAATATGTACTCCGTACATGACAGTTAACTAAACGTAATTTGTGACATGTTTAATAACAATTGTTATAATAGAAAATAGGTTATTTTAAGGTCCGTTTTAACTCTATTTGATACATAAGTACTTATCTATTACTCCGTATCTATTATTACTAACATAGATTGTTATTTTTTTTCTTTATTGACAGAATTCCGGAGTGAAAATTAGTAATATAAAGTACATAAATGTAAAAGGTGTATCAAGAACCAAAGAAGCAATAATATTTACTTGTAGTCCAAGTAATCCATGCACAGGGATCAAGTTGAAAGATGTTAGGTTAACTTTTGGGAATAAACCAGCAATATCAAAGTGCAGCTATGCTCGTGGAAGTAGTCGAGGCAAAGTTACCCCTCGAAGTTGCTTATATTAGAACTCATTTCTTATGAGTTAATTACACATTGTTACTATAAATTAAAGAAGCTTGTTTTTAATATTTTAGCTTCTTGATTAAACTTAGCTTAATTGTATGTATAAACTTCAATGATTGATGGCTTATATATAAATGGATGTTTTATTATTACATTAGGGCCGGGCTCTGTTTGTTTTAGTTGTAAACATTTAATGGAAAACTATAATTTTTCATTGTAACGTTTTTAATTAAGGGATAGCATAATTGTAAAAATGATTTCTCTTAGTTTGTATGATTACAAGAAAACTTATGGAGGAAGAAGTATATGAGAGTGTAAAAGAGGAGATGAATGAGACTTATCTAACAATTTGTTGTAGTCTTGAGGATGATTTTCATCTAATTGTATTTGATAAATTGATAAATTTGCGATTCCACGCCACATGCATAATATTTCACCAATGAAACAATTTCACTTAAAAAAAGAGAAGCAAATCCTCCCTCAAAAGAAGAGAACAAAAATCCTGTCTTTCTAACGAAGAAAAAAAGATCCTCCTAAAGATTGAAAGAAAAACTTTGTCTTTCAAGGAAGAAAAACTCAAAAAGTTTATACATACAATTAAGCTAAGTTTAATCAATAAGCTAAAATAAGCATTATTGAGTATGTAGGCTAAAAGAATAAGCATCTAACCAAAAAAAAAAAAAATTGAATTTGTGAAAATGAAGAAGAGCCTAATTAAGGAATGACTTAGGGCATGTTCAGCAGTATTTTTTATGTAGTTTAAAGGTATTTTCACCAAGTCAAAACACTACTTAATAAAAATTTGACTGCTAGGCTTATAGGCAATGTATTGATGTTGGAATCTATCTATCTATATACTATACTAAAAGAGAAGCGGATCAATGTGGAGCTGCCAAATGTCTGTCTCTGATTCGCTTCTCTTAATATAGTAAAACAATAATATATATATATATATATATATATATATATATATATATATATATATATATATATATATATATATATATGAAGCACAAAAGATAAAGTAACTAAATTCAATTATGGTAAATAATTGAAAATAAAAATATTACTCTATTTATATCTGTATTTTGTATATGACTTAATGCATATCATCTATTCATGTTTCAGAGTATTATTAATGTATGATATTCTTCTTAATTCTTTACTAAGTAGTTGCGTTAAACGACTGTTTAAGGAATCGAGCTGAGTGTTTCTTTTTTTTTTCCTCCAAACATTATGAGATAAATAATGATCGATTAAATATATGACTTTGGATATTTTGAGATTATATGATAAATAAATGCTAATTACTTATTAATCATTTTGCAAAGAAGATGAGTTAATTGTTAGCAAAAATTGTGCCAAAAAATTATGACAAGCGAATCAATGTGGATCTTAGAGGTGTCAATTTTGAGTGTTTGAGTCGCCTTCGGCAAGGTCGGGTAATTTTGAGTGTTCGATTTATATCTTATATTTGTAGTACTATATACGAAGTATTAAATAAGAAAAATTTATGCCAAAATTTATGACAAGTGGATCAATGAGAGCTAACAAGTGTCATTTTATGACTCGCTTATCTTATATCTGTAATATTATATGTAAAAATTACATATTTATAATTTTATGCTATAATTTTTTTATTCATTCATATTTATAAGAATACATGTCATAATAATAAAATACATTACCAACATGATTGATTAGTTGATGATGAATTATGTCTTTCATTCATATAAATCTTACAAGTAATAAATACTCCGTATCTTTTATTCAAATGTTAGTTTTTAATATTGATCTACATCTATATATTTATGTTGTATATTCAATCAATTGGTTATCGTACGACTACTATGTAAAAGTTTTTGGCACAATGCTTATGAAAGTATATATGTAGGTAAGATATAAGGTTCTTATTGTGTCAATAAAGATTTAGTATTCTTCTTCAAAAAAAAAAAAAAAGATTTAGTAAATATGACGGGTAAAATAGATATTAGGTTGTACATCTATCAACGTCAGTTTTGTTCACTTTATTTTCACTTATTTCAAGCGTAATAAGTTCAATTAAGTTCAGATATATTCAATTTAGTTTTAATAAGTTTTAATAAAGGTTACCCAAGTACAAATTACAATTAGAATAAGTTTTAATAAGATGTTAAGGTCTAATAATTAAAAGAGAAAAGTTCAAATTAGGTGAATAAAACACACCCTAAACCGATTAATATGACAAGAAAATTTTAGTTTTAATTCCCTCCACAGGAGATAGAAAATAACTTTTCTTTAATAGAACAGAATAATTTATTCGGTTTTTTTTTTTTCACAAGTTATTCGTTTTTCAATTAATTAAATAACAATATAAAAAATAAAAAAGAAGTAAAACATATGAAATACAAATGACAAAGTACTATTCATATCACATTCCTTAATATTTGTATTAGCCATTATTGTTAGTGAATACTTTAATAATTAATTTGTTAATGTAAATAAGTCCATTATTACTATAGCAATTTTTGGTGCAACAAGCTAAGCCACACCATGTGGTAGGAGTTTCTCGAGTTTTTTTTTTTATTTTTTTTAATTTTTTTTAGGGGTTAATTAAGTTTTTCAGTCAGGGTTACTCGATCAGGGGTTACTTGAGTTTTTAAGTCAAGGGTTACTTGAGTTACTCGGTCAGGACTTACTTGAGTTTTTCAGTCAGGAGTTACTCGAGTTACTTGGTCAGAGGTTACTTGAGTTACTCGATTAGGGGTTACTTAAGGGGTTCGGAAAAGGGTTACTCGAGGGGTTTTCTCAGTTAAAGGTTACTTAGTCAGGGGTTACACAAGTTTCTCAATCAGGGCTTACTCGAGTTTCTCGGTTAGGCCGCATTCAAAAAATTGTGACTCGAGTAACCCCTGACCGAGAAACTCGAGTAACCCCTGGCCAAGAAACTCAAGTAACCCCGAAAACTTAAGTAACCCCTGACCGAGAAACTCAAGTAACCCCTCCCGCATGGTACTACAGGCCGCATATAAATTTTTTTGTTATTACTAGCTAATTCATATATTATTTATCAATATCGATCTATACATACATATTTGTGTTGTATATTCACTCAGTTTTAGGTTGTGCGACTGTTATGTATTTTTTTAGCACAATGCTTAGACAAAATATGTACAGGTAGATAAGATATAAGGGTACTTAGCTTGTATACTGCATAATGATAAAATTATGTCTATAGATTTGGTGATTATAATGGGTAAATAGATATTATATTGCATAACTATTAAACCGATTAATATGACGATAAAATTTTAGTTTTGAATCCCTCTATAGACTACGGGCAATAGGAAACGACTTTCCTTAGCTTGTGTAGTGCATATTTTATTCATTTTTAATCAATAAAATAGCAATATAAAAAATGAAAAGGAATAAAATAACAACAATAAAATAATTTTCATATCATATAACGTAAAAAATATATTGACCATTATTGTGGTGATTGGTGAATAGAATTTTAATAATTAATTTGTTAATGTAAATATGTCGATTTTTACTAATTGAATTATTTTTGTTTCATTTTTATGAAATTAAAATTTTGATTTTTAATACGTGCATCGCACGAGAACTATACTAGTAATATCCAGTAGTTGATGTAGCCTTCATCAAAAGCTAAACTACTAACTCCGGTTTTTATTAGTTGTAACATACGGAGTATTAATTTTTTATGTCTCACAAAAAATACCCTTTGTTACAACTAACAAAAACCGGAGACAGTATTAGCTTTTTAAAATAAAAGGTAGTTGGATTTTTTTATTCCCTCTATAGATCTAACATTGCTTGTTTGGTTGCATTGGAATTAAAATCCTATGAATTAATTTTGTTTTAGAGGAAGTAACTTTTTTCTTCTATTTCTTAGGATTTTGTTAAACATTTCTTGTTGATATAAGGGAATTTGCATATCATGTAATATACTAATATATGTAAATTTTAAATGACTAAGGGGAGTCGAGGAATTTAACTTGAACTCAAAATTCATAGCTAATTGCAATTTCTTCATTTTGCAAGTTTTATGTTATCCAAACATTAAGGATCTAAGCATTTCTTAAAATATTTTATTGCTTATGTCTAATAATTTAAGTGCAACCCATATAAGCACATAGAGGTAACAACTACTCAACCACTACCTTATCAGATGAAGTACTTAAAGGGTGTTCGGACCAAAAAGTTGGAATGGAATAGTATGAGACTAAGCATCCCAACCATATGGATTAAAAATTAAAAATTATTTTTCAAGTTAGTTCGGTTCACTACTATTAATGAGGGAAGTACGAGGGAGACCCCTTGATGAAGTGGCACGTACAAGAGGTCGCCTGGCATCATCCAGGTACTTGGTTTTTTGTGATATGAGCCTTTGATTGGGGTCCTATTTATCTTGCTATGTAAAAAAAAAAAAAAATGAGATATGGCATGGGAGGTATGGGTCAAAGACTCGGAGTGTTTATATTTGGGCCATGCATGTGGGCTTATTTCCTTTTCTGTTGGGCCTTTTATTATCCTCTTTTCAAACGGGCCAAATTAAAGATTCTCTTTGGGCCCCAAGCACCATCAATATCCGCCGATTACATACTAAACTAAATAGGTAACATACTAAACTCAATCAATGACATCACTATCTATCTATAACTTCTTTAAAAAAAAAAAAGTATCTACTCCGTATCTATAACTATTACTAAAGTTAAACCGTTGACATGCTCATTTTTTTTTTTAAATTTTTTTTTATCTTTCCAACAAATATCTATATATCTATAACTATTACTAAAGTCAAAATCACTGACATCATCTTTGTACACATGTCATTTTATAATAAAAAAAATTTCCCTCCAAAATTAATTATGACTCATCTATTTTTAATTTTTTTACCTTTCTAACAAATAAATTTAAATATGAGGAGATTATTTTTTAAATAAATAAATAAAAGTATGAGTATCAATTACTAAAAAGTAAAAATGCATTAATGAAGTTTTTTTTCCTAAAAACACTCTTTCATATGATTTGTTGCAAATTATTAATTAATTAATAATATAATATTGATAAAAGTATCTTTTAAATTCCTAAATCGTGCATCGCACGAGTACTAATCTAGTTAATTTAACAAAAATTCTACCAATGTAGGGAATATTTCAAGCGTTAATCCCCTAGCTTGAAACCCACTGTGATCATACACTAAAGTACGGTGGCGTCCAAAGGGAAAGAAGATAGAGCAAAAGAGTCTCCAACAAGTTTTAGGAACTTGTAAACCGTTCACGAGGTGAAGGTTACACCCTTTAACGATCCAAGAGATCGTCAACTCCATAAGGTCTTGAACCATATAGGGTTCAGGGATGAAGGTACAAATCCAACCTATTAGAGTTTGAACCAGCCCTAATAATAGGCCTCTACTTTATTCTGATCGTATTCATGTGCGCTTTCTGACTAACATGCAATCAATAGGATTAACCCTAAACCTGTTTATCTATGTTGGTTGAATTTAATGCACAAACAAACTATTATTGGCGATCACTTGAATTATAATCAAATTAACCCTAAACAAGATTATTGATTATCTTATTAAGCGTGATTACAAGTACAAATTCCCTTTAAACATGCATAAAAGGTGTGATCAAGCAATAACGATAAATATCAAGCAACAAAATAATAATAAATTATAATTAAAATAATCATAAAAATAATAATCATGTTAAAACATAATAATAATAGCAAGATCCTAGGCATGATACTAACAAGATTAATAACAAACCCTAGCATGTCACTAAACAATAAAAATCAAAGCTTTAACCCTAACATGATACTAACAATCATAAATATTAGGAAGAACATAAAAGGCATCATAGAAATCATAATAATAATAATAAGCATGCTTGATTTAAGGAATTTATTCTTTATCCTAAACATGATACTAGGAAGCAATAAAACATCCTAAAATGATACTAGGAATCAAAATAACAATCTAAGCATGATTTCTATATCATAATAACAATGTAAACAATTAAAGCACTTACTTGGATGTCTCATACCTCTTTCTAATAATAAAATACACACGTCAGTAACTTCAAGGAAAATAATAAACAAAACAATTAAATCAAATAATTGTAAGAGAGATTTGGGACCAAACCCTCAGAAATTAAACCTTTCACGTCTAGGGCGAAGACAACTTCGAATATGGCTAGGTGTTTCTAAATCTAATGAATGCGGAATTTTTATATTTGAGATAAGGCTAGTTTAGAAAAGAGAGAGAGAGAGAGAGAATAATCAAGAAAATCTTGATGAGAGTTGGTGAATGAAAACGGGGTTTTTAGAACGCTATTTATAGAAAAATCAGCCAAAAAGATAAAACATAAAAAACAGAGTTCTGACGCGTAAAACGGATGTTAGCGCTAGGCGCTACAGCTGGCGTTTGGCGCTGACAAAGTTTTTGACGCGTTTTCTTAAAATCAGATAGAAATTGCCGTATAGGAGGATAAAATCGTATTTTCCTCAAAAACGTTCTTTTATTCTGATTAAAACTCTAAAAAGTCAACAAAAGTCAATTTATCAATGCTAATTGAATTAGGAATGAAAAGAACCTTCTAGAAGAATCTAGAAGCCTAAAACCATTCCTAATTGCATTAGGAATGATAAATCTATATTAGGCCCTCCTCTAGATCATTGGGCCGCATATAAGGCTCAAACCGGGCCTAGTTTAGTAATTTGGTCATAACTTCCTCAATATTCATCGGAATTGGGCTTATAATATATCGTTGGAAAGCTCTTTTCAAACCCTATCCAACTACACTATTATCGGACCCATATCATGGAACAACCAAACTGGATTGACTGTTTTCTCAAAATAGGTTTTCAAAAACAGAGAGAGGAGAAAAGAAATTAAAACTATCCGCAACACTAGACTTTCCACACTTTCACTTCATTCGATTATGATTCGACGTGAAAGGTACTCATCACTGGGTTTGGTTTTGGGGAGACACAAATGGGTGTCTACACAACCAAATATATAAAAATAAAAAACTTTCTAAAAATAAAAAACTTTTCTATCTGTTACTATATATTAAAATATATAAAAAAAAAAATTCTAAAAAAAAAAAACTTTTCTATCTGTTACTCTATATTAAAGGAGGAGTGAGCTGTGGAGGAATGGTTAATCCCTTCATCTCCCCCAGGTGTGATATGGGTTCGACTCCTTATTCCCTCCTCTTGTGATAGGAGGGAGATTTCCCTATATTTTAACGTTTACTCTATATTAAAACAAAATATGTAAGGAGAATTATTATCTAATTATTTATTGAGAAGGTATTGTGTGGACAGACAACATGTTTCGTCAGTCCGGACTGACAAAATGCGGATTTTTTATGTCCTCAATTGGCGGGATGGTACGTATCCTCTATTGGCTAAATAATATCCTCTACTAATTTGATGATATCCTTTATGAGCTATATTATATCCTAGGTTGGCTGGATAATATTTCTATTTCTAGATGATATATATTCCTGAACGATATCCTCTATTGGCCGGATATATTTTCTACTAACTGGATAATATCCTTTATTGGCTATATGATATCCTTTATTTGCTGGGTGATATTTCTACTGACACAATCATAAATGATATCATATAGGTAATAGAGGATATCATTTAACCATGATATAATATACCCAATAGAAGATATCATCCAGTCAATGGAGGATATGTATAACTTGTTTGAGGATATGTATAATTTGTTTGATAATATGTATGCGGTGGAACCTACATTGAAATGCTCGTATTAAAGGTCATGAGTATAACATATGTTGCTCATTTCTCAACCAAAATACATGCATATGTTATCAAAATACTCACAATTCAACATACAATCATATTGGACAATCAATTTCAATAACTATACATCACATAAGAAAGCCCCAATTCGATTTATGGGTAATTTTTCAAAAAAAAAAAAAACCGAGAATCTCAAGCTTTCTCTCTCTTCCGCCATGGGTGACCTCGCTGCTCTACTTCGCTGTAATCACCACCAACTTGTTATCAAGTGGAAACTTGTTCTTCATCGCAAGAAGATGGCGATGATATGATAATTTCTTGAGTCTCGACTGACGAAACATTGCGTGCAACTTGCCGCATCCAATACTTTATGTTATTTATTTTTATGCACATTTTCTACCCATTTTAATTTAATTAATTAACAAACTTTACACTCCATGTGTTTCATAATTAGAAGCCTATTTTCCTTTATCATGTGAGTAATAAATGTTAGAAATAGGCTTCTAATTATGACACGGAGGGAGTATTTATTTATTTAGGTTTACTATTGACTTACATTTATATAGATATTTCTGTTAAGATAATTATGTAAATATATTATCTTAGTCAAATGTATATATACTGTTAGCCTAGAATAGTGCTAAGTAGATAGCTTTCCCTATTTTATAGCCTTAATTAATGGCTTACGTTAAGCCTTGTATTTGTATATATTCACAGTATGATGAATGGGAAAATCTCACGGAATTGATTCCTTTATGGTACCAGATTTGCCTAGGTTATTTCCGCTGCAACCTAGTCTCTCTGCCCCTTCTCTTCTTCATCCCTTTCATCTTCTTCTTCCCTGTTTCTATAGCAGCCATGTCGGACTCCAAGTTCCACCCCGCCATGACTGTTTCAAATATCAAATCCAACATTATTCCCGTCACTCTTGAAATGGAGAATGTTGAATACTCCATGTGTGCGGAGTTATTTAAATTTCACGCAAGATCACATAAGGTTCTTCATCACATCATTACTCCTAAGAAGAAGGCCCCTGCACCTTCCACGGATGAGGAGAAAGAGATGTGGACAATTTTGGATGCAACAGTGCTCGGCTGGATTTACTCTACAATCTCACGCGACCTCTTGAATACCATCATGGAACCTGACTCTACGGCAAAGGAGGCTTGGGAACATTTGCGTGACATTTTCCAAGACAATCAAAACTCCCGAGCCGTCACTCTTGAACAAGAATTTTCTAACACCAATATGGAGGATTTCCCTAATGTTTCGGCTTATTGTCAGCGGCTTAAGAGTCTCTCCGATCAGTTGAAAAATTTTGGTGCACCGGTGGATAATAATCGGCTTGTTCTTCAATTGGTTTCGGGTCTCTCGGAACCTTACAATGGTGTTGCTACCTTGATTAGGCAGAGTAATCCTCTACCTCAATTTTATCAAGATCGTTCAATGCTCACATTGGAGGAGGTTGGTTTAGCAAAGCAGGCGGTTACGGCGTCGGCTATGGTGGCGAGTGCTCCACGGAAATCATCAAATTCCGGGGGTGATTCCGGGAATTCTCGTGACAAAAATCATAAAAACCAGAAAAAATCCGGCTCCCGCAAGCAGTCTGGTGGTGGACGCGGTGGCGCAGGTGGTCAGTCCGGCGGCAGTCTCGGTCAGAGCTCCGACAGTGTCCCCGGTCAGCAGTAGCAGCAAGCTTGGATGCCTCTTCCACCATGGCAGCAAGTTCAGCAGTACAGGCAGTACCCTCCTCGGGGTTGGAGTCCTCAATGGGCAGCCCCACCTTGCCCTTATCCAACCCAAGGATGGGCTCGTCCAACAGGCCCACAGAAGCAGCAACCCGGGCTCCTTGGTCCACGACCTCAGCAAGCGTATGCAGCTTCCCATCAGTCCAATTCCTATGCTCCGACGGACATTGACTCGACTTTCAACACTATGACTTTGCAACAACCCGATCCCTCATGGTACATGGACACCGGAGCAACTTCTCATATGATATCTTCCAACGGTAATCTCTCGTCTTATTTTAATTTGAGCAATCATCATAATGGTATTATTGTTGGTAGTGGTCAAACAATTCCAATTCGTGGTTGTGGTCATACTACTTTACCTTCCCCGAACCCTCCATTGTCCCTTTCAAATGTTCTTCATGCACCCAAACTGATAAAGAATCTAATTTCTGTTCGAAATTTACGACTGATAACTGTGTGTCTGTTGAGTTTGACCCGTATGGTTTTTCTGTGAAGGATTATCGGACGGGGATGCCAATAATGAGATGTGATATCCAAGGGGACCTTTATCCACTCACTAGCACTTTTTCAAAGTCTTCTTCATCCACCTTTACAGCTTTAGCTTCTTCTGTTTGGCATGATCGTTTGGGACATCCGGGTTCTTCTATTTTAAAGTCTCTTTGTAGGAATAAAAACATTGAATGTACTCACTCTTCTAGCTCTAGTGTTTGTCATTCATGTGTACTTAGAAAACATGTTAAGTTGCCTTTTATGTCTTCAATTTATAATACTATTATGCCTTTTGATATTGTTCATAGTGATCTTTGGACATCTCCGGTTTTGAGTTCTTTGGTCATCGTTATTATATGCTTGTGTTGGATGATTATTCTAAGTTTTTGTGGACTTTCCCTTTAGCCAAAAAGTCGGATGTGTTTGACAAAATCTTAGTTTTTCAAGCATTTATAAAAACCCAATTTGAACGACCTATAAAAACTTTTCAATGTGATAATGGGAGGAAATATGATAATGGACCATTTTGGGCATTGTGTGAGTCTAATGGTATGTCTTTCCGTCTATCATGTCCACATACATCATCACAAAATGGAAAGGCCGAGAGAAAAATTAGATCATTGAATAATATTATTCGAACTCTTCTTGCTCATGCATCTTTACCACCATCTTTTTGGCATCATGCTTTGCAAATGGCAACTTACCTTCATAATATTCTTCCGAGTAAATTACTAGAGTACACGTCTCCTCTCCAAGTCCTCTATCAAAAGGCACCATCTTACTCTCACTTAGGTGTTTTTGGATGTTTATGTTACCCCTTAATTCCATCGACTACCATTAATAAATTACAACCTTGTTCTACACCTTGTGTATTTTTGGGTTATCCACCGAATCATAGGGGTTACAAGTGCTATAATTTATCTTCTAATAAAATCATCATTAGCCGCCATGTTCTGTTTGATGAGAGTGTTTTTCCTTTTGCTAATTTGTATACTCCCCCTTCCCATGCTTATGATTTCTTGGATGAGGGACTTAGCCCATATGTCATGCACCATCTTCCTTTATCCGGGCCTTCCACATTAGCCCAAGATATCTCTCCCTCTTCTCCTCATACAGGGCTGCCGCATACCACTACTTCCAGCAGCCCAGTTCGTCTCACAAGCCCACCCGTGCTTTCTCCTTCTCCTAGCACGCTGCCAACTGATGGGCAGAATAGGTCTCGGCTTGACCGTGGGCCTGTTCAATCAGCCACGGCCCAGACAAGTCCTACCCACGCAGTTGGGCCAGCTGCTGGTCCTTCCTCCCAGCCCAGTCATACTCCCTTGCTTCCACATTCACGCCCATAGCCCCCTCCATCTACTATAGTGACACGAAGTAGACTTGGTATAGTTAAGCCTAATCCAAAATATAAGAATCTTAGTGCTATAACTACTAATGTTACGAAATCCCCTTTACCTCGTAACCCCATTTCTGCTCTTCGTGACCCGAATTGGAAATTGGCCATGGATGATGAATTTAATGCTCTTATTAAAAATAAGACGTGGGAGTTGGTGCCCCGTCCGCCTGATGTGAATGTTATTCGTTCTATGTGGATTTTTACTCATAAGGTGAAATATGACGGTTCTTTTGAGAGGCATAAAGCCCGTCTTGTAGGTGATGGCAAAACACAATAGGTTGGCATTGATTGTGGGGAAAATTTTAGTCCGGTGGTCAAACCGGCTACCATCCGCACTGTGCTTAGCTTGGCATTATCCAAAGCTTGGCAAATTCATCAGCTTGATGTTAAGAATGCTTTTCTACACGGTGAGCTTAATGAGACAGTCTATATGCATCAACCTCTTGGTTTCCGTGATCAGACCCATCCTGATTATGTATGTTTGCTACAGAAATCGTTATATGGTCTTAAGCAGGCACCCAGAGCTTGGTATAAGCGTTTTGCTGATTTTGTTGCTTCTATTGGTTTTACTAATAGTAGGAGTGACAATTCTCTATTTATTTATCATGATGGCTCGAATGTGGCTTACTTATTACTTTATGTTGATGACATTATTCTCACCACTTCTTCTGATGCTCTAAGGCGTTCTATTATGTCCCGTCTTAGTGCAGAATTTGCTATGAAGGACTTGGGTCCTTTAAATTATTTTCTTGGCATTGCTGTGACAAGGCATAAGGGTGGTTTATTTTTGTCACAACAGAAATTGCTGAGAAGATTATTGAAAGAGCAGGAATGAGTTCTTGCAAGTCTTCGGCTACTCCGGTTGAAGCAAAGCCGAAAGTTGGTGCTTCGGGTTCCCCTTTTTCAGATCCGACCTTGTATCGTAGCCTTGCTGGGGTGCTGCAATATCTTACTTTTACGAGGCCAGATATCTCTTATGCCGTGCAACAGGTATGCTTACACATGCATGATCCGAAAGATACTCATATGGCTGATCTGAAGCGGATAATTCGATACATACAAGGTACACTTGAGCTTGGTTAATTTGCATCTTTATCCATCATCTACCTCTACACTTATATCCTATATTGATGCTGATTGGGGTGGTTGTCCCGACACAAGACGTTCAACGTCCGGATATTGTGTATTTTTGGGTGATAACTTGTTATCTTGGTCCTCAAAACGCCAACCTACTCTTTCCAAGTCTAGTGCAGAGGCAGAGTACAGGGGGGTGGCCAATGTGGTTTCTGAGTCATGTTGGCTTCGTAATTTATTATTGGAGCTACATCGTCCGATTAAAAAGGCAACCTTGGTATATTGTGATAATGTGAGTGCTATTTACCTTTCGGGTAATCCGGTACAACATCAACGTACCAAGCATATTGAGATGGACATACTTTTTGTTCATGAGAAGGTGGCAAGGGGTGAAGTCCGAGTCCTCCATGTTCCTTCTAGACATCAAATTGCGGACATCTTTATGAAAGGACTACCACGTGTTTTATTTGAAGATTTTAGAGATAGTCTATGCGTCCGTCCTCCTCCCGCTTTGACTACGGGGGTGTGTTAAGATAATTATCTAAATATATTATCTTAGTCAAATGTATATATTCTGTTAGCCTAGAATAGTGCTAAGTAGATAGCTTTCCCTATTTTATAGCCTTAATTAATGGCTTAGGTTAAGCCTTGTATTTGTATATATTCACAGTATGATGAATGGGAAAATCTCACGGAATTGATTCCTTTAATTTCTATATTTCAATTACTTTTCCGTATAAATTTTAAATTCGAGTATGGCTTAGACATTATCTAGTTATCTCTATGGGCCTGTTCACATTTACTTAATTTCATTTCAGTTCAGCTCCAATCAGTTCAGTTCAGTTTAATTAAGCTCCAATCAGTTCAGTTCAGTTCAGCTCCTAATTTCCCACTCTCATAAAATATTCATTTCAGCTCAGTTCAGTTCAGTTCAGTTCAGCTCCAATCAGTTCAGTTCACTTCAGCTCCAATCAGTTCAGTAAATATGAACAGACCCTAAGTTTGAGATCACGAGTCATTAATTCGTTCAATTCTCACATTTGGCTTTTTCAAAATAAGAGGTAAGGTGGCAATCGAGTGGATGCGATACAATAAAATCGATAAAATTATCACCTAGACCTTTAATTTAATATCTATATTCTATATCTGAAATTGTTGAATACAAATGGTACAATAATTAGTGATAACAATATAAAACGGCGAAACGCCAAACATCTTCGCGCATCACATTGCGACATTTGCGAGATTTAACTTATGGTTTACCTTAGAGGCTTTGACGGCTTAATAATACACATGTTTTTATGTCTTACTTGGATTTCTAAAATTCAACTAATAAGTACTATTTGTACTTCTTATTATGACCTGTACTTGTTCTCAATTATCACATGACAATATTCACTTATTACTTTCCCTTAAATGCGGCTTTAAGTGCGAAGCCAGCTTCGTTCTACGTTTAATTTGCCGAGTACAATTTCTATATGAATAACAAAATAATTTTTTCTTTAAAATGAAGCTAAAATCATTATAAATTTAAATAGGGATAAGATGCAAGATCTACGTACATTCATACGTGAGATTTGTTTATACATACATCACATCTTTAAAGTTATAACTTGTCATAATTATTGTAGTCATATACTTGTATAGTTTTAAGCTATCTATTAAACATGGTCCAAGTAAATAAAATGCATTAGATAGAGCAAATAAATCTTATTAACCAAGGTTAAAATTATGTTGTTTGATTAATATTTTTCATATGGATCACGCATTGATGCACAAGCTACATATTTTTTGGACAATACATGCGTCAACAATCACATACAACAAATCCCCTCATAAGGAGGCCAGGGGGTACTAATTCTTTCCCTTTTTCTTACCTTCAAAAAATAAAAAATAAAAATTCATGTAGAATGAATATATGTTATCAACTTATCATTAACTAACATGTCTTTCGAATGAATTTAACACATTATGTTTGGGTCTATTTCTAAAAATTCTTAACATTATAACCACAATGTTACATTATGCACCTACTCAACACATAAACAATCTCTCTTCTTTTTCTTAAAATTTGTACAAGTACATATAGTGATTAGTTAATGTTAAAGATCAAATCGAAACAAAGGTAGTATTTGTAACGTCTATCTATATAATTATGCCTTTCTCATGTTTTTTAAGTAGAGGTGTTAATTTGAATACATGGATTGAGTTCAGCTAGTGAGGTCGAGTTAGTTATTGATACGTATATTTTTAAGTACCTAGATTGAAGTTATGAAGTGGCGGTTCCCAATTACTGGTTTAAATGAGCTACAAATGAGTTTAAAAACACAAAATTCTTCACCAAGTAACTTATTAACGACAAATCAACAATAAGGACATACAGACATTATTAAGTACAAGGATTAAAATGCATAAAATCAATAAATACGTGAAAATATTCCTAGCTTATATTGTAGACTTCAAAGATTACAAGTTGAGGATACGATTGTAGGTCATAATTGGCTCATTACCCAAATTAATGACTATACATTGATTATAAATTAAATTATGCTATTGCATTATTGTTTCTTAGGAACTCTACAAGATTCTCATGAATAATCACTAAGTATACATCTTCACATGCTTAGTACGTATTTGATAACGTAATTTACTAACATGCATGATCTAGCTAGATTAGTTGACTTACAATCATTTATAATAAGATTTACACGTACTTTACATCCACAAATTCATTATATATAAGTCAAGTTACTTATCAATTTATCATAGCAAAATTAAACAAGAGCCTCAAACTTAAACATCTTCCTCTCAAACATAATTGTTAAGGGAAGATGGTTAAGGTTTATTTTTTTGTTATTTCTCTCTTTTTACTTGTTCTTGTAAAGCCAAATGAAGCATATAGTGTGGTGGCTTTTGGGGCAAGGGGTGACGGCCGGACCGACTCAACCCAAGCCTTCCAAAAGGCGTGGGCTTGGGCATGTGGATCGGTTAAGCGTGTTATACTTGATGTGCCCTCGGGTAGATTTGTGGTCCGACCTATGTCCTTTAACGGACCGTGTAGAAATCATGTAACCTTAAGGATGAGAGGTACAATAATTGGCCCATCGGATTACCGTGTGTTGGCACGTTCAAATGTGTGGCTTATGTTTTACAATATTTATGGGCTAACTATTAATGGTGGTACCATTGATGCCGGGGGTCATTCTTTTTGGTCATGTAGGAAACATAATGGATATTGTTACAATGGAGCTCAGGTATACACTTCAATTCCTTCTTTGTTCATAGTTTCATAGTTATATAGCATGTCATTCATGTGTTGGCGCGTACATTTCACACACTAATGCTTCGCGCATTCAGTATGTACTATGACAAGTAATAGTTAGCTAACAGTTAGCCATTTAGTCTTATCACTTGCTCATTTATGTTTTTGTAAATTTGTAGCCAGCATTTTTATGACTAATCAATCTCAAATTTCTCATAGTTACATTTTGTTTTTTTGTTTGGGGCAGTCCATATCGTTTGTATCATGTGGTGGCATAGTGGTACGTGGGCTAAAATCAATTAACAGCCAAAAGAGTCACATGAGCATAAAGAATTGCAATAATATGGCTATTAGTTACTTGACACTAAGAGCTCCGAGCGGCAGCCCCAACACGGATGGCATGAATATTCAAAACTCTAATCGTATTTCCGTGTACAACTCCGTAATTAAAACAGGAGATGATTGTATCGCCATTGGACCTGGAACCAAAAACATGGTCGTTAATAAAATTGCTTGCGGTCCTGGCCATGGTATAAGGTATTAACTTCTCCTTACTTTAATTTAACCCCTTTCCTCCCATCCATCATCTTATAATAAGTTTTCACGCAATTTTACTGATATTTTGTTTTATGTGCTGGTATCAAAATTAACAAGTAATAATGTATTGATATTTTAAATTAATTAACTTTTAATATGGAGTACTAAATACTCAAGGGGTCAAATAATGCATAACAAATTTAAATGGTCATATATGGAGTAATTAGCATGTATCATATATATGGATCCAATGTCTGATAATATAATATAAAAAATTTACAAGCCTTAATTCTCCTGTTAAACCTGCGACTGGAGGTGTGATTATTGACTATCCAACTAAATAGAAGTAAACTCCAGCAAAATATTAGTACGGAGTAATATTTTTGGTGTTTAAGGAATACCTGATTCATCAAGTTTAAAGCAAATAGTATTATTTAAGGTTCAATATAATCTATCGAGGTTTTATATAATTAAGGGTCTGTTCTCATTGACTGAAATGAGCTAAACTGAACTGAACTTATTAGAGCTGAATTGAATTGAATTGAAATGAATATTTTATGAGAGAAGAAAATTAGGAGCTGAACTGAACTGAACTGAAAATAATTTGATGAGAACAGGCTCTAAGTTGCTACATATTCATTCATAGTAGTACAAATGAAAGAATATTATATTGATCAACTTCTTTCACTTAAACAGTTTCTAATTTGATTACTCTTATAAATTTTTTGGTCAACTCTCAACATTTTATTATTCAGAAATTATAAGTAAGATACTTTTATGAATATATACACCTCAAGTTTTAATAATTTTTGTTTAACAAAAACAATATTTCTAAAGCGTAAAATCATTGTTTATGAAGATATATTATTTGTTAAAGTTCGAAACCTATTATCGGATTAAGACTTCAAGTACGTATCAAATATTGAACATGTTATTCATACTATGTATTTGCTTTAGTAAGAATACATATCTATATTATTATTATTATTGTTATTTTTTTTTTTGATTGGTAAGGAGAATAGCTCTACTGGGTCAGAACCCCTCACGGGTCAACCCTGCCCGGGTTAGCGGGTTAGAATCCCACTCCCCAAATTGTCACTAGTGGGAATTGAACCTCCAAATGCGTATCTAAATTATCAATAATTATTTGTATTGCAGTATTGGAAGCATGGGCAACAGCTTACATGAAGATGGTGTACAAAACATAGTTGTATCGAATGTTGTATTTTATAAGACAACATTTGGTGTTAGAATCAAATCATGGGCAAGGCCAAGCAACGGCTTTGTTCGTAACGTCATATTTCGCAACATCATCATGGAAAATGTCTATTATCCCATTCTCATTGATCAAATGTACTGCCCTAATAATCAATGTCCTCGACAGGTAATTTCTTGCATCAATTAGGTATACTCTACCTCATTTTATATAACACATGCACATACATTGACTTTTTAGATCGAATTGTTACATACTATAACACCTACCATATAATCAAGGGTAGTAATTGTGTGCCTATTTGTTATGATGATATCGATGATCTAGGTTAAGTTGACTTATATATTGGGCTTAACTTAAATTTCACTCGTGACCTGTTCTATTCACCTTAAAAAAAAATATTAAGTAAAAATAATTTCAGTTCAGTAAAATTAATTTAAGTTTAGTAAAAATAATTTCAGTTCAGTAAAATAAGTCCAGTTCAGTAAAAATAAGTTTTCTTAAAGAAGAATTATAATAGAAAATCAGTAAAAATAATTTCAGTTCAGCAAAAAAAATTTCAGTTCAGTAAAATAAATTTAAGTTCAGTAAAAATAATTTAAGTTCAGCAAAAATAATTTCAATTCAGTAAAAATAATTTCAATTCAGCAAAATTAAGGTGAAGAGAACAGGGCCTGAATTCAATAAAATAAAATGATCCATAGATCAAGGTATATACGCGGATCTATCTTTTGCTCACATGTACTTTTATTTATTTGTACATGGCAGAATTCAGGAGTGAAGATAAATAATGTGAGTTACATAAACATAAAGGGTACATCGCTACGCAAAGAAGCAATACAATTTACTTGTAGTCCAACTAATCCATGTAAAGGGATCAAACTGCAAGATATCAGGTTAACCTTTGGGAGTAAACCAGCAGTTTCAACTTGCAGCTATGCTCGCGGGATTACTCAAGGAAAAGTTTCCCCTCGAAGTTGTTTTTAGACTTCATTTCTTCCATTGTTCGGTTGTAATATTACACTCTCTCACATTGTCCTCTACACTGTCATGGCTAATATGTCGAGCACAAGTAGAGGGATCATCATTCGATACTTGAAGGATTATTAAGCAATTAAGCCTTTCGGTTCAACTTGTACACTTCAAAGAATGAGGGTTTACAACTCGTTTGTTGATTTACTTTCATGTAAACAAAAAACGAATTGAAATAGCCTGACATTGTGGTGTATTATTATATCTTGATGATATTACTTGTATCATTATTCATGCTTTAAACTTTTGATGTAATGATGTTTGTTGTGTTGTATTTTAAATGTGTACTTCAATCGAAAGTCTTAATAAAGTTTCATTCCTTTAGAAAAATGATTATTGATTGACCATGAGATTTCATAACCTTCATACACATTGTGATAAATTTCTAACTGGTCACTCTCACATTAACAACTCGATCTATAAAGACTTTACACGTCTACTATAGTAATTGATTTATGATAAAAACTCCTAATATGTGATTACGAGAATTAAAGGACCGAGATCACATATAATTCATCCCTAATATTATATCCCGATCCAAAACAAAAACGTTTAGCACTAATAATCATACTCTCATAAAAAATGAATGAGAATTCTTGGCAAAATCCAAGGTTAGCTTAGTCACAAGTAAATAGTGAACTAGGGGTGTCCGTTTGGTTTTCGGTTTGGATTTAGTCCAAATCCGATCCAATCCGAACTATAATTCGATTTTCAATTTTCCGATCCGATCCGATCCGAATTTCTCTCCCAGTCCAATCCGAATTAAAATTCGGTTATTTGGATCCGATCCGAAAATCGGAATTATAAGACATTATTTTTTAGCGCCTAATACGATTATAAAAATAAAGCTATAATGCAAATAAAAGTCTTCAAAATTCATGATTAAAATAAGTAGTTCAACATCAAGTCATTAGTTAATTAATACAAAGTCTCCCTAATTTATTTTATGTCATAGCAAGTATTTGAGCTAAATTTCAAAAAACAAAGAAATCATTATTTATACAAGCTTAATTTTACAATTCGGTTTTCGATTTGGATTGGATCCAATTAGGTTCAATCCGATCCAATCCAAAAATCCGAATTTTAAAAAAATCTCAATCCGATTTAAAGTTTGGATCCGATCCGAATTGATAATTCGGTTTGGATTGGATTTCGGTTTTAATCCGAATTATGGACACCCCTATAGTGAACCGAAAAAAAATATTGTCTACACTTTTAATCGCAATGTGCTGCATGATGAGCTTATGCTGACGAACCATTAACCAATGTACAATAAAAACAGGTTGTACTTGCAGCTCAATTGGACAACCAATCGCTTTGCTTGATACGATCAGAGGCGCTTTCACTCACAGCATAATGAATGTACAACCTGATAACGATGAGTGGTACATAGAATATGATGTCGTAGAGCCAAATGACACCAGCCCAACCCCATCCGATCCCTTGGATTATGCTCCAATCGGCATAAACAGCAATGACAGTTGCAAGCTGCCGAGAATGAGAAGCGAGTTAAGCTTTTTTGTTCAAGCACAAATAATGAAACACAATGCAAATAACTTGTCATAATCAGGAAAATTAATGTAGTGATTACCAGTTTAACACATAGACACATCAGAAGAAAGCAAGTGTCAACAACCGGATTTGACCATCTTCGCGATTGAGTCACAAGTACTAGGCCATGAATACTGATGCTAACTTGAAGGTATATTGCAGATGCAAGCTTTCTATAGTCACTGCTATGAGCTGCTTCCATGAGGCTTGTCACTCCAAAAACACGCTACCAAAATCAAGAAAGCGAAAAGACATGTATTACTTCATCTGCTTCTAAATAATATGCTACATTTCTATTTAAGACCGTTCAAAAAAAAAAAAAAAAAAAAAAAAAAAACAGAACAAAATGATCTTTGTACCTGAAAGAAATCCTTCTCGAATGCTATCCAGAAAAAAAAGATGGTCATGAAAGCCAAATAAACACCTAGAGCTACTCCAGCTTTAAC
Organism: Chenopodium quinoa; assembly: GCF_001683475.1. Lineage (NCBI taxonomy): Eukaryota > Viridiplantae > Streptophyta > Magnoliopsida > Caryophyllales > Amaranthaceae > Chenopodium > Chenopodium quinoa. The sequence continues at coordinate 1,321,647 of NW_018743391.1, read as the reverse complement.
TATCTTAGGTAGTCCCCAATGATCAGGCACCATAAGAGAATGTCTAGTCCTATACGTTCCATAGGTACAGCTTAAAACTGCAATAATGCATTGATCTCTGTTACATACAAGAGTTCGATCTTTCAAAATCGAAAGCATCACTATAGATACATCTCAGTAGATAGGTCCAGACCAAGGCCTCGTTGTGCCTATAAATAATTATTATCGATAAACATGTAAGCACAGGTTACAGGAGACACACCTTCATTGAAGACAACAATTTGTAGCATCATTATGGGTGGGAAATTAAATTTCCATATGAAAGCCAGCAGCATGAAACCAAGCTGTAACACGATAACATGAGGAAAAAGAGTTAAGTGGAGTCAATTGAAACTTTTATCAGGTTTGATGTTTTGAAGTTGAAGGATTAGTTACTTACAGTGGTGTAGACAGTGATTGAAACGATGTGAATCTGTAAACAGAAGGAAATTTTTTTTTAAAAAAAAAAAATTAGATGTGATGAATGAGTCATGTATTGACAAAATCATGTATTAGACCATGTTCTTTTCATTTGATTTTCACAAAGGTATTTTGTTGATCGACTATTGTAATTGTTATAAGTTGATATTGATTTTTATTGATAATATGGAAGAGGACATAGCCTATGTAAGATAGTAGACTGGAATCGTAATGTGTTAGACAAATGAGACATCGGAAAATATATGATGTCTAACATAATGGTAAATAGCTTACGCAGTAATCTTTAATTTTCTGTGAGATCTGTCGGCATATTAGCACAGCTCTGATGATGACATTAAGACCAGGTTCTGTGAGGACAAGATCTGAAGCTTTACGAGCTGCATCCGTTGCATCTGCCACGGCTATGCCAATATCAGCCTTCTTAAGGGCAGGGACATCAGTAACAACACTACCTGTTACTCCACATACGCGTTTTCTAACTTGCAATTGTTTGATAATTTCATACTTTGCCCCTGAAGCAAAATAGACACCAAGATTCATCAGAGAAACAAATAGGTAAACATATCTACATAAGAGACAGTATGTATGAATATACCTGATGTAATATCTGTGAATCCGTCAGCTTTTTCAATCAGATCATGAAATAAAGAGGCAGAAATTGTCTTGTCCTTGCTTTCCATAAGCAAAGATGACACAGGATACATATTGGTTCCCATACCCAAATGACGACCACCTTCCTTTGCCATTGCTAGTTGGTCACCTGAAATACAAAAACATATCAGGAAGTATCAGATTCAGAACACTAACCAGTAGTACAGAGGAGCGCGATTACTACCACAATCTGAATACAGCTAACCTGTTAGCATTTTGACACTAATACCAAGATCAAAAGCCTTTTTTATTGCGTCAGCACTGTCACACCTAGGAGTTCCGAAAAGTGGAATGATACCAATCAATGTCCAGGCATCATCAGAACAAATTTCCGTCCCATCAGTAACTTCCTGTATGAATTTCATGGACATCAACCAAACTGCTGTCACAAGTCTCAACAGAAGAACAAGGCCTGATTATTACCCGATATAATACAGCTTGCAAATGCCACCCTCGCTGTGTGAACTTGTCAATCACTGCATGAACTCTTATCTCTATATCTTTCTTGTTACATGCCAGATTTAACGCCTAAGAGCCAATTGAGAGCATTAAACAAGATGAGAATATGAAAGACATTATTACCACTAGGTCGCGAAGCAGTACCTGCTGAGGAGCACCTATGCAAACTCTGTGAATTTTTCCATCAACATCTGAGTAAGTTACTGCTCTGAGTTCATCAGTCGGAGTTTGGTCAAATGAGAAGCGAGTTCCTTTCTGAATGCGAGCCAAAGCCTGAATGGAAAAGGGATATAACATAAACTGATGTGACATAATAGCCCCTAAAAAACAAACAGAAATTTATGTCATATATCTTATGCATTATTTACCTCTTTTGAGTTGAAGAACATTTCAAGAATGGCAGCATCTATTTCATCATTGGTTTTAGTCTGACATACTTGTGCTGCCATTGCAATAACGGTATCTGCATCTACTCCCTTGTCGAAAGCCTGAGGAAGATTTACAGATTTTCAAAGCAAATCCTGGACTTTCTAATGACATTTGCAGCTACAGCATCCATCAAAACTGTAATTTACAAGAAAATAAATTATACCTCAATCATTGTCATGTCAACTGTGAGATTGTTCAGTACCAAGGTTCCTTTTGTATCACAGCAAAGTACATCCATGACAGCTATATCCTTTATCGCAGTCAATCTCATTAAGATAGCGCCCTGTAAATAGTTTTGATAAGTTAATTTCGATCTCTAGGTGACAATGATAACATGTAGTCTATTCTACCTAATTGATTCTAGACATCATGACACAATTGTTCATAGAATTATAAGCAAAGATGATTATTGAACCCTAAATAAGAAATAGAAAAGATGAAGTAGAAAGGTAGAAAAACTATCAGCAAGCACAAACCTTCAGGCCATGTAAGTTCTTGTAAATCACAAACAAAACATTGGTGTGAAGAGCAATGGGGATTCCACCAATGAGGAGAACAAGCAGATTGTCAATTCCGCGCCAAAATGCTATGTGCTGGAAAAGGTAAATGAAAACAATCTCCACCAACACCCCAACAGCAACCAAGCACAAGCATACATTCCTAATGCCAACCAAAACCTAAAAAGGAAAGAAAAAAAGCAAAATAAAGGGTTAAGAAGATAGAACAAGTAGCTATATATTTTTAGTGTCGAAATCCACTAGAACTTTTTACCTTAACCCAACATTTGACTTCATTGATGCTAAAATCCAGGCAAACATTTTTCCTAAAGAAGGTTCGAGCACCAGTAGCAATGATCACAGCTTCACATGCTCCTTGTTCACAAATACAGCCAGAGTATACTGCATCCCCTGCTCTCTTAGTTACTGGAGACGAAACTCCTGTTAAAACATACTGCAAAGCACAGGAAATCATATATTCAGCAACAATAGATGCATGAAGTAAATATATTGATAACTCACATTACAACTGACCTCATCAATTATTGCAGCATCGTCTCCTTCCAGTAGACGCGCATCAGCTGGAATGATGTCTCCAGCATTAATACTAATTACATCCCCAGGGACCAACTGTGAACTATACTCCTCACTCCACCAACCATCTCGCAGAACCTGATGAAATAATCAAAACTTTAGTAAACAGCCTCAAAATACAAGTGTATAGTCGCGACTCTCAAGTGATACTGTGATCAGATAGACCAATGCAAGCATTGAAAGCATGCATACCTTTACTTTCCTAGCTAAGGGTGCTATGACGGAGTTTTGGTGATTATAGATATCTTTCTCTGTAATATAACTCATAATTGGAGCAATTAAAAGCACAAGAAAGACCAAAACAACTACTGGCCAATGTAGGTTCTTGCCCTGCATCAATCACATAAATCTATTGAGTCGAATTGCACTAGCAGTATTTCATAGAGATACAAGTATAATTAGAAACCCGATGCTCACCCAAGCAACGGCAATGGCAATGATTGCAGCTGCCACTCGAAGACTCCACATTGAGCATAAAGTCTTCAGGAGAAAACTCTTCTGTAATGCACCAGGTTATGAACTAGCAGTGTAAGATTTACAGTATATAACCCCAAATTTGAAAACATGTATGATTATCTAAATGAAAAATGTCAGATTAATATAAAAGAATTTACGAGTGACTCATGTCTGTCTCTAATGTACTCTTCAACTTAGTTCCAAATCACAACTAGCACCACATGATGGCGGCTAATAATATGAAACGATTAGCATTTTTATTTTCTACTTGTCAAATCGTTGCAAATAATATGAAACCGCCAAGAAATCATATACAAGTACCTTTTTATGTTGATACTTATTGATGCCAAATATGGCTAATCTTTCAGTAACAGCCTCAGAAGTGAGGCCAACTCTGCTACACCCAAGTTTTTCAAAGACTTCATCAACAGGTACATTGTACTGTAACCACAAACAAAGATCAAAACAATTATACATGCTATGATGCTATATAATCAATGTTAAACCAATCAGTATAAAACCATATTGTATTCGAGATGATCAATTACCCAATCAATGCCATCCGAAACTCGAGACGTGGTCATTTTAACTCTTTATTGTTGAGTGTTTGCCAGAAACTCCAAGCAGTACAAAGCGAGTGAATTCCTCTAGTCAAAGCCTATGCATAACTAAAATCATATTATCGCTGAAACAATGCTAAACTCTAAGATGAAGGGTAATTTTTGTTAAGAGTATAATAAAAGTTTAAAAATATCATGTATTACCTCCGTTAATTATTATGTGCAACAAAGTGATATTATTTGTGAGATATAAAATATTCTTTTGTTGGACATAATAATTAACTGAGGTAGTATGTTTTTTTCAAAAAAAAAAAAAAAATCATGTATGCTTAATGGTTAATACGGCATACCTTGAAACCCTCGAACAACGGAACAACAGTTCATATAAATTAAGTCCAATTATTTGCTTATAAGCCTCCCTATTTCAGGTTACACTAAACTAACCTAATCACAAACCAATGACACAAGGAGGGTATATGATAATTTTGCTGAATTCGTTTTAAAGGGATAGAAATGACAGACCATAAACCCTAGAATTTTTTTTTTAGTAATTATCTTTTATCCTCTTAACAATTTTTATCCAATTAATTACCCCCTCCAACCCCTTAAGGGTTAAGGGGCCGTTTGGTTCGCAAAGTTGTATGTGTTTGGAATTAGGAATAGGCTTAAGGTGGTATCGAGTTAGAACTTCATATTTAAGTTTAATATCTCACTATTTTCTCCTTTTATATGAAATCTAAAGGAATGGAATGAGTCAAACCCACCTCCCCCAAGTTTTCTACCTCAAACCCATGAGAAATAATTATCTGAACTCATACCTTATACCTATATTTTGCAAACCGCCCCCTTCTTCACATTTCTTTTCACATGTAAAATATTACTAGTGATAATATTGGTAATTGTTAAAGTGTCAATAATTATCCAAGGAAAAGAAAAGATTTTGATTACGGAGTATTAATTTTAATTTTTTAACTAAAAGCACGAAGGGAAGTACCTATAAACATGAACATGAGTACATGACTATGTTTATCTTACATACTGGAAAAACTTTGTTGTTTAAATACTTTTGCCGAGGAACAATCCACCAATTATAAGGTATTTGTAGTATTATACAATCAAGCTATGAACAACAATGCAAAACGTAAATCCAATTAAAGTTTATACTACAGGAAAATGTCTAATCGTTACACATAACCTGTAACAGAGGTAATATATATAAGGTATTTGTTGTTTATTTACAAAAATGTCATTAGATAAACAAAATCATCAATATATTATATTTTCTCATAAATATGATGGCATGCATAAAAAGTTATTGTAGGAATTAGAAACCATGTTTAAAAAGTAATTGGCTAATTTACATTCGGAAACAAAATAAGGCATTGTCATGGATTAATTTTCTTGTTCTTCTTTTTTCCCCTCTCTATATTTTTGAAATCTCTCTTTAAGTTCTCGAAAAGACTTCAGTAAGTTCAGTCTATCTTCTGGCGGAATATAACGATGGCCGTAAGGTGATCAGTGGCGGACCTGGGCTTATGCCTGGTGGGTCAAGTGACTCACCAGGGCCCAAAAAAAATTTTAAGTTTTTTTTTAAAAAAAAAATAAAATAAAAAATTCTAACGTTTGAGTTAGCCCTAGCCCACTTCGCCAGTTCGCCTCTTCCTCTTCGCAAGTTCGCATCTTCCTCTTTGCCTCTTCCTCAGACCTCAGTTCCTCTTCACTAGTTCGCTTCATCTTCCTCTTCGCATAATTTCAGGTTAGTCATCTACTCATCTTTCGGCTTTTTTTTTTATTTATTTATTTAATTGTTGATATTACTTGTTAGTTGTTAGTTATGAATTATGATTTAGTAATACTAAATTTGAACCCTAAATCCCTAATTGTTCAATAATCAACTCAATTTCAGAGAATTTTGCATTATCTGAATTGTGAATTTGTGAAATGTTTGAACCCTAAATCCCTAATTGTGAATTTGTGAAATGTAAAATGTTAGTTATCAACTCAATCCCTAATTGACTAATTGTTCATAATCTACTGCTCTTCGCTAGTTTGCTCACGTCTCCAGTGCTGGCTGTGCTGCTGGCCTGCTGGCTGCTGCTCGCCTAGTCGCCTGCTCCAGCCTCCAGTGCTCTGTGCAGCTGTGCTCTGTCCTCTACTGCTCGCCTAGTCGCCTGCTCCAGTGCCTAGTCGCTGACTTGCTGTCTTGCTGAGTGTTGGGCATGGCAGTGCTGCTCCGCCTGCTCCGCTGCTCGCCTCAATCATTCAGCGCCTGCCGCCTCCGCCTAGCAAGGTAGGTAATCATCAATTGATTCTTTTTTTTTTGTGAATTTTTGATCAAATTTGCATTACTTGTCTCTTAAAATTAGTATATACGGTGAATGTTCATTGAATTTGCATTATTTGTGTAAATTGTGTTTTGACTGTTAAATTGAACTTATTAGTTTATCTGTTTATGTCATTATGTGAAATTGTGAATATGTGATGTCGGAAATTGTATAAGACAGCAATTAAACTATTAGTGTAAGGAGGATTATAAATTTATAATTAGATTACAGTTTAGACTGGTTAGTGCTTAGTGGTGCTAGTCGCATATTCGGCTGGAAGTTCCGTATAGACTAGTGGAGATATTAGTTTGTTGATTTTAGTCTTGTCAATTTTAAGCTTTTTAATTATTAGTTAGTATTGTAATCTTGTCAATTTTCTATTTGGATGATCTTTGTAAATAATTTTTCTGGGGAATATTGTTTGATTTAGTTGAATATTGCTTGATTTAGTTGAATATGAACCGTCCAACCAATTATGAATAGGGGTAATTCGCTGTTGGGGTTATTTGCATATGATTCATACTTGTGATTTCATTTGTTTTGTTAACTTTGTGTTTGATTAGGTTGTTGAATTTATATGCAGGGAAGACTCAGCTTATCAATCATTTTCTAATCAACAAGAGTTGGTATATTGTTAATTTGCCTGGATATGGGTGAGTCTCTGTAATTTTGGTTTTAATTTGGGCAATTTCTGTAATTCTTGAGTCTATTTCATGCTGGGAATATTGTATACTTGTATTGTGAATCAATTGTTATTCGTGTTTATTCCTGATCATATGCTTGAATCATATTGAAGTGCCAAAAAAGGATTGCTTTTACGCCTTGAGGCATTGCTTCAAAATTATTGATCATCCTGTAAAACATGTTGCGGACTGATATGTATTTAGGCTACATCCCCGCTGTAGTTAATTTGGTCTCCAATCGTGTTGTTTATTTTCAAGTTTAGGAAGTAAATGTCTCCTTACATATCATTGTGAAATTTTTTTTTACATATTTGATTATCGATTGTGACTCACCAGTCGGAAATTCCTGAGTCCGCCACTGAAGGTGATGGTGGTACGAAATAAAGCTACACAACAAAAGTACAACATTAATCAGATCAAAAACTAATGATAAAAGGATTTTTAAAAAAATAATCCCATTAAAAAAAATAATACTACCTCCCGTTACATATTATTTGGGACGATTTGACAAAAAATACAGAGGAAAAATATCTAATCGTTACATAAAATAAAATAAAATAAAATAAAAACACACACAATTCAATTATAACACCACATAAAATCCTACAAAATTAATTTCACCGCCACTAAGCCATAATTGAGGCATGTCAATTTTATTGGTTTGAAAAATTGAAAAAAAAAAACTATCCTTTACAGCTCCACCACCGGCGCCACCTTGCCTCAGCCGCCGGAACCCCTCTCCCCCATCAAAACCGGCGAAACCAACCAGCAACATCGTCGCCGAACTCCTATCCCAGCAACCAAACGTTGTAAATTGAATAATAATAAATTAATAATACAATACTTACCCACCATAAAAAATAACCAACGCTATAGATTCAACTACTTGGCCAAAAGTGGTTGTAGATGTCAAAAGACCCCTCATACCCTTCATCTTCCTTGTTGCCTATAAACTCAAAACTAGGCTTTTTATTTTTCTTAGAGAACAGATGCGTCTGAGATACAATATCGTATGGGATTTCCAATATTTATAGACCAGTTCTTAGTGTTTAATTTAAAACAAAAAGAAACAGGCCCTTTTAACGAGGCCCAAAAACACATGTAAACATGAGTACATTTTAAACCTACACACCCTTAGACGTGACTCTGCCTGCAACCTTTTGTAGAGTTCTCAAAAGCTGACCTGAATCGGCAATGATCTAAACCTAATATGTACTCGAACAATGGGATGAAACTAGTGACCTGTAACCCGACCTGAATCGATCCGATGTTAACCGACAACCGATTTGATCCAATACTTTGTGACCTAAACTCAAACCTGCACTCGATCTAATAGTAACCGTCAACCGATTTAATTCGACCCGACAACAATCCGAACCCGAGTTAGTACCTGTAGGAAATATTTCAAGCATTACCCCAAACTTAACCCCACTGTGATCATACACTTAATCATGGTGGCGTCCAAAGGGAAAGAAGTTAGAGAAAAAGTGTCGCCAACAAGTTTTAGGAACTTGAAAACCGTTCACAGGGTGAAAGTTATAACCCTTAACGATCTAGGGATGAGGATATGAATTCAATCGAAAAGAGAAAGAACTCGTCCTAATAATAGACCTCTACTTTATTCCTCTCGTATCTATGTTGGTTGAATATTAATGCACAAATAAATCTATTATTGGCGATCACTTGAATTATAATCAAATTAACCCTAAAAAGATTATTAATTATCTTATTAAGCATGATTACAAGTACAAATTCCCTTTAAACATGCATAAAATGTGTGATCAAGCAATATAATAAATCAATAAAAAAAACATAATAATAGCAAGATCAAGATTAATAACAAACCTTATGTTACTAAACAATAAAAATTAAAGCTTTATTCCCAACATATACTAACATGATATTAAAAAAGAAAATAAGAACCCTTTTGGCCTTTTCTAGCTTTAAAATCTATACTTATATAATTAAAAGCGTTCCTAAAACAGAATAGGTTTCACGTGTCACTTTGCCACATGTCATTATAAAAATGGTTACAACAAGACTTGAACTCAAGACCAACAAGTCTTATTATATTATAACCAGTCCCATATATATAAGGATGTTGTGAAAGTTAATCCAATCCAATTCAAATTGCTATACTCCCTTACTCTTTTGCAATAGCTTTGATTTGCTTATAAGCCTCCCTTAGCCACCATAAACCAGAGATAGAACTGATACTTTGTATATCATAAACCCTAGAATTTTCTTTAAGAAAATATCTTAATATCCTTTACAATTTTTTATCCAAAGTACTAGTGATAAACTGATAATACCTGTGATTGTTAAAATATCAATATTTATCCATGGAAAGAAATGGTTTTTTTTATTGTTAATTTTTTTTTTTAAAAAAAAAAAAAAAAACTTAACTTCAAAATAACTCCTCAAGTAGGAAAATTATTGTTGTCGATGCACAGTTAATTAATTTAAATTGTAAAAGATAATATTTTATATTCAATATATTTAAAGCTTAATATGTAAATAATCAGGGTAAGGTGTAACCTCAAAATATCCCAGCTCTAAAACATTAATTGATTAAAAGATTGGTTCATAACTTACAAATTTACAGTAAATATACTAATAAATAATAGTACCAAGGATTCGTTGCTTATGCAATACTCGTAGGTTAATTTTTAGGAAAAAAAACAAAGGCTATCTCAAGATATTTACAACTTGTGCATGCCAACTATTTTCGTAGGTAAGTCTTGGGGGCGGTACTCAAAATTTGGGACTAAATCATGTCAACATTGTTGCCCTTGATGCTCTTCTCTCGACATAATTAAAAAACATGATTAGAGCTTGATATTGAAATAGTCTGAGTCCAAGTGATGCAACCTCACGTAACCATCTTCACCTCCACTAGCAAAACTGCACAATACAGAAAAAAACTTGAGAAAAATTTCCATAGAGCTATGACACAACCTTATAAAAATAACTTCCAAGAAAGAGTAGACAGCACTACTAAATACAGATGTAACCTAGCGCAATTATTTACCTTTTACCATTAGGATTGAAGGCCAAGGCATTCATAGGCCCAAAATGTCCCTTGATACCTCCAATTTCCGCCGTGAGGATCTGCAAGCAAAATAACATAAATTAATTATGTTACTGTGAATGTTGGTTTTAAATGCATAACCATCAAGAAAACCTCTAATATAGAGCTGTTAGGTGTTTTAGTTTTTAGGTTTGCAAAAGTCTTGATACATGTTTGCTGCAAGTCTACTGAGAGGTGTCGAATACCAAATCAAAAGAAATATGATGTTCAATGCTTAAGCTGATAACATACTCATATATCATGTACTCTGGTTTATTAATAGAGCAATATGTAAAAAAGAGCAAATTATTACTGCAGGCATGAGCATGGAGTCTTACATGCTCTTTCTTTGACCAATTGGACATTTAGATGTAGGAATTGACATAAAAATGCAACACGTCTTCAGTAAGCTGAGTCACTGAGAAGTCTTTCAGCCCCCGTTTTACCCATTCATACTAATAATAACAAATGCAATCTTTCATTCACATATAATTGTGTAATTTACCTTATCAAAGAATTTAGCTTCGAACTTTCCTGCACGACTATCTGTAGTCACAGATGATGCATCAATACCACCTCCAAGCACAACCTGTAGGAAAAAACACAGTTCAAGCAATGTCTAATGCTGTAGGCTTATATAACATCTTTACAGATTGTACGGGAAAACAAAAGGCTCTGCTGCACCACATGCACATTAAAAAGGTATTCCTACATAACATCATTACCCTCAATACCTCATATATAGGTTCCCACCTCAAGCAGAATAACTGTGAGTCGGCTATAAGGAGTCATGACCCGGGCCATATACCAGTTCACAATCATTACAAATTGTACATAACTATGAGTCACTTTAATTTCTCCCATCACTATACTAGATATCAATAACAAATTAAAGCATATCATTAGGGTAGCAATAAATCAATCCTGACATCTCTCATTCATCATGCTAACTGCAGTCTAACATAACTATGGTGATACAAGTACAAAGTGAGATATATGATGATCCAGCTGAGGCTTAAGACTCATCAAGTCATCAAACATCCTGTAGTGAAAACCTTTCAAATACCAAATTTCTTGCCCTAAGGAAATATTCCATGGGAAAACTGGACCAGTGCAAATATAGACGCCACACAGCTAGTAAAACTGGCAACAACTTAGAAGAAAAAAAATGAAATGAAAATTCAAGTAACATACATGGTCCAGTAAAGGAGACATGGCAACAGCATTCACAGGTCGCTCTGTACTGTAGGATTTAAGGAGAGTTAAAGTCCTTGTGTCCCAGAGCTGAAGAAAGAAAACAAACCATGTTAGCACAAAAACAAACAAAAATCAACACAGCAACTTAATTCGTTCAAATATCATGAGATATACAACCTTTGCTTGATTATCCAGAGAGCCAGTAAGGAAATGTGACTTGTCTGCAGATAGACAAAGTGATTTAATAGCTTTCGTGTGACCATTTTTATGGTCCTTTGTAGACATCATCTCCTGGCCAGTCTGCAATTTGAAGCACTAAAAATCGAACCAACAAACATGGAAAAAGAAGCAAAAAAGAACTCAAGCATACGCAAATCATATAACAGAATTTTAAGGCGCACTGTTCTTTCATGAAGTTCCAAGACTTAAGGCTATGTGGATACAAGTATATAACAAACAGAAATGATACAATTGGTAGTGCTACTTACCACCGGATCCCAGACACGGATGATAGCGTCTTCACCACAGCTGATTATGGTTCTGTTTAAAGGCCCCCAAACAGCTCTATTGATCCTTCCAGTTGGCCCCCTAATGACAAGAACAGGCCTATCACTCTCTGCAAATCAATGTAAACAATAATGTCATCTTTGGGAGCAGATTTCAAGGGAAAAAAGTGAGAAGGGATAAAATTTAATGGATATACACACAAATACATAGACAAGTAATGTTAGCGAAAAGCAAAAGGCCTACATGTTGCTCATAAAAAAGAGTTGGTTATTATTTTCAGCTAAAAAAGTAACCTAAGCCTCATAAATAAATAAAAATGTACTTCGTATATCATAAAACAATTACCATGCTAAATGATTAGAAAATGCCCCCAAAGTATCATATGACAAGATCACACATCTCTTTAAAAAAAAGCACACATAGCATCATCACACTTATTAAGACCCTTATGGAAAAGTAATTGTTCTTAGTAGATGTTAGTGTGCAGAACCAATTAGATAGATTAAATGTACGAGTAGAAGTAAGTTTTTGAGAAGTTATCCATCTAGATCAACAGTTTATAAAGTGTGGTGATTCTAATTGTTAGGAAAAACAAAAAAAATAAAAAATAAATATGAAAGCAAAACTAATTTTAAGCATTCCAAAGCACTATTGTTAGAGTAGAAGCTACCTCCATGGCTCCATCTCTACAAACTAAGCCTTGAAACTCTAAAGGCTACAAATAAAATAACAGTTCAGAGTCTTCAAACATACAGTACACAAAACCAAAAGCTAAGCTTGCAAGTGAAAGAAATAGTCAGTTATAAATAAATATACAAAACAATAAAATAAATCCTAAGCCAGAAATGATGTAAACAATCAGGAAGTCCAGAAAAGTGAAAAACATATGCCACACTTACGTTCATCAATGTCTTCTGCAATACGATACACGTGAATTGCAGAAGTCTTTTCCAAAAATGGATCAGTGGTGATAACAGCAAATTTATCACCAGTTGAAAAATCCACCGATCTTGCAGCAGAGTCAAAATTAAAGGTATATAATTCCTCTCCGGTTTTAAGGTTCCACAGCTTTACTGTCTGATCCGCACTGGCAGTAATTAGACGGGAAGAATCCCCTAAAATAAAAGATATGATCAATAATGGGCACAAATTCACAACTGTAAACAAGTGTAGAAACTTTAAACATATTCATGATAAAATTTAACCCACTTTTAATTTGCTCAAAATTCAGTTAACAGTCCAAAGTTTAAAGTATACCAAAATAATATGAAGTTTCACAATAATCTTCAAGAGGTTTGACTGTAATAATGTCATATCTATGAAACAAAACAATTTTGTAAGATTTAAATGAAATCAAACCCAAGAAACCCTTTCTCGGCACTATTTTTAGGATGTTCAGTTCAGCTCCTATTTTCCTTCTCTTATATAATATTCAGTCAGTTCAGCTCAGTTCACCTCAACTGAGTTTAGTCAATGAGAACAAGCCCTAAGTTCAGTTCAGCTCCTAATTTCCTTTTCTTATGAAATATTCATTTCATTTCAATTCAGTTCAACTCATTTCAGTCAATGAAAAATAGCCCTTAGTCCACTTCCTTCTTCTATAGGTCTAGCTTTAACCTTTGCATCACTACAGTCAATATGACACCCCAAAAAACCTCATATACTTGTCCTCAAATGTTCATACATAATACATCTTGGAACAAACACAAAAAAACAAAAGTATAAGCCGGATTAAACCAAACTCAAGACAATTTCGAATTTACAAACACTCGAATAGCTAGTAGCAATAATACGGATTGAGTTGGTTTAGAAGTAATCATGTAACCATCTTCTAAGGTCTCTTGTAATCTACCGTTTCCATCAACCATATCCTTAGAGTAATAAGTAATTTAATAACATCCAAACCAACCTAAAACCTTAACTTCGTATCATAACAAAAATTGTCAAACATGCTCAAATTATTTGATCTTAAAATAGTGGCTGTTTTCACCAATACACAAAATATCAATAATCTCAAAAAAAAAAAAAAAAAAAAAAAAAAAAAAAAGCTTACTATGTCTTTTTGAGATGATTAGTTAAGGTAAACAAACAACTAGGAACAAAGTAGGTTTAGGTATTACGTGTAAATATTTTTTAGAATAATATGTCCGTTTACGTTATATGATATCGACCTAAAAGCATGGCACTACGTGTAAAAACTATTTTGAATAATATATCTGTTTACATTATATGATCGCGACCTAAAACCACGTGTTACAAATCTATGTTGCAAGTATTTTGAATAATATGTCCGTTTACATTATATGATATCAACCTAAAAGCACGGTATTACGTGTAAAAATTATTTTGAACAATATTTCCGTTTACATTATATGATCTCGACCTAAAAGCACGTGTTACAACTCTATATTGCAAGTAAATAAAAACGGAGAAAGTAGAATAAAGAGTAATAGAGTATTACAAGAGACGTCGCACGAATAAACGGCGCCGTTGTGACCGGAATAGGTACCGAGGCGTTCTCCATTGTCGGCGTACCAAACGGTAGGATTGTGATCCTTTGCGCATGAAAAGAGTAGGTCGCCGTCTCGATTGTACTTCAAGAATGTTAGAGGCCTTTCATGCCCCTTCATCAAAATTGGCCTCATATCTACCTAAATTTTAACACTTTAGCAGACAAATTAGACTCTTATCAACCGAATTAATCAAACATTGGTGATAAATATCGATGTAAATTGCGCAATAATATTTTAGCAACAGTTTGAATCGTTTGATTGACTACATTGACAGTTAATTATTCAAATTAAACCCTAAATTGTGAAATTGGGTTACTAAGATTACAACAAAAATCTTACCTTAGAAGATTCTTTAATGGAGGAGAGAGAAAGCTCAGAATCGGCTTCAATGGAGGAGAGAGAGAGAGAACGTACAGCGTAAAAAGAAGCTCCAAAGGGATGTAATGTTAGTACAATATGGGAGATTGGGAGGAGGTATTTAATTGTAACGGACGTAATATAAACCGTCGGATCTAAATATTATCAACCGTCAGATTGAAATAATTGAATTTATTTATGGTAATGTTATATGTAGTCCTAAAAGCATTAAATATATTTTTGAAAATTGTATAAAATTAGGAATTCAAGACAAAAATACGCGTAAATAAGTGCAATTAGTGTTTATATAATTTTTTTTATAATTTCTTAACTTTTTACGATTTTCAAGTGTAAATTTAATGCTTATATGTAGCCTTAAGGTTTATGTATAACATTTTCCTTTTTGAAAAGGTTAGATAAAAAAAAAACTCTACCTACTCTGAAACTCTGTAAGACCGTAATTCCGCATGAAACTAAGAAAACCCAAGCCCTTTTGGAGTCAATCCAACTTAGTGAATTAAAAATTTGGGAAAGTACGGATTAGGATAAGTTGTTAAGGCTATAAGTAAAAGGTAAGGATGTTAATGGGTCCGCCCCATTCTCACCCAATGGAGCGGGTATGGATCCTGGTTTAGTAAGTGGTTGGTCGAGGATAAGGATAACACTTTGTACTTGTCATATACCTATATTCATATACTTGCATTAGTTTTGAAATTACGGATTTTTAAGTAGTTTTTAGAGTAGAGAGTAAAAGAGAAAAAAAAACAGAGCGCATGTGATATGAGATAGATAGGGGGAATTTATTGACTAAAAAATGATGCATCTAAATTAATTCTTCAATAAAGTGATATATTTAATAAAAATGGATGAAGTATTAAAAAACTTACCCAAAAAAATTTATGTTTATGAAAAAACATATTAAATATAATATAGTACTTGGTAGTATGTAGTAAATATAATATTTCGTAATAGACTTAGGGTCTGTTCAATTCAACTTAATTTCAATTCAGTTCAGTTCAAATCCATTCAGTTCAGTTCAGTTTAGCTCTAATCGGTTTACCCTTATTGTACCATAAAGAAAAAACAATTATGTAGACTGAAGTATTGATTTATTTAGTGTTCTTTTTAATGTTAGAAATCATATAATACAAAATATGTGTAGCATTGTTGATAATACTCCGTAGTAAATAAAAATAAAATCAAACAGTTGACATTATAAAATTTTTATAATATTTATTTAACAATAAATTTCAGGAAAGAATGTTGTGGTTTATAAGTTACTAAAAACAATTATCAAAGTTAGTACTCCAATCCTGATATATGAATTATGAATAATGAAAAAAAAAAAGTCAAATGTGATAATTAATTTAGAATTAGAGGAAGTATTTGGTAATCTGATTTTTTTAGCTATTGTATACTATTATATGATAATTCTTGATTGTATAGTGGTTATTCTAATTTTTTTTTTTATTTTTTTATTTTGGAATAATGCAAAATTGGGTGACTATGCACCATTTTTCACTCTTTGTTACAGTATCAATTTAAAACTATATTTAAATATAAAAAATAATTTGGTCCATAACCTATTTCTTATTATTTTATCCCAAATCAAGCAACTTAATATATTATTTTTTATGACCGCATATATTCAAACTTTCTTCTTTTTAAACCCTGATGTCATATATATTTTTTTATTTCACATTTCAAAAAATTTCATTCATTAATTATATTAGGATGAAGATATATATTCATGATTTCTTTATTATAAATAATAATTATATACATTAAAAAGTAATTACTTATATATAGGAATTTATAAAAAAGATATGGTTAGATATCTTTTTTTTTTTTTGAAGACATATGGTTAGATATCTAAGTTGGTAAATATATTATTTTATGATTTTTTTTTCCTAAATTTTGGAAGAAATTTATGTAAGGTGACACGTGTTATTGCTGGTGTGTCTTTTAGTATATAGTAAGTATAGTATGATTGATTGATTGATTTTAATTTTATAAATCTTCTGAGTTTTCATTTAATACCTTTTTTTTTTAATTTGGAAAGATTCTAAATTGTGGTAACATCTAGCAAAGTTTATAGGGGTGATTTCGGTAGTTCAAAAATTGTACACCAACTTTCCACTTTCCTTCCCTTTATTTTACAAAATAGGGATACATAAAACTATAAAAGACATCATTGACATTTAAGGTTTCACATAAAATGACCAATATACCCTAATATCTATTACTCTATACTAAGGGTTCGTTCACATTTATTGTGTTAGGAAATAAGGGTGTAATTGTGTTTGACTAATGCGGAACAAGTCAATGAAATTAAGGACGAGAAAAACAATAAATTAAAGAAGATAAACAAAGAACACAAGGATTTACGTGGTTCGGTTAAAATAGACCTACATCCACGGGTGGGGGATTCGAGAGCTTCTTCACTATAATGGAGAAAGAAACAAGAGAATAATACAAGGAGTCCTAAATCTAATGGCTCAAAAAAGGTATGATCTAAATGATCAACTACAGGGTCCTTTTATAACATAAGGAAACCCTAATAAAACCCTAAGATTGTTTCCCAAGTATTACTCAAATAGCCGTCATAGAAAAGATATAATTTTAGGAAATATTCCATCAATTATCCTAGAATAACCTAACTACCAAGCTATAGCTCGGCAGCTAGCTCATGCCTGCCGCAAGTCCTCATAGGGCCGAGCTATAGCTCACTCGCATAGAGCTATAGCTCGTAGCCTCATTGCAAATTTCTAGCTTCGTCAGATTTTCGTAAAACAGTCATAACTTTCTCGTTTCTTATCGAAATTGGGCATATGACCTATCGTTGAAAAACTCTTGAACCAAGCTATCACTTCCAACTTGAATAACCTCAAAATCACTTGTAGTTTGAGAGATATCTGCGTTCAAAGTCAACCCTACTAGATTTTGAGTCACAATTTAACATATTGAATTGAGTTGAACTAAACTGATTGGAGCTGAACTGAATTGAAATTAAGTAAATGTGAATAAACCCTAATTTGGAGTTTTTTTTGGGGGGAATATCCTTTTTTTTTTTTTTTTTGAAATCAATATTTCCTCCTAAACTCTACTCTTTATTTTATTCTATGCAGAAGCATTAATTTTCCTAGATTATTCATTATATATATATATATATATATATATATATATATATATATATATATACTAGGTTAGTCTTTTGCGATGCACTGTTTTAAAAATGAATTACTTATAAGTGTGTAATTAATTTAAATATTTAAATTTTGACAGGTCTTCAGAGAATTCTCTCTCCCAAAACAAAAACCCTACCGTTTTTCTCAAAATTCCTCCGGCCATGAGGCTCGCCAGCTGGCGTGCGGCTCACCGCCCATGCCACAACGTCGGTGAGCCTCCGATCTACTTCTTTAGGGTGTTTTTTTCTTTTCTCGTTTTGGTTTTTTGTCCGGTCGGCCTTGCAACTTGCGCCGCTCCCCCTTTTCGGCCGCCTCTTTTCCTCACCGGCCTTGCAGCCGACTTGCCGCCGTCCTTCTTTTCCGCTTCCCCGTCGTGCCTCTGCTCCACCGCTTTTCCTGTCGTCGCGACGTTTTGTAGGAGAATGGGGAGGGAGAGTTATCTCCCTCCGAGTCCCTCGCATAGGGCCGTTCTCAGTCTGGTGTTTCCAGCCGTCGTTGCCGCGGTTCAGGGGTGTGTGGGGTTTGGGCTTCTCGGGCAGGTCTCGGCGGTTCGGGCTTTACAGTCCGGCGGTATGTGGGTTGGGTTGGTGAACCTCGGAGCTTTGGTGGTGGTGCTCGGATTGGCTGCGGAGTGGGTTGTTAGGGTTACGTTCGTAGTTCTTGTTTTCAAGTTTCCTTCTGATTTTTCTTTTAGTGGTGTGTGTGGTGTTTGGGTCTCTTTTTTCCGTCTTTGTGTGTGTGGTTGAGTTGGGTTTGTTATTTTTTCTTTTTGTGTGGTGTGTTGGTGTGCTATGGGGAATGCAGATCGGTGTGCCGATCTTCTGGTGCAGGATTTGAGTCGGGTTTTTTGGCTATGGGGCTTTGGTTTGATCTTTTGTTGGTTTGGGCTGAAGGGTTATGCTTCCATGCTGAAATCCGTGTTTGAATCGGAGATTGCCTTGTCAATGGTGAAGTGCACGACACTAATTTTGATTTCAGGTCGAGGAGTATAGGATTCTGGGTCAATGAAGGTTCACGTCAGAAACTACAACTTATTGCCAGACCCCCTTGCAAGAGGCTGCATAGGACAGCGTTATATGAGTCAAGGGTATTTCAGAAAGTCATTTTGCGCGTGCAATTGTAGTTTATTTTACTTCGAACTTGTAATTGGTTCTTTTGT
The DNA here is from genome assembly GCF_001683475.1 of Chenopodium quinoa. Lineage (NCBI taxonomy): Eukaryota > Viridiplantae > Streptophyta > Magnoliopsida > Caryophyllales > Amaranthaceae > Chenopodium > Chenopodium quinoa. The sequence continues at coordinate 1,302,544 of NW_018743391.1, read as the reverse complement.
CTTTGTATCGTTCGATTACGATTTCTTATGTAAGTGCCGTATGGCTTATTATTAATGAATTTTAATCTCCCCCTTTCAAAAAAAAAAAAAAAAATATTTTAACAAAAACATAATAAATTGTGATCATTCTCATAAGATTAATAGAGCCAAAATGAAGCATATACGTACTAATTAACTACATAGATATAATTAGCATTCGTTTTTGATATATTATAGCAAATTTGAAGAATTAATAAAGAGAAGGAAAGCCATATTCTACAATCACTAATGAAATGTAGGAGATTATTTTATGGAGGAAATAAAAGGTGGAAGCTAGAGACCAACCATCAATTATTGTTACTCCATAAAAATTTGTATAGTTGGCCAATTTAGTCATAAAAGTTTTTAGAAAAATGTATAATTTATCATTTCCGAACATTAGCTCTACTTTGAAAAGAATTTGGCGGGGATTTTTTTTTTTATAAGAAAACGACACATGGACAATGACAATATTGACGGTAATTACTTTGGTAATAGTGAAGTTATAGATAAATTATTATACAATAATTATTTTTAAGACTATTATTATTATTATTATTATTATTATTATTGACGTTATATTTTTAAAAAACTTCTAAATTTCAACTATCAATAATTTAGAAAACCGAACATAGCTCGAGAATCATCTAGTGATTGTAGGAAGATGCTTTGTAAGCGAGACTACCTCCACACTATGGTCTCATTCACTTCACCTTATTTTGTTGAATCGAATTTAACTTTAATGAACTAAAAATATTTTTGTCGAAATTTTTTATTTTTTGTTAAAAGTGATTTTCTGTTATATTTCCTTTTTAAATTTACTGATTTTTACTAAATTAAACTTATTTTTACTAAAATTAACTTATTTTTGCTGAATTAAAATTATTTTTATTAAATTAACTTATTTTTACTAATTAAAATTATTATTTTGAAGTGGAGTGAGATGGCCTATATGTCCCTACAAAATTTAGTTGGTTTAACCTCATTGTTAGCGGTCTTCACGATTAGCACATTTAGCAGCCATCATTTTATGGATAAGTGGATACATGGTAGTCACTCTCTAGGAGTCAAAGTCCCACTTTTCTTTTCTTTTCTTAAAAAAAAAAAACTTATTTAATTATATATTTATTTATATTTATTAAACTTTAAATTTTCTTCACTTGTACCCTAATACTTTTATATTTTTTTTCCCTTTTTATTGCCATGACTTCCCTTTGAGACTACTTATTTGGTGCAGTTTTTCCCCTAGCAACCTCGCTCTCTCACTTCTAACCAACCCCACTTAGTAAGTATATTTACGTTTTTTTAGCACGCTTAAGTATGTTTCATTCATTCTATTTAAATACTCCGTATTAAGTATCTTAATTTGGGATGAGCTCATAAAAAATAAGTTCAGATTAAACCTTATCGCTTTATCTACGATATTTTATAGCTAAATCTTTTTGATTTCATAAAGGAAATTTTTTTATGAAAATCATATATTTTGAAATCACACATCAACACAAAATACAAATTTAATAAGACCTCTTATTATGTACAACTAGCCTTCTGGCCCGTGCAATGCACGGTTTATTTATAGGTATACTATATAAATAATTATTTATTAATATATTTATATTGGCAAATGAATAGTTTATAGAGGAGAAAAAGAGATAAAAATTGAATGCAATTGTAGTAGAAATTAAAACAGGAGGACAATAAACCAAACAACATTCAATAATTTATACATGTATTGAATTAAAGTTTTTTTTTTCATATGAGAAAAGAGATTTAAAAAAGAAAGATTAAATGAAGTGACATGTGGCATTGAAGAAAAAAAAAATGAAATGTACATGTGGCATTATAGGGATGATGGTTTTTGTTTTTAAATACTAAGTATAGATAGATAGGTATATAATAGCTCAACGACTCAAGGTTAAATTAACTCAAACAATCAAATTAGATTAAAAAAATCCAGTTTAAATTAAATGAGAAAAAATAGATATATTAAATATGTCACTTTTTTATTAAGTAATGGAATTAAATACATACAGTATAACAAGTCAATGTATGCAATTTGAACTTAACTCATAGTAAAAATTGCTCTATCCAGTTGGTTGTTTAGTGTAGTGGTGATTGTGACTATACTTGGTACTTTGGTAGGGAGGACTCGTGTTCGATCTTTCGTAATAACAATCGGGAGGGGACTGAAATCTAACCACCCAAGACTGATCCCTGAATCCGGAATAACCCAAAGGGTGAATTGGGTGGAACTCAAAAAAAAAATAGTAAAAATTGCTCTACAAGGCAATGATTAAAAAAAATGGAGGGAATTAGTTAAGTAAATTACTGAAGTATTTAGACAACCCAATTTTTTAATTTTTTTAAAAACAATTAGGGGTGAAAAGTTTGGTTTGCGGTTTGGATTATAGCCAAAACCGAATCCAATCCGAATTAATTCAGTTTCAGAAATCTCAATCTGGATCCAAACCGAATTAAGATTCAATCCAATCCAATCCAATCCAATCCAAGCCGAATTAATTCAGTTTTTCAAATTAGAATCCAATCTAAATCGAAATTTGTTCCTTTCTTTTGCAACATTTAAATCCGAAACTCGAATTTCACCCTTAAAATTCCTACAATCATTTCTTGTTAACTACATTTTTTGTGAGAGAGTAAGATATTGAGAAAGAAGAATTGAGAATTAGGTTTTTTTTTTTTTTTTTTTAAAGTTTATATATAAAAGGGGAAAGTGGTTGTATAATTTGAAAAAGAAAATGGGCTTAAAGTATTGGGTCGAAATTCGGTTTGTAATTTGGTTTTCGGTTTTTTTAAACCCCAAACCGAATTAAATCCGTAATCCATATTTTTTATATTTTCCAATCTAATCCAATCCGAATTCTTATAAAATCCAAACCGAATTACTAATTCGATTTGGCTTTCGGTTCGCTTCGATTTAAATCCGAATTACTTTCACCCCTAAAAACAATGTAGACAACCCAATTTTAGACATTTTATATACTATAAAAAAAAATAAAAAAAATTAACGGAATCCATCATCAATTTTGTCATACTAGTGTAATCAAAAAAGAAAAAGCATGTGGGAGCAACACTACACTACAAAAACTGTCACCTCTCAAACAAATTAAATCTATTCAGTATTCATAAACCTAGTAATAATCATTTTCCAAATTAATTTTCGTACTTTAATTTAATTCTATTAATGGAGAGTAGTAGATATAATTGTTAGGAGCTTGATTTTTCAACATCAATTTCAACAGGATGATTTTGGTCTCTGCCTAACTGCGCAATATGTTGACTGAATTTCTGGGTTTGGTGATTGCTTTTTCCTTGACTGTTTGAGCTGAAAGGTTAGATTTTTCTTCTTGATACAGTAATTTGAATTGTGTAATTGATTATTGAATTTGTGGGTTTTTCTGGGATTTTGTTGAATTTGAGTTTCTGCAAATTTGATTGCCAGTTTTTTAGTATGATTTGATATCTTAAATGGGCACTTTTCAATTTGATAGGAGATTTATTCTTGAAATTGAAATTGGGGTTTTGAGCAGATTAAAAGGGAGTATTTAGTAACAAAATTGGAGCTTAATTATGGAGAAAGTAGGGGATTTAGGAGGTAAAACAATGGAGAAACAATCGAGTATGAGACGGGTGATAGAGAAACAAGTAAGCTTTCGAAATGTTGGGGAGAAACCTGAGAGTTCTGGCAAAACTATGGAGAAAAATGGGAGTTTTCGAGGCAGTGTAATGGAGAAACAGAAGAGTTTTCGTGGATTGTTGGAGAAACAGAAGAGTTTTCATTTGAAGATGGAGAGGCAATTTAGCTTTGGTGGCAATGAGAGGAGGAAAAGCAAAGAATCCCCGGGTAAACGAGGCGATTCGCCCCTTCATTTGTTTGCTAGAGCTGGTAATTTGGGTAAAATCAAAGAGATGTTTCAAAATTGTGAGACTAGTGATTGTAAGAAGCTGCTTTGTAAGCAAAATCAAGAAGGAGAAACTCCTCTTTATGTTGCTGCTGAGAATGGGCATGCTATGGTGGTTGCCGAATTTTTGAAGCATTTGGACTTGGATACAGCATCAATAGGAGCTAGGAGTGGTTATGATCCTTTTCATATTGCTGCTAGACAAGGTCATATTGGTAAGGATTTCGATTCCTTTGGCGAAACATTGTTCTTGTATAAGTTCATACTCAACAGTAATGCTTTGGTTTGGCTTTGACTTATGTTGTTGTATGTCCGTCTAATTATTAACCATGTCAAAGTGTGTATTTCTTTTTTAACATGTTAATCAACCTTGTTTTGTGATTACTATATACTTGTAATCTTGTATTTACTGGCCAGCATCCTTATCAACTGAGATTATCATTCTGTCTCTTATGATACTTTTAATTATGTTTGGACAGCAGCTTCAAAAGGCTATTAGGGGGTAGCAGTTGTAGCATAATCAAATTAGAAACTTTTGTTGTGGAAATGATCCCTTTACTAGTTTCGACTAATTACTGTCAAGTGTTCTGGTGTGATGCTTTGTACATTTAGCCCCATAGTGATACTTGGTTCTTGTTGTAATTAATGGACAAGGGAAAGCAAAAACAAAATGTATAAGCAGATCCACAAATATGCCTAAACTATGTATTCCTATTTAGCTATTTGCCTTGTCAATGTTCTGCAATTTGGCTTTGGTATACAGCAGTTAGGGCCTTTTAGCAAGTGTACTTGAAAGGGATGATTTAACATCTATGATTAAAATTTTGAATGGCCTATAACTTATATGCCATGAAGTTCTAGTTCTTGGGTTTTTTATTTTTTTGTTATTCTTATGAATCCTTTGAGCTGGAATCAGTTGATGGTTTTTCTGATTTGAGGATGCAGTCTGCCTTTGGAAATTGTTTTGTTGTGTAGATTTGACAGATTTGTTCTGTACTTGCTAAGCATATGTTCTTATGGTGTCCAAGTTGATGATTGCCTGTGACTTGTTGCAGTAGTTGAATTACATATTGAATGTTTGGTTAGTGCTGCTTAATCTCTTACTGATGCGGCTGTTAATTACGCAGAGGTGCTTAAGGAACTTCTCAGTACTTTCCCAAACTTGGCCATGACAACCGACCCATCTAACACAACAGCATTACACACAGCTGCTACTCAGGGAAATATTGATGTCGTGAATCTTCTCTTAGAAACTGATTCAAACCTTGCTAAAATAGCCAGAAATAATGGTAAGACAGTCCTCCATTCTGCTGCAAGAAAGGGATATTTGGAAGTGGTTAAGGCCCTTTTACAAAAGGATCCAAGTATTGGCTTCAGGGCTGATAGAAAAGGTCAAGCAGCACTTCATATGGCCGTGAAAGGCCAAAATCAAGACATTGTTATTGAGTTGCTTAAACCCGATCCTTCCATCTTGAGTCTGGAAGATAACAAGGGAAACACAGCGTTACACATTGCAGCAAAGAAGGGTCGTGCCCAGGTTATTTCTTCATCCTTACAATTCCCATCTCCCACAGTAGTTCCTGACTTTCTAGGTAAACCTTGTGCATTGTTATCAACATGGTATATAGGCCAAATCATAGCATGGTTGTGTCGATTTGTGTGATCATTTAGCAAGTGATGCATCTGGAATTTTTTGTATCGTAAATTAGGTGATACCTGAGTTCTGTAATGTCTGGACTGAACAGCCTTAAATATGTGAACCATTTAAAATTGCAGATTGTCAGTTGCCTTCTACAGTTTGAAGGCATAAACATCAATGCAATCAATAAAGCAGGGGAGACTGTGCTTGATATTGCTGAAAAAGTTGGACCACCAGAGCTAGTTACAGTATTAAGAGAGGCTGGAGCACTCAGTGCAAAAGAACTTGGGAAGCCTCCAAGCACAGAGAAGCAACTTAAGCAAACTGTGAGTGACATCAAACACAACGTGAAGTCGCAGCTGCAACAAACCCATCAAACTGATGTTAGGGTCCAAAAGATTGCGAAGAAGCTCAAGAAACTCCATACCAACGGTCTGAACAATGCGATAAACAATGCTACGGTTGTCGCTGTTCTCATAGCAACTGTTGCTTTTGCGGCTATTTTCCAAGTTCCTGGCCAATATCTGGAGACAAAGGAGCCCGGGGAATCTGTTGGTCAAGCTTATATTGCCAATAATAAGGCATTCATCATATTCTTTGTGTTTGACAGTGTGGCATTGTTCATCTCACTTGCTGTTGTTGTAGTCCAGACATCTGTGGTAGTCATTGAACAGAAAGCGAAAAGGCAGCTCATGTTTGTGATAAACAAACTGATGTGGGTGGCTTGTGTCTGCATCTCAGTTGCATTCATTGCTCTCTCTTATGTGGTGGTTGGCCGGCATAATAAGTGGCTTGCTATATGGGCAACAGTCATTGGAGCTGTGATTATGATTCCAATCCTTGGCTCCATGTTCTACTGTGTGATTGTGCATAGGTTGAGTGAATCAAAATCCAGACGGTTGAAGAAAGCTGAGAGCAAGTCACATTCCTATTCTATGTCAGTGGCTGAATCAGATCCAGAATTCTTGAGCACTGAGTATAAGAAAATGTATGTACTTTAATAATTCAGAAGTTCAAATCCAGAAAAAATAGCTATGTATAATTTTGTGTAATTATGCCTGATCGCCTTGTATTAAAAAATGATCCATACCATTAGCCTGACAAGGACTGTCTTTCAGGACAGGCAGTGGATCATTTTTCTAGCTGTAATGTAATCTCTCTAATGCAATTAAACCTATTGCTGGTCATCTTTATGATGGCGTGAACCAGTTACAATTCTTGATTTCAGTTTGTCAGATTTCAGTTTTTACAGCAGCTGCTGTAAAATAAAGGTGTTAAGACTAGAGAGTTAACTACACCCGATCCAAAAATGAAAGTGAATTTGATTGGTCAAATCTAATTGGCTAGTACTAGTAAACAACACCAGAGTGCAACAAAATGCACAACTGGAGGAAGCAATAATGAACTTTTACTATTTCAGCCTTTCATGGTTAATTAAGTGCAACATTTTACCACCTACATATTTTGTTTACTACACTTCTTTACACCGAAACCATTAGATTTTTAACATTACAGTGTTTTCATGATAAATGAAAAAAAGAAACTCCTGCGGCTAAATAAAGAATAAAGAATCAAATGAATAGATGAAGATATGAATCCTACAACCGATGCATGAGGATTGAAGCTCTTCCAAGTGAAGGTACCGCGACTGGTTCCATGTATTTACAGTCAGATGTTAGGTCATTCTAAGTAAGAATTGCAAACACATTTCCAATTCCACCCCAGTGGATAAAAGAAGGCTTCCGGAAAATCTAGTTCTTTAATTACGAGGGACTTCTTTTAGGACTCCCCTTGACATCAACCACGATCAACCATGTCAGGGTTATTATCACGACGTTGGCTCTCTGTTCGGTAGTGGTAACTGTTATTTCCCCTCCTAGAAGAGCTGTTTGTTCTTGAGTCAAATCGAACTGTCCTTGCTGAGTAGCAATGGCGTACACGGATCCTGTGTGTTCTAAACTCCATTAAGCTACTGCATCGAACTTTAACTGTCAAAACGGCTTCCTTATCTCTGGTGTCTTCAGACCACCAGTTTTGAGGAACACCTTCAACTAAATCTCCCAATGTGTGGAACTCTGTATGTCGCACTGTGACATCCATGCTTTGCTCCGGGTAAATCAAACCACATGCAGGCGTGATCTGCAAATATTAAGCACCATTTTTATGCACATAAATTTCAAATATGAAAGAAGATAATACTTCTATAAAACTGTCAGCAACTATTTTATGTCAATCCTAACAATGATATGCCTGATGAATTCCCTGCCCAATAACAATACCTACTTAAAAAGTCACGAGGTAAAAAAAAAAGGCGGTGTTCCTGTGATAGTTGTTTATTAGCCATCACACTAACTATGTGAAACATTACCTCAAGCCAAGAAGGAAAGCCAAAGGAAGCTCTTGGACGAAGTTCAGTGGGTTCCCCAGTGACATTGATAGTGCATTGACCCTCGCATTGGATATCAAACACTACCTTTTCGTCTTTGCTCTTGTTAGTAATCTGGAGGACAGAACTTTCCTGGTTTTGAAGAGTTATGCTACCTGTGCTAACTATTGTTTCAGGTATCTCAGAATATTCTTTTAGCAGTGTCTTAACTTCGTCACTGGTATTCATAACCTCACCAAACTCGTTCCTTCTAACTGATCTTTCTACTCTTGCTAGACGAACACTGAATTTACATCGGACAGGTTTATGATCACTGTCATTAACATCCATGCAGGCTTCATACCTGTTATAGGAAGAGTGAGTGTGAGTTTGTCGAAGGGGAGCGCAGTAATTATAAGAAATTTGGCTTTTGGTTTCAGGGCCTTTGTAGAATATAGTTCCAAATAAACATACATTTGAATTGAGGCAAGTATTGGGCAGTTCAAATTGCACTCTGATACAGGACCATTACGACAATCACGGTATATTACTCTGTCACACCAAGCAGGAATACGCTTCTTCTCACCAGAATCATAGCCTGATATCAGATAAAAGATTGTGTGAAATGAGATGAAAGAGTGGAACTTAAGCACAACAACATCATCAACCGGAAAAATGATTACCTCCTAACCCAGGTACATTCCTTTCAAATTTGTAAGTTGGAGGAAATTTAATCATGGCCTCACGCATTCCTTGGAAAACTTTACCAGCTTTCATTTCAGCTCGAAGCTGATCCTTTTCTCTTAGCCAATCGAAACTTCTTTGGGAAACAAAATCTCTTGCTTCGTCGTATGATATTCCAAAGAGCCTATAATTAAAATCACCGAGAAACACAACCATGTCTGCTTCGGATAAATCAGTCCTCGCCTCTTCAGAATTCCCATTAGCACCCTGCAAGCACAGGCACATAGAGCTTAATCAAAAGTGCACCAGTCTAAAGAAGCTGAAAACTTCTACTATATGGAATCAATTTGAACAAATAGTAGTAATCACATTGTCACATACATTAGCAGTTCGAAGCACTTGAGATGCAGAAGAAGCTCCAGCTGCAAGACAGAGGAGCAATGGGAAGCCAGAACGATAAAGTAGCCAAAATAAATATATGCATAAGGCAAGAAGGCAATACAAAAGCAGACATCGCATACCAGCAGCAACGTTAAGCAAGTGAGATTGCCGAGAAAAGACCATTGATCGGAAGATATGGTCAAAATCTGCATTACGACGATTCACTGCTTCCAAATGCGCAGCTAAGTGACAGTTCACGAAACATATTATTCTATCATGGATTCTCAACCTTAATCCAACTCCTCCCTGCAAATAAGGTTTAAAATCAATGTGTAAGATTAGAGGCTTGCCAATTTTCCTTGAACTATAAATGCAAGGTATGCTTGCATAAACTTCGTATGTAAGGCTATTGCGTAAAGGGCTACATGAGCAATACTGAAAAGAAGGAGTTTACCTTGTTACCAATTGTTCGGCCAAAACCACAAGCAACTGCTGCAACATCAAGGTCTCCAGCATGCATCCTCAAATTCTTTCTTACCCTGAAACGTAGAATAAAGATCATCATACATACATGGAAGATGGGATGCCAATCAAAGTAGCATAGTTGGTTAAGTATCGGGTCTTAGTCTAGAATCAAACCCCGTCTACATGATTGCCCTTTGTGGCCCTTTATATACCAAAAAGCAGAACAGCGACCATGAATGTATCATGGCAGCAATGAGTTATGTTCAATCAAAGAACTGGTAGAAGAGGTAAGAATGTAAGTTGTTGATACAAGGAGGTTAACATCAGGATTTAGTTACCAGATAGCTATGAGCAAACCAGCAAGCTGTCGTGAACCTACACGCTCAAAAGCGATTCCTTCATCTAAGACCTTACCAATAGCTTCTTGCCAATGCTGCCCAATGGCACTCCCTTCTAGTCCTACCTGTATGTACAAGAGAAGTTAAGAAAACATCCAAAAGTTGCATTTGACTTTCTTACTTTAAACATTGAAATTGTTCATTCCAACTACCTTTATGTAACAGTAGAACATACTGATAAGCATAATATTAGACTGTATAGACTTTATATCTAGTTGGTTACCATATATGAAGTATATATATAGTAATCTGATATGTTTATGTTTTTTAAGTAGTTTTGTTGCAGAATTCAATAGAAATGTCAGAAAATATACAGAAAAAAAGGGGGATTCTCACAGTTTCTTTTGCTGCAGACATGGCAAGAAAGCCAGCTCCCATTTCCACTTCTTGCAACCCAACCACAACAATTCCAACATCTGATACTACAGAACCTAGCCATGTTCTGAGTGCTTCAGGGTTGGCTTTCCCTTGACCAACATTCCATGATCCAACTAACATCTTTATACTTTCTCCTCTCGTGTATGTCAACTCTTTTGAAGACAATGCAGAACGTATTATATTGTCGATTGGCCCAGGGGACATAAGGTGCCATCCACGTATACCACCATGAATAGCCATGCTGAAGACGTAACCTCCACCTATTGCCATCTTTATAACCGGACTGCTATGAGCAACCCACCCTGCTAAAAGATTTCCTTCAAGGTCCAACAGCTGAACTACACCACTAGCATATCCTACCCATATCCTTGGACCATGGGTGCAAAAGCATAGAACAGCAGAAGGATGATGATTAAAATCTTGGACACGGTTTCCATTTGAATCCCATTGCAAAATTAAGCCATGTGAACCTCCACTCCAAATCGTTCCATCAGTAGTTAACACTAGTGCCTCAGTCTTCTTGTTATCTTCATTAAATGCCCCTGTACCTCTTGTAGCAACTCGGCGTACAGCATCTGCTGCACCCATTAAAGCATTACGTGATCTCTGCAAAAACCCTTGAGGCTTTTCTTTCTTTGACTGAGAAACAAACTTCACTTTCATCTCATCCTCTACCTGTGGTTGATCCTGTGGCACTGGCATCTCAGCTCGATTTTCAACTTGGCCATCAATATTAAACACTTTAATAAGTTCCTTGGTACGAGCATCCCTAAATAAGAAACCGATTATTAGGCTTATATCTTGAATATTGCCACAATTTTCACTATTAAACATGAGTTTACTATTACAAAAACTTTGTAATACAACTCATCTCATAACAAAGAGAAAAAAGACAAGTTTCTTGTGATTCAAATATTTGTATAATCATCTGAAAAGAATATAATTATATGGTACCATAAAGAAGATCTGCAAGTTAGAAATTAAGAAGGCGAGGGCATACCATAATGAGAATGATAGAGAAGTGGCACACCACACCCTTCCTCTAGCATGATCAGACAGCATAGCCTTAATATCTGAAGAAGAGATGTTGCATACACCATTCACAGTAACTTGGCTCCTCAAGTCCACATTCGCCCTCTCAACCAGCAAGGCAGCCATGTGCTTTTCCTCTGCTGATAGAGACAGCGATTTCTCTATCGAGTCCCATGGCCAAACTTTGATCACACCACCTTCTCCACCAGACCATAGGTCGCCTGCAGAACCAGAAAAGTCAAAGTTTATACAAGTGTTGTCCCATTTTTATTATTACATCAATTCTAAATTTAACAAACTAGTGTTAGTTGTCCAATTTTTATTATTCCTTCAATCAGTAGATTGAAGACAAGAAATTAACTTGCAACCAAAAATGTTGACAACCTCATTAAAGATTATCTCCATCCACTATAAGTTTGTTTCGATAATTCCTTCAAATAGAACAAATGACATTCAAGAAATCTTTATTATCAATCACATCCTATAATTGAAAATATGAAAGTATTTCTCCACTATACTCATTCTTTCAACCACTTCATTTTAATTTTCAATCCTACAAAAATTGTTCAAAATTTCATCAAGTCTTTGAGATATTGCCAATATAAAAATGAAGCGGTCATAATAACATAATTTGCTTAAAAAATTCACCCATCAAACATAAAATTAAGAACTTGATTCAAAGAAACAAAAACCTGATCCTGTAAATCAAATTCAACTACCCATTTTCATCCTTATCAAACCCAAAACATCAAAATTCAGAATAATGTATTACCATAATCAACCATTTTCCATGAATAAAATTTAAAATATTCAGCTCATAATCACCAAAGAAATAAAAAAAAAATGATTAAATTGTTTGATTTAATTACCATAGCAAGACATGATCATGGCAAGAACAGGTCCCTTATGAGCCTGCCAAGCAAGACCTTCACGAAACGGTGGCGACGACGAATCATCAGAACCATTCTCAATCGGATCCATCTTCCAGGACCGAATTTTACCATCCTTGTGTCCAGTCCAAACAAGCCTATTCCCATGATCAACCACCATACACATTGTAGGCGAAGTCACAGCCGACTCATAAAACGGCGACGTATCCTCATCCCCTCTTTTACTTTTCCCGCCAAAACCGGTACCGGCCTCGTAAGCATCCCGAAAGTACCAGAATCTCACCCCATTCTCCTGCCCTGCCCACAGCTGACTCTCCGTACATCCTATGGTACGCAAGAATCTCCCCACCTGAGTCTCCCTCAAGGGGTGAGGCCGGAGCTCCAATGCTGGGGGCCGTGTCGGGTGCACAGCAGACCTCGTCGGAGCCTTAAAAATCCCGGTTCCACCACTGGCCGTGAACTCCGCCATTGCGGAGGGCTGATCATCTTCATCAGTGTTGTTTGAACAGGAGGATGACATGGTGGTAGAAGGGAGCGAGAAGGAGTGATCATACCGCGGGTTCGAACCGGGACACGAGATGGAAGCGTAAGGGAAGAAGTCACCATCGTCGTCGGAGTCGTTGTAGAACGGCCCACCAAGGTGGCGTTGGTGGTGGTGGTGGTTTGACATTGCATTGGAGATTCGTGCTTCGTCAAGGGAATGGTTTCGGAGCTGGTTCGCCCGCTTTGAGGAGGTGTCGTTGGCGGCGGCGGTTGCGGTGGCGCCGGCGGTGGCAGCGGTGGTTCCATGGCGGTGTTGGGAGCTGAGAGAATGGGCTTTCCGGTTGGAGGGGCCGCCATTGTTTGGGAGAGATAATAACACGTCGCGGTCTTCGTCGTCCATTAATGGCGGGAATTCTTTGACTTTTGCTAACTGGTTGATTAACTTGATCACAGAAAAATAAAATTAAAAAATAATTAAGAATTAAAAGTAAAAATGAAAATAATAATAATTATTAAAAGGATGAATTTTGTGGAAATGGAGGAAGATGGGAGAATTAGGAAGAGAGAGAGAGAGGGTGGAAATGAGAAAGAAAGGTAAGAGAGAAAGGAGAGGACGAGGAAAGGTTTGAAAAGAAGGAGTGGAATAGCGGGAAAAAAGGGGGTGTAAATGGACTACATTGTTTTTAGTTATTGTTCGTTGTCTGTCATGTAAGATTAGAGAGAGAGAAACAAATTTTTTTATGAGATAAGAATGTTTTTACTTTTTAATTTGTATTATTATTATTATCCCTTTTGTAACTTGTCAACTTAAATCAGGTAACACGCGCAATATATGATGCTAAATATGTGAAATGAATATAGGCTTGTGAGTAGATTGAACGAAACTTCAGATAGCTTTATTAGAGCTCTATTGATAAATATTAGGAGCATTGATGAATTTACAACATGGCGAACAAGAGGTTGACTACTTGACTTGACCTTAAGTAGTATACTTGCTTGATTAACACCCCTAATCGCATACAAAGCTTATTTATACGTACATTATAGATTTTTATATGATTTGGAATGACTATTTGTATACATATTGTATACATTTCAATGTACAAAATCCAATCAATGTATGTATACGGAGTATAAGTTTTTGCTCAATCTAGTTTCTAATTTCACAAATTGTTAGTACTCCATATGTGAAGTTGACATTAACATAAAAGCATCCAAAATTACAGAATTTGTATGAATACATAACAAATTTATGAATATGAAAGTCATAAAAACAAACTAAATATCCTAAAAATGGCGTGCTTTAGTTACAAGAAAGGTTCCTAAAATAAAACATCCAAGTCAATGAAGGTTTTATAATGAAGAAAGTTGGCATGTTCTGAACATACGAACCAGATTATCATAATAAAGTTTTGATTATAAAAATGTTTGACTTCTGCTAAAATGTTGGAAGTGTTGGATTTGTGGGCGGCCATAAACTTGTTGTTCTTCTTAATGCCAACGTTTCAACTTACACAATCTCTGATGGGTCCACGACTTATTTATACTGTAATCAACTTTGAATATGAGCAACCAATATGCATATGTTTATAGTTTACCAATTGGTTTCAATTGACATTCACCACTCTTCGACTCCTGCCGTCCTAATTAGGGGTGTCAATTTGAGTGATCGAATTGGATCTGATATGATCGCGTTGGGTCGGGTAAAATTTTAAAGTTAAGTCATACTAAATAGTTAAGTCCATGCGAGTCTGATGTGGATTTAAACCCCTTAACTTAATAAAGAATCTAAAATCACACAAGTAACACAAGCCCTTCGAATTTCCTAAGAAAATCGAACAACTTAAGAATAACGAACCGGATATGACTTTGAAAACGACCACTCCTGGAACGAATTCAACGCCTCTCAAATTACCTAGACCACTCCTGGAACTAAGTACTTTGATGAACAAAACTTAGACTACTCCTAGAACTAAGAATTGAACGTTCTAATTATCAAAACAACTCCTTGAATTGAAAACTAGCAAAAGAATTTGTAAGCAATTAAGCAAAACAAACAATAAACTTGTATTGAATTTTCTGGTTTTGGTTTTTGTGTATACAAAGCCACGAAAAATCCCTTATTTATAGACTAAACTAACTATTCCTAAGTCTATTCGAACTAGGAAAAAAACCCTAGCCTTGATCCCCAAGTATCCTAGATAGAATAGGAAAACCAATTCTAATGGAACTAGGAAACTAGTAATAAGACTAGTTCTAATTAAACTAAAACTTCTTAAAACAATTCCTAATTGACTTAGAAATTATTTTAAACTAAAATAACAGAAATTAAGAAGATTCCTAATTGCTTAAACCAAGAAAAACCCTTTCAAGTGAAAGGTAAAAACTTGCAAGCAAAAACTCTAGAAAAAACTAAGTTAGGAAAATCTTTCTTTTCGTACTGCCGCCGAACCACCGTCTCACGCGCTGCCATCATCGACACGCGCCCCACCAACGTGTAGCTGGACTCAGGCCGGAGCTAGGGAGCCGGCGCGTGGCACCCAGATCGGCGCGTCGCCGCCGCTGCTGTCGTTGGAACCTAACTGGTCCTTGACTTTTTCTTCAATGGCTGCGCATGTTAACCATTCTTGATTCTTTACTCCAAGCTCGAACCCTATTGGCCTTAAAACCAATATGATTGGCTCTTCAAAAGAATTTCCCTCTTGATCCACATCATTCTCCCCCTCTTCAAAAGAATTTGTCCTCAAATTCACATCATCTAGGTAAGGAGTCAAATCACCAACATTAAAAGTAGCACTTACATTACCATATTCGCTTGGTAAATCAAATTTGTAAGCACTATCACCATAAACTTCCAAAACCTCAAAAGGGCCGTCAGCTCTAGGCATGAGCTTGTTCTTCCTTTTGTTTGGAAATCTTTCCTTCCTTAAGTGTAACCAAACAAGATCTCCCGGCTTGAATGTAGGTTGCTTGCGCTTTTTGTTTGACCTTTCTTTGTAGACGTTATTCATCTTCTCAATCCTTACTTTAACTTGTTCACATGTCCTCTTAAAAACTTCAAGCCGTTTCTTAGCATCAATATGTTCAATATTATCTCGACTATAGACTAATATATCATCAAGGTAAACGACAATGAACTTATTTAAGAAGGGTCTAAGTACCTCGTTCATGAGCCTCATGAATGAACTTGGCGCATTGCATAGCCCAAAGGGCATGACCATCCATTCATATAATCCTTGCTTAGTTTTGAAAGCAGTCTTCCATTCATCTCCTTCTCTAATTCGCATTTGATGGTAGCCACTTCTAAGATCGATCTTGGAAAATATGATAGAACCATGTAACTCATCAAGCATATCTTCTAGTCGTGGCATAGGAAATCGATACTTGATAGTAATGTTGTTGACCGCTCTTGAATCAATACACATTCTCCATGTACCATCTTTCTTTGGAACTAGTAAAGCTGGAACCGCACAAGGGCTCATGCTTTCACGAACATAGCCTCTTTCAATCAATTCCTCTATTTGTCTTTGAAGCTCTTGGGAAGCCGTAGGATCGCACCTATAGGCTGGTTTATTAGGTAGAGGAGCTCCGGGAATAAGATCAATAGCATGCTCTATTCCACGCAAAGGAGGTAGACCTTTAGGAAGTTCCTCTGGGAACACATCCTTAAATTCATCTAGCAACTCTTCTATGTGCATGTTTGTTGAGGAACTTGTGGATTTCGCCTCTTTTATCACTAAGGCAAAGACCGTGGCTCCCTTTTCTACTTCACTCTCAAGTTCCTTAGCATTCAAAAAGAAATTCGGCACTTGCTTCTCTTTATCTTTGGTATGACCGTAGCTTGAATTAGGGGGTAGAGGATTGAGTTTGAACCTTTTGTTTCCTATTTTGACCGAATAAGTATTTGCCTCACCATCATGTGTAACTTGACGATCAAATTGCCAAGGTCTCCCTAAAAGAAGGTGACAAGCACTCATAGGAATAATATCACACCATAACTTTTCTTTGTATTTGCCAATGGAAAAGCTTACTAAGGCTTGTTTCTTCACATGAAGTCCCTTAGAATCATCAAGCCAACTCAACTTGTAAGGATTCTCATGTACTCTTGTTGGAAGGTTGAGCTTAGTAACCATCTCTGTGGACGCCACATTGGTACATGAACCACTATCAATGATCACCCTACAAGTTCTATCATCAACTTTGCATCGAGTATGAAACAAACTATCTTGTTGACCTTGAAAAATAATTTCTTCATGTAAATTCAGTCGCTCCATAAGCATATGTTTGTTACCAAAGCCAAAATCTACGTTATCATCTTCATGTTTTTTCTTCTTTTTATGACCTTGAAGTAACTTTGCAAATTCATCCATAGATTTTCGGATCCCTTCCTCCATAATTATGTGAAAAAAACAGAAATAAAAGAACCCTTATCCACACAGGTATATCCCACAAAAATCGCAACACAACTTGGAACAAAATCGCACACAACGAGCAGTAAGTATTAAATCGGACCAAAACTGACACAGTTTCGGAAAACAGTCCAGTTTAATAGCAAACGAACTCGAAAAATTCCGAAATTTCACAGGCAGAAATTAGACAAAATTTCACCCAAAATCAAAAAAAGAATCACCTGAAAAGACCTTGTAACGAAGGAGAACGAGCCTTCTGAAGTTGACAGAAAAACTGGTTATCCGAGAACAAGTGCGATTTGATGAACGAATTGTTGAACGATCAAAACCCCTGAAATCTGATACCAATTTGATGTGGTATCACACAAGCTCTGATACCAATTTGATGTGGATTTAAACCCCTTAACTTAATAAAGAATCTAAAATCACACAAGTAACACAAGCCCTTCGAATTTCCTAAGAAAATCGAACAACTTAAGAATAACGAACCGGATATGACTTTGAAAACGACCACTCCTGGAACGAATTCAACGCCTCTCAAATTACCTAGACCACTCCTGGAACTAAGTACTTTGATGAACAAAACTTAGACTACTCCTAGAACTAAGAATTGAACGTTCTAATTATCAAAACAACTCCTTGAATTGAAAACTAGCAAAAGAATTTGTAAGCAATTAAGCAAAACAAACAATAAACTTGTATTGAATTTTCTGGTTTTGGTTTTTGTGTATACAAAGCCACGAAAAATCCCTTATTTATAGACTAAACTAACTATTCCTAAGTCTATTCGAACTAGGAAAAAAACCCTAGCCTTGATCCCCAAGTATCCTAGATAGAATAGGAAAACCAATTCTAATGGAACTAGGAAACTAGTAATAAGACTAGTTCTAATTAAACTAAAACTTCTTAAAACAATTCCTAATTGACTTAGAAATTATTTTAAACTAAAATAACAGAAATTAAGAAGATTCCTAATTGCTTAAACCAAGAAAAACCCTTTCAAGTGAAAGGTAAAAACTTGCAAGCAAAAACTCTAGAAAAAACTAAGTTAGGAAAATCTTTCTTTTCGTACTGCCGCCGAACCACCGTCTCACGCGCTGCCATCATCGACACGCGCCCCACCAACGTGTAGCTGGACTCAGGCCGGAGCTAGGGAGCCGGCGCGTGGCACCCAGATCGGCGCGTCGCCGCCGCTGCTGTCGTTGGAACCTAACTGGTCCTTGACTTTTTCTTCAATGGCTGCGCATGTTAACCATTCTTGATTCTTTACTCCAAGCTCGAACCCTATTGGCCTTAAAACCAATATGATTGGCTCTTCAAAAGAATTTCCCTCTTGATCCACATCAGAGTCCAAATCTGAATAGGATATTTTTCGGATCGGGTTGGATCGGGTGTGCTTTTGACACCTCTAGTCCTAATGTCTCATTATGTCTCTTATTTTCAATCTACTATGTACGAAGTATAAGAATTCATTTTCTTCGTCACGTATGCCTGTACGGTTTATTCTCTCCATTTTAAATTAATAGTCCAAGATTGATTTCGATGGAATTATAATGAATTAATTAAAAAGAATATTTTATTAGGGATTTTTTAAAAATAGTGATGGCTGTTTTAATTATTGAACCCAAACAGAGAGGAAAAAAAAAGTTTTTATAGATCGAGAATATGAAGAATGCCTTTTTGGTCCCTTTCGTTTGGTGGTTAGGAATTTTATTTACTATGATTGGAATTATTATTAGTGCATCACCACTAAGAATATGATAAATACAGGGTATTCATGTAAAACCATGTCATTAGACTCATTACACTTCTAAAGGGTTGAAAGTTTTCGGATAATGTTACTCCGTATTAGAGACAACTAATGTGATCACGTGGGAAATCAACTAATTTAGTTGATTAAAGTATTAAGGGATGAAACTTAAAATATGAGATCGAATCCCGTCATCATTCTCTCTACACCAATATAATAAAAATAAAAATATGACAACTAATTACATATAGAGGGGTATTTAAAAACAAATTGAATGCGACAATTTTCTTATTTAATTGCCCTTGTACTCTGTGTAAGTCTAACCTTTCATGGGAAAAAAAAAATATATTTCTTATATTCAATAAAACTACACTTATTGTAATAGGTTCAGAGGTTGTTGGTTGGACCACAATCATTGTAATTGAGATGTTGCAAAACACAAGTGATCATAACATAGAGCAATTATAATGAGGCACGCACATTTGACACATATATGTCCCTCATGCTGCAGCTAGGAAGAACGCTGGTACAGTCACAGAGAGACCTAAATGGATCATCGGCTGGATTCGTCTTTAACGTTCTATCTCTAGGGTGTATATTGGTATATCAATTCCTCACAAGGTTCATGAAATTGAAACTTAGGGTCAGTTCTCTACGACAAATCAATTGATTCGATCTAATTTTTAATAAGATGACCAAGATTAGTCAAAATAAAACGGGTGCAATAGGATTTTCTGCACGATGGGCCGGGACGCTGTATGGGCCAAGGAGTGATGGTACGTTGGACACAGTAGTTAAGTTGCAGGGTAATAAAGGTGGATGAAAGAAGGTAGGACAATGTCTGATTTGATAGTATACTAACACTATAACTCTTGAAACAACATAAATATAAGACCAAAGACAGAATTGCCTTGTACAGTTTTTTTTTTTTTGACGGGAAATAGGACCAATTTATTACTCAGACCATGAACGATCATGGATTACAGCAGAAGATGCACAAGGGGGGATCTCCTCAATCCACACCCTTGTACTCTGTATAAGAGGGGATCTCTCACATGAAGGTGTGCCAAAATCAATCTTTGGTGTGCCAAAATCAATCTTTGGTGTGCCAAAATCATTTCCCAATAATTATGTCTCGTTTGGTACACTTACTAAGTAATGAGATTGATTGTGGGGAGAATTTATGCAGTAGTTGCTACAAAACCCCAGTGTGACAATGTTGAAAGGGAAATGAAAAAGGGGGTGGGACTTGGGAATGGGGGCAAACACATTTGAATCCCACATACTTGTATGTATCGAACTTTCGCAGTTTTCCTTCAAACAAAGAAATACTCTGCATTACTCGTTCAATGATAGATTGATAGAGAAAAATGGTGACGTTTTTAATATATATACCTGAGGTATACAGTAATATAGTTTTTAACCGACCTTTAAAGTGTTCTGGAACACAAGGTCGTATTAAAAATTCCTATTTTTATTCATTTTTTCTTAAACATAATGCACCATTGTTGATCTTCAATTGCGTAAATATATGGCCAATATTCTCCGGATATTATGGTGGAGTGCTTTCAGGCTTCAGCTTTGGTTAGACATGTACATGAAAGCACTTCCTCATTACCTTTATAGACATCCAAATTAAAATTTTCAATAGGAATGAATAGAATGATAGCAGCAGGGGCACCTTTGTATTTTTTTTTGAAAGAAGGGGCACCATTGTAAAGTTTGCAAAGTCTTAGGGCATTTTCAAAGCGATGACGCTGTCTTCGTCCTTCGCCACCTCCCAAGCTTCTCTCTTCCCTACAAAGAAAGCTTAGTCTTAGAAGGTCTCGCAGATCAACCATTTCCTACCCCCACATATGGGAAAGAAAAAAAAAAATGACAATACAGACCTTTTGTTAAATCTCATCAACTATGACCAAAAACTAAAAGATGATACAGAATGGAGATTACAAAGTTACAGAGTACTTCTTAAGATTGATCTAGAAAAGTAATTTTAGATCATCAACTCAAATACAAATTTAAGTAATTATGGTCAAAGTTTGTGTGTTTTGACCAACGGTCATAGATGTGGCGTATTACTTGCTAACTATGACAGAGGTAACACTAAATACTTGTATAATTGTATTCAACAAGACAGAACAGAGTGAAGTGCAAAGTAACATGCATACGAACACCCATATATTAAATTATTGAACCTAAAATGCATCAAACATTTCATCAAAAGTAAGCACATTAACCCTGAAAATGCCAACTTTAGCAAGATAGCAACTTACCTTACGAGGGTCCACTGCTAGCTCATTTTCGACAATAGACATGGCTTGAAATCCTAGGGGATGCAAAACCTCTTCATAGCTACATGGAAGAAATAGATCAGGTAACCACATAACTCAAGATGACAACTCATGACAAGATCAATAAGTCAGCAAGGTACAAGAGAAACAATTCAAAACCAAAAGTTGACTGAGTGAAAGGGAAAGGAATTACTCGGTGACAGATGTTTTATATGGAGGTCCACCTTCATGGTCATCAATCTGCCAAAATTTAAACAAAGTTATGACAGCAATTTCCTGAAAATGGCCCTTGTAAGAAAAGCATTATAAAGAGCTAGCAGCAGCAAAAATATCTGGTTCTTCTTCAATCTGGCACTGATGATATAATTCTTTTCACTCAAAGGGTCTAATGTGAACAACTTCATGCAGTTGCTGGGTAAAGATGATGTCTGTGGTTTCCTTAGTTTTTTCCATTTGATTTTTTTTAAATAAAGAGTATGTTAAAAAGTGAAATAAATAACTGATGCAATTGTCAAGTAATAAAACTAGAAGAACAAAACCAGAATTTGTGAAACAAAGCATAACAGATGTTGAGAACAACCGGAAACATTAAGGTTATAAGCTCTCCATCTGGTTTTAAGAGATCTCCCATACGGGTTGCCCAAGCTGGCCGCATATTTGGAACAATAGCACAAAAGAATCTGCAATTTCAGACAAGATTGTTAATATAAATTATGTAGGAGTTGAAACAAAAGGTATTAATAAATCACTCACGTGTAATCAAATATGAGGTCAAACAACTCAGTAGGCTCCCAATTGAAAAAATCTGCTTGCAAAAAGGAAATATAGTTTGCATTTGGGGATGACGAAGCCAGCTGATTAGACAAGATGTCAGAGTCATAGGACGCAGTTAGAAGCAATTCAGAATACCCAAATTACAGGATGAGCAAAAGCTGATCCCCGGAAATAAAGATTTTGGTGTTGGTATAAGCTGTTTTCTTTGCATAGATTTTGGTGTTGTTTAATAACAATTTTTTTGTTATGTTATTTTGTTTTTGTTAGTCAAGATTAGAGAAAATTAAAATTAATTTAAAACTAAAGCCACAAGAAACAGGGAAGGTATATCACCTCTCTTGCTTTCTCTACGGCAACCTCTGATATGTCCAATCCAATAACGTAACGCTCAGGAGATGCAAGTGTTATCACATCATAACCCTATAATAGAGGAATATTCATATAATGCATTTGATAAAAGGAAGTCAGGAACTTATGAATTGAGATTTTAAGCAGCAGCCACAATCACTCTTACCATGAAGAGGGATACAGTGACCTAAATCACTCCCACATATTAGAGCAAACCATAAGGTTTCTTAGCGCACAGCTAAGTCACTTGTCAAGTAAGTGATAATGGGACCAAAAGGATCTTTGTAGGATGTAGTTAGTTGTATCGGCAATAGGAAAAGGCCAAATGCTTGTAATAGGAATCACAAAAGAATTTTAATTAACAAGGCATGTAATAAGATGGAAGTGGTTTAAAAGACGTGAGCAAGAAATAGCTAGTCGGATGCCACATTAATATGAGAACAGAAGTGTCAGATGATGGACATTGTACTGCTTGTATACGGCAATTCAAACTAATATTTGAGGGAAAATATGTAACTCAAGGAGACATGTAGTAATGAAAGTAGCAATGGGAAAATCATGAACGTGATCAAAATTAAATACCATAATAGTATCAACGAAACTTACACTACCACATCCAGGGACAAGAGCTCTTCCCTTAGGAAGAGATTCTGTTTGAAGAAGGTGTTGAAGAACTGGTGTTGGTTTCCCTAAATCCCATGGTGTTACTCTTTCCTCCCAACATCTTTCCCACCCATCTGATAATATTTTACATAAAACTCAACAATCCATAGTCTATCCAAAAGGATAAAAAATCAATATAATGTGAAAATGCAGAAGAGAGATATTGAGATAATTATAATAAAAATCACAAAGCCACTTTCTTGAAACATGCTGAATAGAGAGGGAAAAACAGCGGTGACTTCTATGTATTCTAGAGATTACTTCTTAGTTTTTTTGGGGGGAAGGGAGATTTTTTTTTTGGGGGGGGGGGGGTAATATCTATTGGCACGCAATCAATTAGTGCAAGAGACGGTGTCACACCATCACCGAATGGGGCTAAGACAAGCTGAACCAAAGGGGGGAGGGGGGGTGGTAATATCTATTGGCACGCAATCAATTAGTGCAAGAGACGATGTCACACCATCACTGAAGGGGGCCTAAGACATGTTGAACCAAACAAAAGGTCCCAAACTACCTAGTTTGTAATCCCAATTATGATCACTATTGTCATACACTTAGACCCCTTTTGTCCATTTTTAATACTCCATAATACTAGAGGGAAAATTTGTTACTATCATCTCATATCCTTAGGACTAAGAAATTAGCATAATTTCACCTAAAACCCCTCATAAACAGTTCCGTCTTCTCCATCCACTCCACATTCATAATCTACATCATAAGTGAAGCTGTTCGAGAAATCCAATCATAAACTATCTTTTCTTATTTTTTTTGTCAGAAATTTGGGCTAATATCCTCACTAATAAGCTAAAATATGGCAATGAAGGTACTAAAATCCAACAAGAATTCGACACGGCATCCGACAGAAGACACAATACCGCCGAGGAGGCCATCGTTAACACAAGAGCAACATGCTATCACACAATGAAAGCTTACACATCCATCCAATTCAATTAAGCAAGTATGATTCCAAATAAACTTCCATTTTAAAATTAATCAAAATCAAATTGACCAGCTTAGCTCAATCGCTATAGACTTCATTCACACAATAACCTAACAATTTCTTGGATTAAATCAATTAATTCACCAATTATACATTTTTAATCCAAGTTTGAATTCCAACTTTTCAAGATACTACGTTAATCAGTCAATCAATAAAAATTGATTAGTTTTCCGAAAAATTAAACTAAAAATGCCTCAGAATTCAAACAAAAATGGCAGGTAATTAAACTAATAAATTGAATATGAATTTGTAGATGAATTTTGAAATTGGGGGGTACCAGTGGGTTGGAGTGAAGGAATTCTTGCAATTTGTCAACGGAGGGGCTGAACTGAACAGGTTCGCCGGAATTTTTATGCGCCGCCATGAGTGGTGCTGCTGTACGGTGGAAAAACCGAGGAAGAGAGCGAAATTTGGTCACCCACGACGGCGCTGGTCTAGCGAGAACAGGTAATGAAAAGGCCGACACTACTGTACACATTGAGTCAAATTTTAAAAAATAACTTTTTTTTTTTTTTAATTTTTTATTTATGCAAAACAAGGGGCTAGGCCTTGATAAACATTGTCAAAAATTCTAATAAGAGTTTTTGTTGGAAATAGGTAATGCAAACGGATGCTCGCGTTCGATCGGGCAGTGTTCGCCCGATCGGACGGAGGTGGCTAAGGAAAATAGGTGAACTCTCGTGTCCGATCGGGCGGCCCTCGCTCGACCGGGCGGCGGACTCGAGAAACTTAATCTCGCGCCCGATCGCGCGACAGCTCGCCCGATCGGGCCCGCCTTTTTTCCTAGGTCGGTTTGCTTTGCGTGTTTCCTTTTCCGGGACTCATATAAATACGAGTCTTGCCTTTTCATGTGATTATTCACTTTCTAACCGAAAACACAAACCTATTTTTTGAGATCTGAACATTTCTTGAGCAATTCACTCTTCGGGTTCGGGTGCACGAATTACGGGGAGAGTTGCGTTAAACTTGGGGGGCGTGCGTCATCAGGAAACCTGTACCGGTGGTGGCGTATTTCGCTTCTAAGGCAGTGGATTATTGTTCCACGACGCGACTGTGAGTTGAATCTTCAATCAAGTATTTTTCCTTTCATTTTCTCTACTTTGTTATTGGAATCGACAGGTATTTTACCAACAATTTAGAAGTGAAATAGTATTAATTTATTATACTGTTGATAGGATTTATTCTGTAAGTTTAGTGCTGACCAACTCTTATGACTCACCTGGTTTGTTCTAAGCTTGTCTGATTTGCAGTAAGGTTGCTTAAGCTTTCTAGCATGATTGATTGTAAATCAATGGTGTGTATTTTAAAACGCATGCACAGGTGACAACTTAGAAGATGAGGCATTTTTTGCTCATGATGTTATATCCTTTGTGATATGTATGGTGAGTGGGGGTTAGATTTGAGTACTCTAACTTGTTATGTTAAGTTTTTCTTGGCATGTGAGTTGAACTTCTTGATGCATGTGTGATGTTACTATGGTTCGCATTGATAGAGCTCATTTGCTAGAATGATCATAAGTTGTTGACTTCACATGCATGTTGTTAATTGAGATAAAGATGTATATGTGTCTCTAAGCCAAGAGACAAGTACAAGATAATGTGATAAGCAGAATGGTTCTAGGCAGTATGCCGATGAACTAATAAAGGTACGCATCAATCTCATTATTTTGATGTAGAGAAAGTGGTTTGGTAAATTATATTTATCATGTCTAAGCCAGAGTTATTTTCATGATTTGGCCTTGATGTTTGATTCAAATGTGCTAATGTTTTGCAATCTAAATGATGAACAAACTATTCTTGACGTGTAGTGGTTTTGTTGTAAACTATATTGTTCATTCTGTTTGTCAAGAGAGAATTACTCAATTATTGTTTGAGTTTCAGTTAGTACAGGGTTGAAGGTTAGAGTGAGAAAGTTTCTCAAGTACCTATTCAGTAAATTATAAGAGACATTGATTGAATGAACAACGATGATTAGTTGAACCTCTTCAGTGTATGATTTTTACATGATGAAGGGTGGTGCTCTGTTTCGAGTGAGCTACAAAACAAATTGTTGTACACTATCCATTATGAAGCAAAGGTTCATTAGATTGGATGACATGGTCAAGAAGATGATTGTTGCAAAAATCAATCTCTGGAAGTTTGTCCATTGTGGGGGTAAGTTGATCCTCATGTTCTCTACATTATTTTTCACAAGTGTCTATGTATGTTGTCAGGAACTACAGATGTAGTGACAAAGTTAGACAGATCTTGTGGAGATGATACTCATGTTAGAGTACGTGAAAGCAAAGAATAATCAAGCAGGTCCTTATACTAGGATGAAGCACAGGTAATTGCTTGATTGTCTAAGAGAATATATTTAAGATCCTGTGGGGTATTTTAAATTATTCTAGTGACGAAGTTTAAAAAAAATTGAGTCTACGTCCTGAAGTGATCTGGCTTGATAACCCTCTAATTTATATGGTTATGAAATGCTTTGGTAGACTTGTTGCTTGATGTTTACAGGTTGAGCTTTAAGTGCTCTTAATATGTCCATAACCCAGATTGGGTGGTCAATTGAGACAACTTACATGGACACACCGAAGTATTTTAATTTATTGAACTTTTGTTCTGAATGGGTCTAGAGCCTTGTTTTGGTTGAGTCATTGTTGGATTTACACCATTTATGTTTATTGAATCTGTAACTTTTTTCAGTGGTTTGTTGATCAGGTGGATTCAGTAAGGTTGAGCGTGGCTCTTAATGTCATTTGTCTAGTTATTCTTTGAGCAGGGATTGATAATGGTTCTTAAGTGGATTTAAAACCATTAGCCCAGTGGTTCTTAGAGTAGGATTGATAATGACACCGAAGGTGGAAGGTTGAGCATTGCTTGCTCTTAATACTACTAGCCCAGTTGCTTGAGAGTAGGGAACGACAGTGATCCTTAAATGAATTAGAATCACTAGCCCAGTTACTACTCGAGTAGGGAACGATAGTGGTACCGAATGACTGAGGTTGGGAGTATCCCTTAATGCATCTAGCCTAAGAGCTCATTGAGCAGTGGATTGATAGATGCACCGTCGAGTTGATAGGGTTGAACTTTTCGTTCTTAATGTTCTTATTCCATTGCACAGAAAATCTTGGGTTTGCAAGGTGCTTGAATGTGTTTTAAGCTTGCAAGGAAAGACCCTAGATGTGTTGGGAATGTATATTTTTTTTACACAGACGGAACACCTACGTGAGTACGAGGGGTGGCCTCCTTCAAGGGAAAATTGTGGTGTAGTTTTCCTGAAGTACTCATGAGAGCCCAAGGTGTAGGCCAAGATTGGCGGAGTTGCTTAAGCTCTAAAGTCAAGGTATGTGTATTCAAGGACCCTTCCTCGCTCCTAGGAGTTCAAATCTTAGGATACTCACTAGAAAGTGTTGAAAACCTTGTGCACTAATGTGTTAGTTCAAACCTTTGGATACTAGCATTTAAGTACTAAGACTTTCATTTACTGTTCAGATTTCATGTTGAAGATCCGCTCGCATTAGTGGGGGATTGTTGGAAATAGGTAATGCAAACGGATGCTCGCACCCGATCGGGCGGAGGTGGCTAAGGAAAATAGGAGAACTCTCGCGCCCGATCGGGCGGCGGACTCAAGTTTTTGACGAGCCCGATCGGGCGGCTTCGCCCGATGGCTCGCCCGGGATGGGATTTCTAGATCGCCCGACCGGGCGCCCGATCGGGCGCCTGATCGGGCACCCGACCGGGCGGTGTTCGCTTGATCGGGCGCGACACCAGGTCTGGAGAAACTTAATCTCGCGCCCGATCGGGCGGCAGCTCGCCCGATCGGGCCCACCTTTTTTCCTAGGTCGGTTTGCTTTGCGTGTTTCCTTTTCCGGGACTCATATAAATACGAGTCTTACCTTTTCATGTGATTATTCACTTTCTAGCCGAAAACACAAACCTATTTTTTGAGATCTGAACAGTTCTTGAGCAATTCCACTCTTCGGGTTCGGGTGCACGAATTACGGGGAGAGTTGCGTTAAACTTGGGGGGCGTGCGTTATCAAGAAACCTGTACCGGTGGTGGCGTATTTCGCTTCTAAGGCAGTGGATCATTGTTCCACGACGCGACTGTGAGTTGAGATCTTCAATCAAGTATTTTTCCCTTTCATCTTCTCTATTTTGTTATTGGAATCGACAGGTATTTTACCAACAGTTTTTACACACAACGGGGTAGGCTTGAAGACACATGGGGCTTAATAAACTACTAAGCTCACTATTTCACCAAAACAAAAACTACTAAGCTTCCTTCTAAGGATTCAAAACCATGGATAGATTAGGCCATGAGCCAAAAACCATTAGATGATATACCAATTATATACGTGCCATGAGCTAAAAATGTACTCGTTATAGTGTTGATGGGTTTTAGAGCCTCTGATTAGCTCCTACGTGGTCATATGTAGATATAGTCATATAGAAGATGGAGGTCGAGGGTCGGGTTTGCTTTGTGAGTATGTAGTTGTTTACCTGCTTTGTAAGAGAGGAAGGGCATGATGTCAGGAAAGAGATCAATGTTTATGATCGAAATAGGGTAACTATTTCTTTGGAAATAAAAAGGCAATATATATACTTAATGGATGCTTAAAATTTATTGATAAACAGGCATGGATCACACTCGATATAACTGTCCACTTTATACGATCAAGGAGGTTCCACCTCAAAACCATATGACAATAAGGGGAGTAGCTCGAAGTAGTCCCTTAGCCTTATAAAGTGGATACAATTATATACTTTCTTCAATGTGGGATACACATCCCAAAACAAAATCTCACTTATTCACTCAACTAATGTGGGACAACACACCACTCACATGTGGGCTCAACAAATTGATGATTAAAGTTTTGTATAGACAGACGTGATAAATGAAATAGGTCAAGTAAAAACAGAACAGAGAAAGTGTAAATTGTTGATGTATTATTATTAAAATACAAACGTATATGTATCACCAAATTTTAATTAGTAGTTGAGCACACAAAATGTAAGTAGTTTGTATTTCTTGCTATATCACAAACAAAAACCATGCATATATAACACACATAATTATCAACTTACAATTACATAGGTTGTATGTAGGATAGCATAGTACAATGATAAATATAGTTGTTGCACAGTAGTCCAAATTACATTGTCAACACATCATGACAATCAAGGATTGATCTTATTATTAACTAGCCTTCTAGCCCGTGTAATGCACGGGTTGTTTATTGAAAGTTGTATTGAAAGGTAATGATTGAGGAAATACCAATAAATCATTATGGGGTGTAATGTGTAATCTAAAATATAATTAAAGAAATTAGATTTTTAGGGCTCTAATTCAAAATGAGGCTTTAAAAAAAGAAGGTGAAGGGACTAAAATTAAAGACAAAAAAGGAAAATAAGGTTGAATTGAATAGGGGAGTTGAATAAGAAGTGTGTATGAGAGAGATGAAAATATAAGTTTAATGAAATAATTAAGATAGTGTAATAAAAAATTAAAAAAAATGTAAGAAGACATGTGGCACATCTAGTGTAAAAGAAGCTAGAAAAGGGTAATAGAATGGAGACATGTGTATTTTTCGGTTAGAGTTTTTAAATACTAAGTATAAATATAGATATAGATTTGTGTAATATAAGAAAGAGCATACAACATTATTATCAATAACTTCATCAAAGACAGCAACATTGAAATTACTTCAAAATACAAACAAAGCATATATAGACTACATGGCCAGGCCATTTAATTTGTTGATTCAGCTTTTGTTCTCATCAAGCAGCACAATAGGAAATGTGTCTTAGTTTGATGTCCTCTTCCACCTGCCAAGTTTTTCATAACCCTGAAACATACAATCAAATACTACGTTATATTAAGTCATTCTTCAAGTTTAATTTCTATAGTCAATACATTAAGAAATAATTTCTATAATAGGCCTCAAGAGTCAAGATGTATTATACATCTGACTGTAATATATTGTGTGTATATATATATATATGGACGCGCACATTATATTACACCTAGTTACCATCTTTATTTTGGTGCTATTATTTGATGAGAGGAAAAATAAATATATACTTCGTATATTATTAGTGTACTATTACACACCCGTGTGTATGATGAAATAAAATACTACTTCCGGTCCAAATTACTCGCAACTTTGGAATATTTTATACCTCTCAAATAATACCCCAAAGTTGCGAGTAATTTGGACCGGAGGTAGTAGTACCTATATAGATGGAATAAGGATAATGTATGTATGATTGCTAACTATGGAATGAAGTTGTATGTAAAGTTACCTTGTGAAAATCAATTGCATGCTCGTTGTCTGTTATAGAAATAGCCTTAAACCCATAAGGAGCAAGCACTTCTTCATAGCTGCATGCAACATCATCATAATTTTAATTTGTTTACACAAATTATAGACATTACAAAATATAATAAGAGGACATCACAATTTTATTTTTATTTTTTTTTATAATCATTGTAAATACTCCAAATAATTATAACAATAATAGTATTAAACTAGTTTAGTTCCGTGCGTTGCACGAATTAAGTAGCCATTATTTGTTTAAAAAGTTGTCAATTTTATATTAAAAAATTCATAATCTTATTAATTAATGTTGAAAGCAGCACTGTATTTATTTAGTTTTGGAATATAGAAAAAAATGATGATGTCAAAAACAGTTTAGGCGGGAAAATTTTTAATTAGAAATTGACATGTGTCCCTTAATGATGTCAGCATGTTTTGTTTTAGTAATAGTTAATAGATTAAAATGTACGGGTAATAGAAAATTACTCTGAAATGGATACTTTGTAAGGTGGTCCACAAATATGATCACTTATTTGCCATAAAAAATTGTAAGAAAAGTCAGTGTTTAATTACCAAAACTAAATGCTCTATAATTGACTATATATCATAATGAATTAATGATATAATAAATAAAAGAGAGAAGATTAATCATTTTTTTAAATTGTGAAAAAGGTTCAACATTGGACCGGAAACATGGGGCGCGCCCCAGTTTCTCTTATTGAGAAACATGTTGCGTTTCTCTAGTGGCAAAGTTGTAATAAAATAGACTTGGGAAATGTAAACAAATATTTTTTAGACCTGAATACATGCTGACTGGGAGTTCCACTGAAGCATGTCACGTGGAGCAGAGAAGTAGGCAATAGACGGAGAAAGTAACGACGTGCTTCAAAAGTTTTCAGGTTATCGTGAACTCCAAAGTAACTCCAACAGTTACCACACAGTAGAATATCAATACCACAATAAATTCAAAAGTCACCATAAAGTCGAATTATCAAAACCATAGTAACTCCTAAAGTTGCCAGAAAGTAGAAATTTTGTCGGTTCGTCACCGGAGCGAATATTCAATCTTCAAACCTCGTCGGAGGAAATGGCTCTGTCTGGGAGGAAAGCTGGTGTAATACAGAGTTGTATAATTACGCTGCAGTGTGATTGATTCCAGTTCTGAAAGTGGGCTTGTATCCAGATCTGAGGTGGTGAATCGCTTCAATGGAAGGTTAATTCCGTATAATCTCGACTATGAGCCTGAATTGTCATCGTTCACTGTTATGATTTGTGATAATTGTATGAATTAGTGTGACTGATAGAAGTTAATTTTCTAAAATTTGGGGGTTGAACTTTGTCTTGCTAATTTATGTAATATAAATATTTTTGAAACTTGGTACTACATGGTGTCATGAATTATTGGTACTCTGTGTGTTTGTACTGTGTTACTGGTGGGAACAGGGGATTGTAAATTAATTTTATTATTTTATGCCGTTATTATTTTAATTTTGTTGGTTTTGTTGGTAATTTGTGTTACCGTGTTTCGTTGTTTGTTATTATAATAAGATAGGAGTAGTGTGAATTAATCACACACTGAATAATATAACAATAGAAGAAGACGAACTTACCTCGCCAAATTAATAGATACCACCGCGCAGAGAACACCCTGGTATCGGATTTCACCTTTCGCCACACTGCCCGTCTGCGTCCTTGTAATCCCCCGTATTTTAAAAATATTTTATAAATGAAATTTTATTTTATTTATAATATTTATTTTTTATTTTCCGGAATTTAATTTTAAAAGTTTCAAATTATTAATATGGGTTGAAAATTATTTGAACAAATTATTTTATGCACCTTTATTCTACAATTTATGTCCAATCAAACAAGCTTAACCCATTTGTTTACTTAATTGACCCATTATTTTTATGAGGCCCAATCTTCCTTTTTACCCTACAATAATTCTCTCCTATAAATATCCCATGAATCTCCAAAAATTTCCCACACAAAAAGATTAGTCTTATTTTCATCCTCCTTTGTTATATTATTTTGCTTAATGTTAATTTAATGGTTTTGGGTTTTGATTTTAGTATAAAGACTATATTTTTAGTATCAAATTATATTTTAATGATATAAAGATTATAAATTTCATATTTATATTTATGTTATAAATTTTCATATTTTATGAATTATAAACCTAGGGTTTCAATTTATTGAAAATCATGATTTTAGGGTTTTTATGAACAATTGATTTAGGGCTTTTATAGTAATGATGTTTTGAAATTTTGGTGATTATAACTACTGATTAGTTTAACTTGATTCCAGATTATTTTGAACACGTAGATTCATGTTTTAATTTTTAGATTTTCGTTCGTTAATATTAATCCCGTTTTAATCCCGATCAGATTCTGAACTCATCCGATTTTGATGAAAAAGTAGTGTTTTCCATGTGGAAACAACGTTTTAAGAAAGAATCACTACATTTAGCAGTGAGCACCACCCTTTCGTGGCCAAATTCAGCCTCTAAATATGATTTTCGGGCAGTTTTTTTTATTTTAACGAAGTTTTTTATACTTAAAATATTATTCTTGAGTTTGATTAATAACATTAATTATGTTTAAAGTTAATTAAGCATAAATATATATGTTTTTATTAAAGTTTTAAGTGTTGGAAATAGTTTATAAGTACTACTTTTGATGTTTTATAAAGAGGGTTTAATCACCCATTAAAAAGGGAGATTATTAGGGGTTTTAAATAATTTTCAGATTTTTATTAAACTTTAAACTTGCTGTAATTTCATGTATAAGAGTGTATTTTAAGGTTTTATGAAGAAATTTTAAAGAACTATATATAAGCCTTTAATTTTAACTAAAGGGAAGGTTTTAAAGTGTTGTTTGATTTGGATTTTGAAGGTTTTAAAGTAAGTTAGTATTGCTGTAAATTTGATTGATTGGGTATTGATTGAGATGTTATTATTTGGCTTAGGAGAGGAGTTTATTGAAGGTGATTTCTAGTTAGTAAAGTGGCATACCAATTCGTTTGCTCAAGGTACGTACAAGTTACGAAACCTTGCTTGTAGGTGCATGTTTAAGGACGAATCGAGAACTTAGTATCATGTATAGGGTTGACTGGGTTAAATTGTTTGGTTATACATTGTGAATTTCAAATGATGTGCACTATTTTATATTGCAAGTATTATTTGTGCTCTAATTATGTAAGGTGCGCTTAGAGGCAAAGGTATGTGATTGGTGTAAAGATTAATTTATTACTCATTCATGATTATGCAAACAGGTTGAGTAAAGGAAGAATTTCAGTCTTATAAGACGAGGTTAAGGTTTTGGGGTGTATTATGCACTCAAGGTGTTTATACACCGAGGTAGTAAAAGAATAAATAATTAATGTTGTTTGTCACTAATAAATCAAGAATTGAAATTGGAAACTTGCCTTGTTTGATCGAATTGTGTTTAGAATGTTTGTATTGTTATGCATATGAGTCATCACTAAGTCTAAATCTGTAAATTACGTAAAGTGCAATATGGATGAGCAATAAAACTCTGGATTAGTGCACATCTGGAGTAATGACAATCAGGGGTTGGGGTACATGGGGTATTAGCCGTGTACTTTTATCGAGGCCGTCTGATCTACAAGTCTCCTATTTCAAATATTATTTTTAAAAACTAGGAGTTAGGTGAGATCTCATACTAACTACGGTCACGGAGTCGCGCCCGTGGTCGTTGGATGTTTATTGATGTTTCCGAAAGGAGGCATGGGGTTTTTCTTTTATTGATGTTCCAAATGGGACATGGGTTGGACAACCTTGTCTATTGCTAAATCCAACGAAATAAATAAATGAGTTAGTTAATATCAACTAGTGAGGTCTTAATAAATTTGATAATTGAGCCATGTGTTGAGTCCGTATTTTAATGATGCTTCTGCTTGATTATTAGTAGCATGTTAGGGATTTTTTATTTAATTTCGCAGCTTGTATGTACTCAGCTTTGCTGATTGCGTGCTTTGTGTGTCTTTCTTTGGTCATGGCCTTCGCCTTTCAATGACCCTGTGACGATCCAATTTTTATACTTGTAATATTGGGAAGCAGAATAACCACAGGTTCTTACATACGCAGCATTCGCATTACGGTTGTGGGAATTTGAGTAGAGAGTTGGTTATTATTCGCAGTTTATTTCTTTTCATAAGTTTGAATTTATTTAAACTCTGGTTTTATTTATTTACTACTTTTGTGGGGTTTTTAATAAGGGCCTTAATGGTTCCAAGTTGTATGATTTAATTTGGTTTTGGTTATTGGTTTTGAAACTTATTTATAATTGAATTAGTTTTTCCGCTGCTATTTTCTGATAAAGCCTTAACGTTTGAACACGTGGCGGTAGCACACCAGTAATTCTCTTGAATATTGTTCAGAGTCCTCACAGATTTAAAGAGAGAATTATTGGGGTGTTATAGTCCTTCTGCCGACTGGTGCACGAATTCCGACACCGGCAACAACAAACACATCACCATCGCAACAGACACCTTTTTGCTTTCGATTCCAGACTACAACAGCAAACACATCACCACCGCAGCAGACACCTTTTTGCGTTCGATTCCAGACTACAAAGATAGATGTCTGAAAAAGAGAAGGTAATTTCAAATTTCGGGGTAAAAAACGAGAAGGGTAAATAACTTGGAGGGTAATTGGAATAGGTTATTGTACACGGGTAAATATTCACTTGACGATCCGTCAATTTTTCCAAATACAAGAGTTAACGGAAGTTTGTACAGAAAAGTATGCACCCAAGACAAAAAGTCAATTATACCCTTAAATACAAGGAAAAGTGGACGAAATTGCCCCTTGAGAAACGCTCCAAGTTTCTCAAGGAATTACCTGGAAACATGAGGATAAGAAGTTCTCCATCTGGTTTGAGTAGCTCAGCCATGCGACTAGCCCACGTCGGCCTCGTCTTTAGGTCAATAGCACAAAAGAATCTGCACACATACATACATATAAAAGAGAGGCTATTGGCTACTAGTCATTGTTATTCTGCCTAAAATTTTGATCGGAGTAACTACTTACGTGTAGTCAAAAATGAGATCGAAGGGCTCGTTTGGTTGCCAAGTGAAGAAGTTGTCGACGATGAAAGTCGTGGAGTTGGCATTTGCTGATGAAGCCGCTAGCTGGATTGATGTTGTAGTGAAAGAAAATTAGACTTACCTTGTGTATTCAGACTAGCTAATTGACTTACATAAATATATTGTAATTGTATCAAATTCTTATAAAGTTTGCCAAACAATGTAAAGAATTGAATATAGACTTATTAACATAGCCAATTAATCTACCTTTGTTTAGGAAGGGGGTGTTAATTTGTGTAAAAATTTCTAATAAGTAAACTTTCTACATGTTGTAGCTAGTAATTATTTAATTGAATCATAATTAATGCAATACAAGTGATATTTTTATGATGATTTAATATATTGGTTGATGAGTACTACAAAATGACATAAAAATAAAGAATACGAATGTATTAAAATTTTGTGGAGTAATAATTTAGGGAATAAATAAGGTACGAATAACCTAACATGTAAAACAGAAAATAATTAAATATTGTTAGAAAACAACTACTAGGGCTAACAATATACGGAGTAATTAGTTGTTTTAATTGCATAAATGTTACACGTAGTACCTTTTTGGCTTTGGCTATGGCAGCTTCAGATAAATCGAGTCCAACAACATTGCGCTCGGAGCTGGCCATTGCTATCACATCATAGCCCTGTTGATTTTCATGCATGATCCATGCCAACATGAATGTAGAAATAGTGTTATTTGTGGCTACAAATTTTAGATATTAACTTTAGTTTAAACTCGACTCTACTACATTAGAATCAGTCTCAAAGTGTTCATCAACTTTAGTCTTGTGTCACTTCATTCATATAGTTACATAGAATTTTGTTGCAGAGTATATTTATTTCAATGTTATAATTAGTAAAGCTCAACGCCGGTGATATTATAACTCATCCTGCCACATCCGGGGACTAGGATCCTGCCCTTATTAGGAAGGGCATCAGTCTGAACAAGGTGTTGGATTACAAGAGTTACATGCCCCAAAATCCCATGGAGTGCAGTCTTCCTCCCAACATTTTTGCCACCCACCTGAATTAAGTATTAATTAAGCCAAACATATACACTAATCAATATTGCAATTATATAGGGACTGATTACAAAAGTCACAAGAGATGTAGATGAGTAAGAGAGGGGAGCACTGATTTCATTAATATCTAAGTACTGCATATTACAACATTCATTATATATCCAAGCCTATCATTACAACGGTAATCAGCTAAGGACAAAAGAATAATCAAAGGACAGTCCAATATTCTATGTGACAGGTTGTGCTGACAGCACTCACAACAAGGCAAAAGAAATAACAAAACAAATAACAGGAAATAGGAAGGAATCTTCCTCTCTCATCACTCCCCCTCAAGCTTGATGAGCATGAGAAGTAAAACCAAGCTTGCCCAGTAGATATTCATGTTGTTGCACTGGCAGAACCTTGGTTAGAATGTCAGCCAGTTGTTTTGAACTGCAGACATAAGTTGGCTTTACAACACCTTCTTAAACTTTCTCTCTCACAAATGTTGATCAATTTCAACATGTTTGGTATTTTCGTGCGGCATTGGATTAGATGCAATAGAAATAGCAGCCTTGTTATCACATCTCAGAATAGTAGGCCCAAGGTTTTTGATGCCCAAGTCTCTCAGCAAATAATTTAGCCAAGTCACTTCACAGATGGTAAGAGCCATTGCTCTGTACTCTGCTTCAGCTGATGACCTAGCTACCAGTGACTTTTTCTTAGCTTTCCATGACACTGGTGAATCCCCCAACAGAATGCAGTATCCTGTAGTCGACCTCCTTGTGACTGGACAGCCTGCCCAATCACTGTCACAGTATGCAGTGAGTATGGCAGCAATTTCACTGGCTAGAAAAATACCTTTGCTAGGACAATTCAAGAGATACCTCAGCACTCTCTTGGCTGCTTGCAGGTGAGCTGTGGTTGGAGCTTGCATGAACTGGGCTAGAACTTGTACTGCAAAACTGATGTCAGGTCTTGTTACAGTTAAGTACAACAATTTTCCCACCAATCTCTGATAGATTTCAGCATCAGGGAGAGGATCACCCAAACTAGGTGTTAGCTTAGTATGAGTGTCCATAGGCACTTTCACTAGTATGGCTTTTGCAAGTCCAAACTCCTTGATCAAGTCATGTGCATACTTCTTCTGAGATACAAATATCCCTGATTCTGAGTGTTCAATTTCTAGGCCTAGAAAATACCTCAGTTTGCCAAGGTCTTTCATTTTGAAATTCTTTGAAAGAATAGCCTTCATATTATCAATCTCTTGTTGATTATTTCCAGCAATCAACAGGTCATCAACATAGATGAGTACATCAACAAAACTACTTCCCGACTGTCTAGTAAAGAGTGAGTAGTCAGATTTTGACTGAGTGTACTGGAATGATTTCAAGGCCACTGTAAGCTTGGAAAACCATTGACGTGGAGCTTGTTTAAGTCCATACAGGGATTTTTTCAATTTGACACCTGTTTTCAGAGAGCTCCCCCTGTTCTGGACTAACAGACATGCCTGGCCCTACATAGCCCCTTTGGTATTTTCATATACACATCTTCATTCAACTCTCCATGCAGGAAAGCATTCTTCACATCCATCTGAGTTGTGATCCATCCCTGCATTGCTGCTACAGCTAACAATGACCTCACTGTGGTCATTTTAGCAACAGGGGCAAATGTTTGATCAAAATCAATTTCTGGTCTTTGTCTACAACCAAGAATGACAAGTCTAGCTTTCTTTCTCTCCACATTTCCATCTGGGTTCAATTTGGTCTTGTACAATCACTTAGCACCTATGGCTTTCTTCCCATTTGGAAGATGAGTCAGTTCCCAAGTGTTGTTTGCTTCAAGAGCTGCAAGCTCTTCATTCATAGCAAAAATCCAATCTGGATTTTTCTTTGCTTCATCAAATGAAGTGGGATCAGTTTCATCTGACACACTTGCCATGAAACACCAGAATTCTGAGGACACACTGGTGTTACCTTCATTAGCAACACACACTGGCTGGAAATCAGCTGCACATGCCAGCTTCTTATAATCCTTCATCCATACAGGTTCTTAAGTGGGTCTATTGAATCTTCTGATCACAAGTTCTAGTGTTCTGATGGATTCTTGAGAGGCCTCAGGAAGACTGGCAGTGTGTTCTAGTAAGTTAGGTGTTGTATCAGTGTTCTGAGCATCATTGTTTGCAAGTTGTATTGGAGACAAATCTTCATACAACAAGTGAGTAGGTGGTTTGGGTGTGTCTGATGGCACAGGTTGAAGGATACTCTTGAGGGTTGCATTGTTATAAGGAAATATTAGTTCATGAAACTTTACATCTCTTGAAATAAATCTTTTCTGAGTAAGCAAGTTCATGAGTATATACCCCTTAGTATTTGGAGGATAACCCAAGAAAATACAAGGCACACCCCTAGGACTGAGTTTATCAGTTTTGAGAGCAGGATTGTAGGCAAAGGTGAGACACCCAAACACTCTCATCTCATCATATCCAGGGAATTTTTTGTGAAGCTTTTGGTAAGGTGTTTGACTGTTCAGAACAGGGGAGGGAAGTTTATTGATTATGTATGCAGCAGCAAGGATGCAATCACCCCAAAAAGTCAAGGGAAGGCCAGCTTGAAATCTAATTGCTCTTGCAATTTCAAGCAAGTGTTTATGTTTTCTCTCCGCCCTTCCATTCTGCTGAGGTCTTTCAACACATGATGTTTGATGCACTATGCCATAATTTGCAAACAAAGGGTTAGCTTTAGTGTCATCCAGCTCAAGAGCATTGTCAGATTTCACAATCTTAACCTTTCTTTCAAATTGAGTTCTTGCATAGTTCACAAAAGTTTCCAGAATGTTCAGACATTGAGACTTTTCTTGCAACAGGTATATCCATGTATACCTGCTGTAATCATCTACCACAGTTAAGAAGAACCTGAATTTTCCCTTATAAATCAATTTATAAGGGCCCCAAACATCAATGTGAATGATTTCAAATGCATGCTTTGACACAGATTTACTCAACTGAAATGGCTGTTTGACAAACTTAGCCATAGGGTAGGTTATGCAAGTGCAGTCAAAAGACCCTATTTGATCTACTAAGGCAGGAATAAGTTTGAGTTTGGGAGCAGGGGCATGCCCCAACCTATTATGCCACAGAGTGAAGGATTCCACACTGGCCTGACCAGTAGCAGCCTTGCCACTGAAGGCAGTGCACAGAGCACTAAGGTTTCCAGGTTCTGAGGGTTTGTCTATTAGATAATACAAGCCATTGTGAAGCTTGCCCAATCCCTTGATCTTTTGATCACTATTCCCCTTTATCACACAGAAGCCAGAGTGAAACACAACATTACAGTCATTATCCTTGCTGAGTTTATTAACAGATAAAAGGTTGTGCTTAAAAGTAGGCACCCCCAACACATTTTTTAACATCAAACCCCCAACAAGTTTCACATCACCAATATGTGAGATTTTTGACACAACACCATTAGGTAAGTTAATACTAGGCACATAATTAACCAGAACAAGGTTTTGCATTGCATATACATTACATGTCATATGGTCAGAGGCACGCGAGTCTATGATCCACACATTTTCACCACTAGAGGCACTACATCAGGTAACCATACCCTCAAAAATATATTCTAACTCATCATCAGTTTCAGAAACAACAGAGGATGATTGGGCAGACATACCAGTGAATTTCTTCAAGAATTGGTCGAATTGAGAGCTAGTGAATGTGATAGAGCCAGCATCAGATGTGCCCTCGGAACTGATTTGTCCCATTGCAGCCACCTTCGTATCTGCCTTGGGCTTGCCTTTCATTTGTTGTTGTTTCCTGGACTTTGGATGCCATTTTGGATATCCTATCACTTCGAAGCATTTTCTGGTATAGTGTCCCTTCCTTCCACATACATTACAGATGATCTCTGAAGTCTTGCTGAGCATAGCAGCCGTTTCCACCTCTGTTTTGGCAGATTTTATTTAGCACCTCCCTCTGCGATTCTTCTTGCTGAATGGCAGAGCAAGCTGTCTCAACAGTCGGCAGAGGAGCCATGATCAGGAATTGGCTTCTTTGAGGACTGTATTCTTCATCCAATCCATTTAGGAATTGGAAGAGTCGACTTTCTTCTTGTTGCCTCTCCATTGCTCTTAAGAATGCAGTGATATCTGTGGCTGTTGTGGTTATTGTAGGAAGAGCACTCATCGACTCTAACTCCTACCATAGACCACGCATGCTCGTGTAGTATTCATGTACAGGCACTCCATTTTTCTTCAAAGCATACAAATCTCTGCTAAGTTTGTATTTGTGCGACCCATCAGTAAGCGAAAATTGCTTCTCAAGGTGAGACCAAATCATTCTCGCTGTACTCAGAAAGAGTATCGAGCTTTTGATCGAATCTGACACCGAAGCGTGAATCCATCCTATAACGGTGGAGTTACAGGTGTCCCACAGCTCCGCTTTTGCTGAATCATCAGCTGGGCAACTCACCATCCCTGTCACAAACCCAAGTTTGCGTTTTGAGGACAGAGCAATTTCCATCGACCTTCGCCATGTCCGATAATTGCTAGATCCAGTGAGTTTTGAAATAGCAATGGTGTGAGTACCATCGGAAGGATGAAGGTAAAGTGGATTTGTGAAATCCAAAGAAACATTAGTTTCTCTGGCCATTTGGATATTGGGGAAGAAGGTTTAGCATATCTAGGTCAAAATCAATTTGGGAAAATTTCAGTTGAAAATTTGCAAGGTTTTTCTTCAAAATCATCTAGGCTTCCTTCAATCTACAGCTCTCAATTTCTGATAACAAAGTAACCTGGCTCTAATACCATGATGACAAAAGTCACAAGAGATGTAGATGAGTGAGAGAGGGGAGCACTGATTTCATTAATATCTAAGTACTGCATATTACAACATTCATTATACATACAAGCCTATCATTACAACGGTAATCAGCTAAGGACAAAAGAATAATCAAAGGATAGTCCAATATTCTATGTGACAGGCTGTGCTGATAGCACTCACAACAAGGCAAAAGAAATAACAAAACAAATAACAGGAAATAGGAAGGAAGATTCCTCTCTCATCAGGGACATCGCATAACTTGTACATACAATAATGCCTTAAACATATGTATACTAGATTACTAGTACTTTGTATAAATTTTGATTTGTGAAATATACGGAGTGATCGAAGGGGGTAACACATACCGGTGGTTTGAGAATGAAGGAATTGTCTCATTGACTCCCATTGTTGATTCATATGATCAACAATCACACCTCCATTATTTCTGTTAGCACTCTCCATCATATGATTTTTTTTTTCTTTTTTGTGATTGTATTTGTGAAAGACTTGGGCATAAATGAGTGCTATTTATAGCTAAACTATCGTTCTAATGGAGGGTAATATTTTATTACGTACACCTGCCCTAGTGTATAGTTTATTATACTTCGGTATCTAATTTTGTGTTACTCTTAAGTTTAATTTTCGACAATCTATCAATCAACAAGTCTTGTACTTCGATATTAGCATTGCAACAATTTTGAGATCGAGGGGGTGGAGTAGCTTAGGCATTGCTTTCCACCTCAGATCCCTAAAGTCTAGGAAGATTGAGAATTTGAATTAAACCTTGTTAAGCCCATGAGTAAACCCACATGTGAGTGCCTAAAAGTGTGTGGAAGTGTAATCCACATTGAAAAAACAAGAAAGTTGTGTCCAGCTGCAGCAGGTGTGACCCAAGTCCATTTATATATTGTATAATAAATATTGACCATAAGCTTTCCATATTTCAACTAATAATAAAATTACAATTAACCACCCTTATCTCCTTGATAGCATACCAATTAAAAGTCATCATCATTAATTTCTAGTAACCCCTAATTAACTCTTTATCTCTAGCCACGTAAAACATCAATTATTTTTGGTGCAAACTTAGTTGAAATAAGACAATCAACTATAAATTATAATAGTTCATTTATTGACCATATACTCGTAGAAGTCTTTGTTTATTTAGCCCGTGCATTGGCATATCAGCATATGCTATGATTTCTAAAAAAATAAGTCTACAAAATCCAAAAGTAGGAAAAGGGAAAACCGTCCTTACTATTAAAAAAAACACATATTCCTTATCTGGCAAGGATGATTTTACAGTAGTCGTTTGAAAAATGACTATCATATTATTTTAATAGCATACAATATGATTGGTTTATTTTTTTTACCTTATAAAATGGTCACAATTAGTCTTATTATATCTACTATGCATACATATTTATTGAAAATTTTAATCCAATATATAATAATTTTTTTCGAGAAACTATAAAATAAGAATAAAAATTACATAAATGTTACTAAAAATATGATAAATCAAAAAAATGTTGATAATACTATTTTATACCTAACATTAAGTTAAATAATTAATTATTTGAAAAAAAATATATCAATTATAAACTTTATAATCATGAAAACATTATAATAGTCATATTTCAAATGACTACTGTAAAATTTTCAATCTAGCAACCTTTTGTAATGGAGTATCTTTATTGATTAAGTAAATAATTTACGTAGTATTTGATATTTAGATTGCAGTATTATATGTGTGGAGTACAGTTATAGGGGCACTTGTTCAAAGTATTTTGTCACTATTACTTCATATAACAAATTAGCAATTTTTAAATAGAACCATGAAACTTCGCTACAGTACGTAGGGCAGTAGGGGGGAACAAATTGAGTTAAAATCGATTTAAAATAGTAAACTGACTCAAGCTATTTTTACTTTTTAAGTTAATCCGAAACCGAACCACAAAACCGAGTAATACATTTTTTTTTTTAAAAATAGAAAGGTTACTCATTCATTAAAGATAATAAAAGTTTACAAACCAAGGCACATCAAGCATGAGCAAAACATGCCTAAAACAACTGGCATCACTACTGTTTTTTTGTTTCCAAACCCAGAAAATACAAGTTCCTCCTACATTAAGTTGTAAATAAGACTGGTTCACGTCCTCTGTCTGAATTCTGCAGCAACATAGCATTCAAGATACAGTAATTAGATACTCCTTGTGATATCCTCCTCATATGCACTCTTAGCACAAGTGGGTGCATCATCAAAGAACCTAGCATTTCCTTCCTCCTGTACAACAATTTTAGCAAGAATATGAGCCACTTTATTTGCTTCTCTAGGCACATAGCTGAAAGTAAAAGAACACCCCTTGTTGAGGAGAGCTTCCATATCCCTGAAAATCACGGCTAACTGATGAGTTCCTTGTTTGGCCACCTCTTCAATGCTACGCTTAAGAGAGAGTGCATCAGTCTCAATGATGACTTCCGTAAGTTGTGCATCAACTGCCATTTGCATACCCCCATAAATCGCCATAAGCTCAGCTTGTGCAGGTCTGCTGGCAGCCACCTTCCATGCTTTTCCAAAAAACCAGGTTCCATCCGACATTCTAGCCACTGCTCCAGCGCTTGCCTTTTCTTCCCCCTGCCAAGCCCCATCGCAGTTAATCTTGATGCAGCTTCCCAAAGGTCTTTTCCATCTTGATTCTCTTATCAAACTTACTGGGAGTCTAGCATTTCCCTGAAAAAGGTTGAGAGTAACATCCAAATCCAACTTATATTTAATAAATAAAGAGATAGGATGATACATGGCCTGCTGAAATACCGTATAGTTTCTAGCCTTCCAAATATGCCACAAGGCAATTGAGAAGGCAACCTTCCAAGTAGTACTCATCCCTAGATTATAGTTAACCCATCCTTCCCAATTAAGATTGAAAAAACTATGATAATTAAAGCCCTTATCCATTTTATTTAAGCCAAAAATCCTAGACCATAACGTTCTAGTGTTTACACAATCCCTAAACAAGTGCATATGACTCTCATCACTAAGATTACATCTTGTGCAAATAGGGTCGAAGTTATCAATTCTTAAAGCCAAAGAGGAAGCCGTGGGCAAAATATGATGACAAATGTTCCAAACTAACATTTTATATTTAAAAGGGATAGGGATATGCCATAATTTCTTCCAATTAATAGAGGGGAAAGAGGGGTGAGCCACAAAATTAGAAGCCAGCTTATAAGCACTCCGGATATTAAATTG
Organism: Chenopodium quinoa; assembly: GCF_001683475.1. Classification (NCBI taxonomy): domain Eukaryota; kingdom Viridiplantae; phylum Streptophyta; class Magnoliopsida; order Caryophyllales; family Amaranthaceae; genus Chenopodium; species Chenopodium quinoa. The sequence goes on along the minus strand of NW_018743391.1, from coordinate 1,258,174 downwards.
TCCACTAGGTTCGACACCCCAGCGTAAAGTATCCTTAACCAAAGCTACTTTAGGGAGGGGGATATTTTCAATAAGCCTACAAAGATACTCCGGAATGATGTGCTTGATTTTATTAGTATTCCACATTCCATTCTCAATAATATGATTAACCCCCCAATGAGCCATGGAATTAGGGATAGGTTTGTCTATAAGTAAATAAATGGGTTTATCCCCCACCCAATGATGAAACCAAAGACAAATATCCTTCCCATTTCCAATTCTATAGGAAATACCCTTCAAGAGTAACTCTTTTCCTTTCAGAATGTCTTTCCAAAGAGGGGAGTCATTAGAATTAGGAATACTATTAAGAAAAGTGGAACGTTAATATATCTAGCTCTTAGAATTCTCACCCAAAGTTTATCCGGTTCATGAATGATTCTCCAACCTAGCTTAGCCATAAAAGCAAGATCCCAATTCCTTAAGTTGCGCATACCAAGACCCCCTAATCCGGAAGGAAGATAAACCTTTTCCCAACTTGTTCTAGGAAGATAATGAGTTCTATCCACCTTATTCCAAAGGAACCTCCGACAACATTTCTCAAGCTCCTTAGTAATGGCACTAGGAAGCAAGGTAGTTTGCATAACATAAAGAGGATAGGAATTAAGAACGGATTTAATTGGAGTACTTCTTCCGGCCATATTAAGGAGTTTAGCTTGCCACCCTTTTATTCTATTTTTAGTCTTGTTAAGGAGATCAATATAATCCGATTTCCTAAGTCTATTAGGGCTAATATTAACACCAAGGTATTTCCCAAAAGAAGGCGCACCCTTAATGTTGGAAGCATCAAGAATAGCCCTTTTGAGGGAGAGACACATTTTAGGGGGAAAAATAACTTTAGACTTAGTAGGACTAATAAATAAACCCGACTTGTTTCCAAAATTAAGAAGAACCTCCTTTATAACCCCCACATTTTCCACCGAAGCCTTGCCAAATAAAAAAACATCATCGGCATAAAAAAGATGGGAGACACTAACATCATTATCAATTTTAATCGGTTTCCAATTACCCATCCCAACCTTGTCCTCAATCATCAAAGAAAGCCTTTCAAGACAAAGGACAAAAATATATGAAGAAAGAGGGTTCCCTTGTCTAATCCCTCTAGAAGGGGTAAAACTATCCGTAATCTCACCATTCCATAAAATAGAAATGGACGGAGTAGTAATACAACTTAAGATAAGATTGACAAGGGACATAGGAAAACATAAACCAATTAAAGTATCCTTAATGAAATCCCATTCCAAACTATCATAGGCCTTAGAAATATCAATTTTAAAAGCCATAAGGTGTTTTTTGCTTGATTTTTTAAAAAAATGAGCAATTTCCTTAATGACTAGAATATTCTCATCGATAGATCTTCCCTCTATGAAACTGGATTGAAACCGGATTAATAAGCTCTCCAAGAAGAGGTTTAATTCTATTAGCTATGATTTTCGTAATCAATTTATAAATAGAATTACAAAGCCCTATCGGTCTAAAATCATTCATGGTTTCCGGTTGTTCAATTTTAGGAATTAGACAAATAAAAGACTCATTAACATACGCCGGTATTTCCCCATTCCTAAAACAATTAGACACTAGATTAACAATAGAATTCCCCACCACATCCCAATATTTTTGGAAGAATTTAGGTTGAATGCCATCCGGACCCGGACTTTTCATTGGAGCCATCATATCCAAAGCACTTTTAATTTCCATTACAGTGACTTCACTCGAGAGGAACAAAATATCATCATGTTTTACCACGGCATTAGGAGTAAACAACGAATTAAAAGAATGAGCACTAATTCTTGACTTAAAAATATTTTTGAAGTGATTAACACACATAGATTTAAGCAAGTTTTGATCATGAATCCAATTCCCATGCTCATCCTTCAAACTAAGAATTTTACCCCTACAATTTTTAACCTTAGCTAAAATATGAAAATACTTAGTATTCCAATCTCCAAATTTTCTCCAATCTACCCCGGCCTTTTGAGCCCATTTTATCCTTTCCAATTTTAGAGTGTGATTAAGCTCCTCTAATAAAGATTTTTCTAAATTAATCAGGAAGGACGAATATCTAGTGGAGAGTACTCTTTGGATGCCATGAATCCTAGCAATAATTCTATTCTTATTTTGGATGCTTTCGTTAAAGACAAATTTGTTCCAAGCCCTAACTTCAGTGGTGAAACGGTTTTTGGCCTCACTAAAGTTATTACCTAGTCCCCACGTTTGAGTAAAAAATTCATCAAAATTAGGGTTTTCCAACCAAGCTTCCTTACATCTAAAAGGATAATTACCATTATGCAGAATTGCACCAGTATCAATTAAAATTGGACAATGGTCAGTATAAGTTCTAGCAAGATGATATACCTGAGTATTTGGGTGCACTCTCATCCATTCCGCATTTGCAAGTGCCCTATCGAGTCTTTCCCTAATTAGTTTCGTTCCTTCCCTTCCATTGTTCCATGTGAAGGCAGGACCATTATATTTTAGATCAATCATACCCTCGGCATCAACTAGGTTCGAGAAGTCTTTGCCTTGAGAGTTAGTCACTGGTCTGCCCCCCATTTTTTCCGACTGTGAGAGTACCTCATTCATATCCCCCATTAGGAGCCAAGGAGTACCAGTAGGAGGGGGATTTTTGCCTAAATTTTTCCACAATTTCTTCTTATCTTGGGAGCATGCACTCTAGAGATAAGAACATCAGGTTCAGTGGGTGAGAGCTTAAAAAGAGAGTGAAGGACATGGGGCGAGTCAGCAACACAATCTATCAATATTGGCGGCTTACGCCAAAAGAGCCAAATCCCCCCTCGAAGCCCAACCGCAGGAATTGTTCTAACATCTTCAAAACCAAGCCTTTTACAAAGCTTACGAGAAACATCATCAGTAGATTTCGTTTCCAAAAGAAAGAAAATTTCTGGTTTATGCATACGCACAACCTCAATTGCATGTGGAGCAAAGTCTTTACTAGTTGCACCTCGAACATTCCATAGGATAGCCTTCATATTGACATAAATATTAGGTAGAATCGGGAAGATCCCTCTATGTTGCTCTTGATGGTTGGTCTTAGATGGATACAACATCATCCAATCCCTCCATATGTCTAGCTTCCTCATTGCCCATACTTCTTCCATCGACAATGGTGTTGCTAACATTTGAATTTCCTGCATTAGATTCCCCGTACTTACATAGTGAAGATTCAATTCGAACCCCACCACTTCCTTCTTTGTCTCCAAAGCTACCATCTGATTATTTGCTTCCATTAGATTGAGACATTGACTTACCAATTGCAGGGGGTAAGTTGGTGGATTTTTTGGAGGTGCTTTTATAGGGATGAACAGATTTTCGTATTCGGGAAGAGCGGGGTGAATGAATTGGCTCATTATAACTCGAATACCCGCCTCTATGATTCTTAATCTCTCTCTTGGAATTGGATTCATTCTCATCACAGGAATAATTCCAATAAAGAAATATTACAAAACAAAGAGCAAAGAAATAAAATGAAAGCAAAAAAAAACAACTGCCAACTAAACCCAGGTAGACTAAGGCGGTACTAAGGGTCTGTTCACATTTACTTAATTTTAGTTCAGTTCAGCTTCAATCAGTTCACTTCAGTTCAGCTCTTAATTTCCCTCTATCATAAAAAATTAATTTCAGCTCAGTTCAGTTCCAATCAGTTCAGTTCAGTAAATGTAAACAAGCCCTAAGCGTGGCAAAGCCACCCCCTATCATCCTCCGCCAAAATTCTACTAAGTTCTAAAGGGATTGACTCAATTAAAAATATTCTGGTGCCTTGAGTTACTCCGCGGTTGGCCAACCAATACGCCACGCGATTGCCTTTTCTATATATGTGAGCAACTTTAATTCTCCAACTAGCATCTTTAAGCATATTTTGGCATTGGATTAGCTCATGGTAGCACCTCTAACTGTTGAATCTGGAGGTTCTTAGCAATTTTAAGGCCATTGGTAAGTGCTAATACTTCGGCTCTAAATTAAAAGCGCTACACACACCAAAATTTGCAGCTATAGCTGAGAAAAATCCTCCTCGATGATCCCTTATAATTGCACCTCCACCTGCTGCCCCTGGGCTGCATATTAATCCGTATATGAACCATAAGCTGATAATGATCTAAACCGTTTGAATTTGACCACAACCGAACCAAATACTTGTATGTTTTAAACATTTATTGACCCGAAGTGTTTCTATCCCAAACACGTTTGAAGCTAAAATAAAAATGGTTAAACCGAACAACTTCACCTGTAAACTAATTATAATGACTCATTTAGCCCAATTTGGAACATAACAAGACACAAAATAGACGATGATCCATATATAACCGTATACTTGAAAATGAACTGACGCGTTAAATCCCGGCCAGCTCGATATAGGAAACCAAACCCGCTTTTTCCCGAAAAAATCCGTTTAAAACCCGGTTACAACCCAACCAAAATTTAACTGAATCGAATCAACATTAATATTATTAACCCATCACCAAAAATCTTTATAAGTGCTGACAGTAATTCTGTCACACAAAAAATGTTATAACGGATGTGAAAAAGAACAAATTAATGAATGCAAAACAAATAAATAGAACACACAAATTTACGTGGTTCACCAACGATGTGTTGGCTACATCCACGGGCAGACGAGAGTAATAGTTTTATTGATCTTGGGAAAAACAGAATACAGATTCAGAATAGATTTGAGACCAATCACAAAAACAAATTAATTGTCTCTCAGATTTCTAAGTTATCTATCTCAGATCTCATAGATGAGAAATACACAAAAGACTCTCAGTTTTCTAAATAATCACTCAACTTATCAGCTTATTCGGTTAGGAGTAACCCTAAGGGGTATATAAAGAACCCTCCAAAACAGAAACTGATTTGGGCCAAAACCCAATTAATAACCACACGAACCAAAACCACATGACCGTGTACGTACCTTGACCCACACGACCGTGTGACATGTCTTGTAGTAGCGGAACTACTCGACCATGTACCATGAACCACATGGCTGTGTATATTGAAAAGTACATAATAACACAGACTACACGATCGTGTACAATGGACTACATGATTGTATACCTACTCGGTCACCGATTCAAGGCATATTTCTCAACAAAAACAAAAGGCAGGGTAGCAAGACCTCACATAGCTCACATAATAGCATTCTCACATAGCTCTGACATTACAAAATAATGGGTCAATTGACCAAATTGGTAAATAAAAAAGACCCTCAGTGACAAATTGGTAAAAAAAACTTATTTCGGCGACAATTTGGTAAAAAAAAGCTAACTATATGCGACAATTTGGTAAAAAAAAAATAAACTCCGGCGACATCTAACTGAGTTGCCACCAGGCTGCAAGTCAATTGGTTGCAAATGGGTCCTAAAAAGAAAGCTGAAAGTTGATGGGACCGTTGATAAGTTCAAAGCCCGTTTGGTAGCTAAAGGCTACAGACAGAGGGAGAATGTTGATTTCTTTGATACCTATTCACCTGTAACTAGAGTAACATCTATTAGAGTACTAATATCTCTTGCTTCTGTTTTTAATCTTGTAGTACATCAGATGGATGTAAAGACTGCATTCTTGAACGGTGAATTGGAAGAAGAAATCTACATGGATCAACCGGAAGGATTCGTTGTTCAAGGAAAAGAGCATATGGTATGTAAGCTAGATAAATCTCTTTATGGTCTCAAACAAGCACCTAAACAATGGCATGAAAAATTTGATAACTTAGTCATCTCACATGGTTTTAAGATAAATGGTAGTGACAAATGCATATATGTAAAATTTGAGAATGACATATGCACTATAATTTGTCTATATGTGGATGACTTGTTAATTTTTGGCTCGAACATTCATGCTGTGAATGATGTAAAGTTATTGTTGAATGTTGAGTTTGACATGAAAGACCTAGGAGAGGCTAATGTAATCCTTGGAATTAAGATTACTAGGACAGAAAATGGAGTTTCTTTGGATCAATCTCATTACATTGAGAAAATCCTAAAGAAATATGGTTACTTTGACTGTAAACCTGCTAATACACCTTATGACTCCAGTGTTAAATTATTTAAGAACACTGGTGATGCCGTAAGGCAATCTGATTATGCGAGCATCATTGGCAGCCTTCGGTATGCCACTGATTGTACTAGACCCGACATTGCCTATGTCGTGGGATTGTTAGGCAGGTTTACTAGTTGTCCTGGTAATGAGCATTGGAATGCTATTGAAAGGGTCATGAGATACCTTAAGAGGACCATGAACCTAGGGTTGCATTATGAAAGGTTTCCAGCTGTACTAGAAGGCTATAGTGATGCTGACTGGAACACCTTATCAGATGACTCTAAGGCTACTAGTGGATATATTTTTTCTATAGCCGGTGGAGCTGTATCTTGGAAGTCTAAGAAACAGACTATTTTGGCTCAGTCCACCATGGAGTCAGAAATGATAGCACTAGCTACGGCTAGTGAAGAAGCAGGTTGGTTAAGAGGCCTGCTAGGTGAAATTCCCCTATGGGAAAAGCCATTACCGGCTGTCTTGATCCATTGCGATAGTACCGCGGCTATTGAAAAAGTTCAGAACCGTTATTACAACGGTAAGAGACGACAAATACGTCGTAAGCACAGCACTGTGAGAGAATATCTCTCTATCGGAGCTGTTAGAGTGGATCACGTACGCACTGAGAATAACTTGGCTGATCCTTTGACGAAAGGATTAGCTAGGGAGAAAGTCCATTTTTCCTCTAAGAAAATGGGACTATTGCCATTAAAATGAACCACACATAATGGTAACCCAACCTATGAACTGGAGATCCCAAGAAATAGGTTCAAAGGGTAATAACAAGTTATGGTGTGATATGAGTTGAATATGTTCAAAAGACATAATTTCCTGAAGCGATCAAGGATGAGTTAATAGGATCTCTTAATGAAATCTATACTCCAATTTGGAGTGGAGTACCAAGCTACAGAAGTACTCTTGATAGATTCACCTATGTGAATGTGGAAGTTAGGCCGCTTCCTATGAAATGTGTGGCAGCATTTCTAGAGCATTCACTACACTGGGATAGACGTGCATGGCCGAAATAGCACGGGTCTAGAACAACACCAAGAGTAGGTTGTGTGTGGTACTTTGTCAGAGATAGGGTTCAAAACTTCGAGTCACCCTTGTTGAATCTGAATCGTACTCACTACGTAGAAGTTCAAGTTGAAAAACACTTTTGTTTATGCGCAACCTATATATGTATGGATTCTGCTCGAAAATGTTTTCAAAAAATTCAAGTGGGGGATTGTTGGAACAACAAGTGTGTAGTGTGTGAATTTTGTGAAAAAACTCAAAGTCCCACATTGGTGGGAAATGAGAGTTTTACTCTCTTTATAATATAGAGAGTGGGCTAAAGGGGTGTGGCCCTTGGGCTACCCACATTTTGTGGAGAGGGAGGACCTATATGGTAAACCATATATCACACACACGCGCGCCGAACCGAACCGAGCCGAGCCGGGCTGGGCTGGGTCGGGTCGGGTTTGGGTTTGGGTTTGGGTTTGGGTTTGGGTTATTAAACAAACTTAATTTTTGTTACCGGTTTGATTAATATTCAGTTACAAAACGTTTTACTGTTTTGGTTTAAATTTTTCCGTTACATTGCTTGATTCTCGTTGCTGATTTACTGCTAAACGTTGCACCGTTACACTGATTTAATGCCTTGATTCTTGCTTAACGGATACACTAATTGCAGTAAACGTTGCTAATCTTTCTCCCGTTTTCATGCTTAAGCTGTTACGTATCTTTACCTATAAAAGGACGGTTCCAGCTTTGTTTTTAAACACACGAAAAAATACAGAAAACCACTTTGCAAAATATATTTTCTCTTCCTCTCAAAACAGTCGAGCAGTTTCTTTCTGATTTTCTGGTGTTCCGTTGTCCGGTGGTTCGGTGCAAAACCGCCGGTATTTTATACTTGTGAAAGACTGTTTTATCCTGGGGGCATCCGGTTTGGTACGAGCTGCTTGCACAAGTTTGAGGCAGTGCCGCGAATGTTCTAAAGAGAGCGACATAGTCCGCGACTCAGTCTTATTCTCGGTAACATTGTTCTTACTATTTTATTTGTGCAATTCCGTTTATAACACTAACCACATTGTTGGTGGAGCAATCCACCTAATGAAGACTTCATCTCCAGGCTTAGCAGTGCCCTCAGTTGTGCCTAAGGAAAAAGTTTTCCATGTTTCTTCAATTTGTGAGCGAAGAAAGGTGCCTGTTTCCATAGGAATTTCATTTCTTCTGCCAAACACAAAATTATTTCTCCATTTCCAAATCCACCACAATGTGATAGCAAAACAAGTCGGCCATTTCTCTGAGAAAATTAAACCCTCAGCTTCCAGATTTTTGCTAATCCATTTAATATCACCAGTGTATAAAGAAGGATAAAAAGCCGTACCTCCAACACTATTCCATATTTTTCTAGCCACAGGACAATCCCGAAACAGTTGCAACAATGTTTCATCAGCATTGAGTGAGCAACGGTGGCAGGAGGATCATCAGCTAGGTGTCTTTTCATACGGTTAGTATTACAGAGAAGTCAGTCATGAAGGGCAAGCCATATAAAGGTTCTAATTCTCTGCTGCACTGGAATTTTCCAAGCTAATTCCCACCTATGATCAGATGGAATTTGATCATCCTCCCTCATAGTTTTCAAAGCATATTTGATTGAAAATTTACCTTTATTCGGTCCTTTCCAATATCTCAGATCACCTATATCAGGGTCTTCAATAAGAGAGTGAGAAGCGATTTATTTAAGGTATAGTTGAGGTAAAAGATGAGAAAATAAGTCCCAACGCCACCCATCTCCAACACACCACATCTCATTGACAGTAGCTCCTTCGATGGAGTCAGGAATGGCAGCCACACTAACATCCCGAAGAGGTTTATCCGATGCCCAATAATGATCCCAGAACAGAGTTTTCTTACCATTACCAATGGCAACTCTTGACCCTTTTCTCAAAAGCGCAGCATTGTCAACCATACCTCTCCACACATTCGACATGTTGGATATGGGTTGAAACATATCGATGTCACACCTCCCTTTGCAATACTTATGGCGGATTACTCTAGACCAAAGAGAGTTAGGCTCTGAAAGAACTAGGGGTGGCAAACGGATCAGGTCGGGTCATATTCGTGTTCGGGTCATTTCGAGTTCGGGTTGAAACCCCCTGACCTGAACCTGATCTGTTTAGCATTTCTGGTCGAAGTTCTTGACCCTAACCTGATTTATTCGGGTTCGGGTCAACCCGAAGTTGACCTTATTCAACCTGATTTTTTTTTTTTTTGGGTAGATTAAAGAAAAATTTATTACCAATAAAAATCTTAAAAACAAAAAGAAATCAATGCAAGTTGAATCTCAACTTTAAATTTGTAAATCATAAATAAATTTAAATGTAATAAATTTACAACCAAAACTTCCAATTAAAGGGATTTGAAACTTAAATTTACAACAAAATTTTAACTTCTCAAAATCCTTCACATGCTGGTTTGCTGTTCGTTCTTTCCTGCAAACAATAACAAAAACACATTAATAAATATTCAAGTCATCAATTTAGATTATATAAAATACAAAATCAACTTTCAATAATATGTATATTCAATTCTAAAACAATTCAAACCATAAACACTACGACAAAGTAGTAGAAAGTAGATGCAATTTTCACCAATTTCATAAATAGCCATCTTAATATAAGAAATATCAAATCAAACAAGTAGATCTAGATATTAAAATACAAGCTAAGAACATCTAGATGTAAAAAAATTAATAACTAATGATGAATTCGAATATAAACAGCAAATGACTTCGAAATTAAACAAAAATTAACATGTTAAAAACGAAAAAAAAAAACCTGAAAGCATGTAAATAAATTCAAGAGGAAAATTACCTTGAGATGATGGAGAAGGTTAAAGGAATGATTGTAGGACTGATAGAAAGGAGTGAAGGAGACACAAGTGAGGCAATGAGACAAGGAGAGAGGAAGAAACTGAAAAACGGCTGTTTGCCTGTTTCAGAAGGAGAATGTGAGGGTTTTAGGGTTTTTCTCTTTTATTAGGTGGATTTTTGGGCTTGGGCTTAAGAGTTATTTTCGTTTTTTCTTGTTCGTTTTTTTTTTTTTTTTTTTTTTCCGGGTTAGATGGGTCATTTTCGGGTTGAAAATTTCAACCTTAAACTAACCCATTTAATTATCAGGTCGGGTTCGTGTCGACTCATTTAAGTTTTCGGGTCAGAAATCTCAACCCAAACCCGCTATTTTCGGGTCGGGTCAGTTTTTGCCAGCCCTAGAAAGAACTCTCCATCCTAGCTTAGTGAGAAAAGCCGAATTAGCCTGTCTTGCCGAGCGAATACCAAGTCCTCCTTTATCCCTTGGTAATTGAATAGTTTCCCAAGAGAGGAGGTGTATACGACGCCCTTCCTCCGATCCTCCCCAAACAAATCTACGGGCCTTCCCATCAATATCATCACAGATTGTTCTTGGGAGCTTCATTCGCTGTTTGCATCGAATAGTTCGCCATGGTTGTGAGGGTAGACTTGGTGAGAGTGATACGGCCAGCGAGAGATAGATATTTTGTTTTCCATCCCGTTAATCGGCGATCAATTTTCTCACATAGGTGGGCATAGGTATCCCTTGTTACCCGACTTGTCAAGGTCGGCATCCCAAGGTATAATCCTAAATCCTCTGTAATTTCCATTCCCAGAGCTGCGCTTATGTCCTACTGGTCAGTGGCAGTGATGTTTTGTGAGAAGTATACTCTCGACTTAGGGAGACTGACCCTTTGTCTTGAGGCCGAGAAAAAGCGGTCGAGGCAGTCTTTAATAATTGTTGCTTGCTGTACAGAAGCTTCAGCAAATAATATGAGATCGTCGGCGAAGAAAAAATTCGACAACAAAGGTCCCCCACGACTTGCATACACTGGTTTCCATCGGCCTTCGAGAATTGCCTCTTCAATAACTAAATTGAGCCTCTCCATACAAAGAACAAAGAGGTAAGGCGAGAGAGGATCACCTTGACGTATTCCTCGGGACGGTGAAAAAGAATCGGTTTTTTCCCCATTCCAAAGCACCCTCATTGATGGAGTCGTCACACACTCCATTATAACCTCTATCATCACCATGGGAAATTGCATCTCCATAAGGGTATCTTTGATGAATGCCCAATTAAGCCTGTCATAAGCCTTCTTAAAGTCTATCTTAATTGTCATATAACCCTTTCCGCCTTTCTTGCGCTTCATAGTATGTGGCACTTCTTGAACAATCACGATATTATCCGTGATTTGACGACCCGGCACAAAGCTAGATTGAGAATCGGCAATAAGTTTAGGAAGCACCAATTTGATTCGATTCACTATAGCCTTCGTTATTATTTTGTAGGCCACATTACATAGACCGATAGGTCTAAATTGTGAAGGCTGCTCCGGGTTGTCAAGTTTTGGTATGAGGACAATAAACGTCTCATTCAAGCAGTCAGGTAGTCCTTTTCCCTCCAAGGCATCGAGCACCATAGCATACACATTTGGAGAAACAACTTCCCAATTTTTCTGAAAAAACAAAGCTTGAAAGCCATCGGGCCCTGGGGCTTTAAGAGAGCCCATATTGTTGATAACATAATCAATATCACACTTGGTATAAGGCCTTGACAGTAAGTTTAAATCCATTTCAGAAAGTTCAGGGCATACTCCTCTAGGGATATTATACACTGTACTAATCCCCTCATCAGAAAAAAGAGAGGCAAAATAATTAACAACAATTGATTTTACCTCCTCTTTGTCATATACCCACTGATCACTGCTATTTTTTATAGCAACAATTTTGTTTTTCCATCTCCGAACAACCGTGCTAAGTTGGAAAAAGGTAGTATTACGATCTCCATATTGCAACCAATCTACCCTTGCCTTTTGATACCATAGAATTTCTTCTTGGTTGAGGACGGTGTCAAGCTCCCTTCGCAAGGTAGCTTCTAATTTAATTAAGCCCGATTCTCTTTTTTGCGCAAGTTTCGATTGAATGCCCTGAATCCTGGCCATTAATCTCCTTTTTTCTCTGAAAATGTTATGAAAAATATTTTTGTTCCAATCCTGCAGTTCATTAGAGAAGGAATGCAAGAGAGGGACTAATGGAGCATTTTTATCCCATTTGTTGCAAAGAAATTCCTCAAATTTTTCATGGGATAACTAACCACGCAGCTTGGAAGCGAAAGGGGATGTTTAAGGCCTCAAGCGGGGCAAAACCATTAGGCGAGATAAGGAGAGGGCAGTGATCCGATTGGATGGCAAGAAGGTGCTTCACCCGAGCTTTGTCAAACCGCAAACTCCAATCACCCGTACATAGTACTCTATCAAGCCTTGCACTTCTTCTTGTGTCCATTGAATTTCCCCGAGCCCAAGTGTGAGAAGGCCCCGAGAATTCAACCTCAAGCAGTTGATTATCATGCACCCAATGGTTGAAATTACGACTTCTACGAGATGTTTCAGAGCAACTTGAGCTTCGCTCCCAATCAAATCGGGTTTCATTGAAATCTCCAGCTAAAAGCCATGGTTTATTATTTCTTTTTGCAAATTCTGAGAGATCTCTCCACAATTCTTGTCTCTTCGAGGGATCCGGACTAGCATAAATAGTAGAGAAATACCATGGATCTTCACCTACTTTAATTACTGTCATAGTGATATATTGATTGGATTGAGCAATAGGGTCAATTGTTACAAGCTCCGGTTTCCAATAAACCCAAATACCTCCGCTAAACCCTTGAGCATCGACCCTTGTGTGGCCATTGTAACCCAGAAGATTTGCTACATGTTGTGCATGATCACCTCCCATGTGGGTTTCAACTAAAGCAAGTACAATAGGCCTATTAGCCCTGATAATTTCTCTAAGTACTGCCAAAAATTCTCGGTTCCCAGCACCTTGAGCGTTCCATACCATACACGTGATGGGGGTAGGAATCAACATTGAGATTATGATTATTATTCATAAGACCAGGGGAATTTGGGAAGATCGCTGAATAAGCATTAGCAAGGAAACGGAATGCTTGATTAACATCCCATGGTAGCTTCAATGTTATCATCAGTTCCAGCACCATTTGCATCGATGTCGACCATGAGTGTATCTCCGCCTCCAATTTGTGAATCAGGGGGTCGACTATGCCCAAGAATGGGTTCTCCATTGACTCGGTTGCGCATATTATCTTCTCTGGTGGGATTCTCAGGGCAATTGGGTTCCGGTGTGTTTGATACATGGGAGGGTTCATGTGGTGATAGCTCATTGGTGGCGTTGAAGGAGTCAGAGGGGATGGATTCTTTGTTGGCTTGAAAGATGCTTAGAGAATTTTCTTTGCATCTCAATTTGTCAGTAAGGAATTGGAATATTGGAAGAATCTTTCAGAATATTTTGTGGATTATTTTTCGGGATATTTTTTGAATTAGATTTATTTGGTTTCCTTATCTCCTGCCAATTCTTAGCTCCACCTAGCAATTGACCACCTAATTTGGGATTGGGTGTATCTTTTCCTAAATTAAAGGAATTATCTTGAATAATAAGATTATCTTGATTAGGAGATCCTGCCAAATCAACTATCTTGCTTGAGGAGTCAAACTTATCATTTTTATTGCCTAAAGAAGTGCCTTGACTCTCTCCCGTAGGATCCACACCTTCCTTATCTTGATTATTCAAAATTGAAAATCTTGATCCCCCTTGATTTTTGCCAGAACCATTGACTTTTTGCTGAATGTTTTTGCGTTGACCACCTTCATTGGAAGCCACCGGAGCTTTGTCTGGTTTGGTCGGCCTTCTTCTTGGTGGTGGTTTTTTTTACCATCATCCACGTTCCATAGTCCTGTTTCTCAATTGTAGGAGCAATTACCTGCTGAGAATTTTGGTTCTGGTCCTCTTCCATCATTTGAGAGTCTGAATTTGTATCATTAAGTGTGCATTGTTCATCATTATGTCCTATTTTTCCACACTTGAAACAAATCATACGCAAGCCCTCGTATTGAATTTGCCACACCCTGCCTTTGAGCTAGAACTTTGATAAAAGAGGCTTGGTTAAATCTAATTCCACGCTTAGCCTAGTAAACTGTCCACTCTGAGCCAAAGCTGTGTTATTATCAATTCTAACCACCTTACCAATTTTACCACCTATTTTGTGAAGGAATTGAGCATCAAAGTATTCCACTGATAGGTGAGGTATACGCACCCAAGCTGTGAGAAATCGCATAGAGGTGTCATCTGGAATAAAATCCGGAACCCATTTGCGGATTGTTAAATAGTTGTCATCCAACATCCATGGTCCCTGAGTTAAGAAAATCTAGCAATGAAATACTCATGCCCAATGTCAGTGAGGACAAGACCACCCTTCAGTTCCCATTTTCTCTTCAATCTCTTCATTAATTAAGGACATGTAACCAATTTTATTATGGAACGTCTTAATTATTAGAGTGTGCTTCCATGCATGGCTTGCGCATTCTGATTTTTTCCTCTTTAGATAAGAGGATTATAGGGCATTTTGGATCATCGATAACTCCTTCTGGCGGTTCATCATCATCTGAGGCATCATCTTCATCAATATGAGGGGCATTCCTATTGATGGTATTAGTCCTCTGCAGTTCCTCATTAGCTACCAAATCCCTAAAGGACATAGGTTGTGGTGCAGGGGAATGTGTTGGTAGAAACACCAAATCACCAGGATTTTCAGAATTTTCCTTAACCAAAATCGGATGATAAATTGTTCTTTTTGGTTTTTTTGTGGAACGATTAAGCAAATCTTGTTCTTCAGTTGTTGAGTTTGGAGGATGAGAATTTTGAGAGAGCATTTTTTTACTATTTTTGATAAAAAAAAATGTCAATCAATCAAGAATCTAATGAATTTCAGCCTAATGATGAGCAGGTCAGATCGTAATAGTTAAATATATGAAAAGCAAATTAGGTAAAATGGCACATGAAAAAGAAAAAAAAAAACCTTATTTCAATTCTTTATACTCCATTTTTATTAGTAAGAACCGTGCATTTGCACGGGACCTAAACTAATTAAGGATACTATATCTGAGGCATGCTCGATTTTTGAAATTAATACTTCCTTCGTTAATGGTTAATTGCAACAAAGGAATATTTTATATATCACAAATAATACCCCTTTGTTGCAATTAACCATTAAAGGAGGAAGTAGTAATTGTATATAAGTCTCTTAAAAATGTAACTTAATGATCATCGCAATACTTGTAATGATGAACGTTTCACACGGTGTGGCCATCCAAACATAAGGGGATTTTTTTTTTTGAAAATATAAAATTGCAATAATTACATGGATAATTTGGAATATGTAAACATATTTTATATGAAAAAAAATGATCTAGTGTATTATGGTAAAATTATGTCAAATAAAAATATTATGGTTCCTCCGCTTGGAAGGAACTTGTCTCCCTCGAAAGAAGAGTTTTTCTCTTAAGAAATATAAGGTTTTTTCTATCTACTTCTAATGACAATGTTTTTCGACCTCATTAAAGATAAGATGTTCTATGCCCTTGGAATAATCTCAGGCTATGCGAGGCTACAATTGATTGTTTGAATTCAAGCTAAAAAAGTTGTATGAGTCAACGAATCGAGAATATGTATGTATGTCGAATTGTTATACTACGTATATCTTATGTATTTCAATTTTTAGCCTTTTCTAGTTAATTCTTATTTGATTTTGTTTTGTTTGTCATTAATTGTTAATTACAGATGTCGTATTACTTTAATCAATGAAAATTAATGTTATTTAGAACTTCTTTAACAAAAAAAAAAAAAAAAAAAAATAGAACACTCAAATAAAAACACGTGCCATAATTGGGTCCGGACGAATCACGGATGGAGTAACAAACTAACAATATTGATAACACATTCAGAGAGTTGAAGACCTCCATAACTCCTCTTTGAACTTCTCTTTTTATCTCTGGATTTCAAAATTTGTTTCTTCAATTCCCTTAAATTTCAAGAACCGAAAATGATGAATATGAAATTTGTAACTAGCCTAATTATAATTTTGGTATCATTTGCGTTGTCCAACAAATATCATACCATTCTTAAAACAAATACAAATACATCGCATTCAAATTCAAATATTGTTCGATTTCTACTTGGCTTCCCTGGAATTCTCCCTTTCAATCTTCAAACTGGGTATGTTCTTTTATTTGTCGATTACTTCCTCTGTAAATTTAATGCTTATATGTAACCGCTATGTATAACATTTTCCTTTTTTTAATTACATTATTTAGATATTTATGCTTGTTAATTCATACTTTATGCTACAAATTATATGAAAAAAGTAGATTTTTTTTTTTTTTTTTACAAAAGAAAAAAGTAGTTAATTTATGAATCTTTGGTTAAAATTGTTTTTTACACAACTATACATTCAAAATTACTTTAAAACTCTATCTATTTGTGGTTCAAAAAAAATATATAACTACTTGTACTTAAGCTCATATACTCTTATGTAGGGCCGAGCAAAACTACTCGAAAAACCGAAAACCTGAAAAACCGATCCGTAACCGTTCTGAAAATTTGGGTACTCGATCCGATAACTATAATGGTTCGGGTACCCGTTCCGATAATTTGTTATCAGGTATGGTTATGGGTATCATTTTAAAATTAACGGTTACCCGATCCGATCCGATAAGCATTTTTTTTTGTTTTTCTTTCCTTACTTAAATCAATTAATATAAATCTAAACTTTTACTTTACTTTATAATCACTTTATAATATCAATGATTACTAATATTATTAATAATTTGATCAAGATCATATGGTATTGTTGTTAATTAGTTGTAAATTATATCATAATAACTATATAATTAAGTTTAATTATCATTATTGGATATCTTATTGGGTACCCGATAACCGATCCGAAAATCCGGGTACCCGAAGTCCAGGTACCCGAACTTATCGATTCCGGTTATGGGTATCACTTTTAGTGATTTTGGTTATCGGGTACCCGAACCGTTAGTACTAACGGTATGAGTACCCGTCCCATGCTCACCCCTAGTAGTCTTATGCATATTGATTTTTTTTTTTAATTTTTTTTTCACTTTTTTTTTGGTATTATATTTTGAAATGGTGAATTGTTTTTTTTACCTATGAAGTGTACATTGAATTACAAAGTAGATGAGAAATTTGATTGAGAATTTTTTTTTTTTATATATTTTGTTTATGGCGCTATCTTAAAAAAAAAAATGTACAGTTTGGAGAGAGGATAATTATAGCTATTTTTTTCTATACTAATAGACTAATGGTTAATAGATTAGTTCATAACTCTTTAAAATAACAAAATCATTGATGAGTTGGGTAGTAGATCATATCATTAGCCATAGATACGAAGTATTTTATTTTAATTTCCTCCAAAAATAAAGTATTTTATTTAAATTGAAAGACGTACCAAATCATTACACATTTTATTCATTTAATGTGATCTTTTGTGCGCGGCTGTATGAAAGAGTGGTGTTAAGACTGTGAACCATTCTTTTGCTAATTTGTTAAACTTGTCTATTTATATTTTCAATAATTGTTTTGTTAAATTTAATAACTATACAATTATAAAATTTGGTCACATAACATGAAAGGGACATAGAGTAGGCATAGCATGACACGCTATTGTACAATAAGTTACACTATGAGGAATTCATAACATGACACAAGCACGTTAAAATATGTTGAATTCAATTTAGGCACGCAAGAACAACATGATTGCATATGAGTTTAAGCCATGCTTAAGTGGTTGGGTTTTGTGTTGTCATGGCTACATGCCTACATTGATAAATAACTTTGTTAGATTAGGAATTAGAATTTTAACACACTTATATTGATAAATAGTTTGGTAAGAATGACTATTTTATCAGAAGTTCCTTAGTTTTAATGACAAAATTTGAGTGTCCTAAAAAAACAAAATTTGAGACAAATCTAACGAATTCGGACAAATATATTTTTCTTTACGTATCACAAAAAATGGTTAATAAGAAATTTAAAATGGAGTAAATTTCAATAAAAATTAGATTTTTTTTTTCCTTGAAATAAATATTTCCTTAAAGTGAAAGTAACTGGAAGAAACAATTCCGTTACTCCTACCCACTAGTCCCATATGAATATATGATCAATTGATTATAGTTAAGGAAAAAGTCAATTTTTAATAGTGTAGATTCAACATGAACCATTACATGAGCCGGTCCAACAGCGGCAAATATACGTCTCACACCGCACCCATCCCAATAGAAGCGGGTATGGGTCACATGAAAAAACTGTTACAATTTTTTTTGAAGGAGAAGAAACTATTACTGTACATTATTAGGGTCTGTTCTCATTAATTGAACTCAGCTGAATTGAACTGAACTGAATTGAATTGAATTAAGCTGAACTGAACTGAAATGAACTGAGCTGAACTGAACTGAAATGAATATTTTATAAGAGAAGGAAATTAGGAGCTGAAATGAATTGAACTGAATTTCAACGTAAGAGAACAGACCCTTACTCCCTATCATTAAGCTAAAATTTTCTAAATTAATGATTTGTTTGACAATTGAAACTAACCCCGTCATTATATGTTGGTCTAATTATTTGGCTAATTAAACATTGGGCCCAAATATTAATATAGTATATTATGTTATTTAAATTACGAATTTATTAATTTGTTGCGTAACATGAATGATTTAATTTCAACAATATAATTGTAGATACATTGGAGTTTGGGAGGAGCAAATGCAGCTATTTTACTACTTTATAAAATCCGAGAATAACCCAAAAACAGATCCACTTTTGGTTTGGATTGCTGGAGGACCCGGCTGCTCTTCCTTTACGGATCTTGTTTTTGGACGTATTGGTAAATTCACTTCTTCATTTTTTTTTATTTTTTTTTTTTTTGATGCCAAGAAATTCACTTCTTGCTAAATCCACTTTATTTGTCTCAATATCATCTCATCATCTTAATTAACTTTAATTGTCCATTTGACAAGTGACAATAAATTGTACTCTGTAGTAATAGAATGAATTCAGTTATAATAGCATGTACAAAAATTTATGACTTGTAGTTTATGCATGCCATGCAAGTTATTACAATGTAAAAAATTGCATTATCTTCTCCATCACTAGAGGTCTTGAAGGGTTCTATAGAATAAATATGGAACAGTAATTATATGAAGTATATGATAATTTCTTGTTTTATTACATTAAAATTCATTATAAGCAGATTTATTACCTTTATTTAGTATCGATCTCCTACCAATTGGAGGCACGGAGCCATAAAAATTGAAATATGTTAGCACATATTCACGACCCTTTTTTACCAAAAAAAAATATACAAAATTTAAAAAAAAAAAATTTTGAGGCCCATCCTCAATTTTTTTTATTTTTTTTTTTTTTTTTTTAGAGGAAAACTGTAATTAAAATTCAAGCTTTTTTTTATCAAAGAAACAGAAGTAACACAAACCAAACGAAAAAAAAAACCCCTAGTCTCCTTTTCTTTCTTCTCTCTCCTAAACCTAGTCTCCATTGTCAATTTTAAAGGGGCTTCCATCGGATTTCACCGGTGGAAAGCCCCAATCTTTATTTTTCTTTTAAGCTTTTTGTTTAGGTTACAATAATGTCTCCCTCGAATTGAAAGAAAGGGTTTATCTCCTTCGAAAGACAAGGTTTTTTCGATCTCCTTCGAAAGACAAGGTTTTTCGGACTCCTTCGAAAGACAAGGTTTTATTTGCGCTTAATTTGGTCTCCGGTTGTGCGGGGCTACCATTGATTATGGCTCGGATTCGGTTTACGGAATCAGCACAAGAATTTACTTTCTCATATAAATTGTGAAGCGACGACGGATCCACTCAAAAAGTTGTATGAGACAACGAATCGAGAATATGCCGAATTGTTATATTTATGTATTTGGATTCTTAGCCCTTCCCCGATTAATTCTTGTTTGATTTTGTTAAATTCGTTTTCATTATCGCTCATTGTCAATTGTAGATGTCGTATGCCTTATATTAATGAAATTTAGCGTCCTTTAATTAGGACTTCTTTCAAAAAAAAAATCAAGCTTTTTTAATTTCTAATAAAGTAATGTTGTGACGATGACAACAAAGGTCCTCTATCCTTCAACATATCATCACAATGGGAGGATGGTCTACCGAGACTTGAATCAAATCCTTATTCTTGGACTAAGGTAATTAAATTATCTATCTATTTGTTACCACGGTTTTTACATACATATAGTTTATATATCTATATTGCTCTAAGAAAAGCTCCCTCCATCTTGGATTATCCGAATATTTATGAGTACATATGTTATAAAAATAAAATGTATAAGTTTTATGTGATAAGTTGATGATATGTTAGCAATTATTATTTCACGTGAAAGTAAATATGATACAAGATTCTAGTAGTAGATTACATTTTATAATTTTATTGAAAATATAGTTGAGAATAAAGAAAGTAAATTAATTCTTAATTTATTGTGACTAATTTTTGAGGAGGAGCTAAGTAATCTAACTAATTGATAGCGAAAAGAAGATATTTAAATAATTATGGCATCTTTATTTATAAAAAAATACAAAAATTACAAGTTAAAAAATAAATATAGAAGATTCATATTGTAGATTTTTAGGTATATTATCCACCACTTCAACTCATCACACTATACATACACCCACTAGCCCACCACACTCACTACCACCACAATACCCTACCATCGTCACCGTCCCTAACACCATTCCATAATTTCATCGTAGCCCTTACCACCCTAACCAACAAACCACCATGAAATTATAAAGTGTGCAACGTACATTTATGAAGTAAATATTTATTGTGAAGTAAGGCATCATATATACTAGTATATGAAATTTTTTACTGTTTATTATATTGTGTAAATAATTAACAATAATGCAATGAATGTTATTTAGGTTGCAAATATATTATTTCCAGATTCACCGGTTGGCGCTGGATTCTCTTATACAACTAATAAATCATACATTCCTAGTGATACTAAGGCCTTGTTTAGTTCACCTTATTTTTACTTATTTCAGAAAAAATAAGTTCAGATCAGATCGGATCAGAAAAAATAAGTTCAGATCAGATCAGGAAAAATAAGTTCAGATCAGGTCAGATCAGAAAAAATAAGTTTAGATCAGATCATATCAGAAAAAATAAGTTCAGATCAGATCAGAAAAAATAAGTTCAGATCAGATCAGTTAAGTTCAAATTAGATACATATTATTATTATTATTATTATTATTATTATTATTATTATTATTATTATTATTATTATTATTATTATTTATTATTTTTTATTATTATTATTATTATTATTATTATTATTACTATTATTATTATTATTATTATAATTATTATTATTACTATAATTATTATTATTATTATTATTGTTGTTGTTGTTGTTGTTGTTATTGTTCAAACAATAAACGATAATAATTAAATTTTCATTATAAGCTCCAAATTATAAACGTTTACAAATATAATTTTCATCATAAGAAGTTCCAAATTTCCTTCGCTATATTAAGTTGTACTTCGTTCATTACAGCCTTACAATTCTCGTTAAACAAATCATAATCTGCTCTTGGTTCGATTTCTATACCACTATCAATGGGTATATCCAACTCATGTAATCGAATAAAATTGTGAAGTGTGAATGCATCAACCATAATCGCCAATTGATGTTTAGTGTCTATATTTGGCATCATTGTGAGCATTTTCCATTGAGATTTGAATTGTTCAAAACATCTCAAATCATTCCAATGATTTGTTACTAGTTTGATATTGAATTGCTTTCCACATTTAACGATCAAAGTACTCACTATTCTATCCCAATTAAACTTTAAATATCCAAATTCTTTCATCTCCAAGCATATGTCCAACAATATCTCCGTACATTCTTCAGACCATGCTACCCTACCAGCCATTACACTATGATAAAGAGCACTTTGGAATCAATATTTCATGCATAAATTATAGACATTAATGTTGAATTGGCACCAGGATTATAATCAAAAGGATTCTTTTGAAATAAATGAATTGAACTGAAGATAAAATATTAATTGTGCTTTACATTTTCATTGATATTACTTGCATTAGGTCAAATGTAAAATTCATGAAATCAAATAAATGTATATTTTCCTACATTATAAAAAAACAATAGACAAATGATAAAATTAATGACATAGAGTGTTGAAGTATTTACCTATGATGGAGATAAAAGACAAACAACCTATTGAACAAATGAATAGAAAAATATTTTAGGAGATTGATTTAGAGTGTGAAAATTATGACACTAAGATGTTGTTTTAAATAGGAAAATAGAGGTGTTACCCATAGTTGTTCGGAATATTGAAATATGAAATGATAATTTTCAATTCAATTTAGTCAACCATTTACATTACCAAAAAATTTGTAAAATTCCCTATAAAGCTATGACAAATTTAATATGCAATTTAGGTTTCTTAGGATCCCATTTTAACAATTTCTTATATACAAATTCATTTATGATGTTGGATATTGTAAATAATAAAATTATCAAATATTACAAGTATATTACCTTGTACTATCTGATAATATTAATACTTTTAGGTTTCTTTTAAAATATTTGTAAGGGATCTAAAATATTTTATAATAATAATAATAATTTTCCTAACAATAATACTTCCTCCGTTTTGTTAATATTGCAACAAGGAGGAAATTACGCATCCCAAAACACATTTTATATGCTAAATATCTATAATTGTGTAAGAGTAAAAGTTATAAAAAGTTGATATTGTGAAAGTATTAAATGAGACAAATCCAACAAGATCCCATTTGACTATATTTTGCTTAACTTATAACTCATATTATATGGTCAAACAAGAGTGATGAATAGTGCAAAAAGTCCATTGTTGCAATATTAATAGAACGGAGGAAGTAATAATAATAATAATAATAATAATAATAATAATAATAATAATAATAATAATAATAAAACATTAATATGTTTTAAAAAAACATTAATATTGATTAAAATAAAAGTAGAATATTGAAATAATTAAAATAAGTTCAGATTCCCTCAAAAAAAAAAGTTCAGATCAGAAAAAATAAGTTTAGATCAGATCAGAAAAGATAAGTTCAGATCAGATCAGATCAGAAAAAATAAGTTCAGTTCAGATCAGATCAGAAAAAATAAGTTCAGATCAGATCAGAAAATATAAGTTCAGATCAGATCGTATAAGATAAGATAAGATAAGATGAGATAAGATCAGACCAGACCAGATCAGCTAAAATCAGGTGAACTAAACAGGGCCTAACATTGTAAAACAAGCATACGAGTTTTTGAAAAAGGTTAGCTCATTTTAATTATTAGCGAATTGGAGTGCTTGTACTAAGGCTAGGGCATACTTGGATTGAGATTAAGTAATGTATTATAAAGGTAATAAAAGCCAAATTACAAAAAATAAAAAAAATAAAAAATAAAATAAAAAAAAATAATTGAAATGAATTTAAGGAAGGATGAGATAGTACGTGATGGTGTGGCACTATGGAGAAAGGTGAAGAAAAATGAACTATTGCTCTCATTCTGGGGTAATACATAGTTATGGGGATGTAAATCTATTATCTTCATTATGAGATTAATTACTGTTCATTTCTCTAGCTCTTTTCCTCACGTCACAAACATTTTGTTATTTCATTTGTAAACATTTTATATCCTATAACATTACTTATAATTACTGATATTTTTCCCTGGTTTAACTTTATCTTATTACTCTTTAAATCATTACCCTCAATCCAAGCATGGTCTAAGAGGTTAGATTTGATGTATTACGGAGTATTTCTCTGGTTTGACTATTCCTGAACTTTATTTTCTCTGTCCTTTTTTCATTTTTCCAAATAATTTTCAATTTCGTTTTAACGTTTTTCTTCCATATATACTAATGATTATTTTCAGTGTTCCAAGAATTTTTTTTATTTTTTTATTTACTAGTAAAATCTATTTATCATTTCCAATTAATTTAAAACAAAGTTGAGTACTCTGTATTATCATTAGTCTAATCTAACCTTTTGTCTAGTGAGCAAGTATTGTGTACGTGAGTTGTCTTGGTTTATAGTAAGAAGAACATTAAATATTCGACATTTTATATACTTCCTCCGTTACGAATTACTCGCAACAAAGTAGGGAATTGAAGACTCTTAGACAAAATATTGAAAGCATGATTAATGAAAAATAAGGGCATACATTTAAGTGTTAATCCAACCAAAAAAAAATTTAAATAAAAAATCACAATTTAGCCACTTGAATTCACGAACCACCACCACCGAACCACCACCACCTAACCACCACCACCTAGCACCACCAGTCCACCACCTAGTACCACGAAACTACCCAACACCATCACCTAACACCACGAAACCACCCAACACCATCACCTAACACCACGAAACCACCAACACCATCACCTAGCACCACAAAATCACACAACACCACCACCTACCAACGCAAACCCACTAACCACCCAGCACCACCAAACCCAGTACAATCCACCACCACAAACAACCCCAAAACCCACGACCCACAAATCCAGAACCACAACCCCGAAATCCACCACCCACAACCCCGAAACCCACGAACCAGAACCAGCACCCACAACCCGAAACCCACCACCCACAACCTCAAAACCCACCACCCACAACCCCGAAACTCACAACCCACGAACCCACAACCCCAAAATCCACAACCCTGAACTTGAACCCAAACCCAGAACCCCAAAATCTAAAACGCACAACTTTCTATCATTAATTAAAGCTTTAATTGGTCAAATTTAACCATGAAAACTCTAGATCTAGAGTTTTCATGAATAAATTTGACCATAAAATCTTCAAAAATGTGCTTCATTGGCAATGACAAAACAACAAGAAGAGGAAGAGAGAGAAAACGGAGGCGGCAACAACAAAAGGGACAGCGGCAAACTTCCGGCGACGGTGATGTCTCCATAGATTGTTGTGGTAGAATCGAGGGGAGATGAACAAAGAGAGAAATTTCTGGGTTGATGAACATAGAATGGAGATTGGTGGTGGTGAGAATGAATTTAGATGGAAGGGGAATGATTTTGGTGGAAATAATTAAGTTAATCAATGTTAGGGTTTAAGTTAATAAGTTAAAATAAGTAGTTTAATTAGGGTGTTTAAAATAAAGTAAGGGTAATTTTGTAAAATCACACATAAAAAAATTGCTATAAAAGGAAAAAAAAGTTTGTTGCGAGTAATATGTAACTGCCAGTTTTAGTAATTGTTGCGAGTAATTCGTAACGGAGGGAGTACATTTTTATCTTGACTTTTATTTTGAAATTTGGATACAAGTTTTTGGATATTTTATATAATCCATAAGTTTTTGACAATTTTAAACAAGTTATTATTGTACATATATGTACGATCTCCGATTTTTTTTTAGTTGCAACTATAGAATGTTTTATATCTCTTAAATAATACCCCAAAGTTACAACTAAAAAAAAAATCAGAGGTAGTATAATTTTTGGGTGGATTGATTCGCGAAGAAACAAACACATCCAATGCTTGTGTTTTGTTAATCGAAAGCATGGTTCTTACAGTGGCTTATCGAGCATCCTGAATTTGCAAGAAATCCTATTTACATCACTGGTGCTTCGTATTCAGGAAAAATCATTCCACCTCTAACGTTAGAGATTATTAAAGGTACTTTTGATTTTATTAACTTACATATACTCTTTTTGTTTTTTTTAACAACTTTCTTTCCGTGTGTTGCATAGATTAAATATAATTTTTTGATTAAAATAGTTGTCAAAATTTTTAATTCAAAAAAGTGTTATTATAAACTCATTAATTAATTTTGAAAGAAGTATTGTATTTAGGTAGTCTTAGACAGTGGCGGATCCAGGATTTTCGAACTTATGAGTCACGATCAATAATTGATCACTTGTTTCAATCCAAAAATTATATAAAAAAAAATATATATTTCACCAAAATGATTTCAATCCAAAAATAGGATATAAAAATACATACTATAAAACTATTACATTAAACTAACTTTATGATTTTTTACTTAAAAACAAGAATTATTAAAAAAAAAAAGTTAGATAACTTAAGAGACCGGTTATTAAATATAACAGGTCTCTTTAATGAAATAATGAAAGCAGCACAAAAAATTATTCTAATTCAATGGCTGACAAAAAGAGACATGTTATATAGATAACAGGTCTCTAATGACGTGGTGGCAATAGCAGCAACAAAGAGACCACCTATCTGATATTTTAATAGGCGGTCTCTTTGATATTTAAAAAACTGACAGTGGGCTAATCTCAATTAGAAGCAACAAAGAGACCGCCTATCTGTACTAGGCAATCTCTTAGTTTTTTTTTTTTTTTTTTTTTTGGTGCTGGTGAGTCACGTGACTCACTGTGCACTTTAATAGATCCGCCCCTGGTCTTAGAACTTAAGAAGAATTCTTCAAAAAAAAAAAACTTAGGAAGTAAAAATTGAGAAAAAACAAATGATAAGGTCAAAAATAATTTTGGCGAAAATTTTTTTCATAAAAAGTTGACATGTGTCTCTTAATGATGTCAGCATGTTTTGTTTTATTAATAGTTAATAGATAGATTAATATAGATGTTGGAGTTTAATTTGACTTTTTCATTATTCACATAATTTTTGAATTGAAGTTGTCATAAGCTGACCCGATCTGAGAAACCGACAAGTACTATAAATAACTTGAACCTGACTTGCACCAAAACAATGTGGTAAAACTAGGGCTTGTTCTCTTACGTTGAAATTCAGTTCAGTTCAGTTCAGTTCAGCTCATCTCCTAATTTCCTTCTCTTATAAAATATTCAGTTCAGTTCAGCTTAGCTCAGCTCAGTTCAGCTTAGCTCAGCTCAGTTCAGTTCAGTTCAGTTCAGTTCCGTCCAGCTCAGTCCAGTTCAGTTTAGTTCAGTTCATTTCAGTTCAGTTCAGTTCAATTCAGTTCAGTTCAACTGAGTTCAGTCAATGAGAACAGGCCCTAGTAAACTATAACTTGACCTAAATTGACTTGATATTTACCAAAAAAAAAAAAAAAAAAAATGGTTTTGACCAAGTACTCTATCTATGACCCAAACTCAAACTTGCACCCAATTTGATATCAACTGACAATTGATTTAACCCGACAAACCAATGGACAATGGTCTAAACCCAAACTAGCACCCGACCCAATTAGTTACCAAAATCAATTATACACATCCCAACATAATTTGTTATTTACCTGACCTAAAGAGTACCATTATTGACAAAACTTGAAAATTAATATGGAACCAGATGTAACGTCACTCAAACTTAGGTCCTGTTCTATTCACCTTAAAAAAAATATTAAGTAAAAATAATTTCAGTTCAGTAAAAATAAGTTCAGTTCAGTAAAATTAATTTCAGTTCAATAAAAATAATTTCAGTTCAGTAAAAATAAGTTCAGTTTAGTAAAATTCAGTTTTCTTAAAGAAGAATTATAATAGAAAATCAGTAAAAATAATTTCAGCTCAGTAAAATTAATTTAAGTTCAGTAAAAATAATTTAAATTCAGCAAAAATAATTTCAGTTCAGTAAAAATAATTTCAGTTCAGCAAAATTAAGGTGAAGAGAACAGGGCCTTACTCCTCTCATATTTGATAACTCGACCTACAGAGTACCATTATTGACAAATCTTGAAAATTAATACGGAACCTGATGTCTCCATCTATTTTTGTACCCAATTTGATTCAAGGTCAAACATAAATTAATCTTGATTTATTTTTATTACAATAATAAAAATGTAAAAATGTTTTAATTATTATATATTTTATTCATATCATATACCTCTTGTTCGCAATTAAATAGGTTCAAAAGCATATTTAATTACTACTTCCATTTCTTATTATGTGCAACAAAGAGGTATTATTTATGAGACATAAAAGATTCTTTTGTTGCATATAATAAGAAATTGAGGTAGTATATATTTATCACTCTTGATTGAAGATTAAGGACTAATTTGTTAAGTTAAACTTGACTAAACCCTTGATCATTATCTAACCCAATAATTAGGTTATTTTAGATTTTAACACCACATAAAAACCCGAAAATGGTTTTTAACACCTCCAAAAAAAAAATTGATTTTAACACCACACAAACTAACAAAAAATGGCTATTACCACCACTTTACGGATTCCTAAACGGAATCAGTTAAGTACCACGTGTCGCTTTCTTATTGGCCAAAAAAATAAAAAAAAAATTAAAAAGACCTAAAACTACCGAGCCACCCCAGCCCCGCCACCGCACCACCACCGCCTAACCACCGACCCACCCCTGCCCTCCCAAAAACCACCACCAGCGACGCCTTCGCTCACCCAACCCAGCTGAAGCCTCCCCCTCCCATTCCTGCAACCGCTTCGCCCCCAAAAACCACCCAACCCAAAACCCTCCTTCCCTAATACGGTCACGATTCCGGCCAGAAATGGTCGCAATCGGCCGGTTAAGGCAACTCAGCCCCAAAACCGGCCGATTTCGGCCATTTGTGGTCGGAATCGCGACCGTATTAAGGAAGGAGGGTTTTGGGTTAGGTGGTTTTTGGGGGCGAAGCGGTTGCGGGAAAGGGAGGGGGAGGCTTTAGCTGGGTTGGGGGTGCGAAGGCGTCACGGCCGGTGGTGGTTTCGGGGAGGGCGGGGGTAGGTCGGTGGTTGGCGGTGGTGGGGCTGGGGTGGCTGGGGTAGTTTTAGGGTTTTTTATTTATTTTAAACAACTAAAATGGTGACACGTGTCACTGAGGACCCCACTTAACGGAATTTTTGGACGGAATCCGTTAAGTGGTGGTAATACCCATTTTTTGTTAGTTTTATTGTATGGTGTTAAAATCAATTTTTTTTTTTTGGAGGTGTTAAAAACCATTTTCGGGTTTTTATGTGGTGTTAAAATCTAAAATTTCCCAATAATTATTGAACCCAATTATTGAGACCAGTTAATCAACAATAGTCCCGTTTGAAAAAGATGTGAGTTTGGGTGTCACTAAAATTGTTTATAGACCACGGACCATATTTGTGAGTTTGAGCTCCAAAATTCATATACTTATGTCTGGCCTAACTCAATTTCTTATAGCCTCTACCCAAACCCGAATTTATGGGTCATAAACCTACATCGAACCCGAATCAATAGGACTTGAATTAGACACAATTTGAACTTGATCGAACCCAACTTGCTAGAGTAAATGACCTGAACACCTAACCCTCGTTCCAACTTTGACTGAAAGCCTAAGTTGGCCCGACTTGAACCTAACCTGAATACTAAAAATAAATAATCTAGTTGTGACTTGAATCTTTTACTAACTAGCTAGCCCTATATATATACATGTGATGTGAGCATTAATTTATTATCCAAGTAATATACCTGCTATCTTTTATTGTTCTATATTGTAACTTTAGCTATAGAAACCAAGAAAAAGTAATATAAAGACCATACAATGTGACTGCTTTGTTTTAAAAATGGGAAATAGAAGGTATGTACGTGTTTTATAATATAATTAGGCCTCATAAAGTGGGGTTGTAGTTGATAAAAAATGAACAAAAAGTTGCTATATATAAATGGAAAAAAGGAAAATTATTAAGTTGAACATAGGATAAAAGATCGATGAAAACGAAAAGTGGGTAGAACTTAGAAATCAAAGGACATAATTTATATAATAACTGTTCCTCCAAAAAACAAAGTGAGATCATTCATTAGTTTTAGAATGGTGAAATTATGTAGGTTGCATGTTGAAAATTTGGTGTTTAATGCTTAGCTTAAACAATTTTTTTATTGAAAATATTGGTTTTAATAATCTCAAATTTGTCAAATTTTATTTTATTTTTATTTTTTTTAATAGTCCTAACTTGTAGGAATGTTTACTTTATTCAATCTCATACTAGTCAATAGAAGTCGATGATTATCAGGTTACTTGACACGTGTCAAGCTGTGATTGGTCCAAATTTTACAAAAAAAAATTGAAAATAAATTTTAAAAAGAAAACCCCTGGCCCTCCTCCTTTAACCCAATCGCTGCCCCTCTCCCTTCCCTCTTAATCACCATCCTCTCTTCCCCAAAACCCCTTCCCATTCCTTCTAACCCCCAAGAAATTCCCTCCCCTACACCCGAAAACCCTCAATTGCCCCTCCCCCCACCCTCGAAAATCATATTAACAACTAGGGTTTTCGAGGGTGGGGAAGGGGCAATTGGGGGTTTTCGTGGGTAAGGGAGGGATTTCAAGGGATTTTCGAGGGGTTAGGTTGGGGGAGGACCAGAGAAGGAGGAGGATGGGTTGTGGGGGAAGGAATGCGGTACGGGTGGGTCATCACCACTGGGCAACGACGCAAGGAAAGGGGTAACCAGCATAGGGGAATATGTGTGGTCTAGGGCACCGATGCAAAGGAAGGGAAGTAGCCGACAGGTGGCTTAAGGGAGAGGGTGATGAGTAATTGGATATAATTTTTGATTTTTTTAAAAAAAAAATTGTAACTAATATACGACGACCGGCTTTTAAAATTAAAAAAACCCTCAACATTTATCGTCATTGGGACGGAAAAAAAAATGGGACCCCAAAGTTGGATCATTTCAAAATTATCCAAAATTGGAATTATTTCAAAAAAATTGGGCAAAGTTAGGATTATTGAATCCAATTTTTCCTTTTTTAATTTAATTACCGTAAGGCTTTAATGAATTTAATTGTTTCAATTTTTTCTATTGTTAATATATACTTAGTAATTTTGGTACTCATGGTCCCTTTACCTTATTCAAATAATATTTATTAAAAGTAATTTCAGTTCGTCAACGTTGTATATCACCAACCAATCAAGTCCTAATTTCCGGCGTTAAGTTCATTAATAAAAAATAGTAATTTAAAGAGAAAAAAAAATATAGAAAAACTATCAAATTAAGTAATTTAAATACAACAAAATTAAGTTATTTTAATAAATATTTGTTGTAATCAATAACCATTAGTAATTTAAAGAACAAATACAATAGAGAATTCAGTAAATTAAGTTTAGCAAAAAAAAAAAAAAAAACATTGTTCAACATAATTAAGTAAGGTGAAAGGAACAACTATACTAAATAATGTTTTTAATATTTGATAGATTGTGTCCCCTTTCAGTTGCTCGTACTGAATCATGTACAGTTTTTATTTAAATTATGTATTTTTTTTATGGGAAATTATGTAATATGATTATAGGTTTTTGTATTGATATCAATTTATTTAATATATGAGTTTCTTGTTCTATAGGAAATGAAGCAGGATCTGGTGCAAGAATGAATCTTCAGGTTTGTTATTACTTCGTATAATTTTTGGAATTTTTTTATTATTACCACCAACTATATTCATGTTTTAGTAATTACATACCACCCACAAATTTTTTATTTTATTTTACTACCAACTGTTTACTTAATTAAAATTTACACTTTTTTATTTTGCCCAAAGTCTTTTTCATAACGTCAGGCCCGTTTATGAGATTTCAGTGGCCTGGGGCAAAAACATAAATCAGGGCCCTAATTCACATATACTATATAAAATTTAAAAAAAATTGGGTATGCAAAAATATTTTATTACGATCAATAATCTTAAAAAACATCATATTCCTTAAAACATTGAAATTATATTTCCGTAACTCTCGTTGAAGTAATTACACCAGCCGAACCATTCAAACCAAGTATATATCCAACCAAACCATTAGATTTTCTTAATACAAAGAAAAATATAATTTAATACAAAGAAGAGATCTTGATGAATAAATTCGTGTATGCACCGTTCCAAAAAAAAAAAAAAGTAGGGTATGCAAAGAGAATTATATATAATTAGATAAATCCCGTTGAAAATTTAAGAGTAAAATGACCGTTGATTATAGTTTTCATCTACATCAATTGAATCGCAACAGAGAAGGAATTTAACTAAATGAAAATTGTAATGAGATACATTTTGAAAAATAAAATTACCAAAAATGGGGATACAATTAAAATTAATGATTTTTTTTTTGTTAATCAAATTCTCTTGGGAAAGTGAATAATTTGGGCAAAAAATTAGGGAAGAAATACGTTTACCAAAAATCCCATATGATATTTTGGAATTCTAAACTACTATTGTAGTGTTGTACAGTATACACTTCTTGCCTTTTTTTTTTTTTGTTAAATGTATATCTACGTAATATTATTTAGTATGAAGTATATTTATTTGGGGGCTTGTATTGTATTGAAACTAGGCTTTTTAACAAGGGGCCCAGGACAGCCGCCCCAGCTGCCCTCCCCTTTCTACGGCCCTGCATAACGTTGCATTAGGCCCCACTCCTTTCTTTTCCAACTTATTTTTCCATCTTCTCAGGATTTACCATTCTTTATTCATTAATCTATCACAAATTTGGGCAAATACCTAAAAGCGAAAAAGTGAAAACTAAGGGCTCGTTTGGCATTGCTATGCTTTTTTGTTTTTTGGTTTTTTGTTTATTAAAAGTATATGATACATGTTACATAATGAATAAAAAATTATTTAAACTTATTAAAATCATAATAATTTTGAAAACTGACAACAGAAAAGTGAAAACACACTTTTTTCTTGTTTTCTGTTTTTGGTTTTTAGTTTTTTAAAAAAAAAAAACAAGAAACAGAAAACCAAAAATGGTGCCAAACAAGACCTTAAACTTAGGGTTTGAAAATACATTCTCCTTAATTGTTTCAATACTCAAATGCATGCAATCCAAGGAAAAAGTTAAAAGGTATGTATTATTGTTTAAGGTTTTGAAATCAAATAGTAGTTATAATGTTGGGCGACTTTTTGTTGTAATTTGCAAAAATAAACATTGATGGTTGTAACCCGTAAAATAGGTACTTTTATCGATTGTATTTTGAATTTTTTTTTATATAAAAATGACATTTGACAAACATCTCAAGTTTATCAATGCTACAAACCCAGTCTTCCTCTAACTTTTAACATACCCATTACATACTAATTAATAATTAATCATTATAAGTTTTTTCTTTTATCAATATGGGACATTTACATATATTATTTCAAAAGGCTATTAGGAAGAAATTAAGGGCCTGTTCATATTTACTTATGTTCAGTTCAGTTCAGCTCCAATCAGTTCAGTTCAGTTCAGTTCAGCTTCAATCAGTTCAGTTCAGTTCAGTTCATTTCAGCTCTTAATTTCCCTCTCTCATAAAATATTCATTTCAGCTTAGTTCAGTTCAGTTCAGCTCCAATCAGTTCAGTTCAGTAAATATGAACAGGCCCTAAGTAGTGCATTAGGCAATTTTGAATTTCTCAGTTGTATGTAAATTTGTAATGATATCTCCTTTCATAACATTTGAATCCAGGGATATATTATTGGTAATCCATATCTTATTGGTAATCCTTTGACGGATAATTTCCCATCAAAGCATGCAATCGAATACGCTCACCGTATATCTTTACTGTCAGATGAGCTTTTTGAGGTTAGTATTCCTAATTAGAGCTTAATTATGAGCATATCTGTGTCACTAATTGAAACAAATTTTTAGGTTGCCATTTGTACAATGCAATGATTTATTTATTTTTTTGAATAAAAATAAATTTACTTACAAATAACTACTCTAATTAGTAATTACGTGCTTTATTTTGACTAAATTTGATGATTTATTCAAGAAGGGTATGGTAGGTCTTGCATTGCTAGTTATATTATCCGTCTTGTTCATACTTCTCTCTATATATATATATATATATATTACTTTTTTTACAATTTTAGTTTTTAACAATTAAATATAATTGTGATTAAAAAAAATAGATTGACAAGCGTGAAATAAAAAATGTTGTAAGTAAAAGAATGGAGAAATTACAAGGCAAGCTTTACAGGAATTTGTCGAGTACTACTCCATACTTGCTCTAGTGTAGTAAGGATTATTTAATCACAATTAAACTTTGTAAAATTTAGGCCTAGTAACACTAATGTTGCCATCTACCCTTGTTCACAAATCAAATTGGATTACTTAAGAATTTCAAATTATTGTTTTCTCTATTTAAAAAAATATATTACATTAAAAATCTCTTTTATTGAGGCATTATTAATGTAATTCTCTTTTAATATTGTTGTGTTCTTTGTATTATTTAATCATTTCACTAATGCATCATTTATATTACAACTGTTAGTCGGCCAAATTAAGTTGCCTTGGCGATTATCGGCCAATTGCTGCTGAAGGTAATATACAATGCAAAGAGAATCTTGAAGCTATATCAAATGTGAGTATAATTTTGTTTTGCTTTTTGACACTGAATGCGAGTACGTTTAAATTACCTTAAACAAAATGCACATAAAAATGATACTTTCTCCATTTTTTTAAATGTATCACTTGGTGGTTTGGGCATAGAATTTAAGGGAAATAATGGAGTATGTCAAAAGTAACCATTTTAAAAAAAAAAAAAAAAAAAAGGTAGGCCAGTAGGGTAATAATTGTTGTATCAGTCTTTAAAAAAAGAAAAATAATGGTATACAAAAAAAAAATGGTGCAATTAAAAAAAGAAGAAATAAAAAAAAGAAAAATGTGTTTTACACTAGATATAGATTGGATATGCTGATTAGCTCTAATTAGCTACTATATGTACTTAAGATATAGTCTGTAAACGTTTTTTAAACGCTTAAAGATGAAGTAGATTATTGAATGAAGCCTAAAAATCATTTGGAATAGTTTAATAGGTTAACCCGGCCCAATTCGATTCAAATTAAAGTGTGGATCGAATACATATTGTTTCGGTTGAAAACAATGGGACCTTGCCGAAGGTCCACTAAAATGGAGAAGACTGGATTCGATCCAAGCTGTGTTGGGCCGAAGGTTTCCTGCACAGTGAACACACGTAAACTAGCCTCGGGGGTGTTTCCGAGGAAGGCCCCTCCGATGCTAAAGTCAGTACAATGTGTAAAAAGGAAGACACTATGCAAGAGAGTTTGTAGCTTGAGGCTTTTGTGGAGTATTTCTCAATGCAAGAATGAGCATATGAGTTGGAATAATCCGTGTATGAGATAATGTATGTGATGATGCATGTGTTGTTGTGTCTCGTATGTGATGTTATGAGATGTCTTATGTAAGAATATGACTCTCTCCTTGAATGTGTTAATATGAGGGCTTTTATACCTCATCATATTTGGAGAGGTTGGGCTTTAGCCCAATTGGCTTACTTTGTGGGCTGACTTTTGACTTTTGAGCAATTGGAGAGTTGAACCTTGACCTTGGGCTTTTAATTGGATCATTTAGTGCTCAGGCCCAATTTTGACTAAATTGGACCCAAACAACTTGCCCCCCAGACCCGATTCGGAAGAATGACGGGTCGGGTTTGATTTAACTCAGAAAAGGAGGGAAGTAAATGATTTAATTGATCCAAAAATTTGAATTTAAACCGTAATTAATGAGATAACAACGGTTAATGATTTGCGGAAGTTGGACGGATAATGGGCGGTTTAATCACAAGACATGTGTTTAATGGTTACTTAGTGGGTACTTAAGAGAAATTAAAGCACAGACTCTTCGTATCCCGTACCTGGAGATATAAACAGAGGCGCGTCATTCTCCTCACTGATTCACCAACACAAACCCAGAATTCTTCGAGAGAGAATCCAAGAATCCGTATCAAAACTTCGCAAATTCCCCCGAGCATTGAGCTTAGAAGCTGAGACTTGCCACTACGAACTCGTAAATCGGCAACTTTCGCTTCAGATTAGGTAAATTCCTTTGATTTCAGTTTATTTTTCTTCGAATTCGAACTCCTTCCCCTCTTCTTTCGACTTTTCTCTTCGAAATAGTCCATGGCAAGAGGAGTTAGAGGTAGAGCCCGTGCTCCAAGAAGAGCAAGGCCGATTCCCGATCCTAGGAATAGGATTGGGACCTGGAATGGTCGAAGGCCGGAGTCTGACCCTGCTGATGGGATTAGGGCGACTCCCCTTTCCTCGGCTCCTCCTCAAAGAACGGATGAGCCGAGTGCTTCTGGACGGGACGATGAAATTCCCGCTGTCCTTTGGGATATCCTCCCTGGGTTTTCAGAGTGGGAGAATGCCGAAGTCGCTTCGGCCATGATAAAGAACCGCCCCTACTCATGGTGGGTAGAGAACGCCGATCAATATCGATTTGCCGAGCAAATTGAGTTGCACTACGGCATTTTTGAAGCTGATGGATATTGGTGCCGAATGCCCTCAGCATCCGATAGAATCCATCGTCCACCCCCGGGGTATGTGGGGGTGTACACGAGACAGCTTCAGTATGGGCTGAGGTTCCCTTTGGACGTTTTCGTCCGAGACTTGCTGATCCATTACAACATTTCCCTATGTCAGCTAACCCCCACCAGCATCCGAAGGGTGATGACATACTTATGGGTCTGCAAGTTCTTCAGATACGTGCCGAACCTGCACTGCTTCAGAAAGCTCCATCGGCTAGTGCCAAATATTCAGAGTGGGCACGGAAGCCATGGTTCTGGGTGGTATCGGATTGAGTCCCGGCCCCAATATTTGACCATGTGGCCAAATGACTCTTCAGACAAGGACTGGAGAGGTCAATGGATTTGGGTTAGGGCACCCATAGATCCGGGCCACCCTTGTGTCTTCAGCGCTCCCCGGTACTTAGCTGAGCCTGATCCCGAAATGGGAAGTCTAGGTCCCCCCGCAGATAACGGGGCGGATCCGAACCTGGATCAGCAACATATCTTCGGCAAGCTGCCGAACCCGGGGGGAGTGGTCGAATGCAGCATATCCCGGAGACTTGGCTCCCCGATACGCATTACGTTTTCCAAGAGAATATGCTAGCAGCTGTTGGCCTCAGCCGAAAGTTTAAGGATGGTAAGCTTCTTCGGCTGGGGCCGAGGCTTTTTAACTACCTCTTTTTCTTCTCTCGCTTTGCTTTTTTATGCTGTGCCAACATATCTGAGCTAAACTTTTTCCCTTTCCTTTTTTCAGAGCGAGACGAGACCAACGTTGGTATTAACTACGCTCGTCTTGGTGTTAACCGAGAGCGAGTTGTAACTGAACGGGCCCCGTCTATCACTGAGCCGAGGCATAGGGAAGTTCATCTGGACTCTTCCCACTTCCAAATTGAGGCTGTCGCTCTGTATCAGAGGCAGAAGCCTTGGTGGAAGAAGAGAGACCCTTGGTTTCAGCTGCTGAACGAAGAAGCTGAAGCTGCCCGCACAGCCGAAGAGGTTGCACGGGTACTTGAGGCTTGTGAAGGAGGAGAAGGGTCCTCCAGAGCTGCTGAAGCCGAAGCTGCAGCTAGAGCAGCTGAAGAAGACGAGGCTTTGCTGAAGACCTCGGTGAGCTTTCAGACAACTTTTTTCTTTTCTTCTTCTTCTTTTTTTTTTTTTTTTTTTTTTTTTACTCACACTCTTCTTCCCCCCTGTCTGTTACAGTCTGAAGAGAGTAACAGACACAGAGAAGGCAAAGCTCCTGTTCGTCCCGAAGATCAAATACAAGAGTCTTCAGACTCAGATATGGACGAGCAGCCTCTTCTGAAAAGGCGCCGAAGGATGGCCATCATCGGCCCTCATGACTTTCAGCAGAGGCCGATGACCATCGGCGTCGCAATAAGGGAACCTGAGGAAGGCAATGGATCGCCGAGGGTTCCCCAGCCAACACCCCAATCTCCTCAAAAGACCCCTCCGCCACCTCCTGAGATGGAGGTGGATCAGAGGACTCCCGAACCTAAGGGAGGGGTCCAAGAAGAAATCAAGGAGAGTGCTGCTGAGCACGGAAATAAAGATGCCGTGATGTCAAGTGCTGAAGGCTTCACGGCAGATATCGCAAGAGAGGTTGAGGCTTTCGTCCTCACCCCTGAAGAAGAGGAGGTCATAGTACTTGACTCCTCTGAGAAGGACGATGCTGAGACAACCAAAGCTAATCAAGCTCCATCGTCGTCCTTCCCTTCTTTCCAGACTCTGCATTCTGGAGAAATGGGTTTCTCGGCCCCCCGAATTCCAATCCCAGATCACATCTGGGACCTCATATGGGGTCAAAACCGAGAAGGAGCTGCAGCCTACTTCGGCAATTTTGCTGGCATGTCCGAAGTAGACAGGGCAAGGATCTGGTCGCTGAAGGCCACTGCTGGGATGGGCGAATCCAGTAGATCAGTTCCTGACCCAGCCAGGTCTAACCAACTGCTGATGATGCAGGTAATTTTCCTTCATTTCCTCCGAAATTCAGCTCTATTTTTTTTCTTATTACTTATTTTTTTTTGTCTTCCTGTTTTCAGTTCGTGCACAATCAGACTCTCACTGTAGAGCTGATTGATACCCTACAAGATAGGGTAGACGCTGCTGTGCACGAAAGGAAGGTGGCTGAAGAGGAAGTTAAGCTTGCTAAGCTGAAGCAAGCAGCAGCTGAAGAGAAGCAGCAGGAGGTTGAGGAGTACGGTAAAAAAGCTGCCGAAGCTCTGAAAACCTTCTGCGATGCTATGGAGATGGAGGTTTTTCCCCCACTGATGGAAGGGGAAAAATTCCTCCAGGAGCATATGGGAGTGGACGTCTCCAAATTCAAGGCTGCTATTGAGAGCCGAATTCAAGAAGGAACTGCTGCACAAGCTGAAGTGCAGCAGCGTCTAGAGGCTCTTGAAGCCAGCCGAATGGCTGCTGAAGAGTTGCTCTTGGCCAAAGACGTCCAACTCTCAGAGGCTGCTGCTGCTGCTGAAGCTCAAAGAGCTAAATTCCAAGAGGCTGAGGATCAACTGCTGATCCAGAAAGTTGAAGTGGCCCAAGCTCAGACAAAGGCTTTCCAAATTCAGCAAGAGCTGAATGAGCTGAAGGGGTCCTCCTCCAAAGTCGCTGAACAGCTGAAGAAATCCAAGGAAGACTTGGAGGAGACCCAGAAGAAGCTGGCTGATGCTGAGGCTTTACTCAAAGTCCGTGTTTACACCCAAGAGGAATATGAGATGGGTTTCAGAAACGGATTCCGAGTATGCCGAAGACTCTGCCTTCATGCTGAGCCGAAGCTGGACTGGTCTAAATGTGCTGAGTGGGTCCAGAATCCCGAAGACCCTCACATGAAGTATGCAACTCCAGCTGAAGCTGAAATTCTTAAGGCTGAGGAAGCCGAAGAGGAAGCTGAAAGACTGGAGTTGGAAGCTGAGCAGAGGGAAAGGGAGGCTCGGCAAAATGCAAAGCCCGCCTCTTCTGCTGCTGGGGCTGAGGCCACCATGGGACTCAACGCTGATCAGTCTGATCCTCCGGCTGAAGCATAGGAACTCGGGCAGTCGTCTTCAGAATCTTGCGGTTCATCATGTGCTTAACTTTAGACTTGCCGCTTTCTGAGTTTTTTGCCTTGTTTTTTGCTTCAGCTTGCCTTGTCGTACAGCAGTTTTATTTTTTTGCTTATGTACGTATTTCGGCAGCTGTTATTTTCCGCTTGTGGGCGGCTGCCGATACTGAATTATTGAACTTGTAGCTCAAAAATTTTTTCTTCAGTTGCTTTATTTTTGAATGCTTTACTGTTTCTTTTCTTCAACTCTGCCGAACATAGCTGCACTGCGTGCTTCTTGCCCCCACAGAAATTGAAGTATGACTTTAGTTGAATAAGCAATTTCTGAACTTCTTCAAAATAGATATCCGAAACACAGGGCCAACTTAAGGCAATGCTTCTGGGATACAAGTCTTACTGAAGATTGACTGTCTGAAAGTTGGATATCCGAAACACAGGGCCAACTGAAGGCAATGCTTCTGGGATACAAGTCTTACTGAAGATTGTCTGAAAGTTGGATATCCGAAACACAGGGCCAACTGAAGGCAATGCTTGGGATATTAGCTTTCTGGGACTAACCTCTTTAGAACAAGTCTTACTGAAATTTGACTTCAGCTGAAAGACCAGCGTTCTTAAAGAAGACGTATATCCGAAACACAGGGCCAACTTAAGGCAATGTTTCGGATAATGGCTCTCTGGGATACAAGGCTCAGTTAAGGCAATATCCCAGGATTGTCCATGGACTCATGTCTTTGGAGAACAGGTCTTACTGATGTTTGATTTCAGCTGAAAGACCAGTGTTCTTTAAAAAGACTGAGTTTTGTAAGCCATCTGAAACCCAGTTACCCGAAGGCGAAGGTTTCAGACGAGGCTGATTTAAAAAGGCTGTTATCCTTGATTTTTTGTCT
This sequence comes from Chenopodium quinoa, assembly GCF_001683475.1. Classification (NCBI taxonomy): domain Eukaryota; kingdom Viridiplantae; phylum Streptophyta; class Magnoliopsida; order Caryophyllales; family Amaranthaceae; genus Chenopodium; species Chenopodium quinoa. The sequence goes on along the minus strand of NW_018743391.1, from coordinate 1,218,008 downwards.
ATCTTTGAAAAATGGATACCCGAAACACAGGGCCAACTTAAGGCAATGTTTCGGATAATGGCTCTCTGGGATACAAGGCTCAGTTAAGGCAATATCCCAGAATTGTCCATGGACTCATGTCTTTGGAGAACAAGTCTTACTGAAGTTTGACTTCAGCTGAAAGACCAGTGTTCTTTAAAAAGACTGAGTTTTGTAAGCCATCTGAAACCCAGTTACCCGAAGGCGAAGGTTTCAGACGAGGCTGATTTAAAAATTTTCAACTGTTGCTGTTATCCTTGATTTTCTGGCTATCTTTGAAAAATGGATACCCGAAACACAGGGCCAACTTAAGGCAATGTTTCGGATAATGGCTCTCTGGGATACAAGGCTCAGTTAAGGCAATATCCCAGAATTGTCCATGGACTCATGTCTTTGGAGAACAAGTCTTACTGAAGTTTGACTTCAGCTGAAAGACCGGTGTTCTTTAAAAAGACAGGTTTTGTCAGCAATCTGAAACCCAGTTACCCGAAGGCGAAGGCTTCAGACGAGGCTGAATAAAAAACCCTCAAAGAGTAGATAGAACAAAGAAAATTTTGAAAGGAAAAACAGTTGTAAATTTTATATAAATGGCGGCTCCAAGGCCTGTCATTAGTTCAAAATGTACTTACAAAGATTGTTCTGCCCCGAAGGGTTTACACATGGTATTTTTTCAGTACATCAGCATTCCAGTGATTCTTCAACTCAGTTCCATCCAACTGCCGAAGTCGGTATGTCCCTGGCTGAAGCTCATCATAAATTTCATAAGGTCCCTCCCATGTAGCTGAGAGCTTCCCATGGATTCGGCCTTTCTGAACTGCAGCAGCATTCCGAAGGACAAGATCCCCAATTTTGAGAGGCCTTGCATGGACCCTTCAGTTATGGGAGATGAGGTCTGAACTTATCCCGGGCATATCAGCTGCCGAGAAAGCAAACACATCTCTGTTATCCCGCAGGAGCTGAATAAGTTCACAACGGGTGTTAGGATCAAGGTCCATCCCGATTGTTACACATTTCTCAGCATCTCCTTCGGCTAACTCAACTGTTTCAGTCTGTTGGTCCATGTCCATTGCCGATGGACTGGACTCTTCAGAATCTGGTCTGCTGCCAATGTCAGCAGGTGTCCCAGTCTTTGTGTTCTTCGGCTGGCTCTCTGAGTCTTTCGGCTCAGATGAAGAGTCAACCTTTTCCCTTTCGGGACCTTTTTCCCTGGGCACTGATCCTTGGGCCGAAGCACTTAGGCCTTTCGGCTTTTTTGTGCTTGGCTCTCTTTCTTTTTCTTTCTCCTCCTCATCCTTGTCGTCATCTGGGCGACTACTGGATGGCTTGAGGTAGTTGCACCTTCGGGCGTCCTTTTGGTTGCCCTGTATCCTTTCGGGGAAGCCGGCGTCTGAGACATAAATCATCAGCTGATGATAAGTTGAGACGACCCCTTGGATCTCGTGAATTATGGGTCTCCCCAAAATCACGTTGTACACTGAAGGAGCGTCGATGACCAAAAACTCAATCATGACGTTCCGGGCTGCCTCATCGCAACCGATGGTGACAGGAAGTGTCACCTTCCCATCTGGATAAGTTGAAGCCCCATTGAACCCGGATACCGGATAGGGTACCGGCGTAAGGTGCTTGGGCTTCAGCTTAATTTGGTTGTAGGCCTTTCGGAACAGAATGTTTGCTCCGCTGCCGCCGTCAACAAGGACCTTACTGACGTCGTGGTTGGCCACCGTGGCGATGATCACCAACGGATCCTCGTGAGGGAACGTAATCCCCCGGCAGTCGGCGGCTGTGAACGTCATGTTCGGCACCGGCGACTGGGGAGATTGAATGTCAGCGTTGTTCACCTGGTGAGTCAAAGCTCTAAGGTGACGCTTGTGCTCCCTCCGAGAGTATATTCCTCCCGAGATAACATTGATCGGAGGGAATTTCCCCTCCGGTTTTTTACTGTTTTTCCGGGGGAAATCAAGGTCCTGCCGAGGGTCCTTTGCTAACCTTTCGGATTCTTTTTTCTCGCGGTGATCCGCGATGTATTTTTTCAAGTATCCCTTCCGGACCATGTCTTCTATCTGGTCCTTCAGCTGGATACACTCTTCAGTGTTGTGGCCCGAAGACTCGTGGAACTCACACCACTGATTTTTATTTTTTCGCTGATACCACTCTGGGAGTGGTCTCGGCTTTCGGTAACTCTGCTCCTCCTTCGTCACACTGTAAATTTTGGCGCGTGGAAGAGAGAGCGGAGTGTAGGACTCGTATCTGCCTGTGTATGAGGCAAACCTGTCCTTCTTTAGGTCGCTGGCCGAAGATGGCTCCGAGGCCTTTGATTTTCCCTTTGCCTTATGGCCTTGGCCTTCAGACAAGGGTATTTGCCTCTGTTTCCCTCCCCCGGATTGAGGTTGGGTTTTTGCTTTATTCCATTCTTCGGCTCGGATGAACTTATCCGAAGCACTAAGAGCTTCCTCCAAGGTCTGCGGGGTATGCATGACCATGAAGTCTAGGAATTTTCCTGGCTGAAGGCCATTCTGCATTGCAAAAACAGCTAGCCCCTGGTCCAGCTGAGAGACGCTTGATGACTCGTTACTGAAACGGGTCAGGTAGTCTCGGAGGCTTTCGGTTTCCCCCTGTTGCAGACCCATGAGCTCTGCGGTAGTCTTTTCTCGGCGGTTTGCCGTGGAAAACTTGCTCCTGAACTTGGAGGACAGATCATCCCAACCTGTTATGGAGCCTTGCCTTACTCCCTTGGAGATCCACGCTTGCGCGACCCCCTTGAGAGTGGTTGGGAAATATTTGCACCAAGTTGCCTCGGATCTGGGGCAAAGATGCATATGAGCCTCATACGAGGCCACGTGGTCCTTCGGATCCGTGGTCCCGTCATATGTGATATGCGACGGTATTTTAACCGTGGGTACGCGCTCTTCTAGTATCCATTGCTCGAATGGTGAACTAGCGGGAAGCATAATGGCCTTGCCCTTGTTCCTGGCCGAAGGGACCGCGCTCCGCCCTCTCAGAGAGGTAGGAGTGGTTTTCGTCCCTGGCTGGGAAGTCTGGGCCTCGGCTGCAGGGAACGTGAGGCGACTACGCACGCTCGGTTCCTGGCCGCCGAGTCGGTCAAGGACGCTTCTGCGAGCAGTCTCAGGTTCCCGGCGAGTAGATTCTGGCCGAGAAGCTGAGCTGCTGCTCTTATGCGCTGCTGGTCTTGAGGATGAGGATCCTTTAAATAATTGAGAGTTCTTCTTCCTCTGTTTTTCATTTTTCCAAGAATCCTCCTCCCACTCTTCCAGTTCCCGGAAGGAAGGAAGCTTCCCACCGTCATGGTCTAACTTCCTCCGCTGATGCCGGGTATGCGGAGGAGTTCGATCACGAGGCGGTGGCATATTCTGTGCCCTCATTGCCTCCATGAGTACTGCCAGCGCTCTTGCCACCTCTTCCGAACTGGGCCCCGTCAAAGGGGTCTCCGGCCGAGTGTGGGCATGAGGCCGTGCAGCCGATGGTTGGCTTCGGGACACTGAATATGTCCTATGATCAGACTGACCCCTGCTAGACCGAGAGTGGTCCGGCCTATATTGAGAGTCATGCATTATAGGAGATAGGGAATCCTCCTTGTGTGATCCTCCCCCCGAGCCGGCACCCTTGGGAGAGTTCCGGTCCGGCGAGGGCGATGGTGTAGGGGTTTTAGGCTTTTCGCCCGCTCCTTGACGGAGGCTTTTGCTCTTGCGGTTCTTAGCCATGGCTGCTAAGACAATTGCAAGATGATCTTGGTTAGGAATTTGGCTTAAAGATTTTTGAAAGTCTTCCCCACAGACGGCGCCAAATTGTTTCGGTTGAAAACAATGGGACCTTGCCGAAGGTCCACTAAAATGGAGAAGACTGGATTCGATCCAAGCTGTGTTGGGCCGAAGGTTTCCTGCACAGTGAACACACGTAAACTAGCCTCGGGGGTGTTTCCGAGGAAGGCCCCTCCGATGCTAAAGTCAGTACAATGTGTAAAAAGGAAGACACTATGCAAGAGAGTTTGTAGCTTGAGGCTTTTGTGGAGTATTTCTCAATGCAAGAATGAGCATATGAGTTGGAATAATCCGTGTATGAGATAATGTATGTGATGATGCATGTGTTGTTGTGTCTCGTATGTGATGTTATGAGATGTCTTATGTAAGAATATGACTCTCTCCTTGAATGTGTTAATATGAGGGCTTTTATACCTCATCATATTTGGAGAGGTTGGGCTTTAGCCCAATTGGCTTACTTTGTGGGCTGACTTTTGACTTTTGAGCAATTGGAGAGTTGAACCTTGACCTTGGGCTTTTAATTGGATCATTTAGTGCTCAGGCCCAATTTTGACTAAATTGGACCCAAACACATATAGTTCGTTCCACACGTACATGTGTGATAAACTTAATTATACGGGGCTATCTCATGTACTAATATAAATGGTTTGCTATTTGCCTATGCAGTGCATTGATTCAGTAGAAGAATCATTTATCCTGGAATCCAAATGCAATGTATCAACACCCGATAAGTGGTGTCGGGTATTGCTTAACTCCCCTCTTTTGTTCACAATTTTTTGGAGTTGAAAGGGTTATAATTTAAGTACTTCATTTTTTTTTCTTTTTTTTTTTTTTTTTTTTTTTGGTAAGACAATTTTGTTCAAAATGGAAAAGTTACTGGAGACGGAAAGAGTAGACTTTGTGTGATCTATAACAAATTTTGAATTTGTAGGTGTGTGTGTTTTTTTATGGTGCAGGTATACTATCGTAATTACATGTCTCAATCATGGGCAAATGACATTAATGTCCAAGCAGCTTTTCATGTTCGGGAGGTATGTAGTGGATTCATAAATGGATATTTTGTGAGAAACTACCTTTTAAAGCATTTTTTTTTTGCGAGAAACTATCTTATAAACCAACAACTTTATTAATCATTTAGTTTTTATAAGGTAGTTTTTTACAACATTTAGTTTTTATAAGGTAGTTTTTTACAACTTTTTTTTTGCGAGAAATTATCTTATAAAAAAACCAACAACTTTATTAAATTGTAAAGCCCACAATAATGAAAAAGTTTTTGATTTATTTACGAAAATACCCCCATGAAAAACAAATTTCGTTTCTCACTATGAGAAAAGGGAATTTTCCTTTTTTTTTTCTAAAGGAGACCTGTACAAAGTATTATATATCTAACTAAGATTTTGTTATTAGTGTTTAACATTTTATGAAAACTATGTTTATTTGCTATTGATATTTTTATAGGTGAAAAAGTAGATTTAGGGCCTAATGATGAAGATTAGTTCTTTCTATTATTAGCTAGATGTTGTTATCGTGTTGCCTGTTTTGCAATCTAATATTGACATTGTATTTAGGGAACGATTAACGAATGGTTTCGCTGCCGCGGTCGTCGCAGCGATGATAAGTTGAAGTACAATATTGATGTTGATGCTGATAGTGCCATCAATTATTATCAATATCTTACCACCAAGCCTCTCAGGGCACTAATCTTCAGGTAATATATACTTTGTATATATTCTCTATTTGTAGATTGTACTTTACCCATGAAACTAGTAGTTCAATATCTAACCATAAAGTTGGGGTTAACGAGAATCGAACCTCTACTGGTCGGATGCCTTATTTGCAAGGCCAAAAATTATCTAAGTAATATAATGTATGTGCTAGTAATAACAATTACTTCTTTCGTTTTTTAATCCTTGCAACACTTCTCCAAAATGAAAATGTCATAATACTTGCAACACACTATAAATGGAAGTTATTTTAGGGAAAAACTATAATATTTCTCTTACTTAAAGCACATGGTCTACTAAATTACACTCTTAATAACCACTCACCCCATGTGAACCCCACATACCTTAAATACCGTGAAAATGTGTGTGTTGCAAATATTGAAAAATGGAGGAAGTACTTCATATCATTATCTTATACGTGGTATACATACACTACCTTCATCTCACAAAAATAGTTATATAATCTTTCACTAGAACTTCCTTTGTCCCTTAAGTATGGCTCCACTTTTCTTTTTGTGGTGTCCTCTTTTATTTTGCTCTGTACCATTTATGACTAAAGGAACCACTATTTTTCTCTCACAAATAATGTTTTGGACCCACCTTTATTCTCTCTCATCTTTTATATAACTAAAACACTTAATAAAGAGAATATACACTATGGGGCAAAAGTAAGGGGATGGAAGGTGTACTTTGTAATATATTTGCTTATGTAATATTTAAATTATATACAAAGTATTTTTTTTTTAATTTTTTTTTTCCGAGAAAATTATATGTATCTCGTGTTCTAAGATTATTTATAAATCAAACAAGATCACATATCATAAAATTAATTTTGATGTTTATAGCTGCAATATTTGGTTAGATATTTAAAACTCTAACCAAATGTAGTATGTACAAGCCTTGCAAGGTAACAATTTTTGTACAACGAAGAGAAATGTGGAATCATATACTCCTTTTTTTTTTTGAAACCAGTGGAATAATATATATACTACTACCTTTTCTTTTAATTTACAATAAATGTTTTTTTTTTTGAAACCAGTGGAATAATATATATACTACTACCTTTGTTTCTTTTAATTTACAATAAATGAGTATTTTATATTAGACAAAAAAAAACAATTATTGCAAATAAAACGAAACAGTGAAAATAAGAGAAACACGGTGCGGCTGATCACACTATGTGACCACTTGTAAAAGAACAAAGTAACCATTAAACCGGTACCCTTGTAATACAGATCAAGTAACACATATGCAACCTTTATAACACTGATGAAGTAGTCGTGTAAAATTGAACGAGTAACCCTTATAACACTAACAAAGTAACCTAATGATGAATATAATGGCCACATCGTGTGACCAGCCATATATAAGACTTTGTGTTAGAAAAAAATTGTGCAGTAAGTTGTTATCCAAATTAATTGGACACTTGGTTTACATTGACTATACTAATGACGTTGACTTTGTTTAACAATGGTGACCAAGATATGATGGTTCCATATATGTCAACATTGAAATGGATCAAAACGCTAAATATCGTCCCAAAAGTTAATTGGAGGCCTTGGTTTCTTAATGGCCAAGTTGGAGGGTAAGTTAAGTTCCTAAAAAATCTCTCTGCAATTATTATTTGAAATTGTCTTCTTCTTCTTCTTCTTCTTCTTCTTCTTCTTCTTCTTTTTCTTTTTTTTTTCTTTCTTTCTTTCTTTTTTGACAAAAGAGCTATCAAATAAATGGAAAACTAACGAATACAACATCTGTCAACGAAAACTGACGACGCCGGGCACAACATGCTAACCAGTGAGCCGGAGTAACCCACAAACGAGGAACCTTTTGTACCTGGCAAACCAAAAGGGATTGAACCGAAGCCCGCAATTCCTGAATGAGCCACCAAACCAAAATTTCCATTGACCCAGACGGAGGACAAAGAGCAAAAAGGGCTGCACAATCTGTATAAACCCGAATTTTCAAGAAGCCTCTACGGATAGCAAACTCCAGACCCCAAACACAAGCTTGAAGCTCAGACTGCAACGCTGAACTTGCCATAAAAGCCCGACATCCACCTCCTAGTACCTCAGAAGAATGAATATCACGAACTATCCAGCCTGCTCCAGCCCTATAAGTGGAACAATCCCAGGCCCCATCTATGATCAAACAAACCGTTGGAGAGATATTAGGTAACCCTCGCAGACACTGCCACCTGACATCCTGCTTATCCTCCAAACGAACCAAACAAGAAGATTTCGAAGACCTCTTCCACTTTTGAGCCTGCATAACACGAAGAAACCATTCTGACGCCAAACCAACAATAGTCCCAGGCGACCAAACAACTTTCCTAAACCTCATATGATTACGAGAAATCCAAATCGCCCAAAGAAGAGCAAATAACGAAGCAATACCCTTCCAATTCCCTCAGTGACGAAAAATGAGAAATTATACACGAGAACCAAACACCGAATGAAGGAAACTGCATAAGATCCCATTGAATGCCCAACGCTCCAGACAACCAAAGACTGCAGATAACAGGACAATCTCTGAATGTATGAGACACATATTCTACATCCACATAACAAAAAGCATAAACTGGATCGATCGGGAGACCTCGAGCATGGAGAGTAGTCGCTAAAGGAAGAGCGTCATGCAGCAATTTCCAACCAAAGATTTTCCACCTAGGAAGAATTGGTAAAGCCCAAAACTTCCTCCACCATGCTGGAGAAATTTGAGATTGACTACTAGATAAGACCCTAGGCTCACAAAAAAGTGCATAAGCAGATTTTGTTGAGAAAACACCATCCCTAGTGAACTTCCAGTAAACAAAATCATCCATCAACTGTAGTGGACGATCCAACGAAAGAATTCTAGCAACAGAGCTAGAATCAAACAAACCATGAATGATAGTAGCATTCCATGCGCAAGAACGCGGATCAAGTAAAGAAGACACAAGAGTCGGTCGAACTGACTCAGGCAGAAGATCCTTAAACTGAAACGGTCCCCTCAGAACCTAAGAATCCTCCAAAATACGAACACGAGAACCTGAACCAACCTTCCAAAACATACCCTTCGACAACACGGAAAATCCCGACATAAAACTCCTATAACCCCAAGAGGGACGAGAAACCGAGATCGAATCAATGGAACGAAGAGCCGGATATTTCGCAAACAGAAGTCGGGAAACCAACAACTGAGGGCACTGAATAAACCGCCAACTCTGCTTAGCCAACAGGGAAGAGTTAAAAGGGGCAATACTGCGAATTCCCAATCCTCCTAAACCCTTCGGAAGATGGAGCAATGACGAAGAACGAAGAGCTAATCCTCGATTAGAAGAAGAGGACTTCCACCAAAACCTGGCTAACAAATTATCCATCCTAGAACATATAGAATCAGGAATTTTGAAAACAGACAAAATATGATTAAAGGAGGCAACGAGCACTGAGTTGATAATAACAAGCTTCGCCGCCGGTGAAAGTTGAAGAGCTGCAAAGGCCTGTAAGCGGTTGACCACCTTGTCCAAGAGGAACCCAAACTCAGAGCATTTACTACGGCCCAAATCAATAGGTAGCCCCAAATATGAACCCAATCAAGATTCAGACCGCATTTTCATACAAACAAAAAGATAAGCTCGATAGTCCTCTGGAGTATTAGGACTAAACTTGACAAACGACTTCTGCAAATTAAGCATTTGACCTGAAATATCACATAATGCAGAAAGCACATTCATCACATGTTCACACGCAAGAGGAGAAACCTGGAAAAATAGTAAGGAGTCATCAGCAAAGAACAAATGTGAAATAACTAGAGCCCTCCTCGCTATTTTAATACCCTGAAAAAGGCCTTCAGATTCTGCCTTACGAAGCATTGCTGAAAGAACCTCCATGCACAAAACAAACAGGTAGGAAGATAGAGGATCTCTCTGACACAGACCACGCTGAGGACGAAAACCCTCTGTAGGAGAACCATTAACTAGCACCTGGTAAGAGACCGTAGAAACACACTGCATAATCAGATGAACCCAATAGGGAGGAAACCCAAAAACCTGAAGTACTTGACTTAGAAAGTCCCACTCAACTCTGTCATAAGCTTTGTTCATGTCTAGCTTCAAGGTCGCGTAAAAAAGTTTCCTAGCTTTGGAAGCATTAATAAATGAAAGGATCTCATGCACCATCAGGCAGTTATCAGACATCAACCTACCAGGCACAAAGGCATTCTGAAAATCCGAAACTATGTCTGGTAGAATCCAACGCAGACGACGAGCAAGACACTTTGCTATGCATTTATAAATGACATTACAGAGACCTATCGGTCTAAATTGAGAAACTAGTTCAGGGTGATCTACTTTAGGGAGAAAAACTAAGAAAGTGCGATTCCAGTCCTTAAGTAAATAGCCATGAACAAAAAAGAACTGAACAACATTCACAACATGATCACCCACCTCAGTCCAGTAGGTCTTGAAAAAGGCTGAAGTAAAACCATCAGGACCTGGAGACTTACCATTAGCAATACTAAACATCGCCTGCCTAATATCCTCAGCCGAAAAGGGAGCTAGTAAGGATTGACGATGTCCGTCAGACAAAGAAGGGAGGTGAAGGGAATCCCAAGGGAACTGAGAAACTGAAGACCGATCTGAATTCCTACTATACAGTAACTTGTAAAAATCCAGAACCACAGAACGAATGTCCCCCGCATTTGAAACCCAAGATCCATCGTTGTCCTTAAGACCACAAATAGTGTTCTTCCGACGTCTAGCCTGAACTGCAGAGAAAAGCAACCGAGTATGCTCATCTACAAATGCATCCCACTTCACTTTTGCTCGTTGTCTCCAAAATAGATAAGCTGCCTGAGCCTCTTCAATCTTCTCCCTCCTAAAAGTGCTAAACAAACAACGACTACTCCGAGAATCAAGAATAAAAGAAGCATTAGCAACATTTGCAACCAGAGCTTTCCAATCAATGCCCCACGCCTTTTTATGAGAAACACGTACACCAAGCAAGCAGACGGTGACGAAGAACACATAGCCTTTTTGATAATGAAAACATAAGAGACCTCGGGATATGTTCGGCAAAAATAGTCTGAACCATAGTAGCAACATCCTCAGAGTGTAGGCACCAGTTTTCAATTCTGTAAGGCTGTTTATAACTACCAGAAGGCAAAGAGTCACACAAAATAATAGTTCCATGATCTGAAAACAAAATGGGCTCGTGATGAACTGAGGTAGCTGGCCAATCCTGAAGCCAATGGGAAGTAGCTAATGCTTTATCTAACCTCTCTAAAGTGGGGTCCATAATTGTTCTCCCATAGTCCAAGTAAAAGACAGTCCAGAAAACGGAATATCAAGTAACCCATTGTCTAATTTCCATTGTATAAAATCATGACGGCCAGGAATATCCAGATTACCTCCGGCCTTATCCGATAAATATTCAACCTGGTTAAAATCTCCAACTATCACAACATTCGGATAAGAAGCTAAAATATCAGATATTTCCGACCACATAGTCATACGATCAGAAACCTGAGGCGCTCCATACAAACAAAGGACATGTTTTATTACCAAATTCTCCACAACTTGACACAATATTACATGCGGAGAAACTAAAAGAGGTTCAACCACAACTGGGGCAAACCAAAACACACATAGCCCACCTCTAAGACCCATCGAATCAACACCCACAAAATCTGAACATGACAGGGAAGATAACTTATGCAGTACAGAATGTACAGACACCATGGTTTCAGCTAGGAATACAATATCAACAACATAAGAGCGGACTAAGGACGCAATGTAAGGAACTTTAGAGGAGTTCGCCTGACCCAAACCCCTACAGTTCCAAGCCACAAGCTTCATATGTCGCCTGGTGGCCTTAAACAGGCGACCACCAAGCCCTCGGAGAAAAAGTCAGAAAGGGACATTTGAGTTGGAGAAAAGGTACCAATTCCTTTACGTTTCTTAACAGAGAGACATGAGAAACACCTAGCAGCAGCAGCCTCCGCTCCATTCTCCTTAGAGCAGAGCATTAAATTCTCAGTAGAACCTGAGGGCGATCTCTTCTTAGGACAAACTGACTTCATCCTCTCTAATGGTGAAGTTCTTTTAGGCCCCTTTCGCAATGAAACTGACGAAGAGACAGAGAAATTTGACCGTTTACGAGGGTTTAACCTTGAGGGTCAGGGAGGAGATTGAGAAATTGGGTAGTGGAATTGGAAGGTGATTGTGGATAGGTGTCAGGGCAATGTTCGTTGTTTACTAGATCGTGTAAAGGTTCTTTGACGGCTGAGATATTGGGTTGGGGTGGTGTTTGGCACAATTCATTTAGAACAAGGTTTATGTGGGGTGTTTCTAATTGTGATTTCTTCATTTTCAAAGGTGAGAAAAACGGAGTAGCAAACTCACGGGGTCTTTTGTTGGGTTGAAAGTTCTGGGGTTGGGGTCGATCGAAGTTTTTGAAAAAGCTCATGAGATTCACTGCGGTAGTTCTAAATTTCTATGTTCTCTTTAAGCCAATATTCATATTTGAGAGATTATGAGGAAGCAAAGTAGCAGACTTAAACGACCCGTTCTTATCAACAGAAAAAGGAGCAGAACTATAAAAATTCATAGGACAAGTGTTCTGCTTATGGCCAACTCTATTACACTTAGAGCACAAAATAAACACATTCTCATATTTGAAATTAATCCATTTAAACTCAAATTGTCCAAGGTCCAAGTAAAATCCTGATAACAACGGTTCCAAAACATGAATGTGGAGTTCAGAGGTACCTCATCGAGATGAACCCATATATCAGCCTCGTCAAAATTTATATCTCTGATTGACTTACCCGGCGTCCAAGGAGTAAAGATCAAGAGAGCCACTTGATACGCAGTCGAGCCCTGTTGTAGCATATGGGTTTATTTTTGGGGGAAGAAAAGTACATCAAGTTTTGGGTGCCTTCTATAAAGGCTGGACCTTAACTTATTAAGTGAAATAAAATATGGAGTACCATCTAAGAATGGATCTATATCTTAATGAGTTTGACAATAGTGACCTAATTAACACTGCAACATAATCTTATGCATAGGTAAATATGTGGGAAGTTTTTTTTATTGAACTTAATTTGCAACTTTTTGACGTTGTACTCTGTTTATTATTATTATATTTGCTCCACTTTTATTGTGGCTGTATTTTATTACTAAAATAAATACTCCCTCCTTCCCTGATTGATAGTCACTTATGTCATTTTTGGGCACCAAAAATATTAGTCACATTTGTTTTTTTCAAGTATCATTAATATAATTTTTTTTTCTAAAATTCTCTAACATTTGCAAAAATATTTATGCAAATTTAACTTTTCAATGTAAATTTTACTTTTCCATGTACTTTAGTTACTTTCTTTCTCTACTTTTTTGCATAACCAATGTAAATTTACTTTTTAAATATTTTTTTTAATTCTCCTTAATTCCCGTGATTTTTCTTCAAAAATGACTATCAATCGGGGACGGAGGGAGTATTATTTAGTAGGTTCTGAGAATGTCTTGTATCTTACAGATTTGTTACAGAATATTCAAATGACAACTACAATTTGACGTTTACTACAATCAAGGTATAAGCATTACTCAATTCAATTTAATCTTTTATATACCCATTGTTATGTACTAAACTTATTAGATCATTTTTACTAAAATTAAATTATTTTTGTAGAAATTAAATACTTTTTGTGTAATTAAAGTATTTTTGTTCAACTTTAATAATTTTTATTGATTAAAATTAGTTTTTTGATCAACTATTATATTTTTTCTTTGAAGTTAAATTTTTTTATTGATTTAAACTTATTTCCAATAACTTAACTTATTTTTGCTATTTTTTTATTTTTTTTTATTTTTAATTAAACATATCTTATTTTTGTCGAACTTTACTTATGTTTACAGAACTATTAAGACTAGAATAGACCCGGTCTACAATAACTTATTGTAGACCCAACCTTCTAGTATACCATACAAATGTGATTATATCATACGAAATATGATTATATTATTACAAAAGTGATTATATCATCTTGAAACTATTATGTAAATGTATCACTCAAAAAGTGAATTTATCATTATAAAAAGTATCAAATAGTAAATTACATCATTCAAAAGATGATTTTTAAATTTTATCATCCTAAAGATAATTATATAATCTCATTAAATGGTTTAATATGAGATCACTAAGATATATTATTATCCTAAATATAATATCATAAGATATATATGGAAAATATATCACAATAATATATTTTCCTATATTCCCAACACCCTCCCGCAATCGTAACGGCAGTAACACGAACGTTATGATTGGAAATTCGCACTTTGTTGAAGTTGATCGAGTTGCACTACTCTGTTGATGTCGCCTTCAATTTTTTTTTATTTAAAAAAAAAGAACTTTTGCTACCACGGCCCTTTGCTGGTGTCCATGGTCTTCTGTCACGGCCCTTTGCTGGTGTCCGTGGTCTTTTGTCACGGCCCTTTGCTGGTGTCCGTGGTCTTCTTTGCCACGGCCCTTTGCTGGTGTCCATAATCTTCTTTGCCACGGCCCTTTGCTGGTGTCCGTGATCTTCTTTTCCAGGCCCTTTGCTGGTGTCCGTGTTATTTTGCAATTTTTTTTTTAAATAATAAATAATACGCCAAACGTGGCTTTTCTTCATCTCCTTGGAGATGCAATAATGGAGGAAGCACACTCAAACACTACAACCTAACCAAATCACATATGACCATTCATATTGATCACGTATCACATGGTTATTCCAAAAAAAAAAAAGATTAAATAAAAAAAATAGAAATTTCAAAGAGCAATACTATTGCATAGTGGAAGCAAATTTATGAATCCCACCGGTGGGTTTAATATTCTAACCCACCGGCAGGGAGAGAATTTGTGTGAACGGTCCCAAGATTTAACCTGCTCTTGATAAGATAACCTACACAATATAAACTCTATCATATAAACTTCCATAAATCTATCTTAGAATATCACTAAGATATATTATTATCCTAAATATAATATCATAAGATATATATGGAAAATATATCACAATAATATATTTTCCTATATTCCCAACACATTTAGCCCTCTGTAATTAAAATTAAAAATTATCAACTTTTGTTTGTTGAATTTTAGCCTTGTATCTCTTGAAATTTATAGATTTGTGTAATTACCTATCTCCATACCTAAAAGCAGTGAGCCATGGAGGAACAAGGAGGGGCAGTTGTCTCCCCAATTTCAAAAAATAAAAAATAAAAATAAATTTGTTTTTTGTAATTTTAAGATAATACAATGAATAGGTATGAATAAACTCACATATTCTTGTATGTGGTTCAGTGGTTGGCCATATATGTGATCTGTCATCATAGGGGTTTTATTCGTTAGTGTAATAGCTAGGGTTATTTGGTCAATGTTAAATGAGTTATATCGTCATTGTTATAGGGTTATTCGGTCAATATAATAGGAGTTACTTAATCGGTATTACAGGAGTTTACAGAGTTACTTTGTTTTTATATAAGTGTCCACACAGTGTGGCCATTGGCCACACATGGACTGAAATAAGTTACTTACAATTTATAACACAAATATGATTGTGGTTTGTATGTGTTTGAGCTGTAAAAAGGATTTCATACCATTTTTTTTTTTCGAGGAAATACTTCATACTTCGTACTTCCTTTGTTTTTTTTTTACTTGACCTGTTTCTTTTATCACGCTTGTCAATACAAAACTTTAACGATCAATAGCTTAAATTCTCCATAAGTAAAAATTAAATGTTATATATTAGGATAGTACTTATTAAAACGAATCCAAAAAGATCATACATGAATATATTTTTCCTTACATATTATTCACAAAAGAAGGTCAAAGGAGGGGTGGTGAATAGTGTAAAAGTCAAAGCGGGTCAAGTAATAAAGAACGGAGGAAGTATAATTTATCAATGGAATACATATATTCATTTCCCTTTCTGTTTAAATATGTTACTTAAATTATTATTTTTTTCTTTTTTTGGGTGCAAGAGAGGAGAAGACCCGACTTAAATTATATTGTTTGTAACTATGTTTCAACATTAGTATGATATTGTCCGCTTTGAGCCTAACACGTATTGATTTGTTTTTGGGCTCCTTCCCAAAAGGTCTCATACTAATTGGATTATGTACTTACTTCTAAGGACGCTAAGTCCTTTCTTCCTTATTCTTTCCATGTGGGACTCAGATTTCAAATCCCAACAGAATCCCTTCGTATATATTACTCTGTATCAATTTGTTTACTCCCTCTGTTTATAAATATTTACTCCATTTCTCCATGTGCGGAGTTTTAGAAGAAATTGGAGAAAATAATAAAACATGGAGGTAGTGGGATAGGTGGAAGAACAAAAAATTATATATATATTTAAAAAAAAAAAAAAAACAAAAGTAGTGGAGAAAATCGGAGGAGAGAAAATATGAAATTTATAAATTATGATTCATGGTGGGTACACTAGGTAAGAGAAATTAATTAAATATTATAAAAACTTTCCAAATAAGAAAATGTAACAAGCATTTAAAAAAGGCCAAAAAAGAAAGTGGGGCAAGTATTTAAAAACGGAGGGAGTAATAGCTAATTACTTGATTTTATGATAAGGTAATTATTTCATATATATCGATTATTGGATTATATATATATATATATATATATATATATATATATGAAGGTAGCTATCTGTTAGTTGTGTAGGTAGCTGTTAGTTGTCAACAAGCTGTAATTTATATAAATTATTACAAGTGATAAAAGTTATTTTATTTTGACCACATGAATAGTAAGTGAATCGAACTTTGAGGAAAGTATTCAGTAGTTATTATGCCGTGGAAATCATTTTTCCATATTAGAATATTCATAATAGACCCTATATAAACTTGCTTTATGTAGTCTAACTTTTGATATTTTATGATAAATATATGCATTAATCGGTGTATATAATATTTATTTACTGTATTTATAAAAGAAAAATAATAATTGAAGAATTTTTTAATATTTTTTTTGGAAAATGCTATACATAGCCCTTAGGGCTACATATAAGCATTAAATTTACATTAGAAAATCGTAAAAAGTTAAGAAATCATCTAAATATAAACACTAAGGAGCCGTTTGGTTGGGGTTAATAATCAAAGGGAAAGGGAATGAAGCTGGCTCATTCCCTTTATTGTTGTTTGTTTGTCATTTTTTTCATTCTCTTTACCCATTTTCATTTTTGAGTACTCAAAATCCTTCTATATTGATTCCCTACCCCTCCCCCCCAAGACTTTGACATTCCCTTTCCCCAGCCACCACTACACCACCAACCGCTACATTACACAGTCACCCCCACTGCCAAGACACCTCGTCGGAACTCGTCACACCTCCCCCTCCCCTCGCCGGAATCCGTTGCCCCTCCCCCTCCTATCGTCGGAATCCATTGCGCCTCTCCCTCCCCTCGCCGAAACCCTAGAAAATCATCCTCCCACCCAAGTCAGCCACGCAAACCCAACCTCTCTGCCACCTAAGATTCCGACACGCAAACCTAGCCACGCAAACCCAAACAAGCCAGCGAAATCGAGCGGCGATGGTGGGAAGATGCGAAATCGGGCGGCGAGGGGTAGGGGAGATTCGAAATCGAGCAACGAGTGGTGGGGGAGGTGCGATATCGGGCGACAGTGGTTGGGGGGAGGTGCGATATAGGGTGATAGTGGGTGGGGGAGGTGCGATATGGGGCGGCGAGGGGTGGGAAGATGTGAAAATGGAAGGCGAGGGGGTGGAGGTGCGAAATTGGGCGGCGAGGGTCAGTGAGGTGGTGGCTGGTGAAGTGGCTGGGGAAGAGGGGTTGTGTGGTGGTGGTGGTGGACCGGTGGTGATTCCTTTGTTTTGTAAAACAAACAACATACTACATAGAAAGGGTTTCATTCCATTCCCTTTCATTCCCTTTGTTCATTCCATTCCCATTATCCCGTGCGAACCAAACGACCCCTAATTACTCTAATTTACGCCTGTCTTGCTCATGAATTCCTTATTTTATACAATTTTCAAGAATGTATTTAATGCTTATATATAGCCCTTAGAGCTACATATAGCATTACCCCATTTTTTTAGCCGTTTTTTTTTAAACTTTCTATATAATATGTAACTCTAATGATTATATTAATAAATTTCCTTATACTCACAATAATTTTATGCAAATTAGTATTCCCTCCGTCCCTTAATTAATACAATGCCTCTTTTGAGCATTTATTCCTCACATAATAAAGAGAAAGAGACATTCTATTAAAGGACGGAGGGAATATTGCAAGACTATGTTTAGATCACCTTATTTTTATTTATTTCAGATTAAATCAGAAAATACGTACGAATTGAGATTAATCAAATTGGAAAAAACAATTTCATACTGTACTTATTATTTTATGTGCAGTTTATTATGCCTTTATATTTCACCCTATATTTTGTTAGTGGTCAGATGGTCAAAAATATCGAACCGTAACACAATTCCCAAGTTTGTCTGTCCAAATAATTAATTGGTATTTGCCTATTTGGAGTACTTCTTTGTCGTACACCATTTAACATTATCATTAGGGGTGAGCAAACCGGGTACCCGGTCAAAATTTTAGGACCCAGACTTGGAATTGGTTGGAACCGGGTTCTAAAATTCGGAACCGGAATTGAAATTGGTTCAACCGGGTCCTAAAATTTAGGAATTGGAACCACCGGGTACCGGTTCCGGTTCCGGTTCCAGGTACCCACTTGTGTATGTAATTTTTAAAATATAATACAAATTATAATTTTATTTTAGTTAGGTTCATTTTTAGCATTTAACACTTATATTTATATGTGCATTAAGCTATTTGTAATTATGTTAGGTATTAATAATACTTTTTTATTTTACAGATTAGATACATTCAATGTATTTTTATTATTTAAATTTAACTTAGTTTAGCATATATTGGGTAACCGGGTACCCAACCGGTTCCGGGTCCAAAAAGTTGAGAATTGGAATTGGAATTGGTTATAACCGGGTCCTTAATTTATTACCCAGAATTGGAACCACCGGGTCCAATTCCGGTTCCGGACCCGCCAGTTCCTAATCGGTTCCGGTTCCAATTCCGGGTACCCGGAATTTTTGCTCACCCCTAATTATCATATACAAATGATTTAATTAATCAACTTTAAATGTTCGTAACTAGTGCCGAGTAGCTTGTTCAGACCTTCCTTAAATTTCAACTATATACTTGTAGTTTATATAGACTTCTCTCTCCATTTAATTTGTTTCTTCCCTATAATTTCAAGAAACGAAATGAGTAACAAATTTGTAACTCAACTAATATTAGTATTGACGATAAATTTGGTATCATTTGTGTTGTGTAACTATTATCATACAACTCCAAATACAAATTCAAATGCTGTTCGATTTCTACCTGGCTTCCCTGGAATTCTTCCTTTCAACCTTCAAACCGGGTATGTTTTCATGTCGATTTCTTCCTCTATTTTATTTAAGAAAATTTGCAAAAAACCACCTTTTAAATCTTGTTTTTTTTTTTTTGCATATAACCACATTTTAAAAAAAATGTTGCAAAAGACCACCAAGTTTTAAAATTTTGTTGCAAATTACCACCAATTCAATGTAAAACAATTGATAAATTTGGCTAAAAAAGTGGTAATTTGTAACAAAATTTTATAAATTGGTGGTCTTTTGCAACATTTTTTTTAAAAGGTGGTTATATGCAAAAAACAAGATTTAAAAGGTGGTTTTTTTGCAAAATTTCCTTTTATTTAAATTGCATTATTGGTATTTTTACTCTTGTTAATTCACAATTTATGCTACACATTAAGCTGTTATTTGCACCATATATATTGAGGCAAATCTAATAAAATGTCATGAAAATAGAAAACTAATTAGAAACTTGTGGATAATGTATGTAGAAAAGACATTTAATCCAATAAGGCTGTAGAAGGCATTTTGTCCCATTCCTTGCCAATTATGCTATGTTATTTTGCTCTTTAGAAAAATTAATTCAAATATACGAAATAAAGTTTGAATTAATTCAGTTGATTGAAAAGAACATAGGTTATATTCAGTTCGTCTTATTTAAGGTGTTTAGTCTAATTTGAACTCTAAATTATAATTTTTGTGAAGTTATGTTGTTAAGTTCCTACTTGGTATCGTTCTCTTTGTTTTAGCTAAAAAGACGTTATGGTCTAATTTGAACTCTAAATTATATTTTGGAGAGGTTATGTTTTATGTTATTAAGTTCCACTTGGTATATTTATTTTAAGGAAAAATATATATGCAACCCTAAAGGACTGCATGTAAGAAGCTAAAAATGGAAAGTATATATATACAATTAACATTTATTACACCGATTTACTTGTAAATTGTCGATAAATTTCCAAATTAATACTTAAAAAAGGAAGTATATTAAACGCTAACATGCAGCCCTAAGGGCAGCATATAACATTATCCTATTGACATTTAAATTACAGTATTTTAATTTTCTGTGTGCAAGTTTAATATTAATTTGACTGTAAAAAAAGGCTTATTATTAATTTGCATTCTTGGGCTGCATGAACAATTCAAACAATGTTATTATTGTAGATATGTTGGAGTTTGGGATGAGCAAGTGCAGCTATTTTACTACTTTATACCATCCGAGAAAAAACCAAAAACAGACCCACTTTTAATTTGGTTCTCTGGAGGACCTGGTTGCTCTTCATTAACGGATCTTGTATTTGGACATATTGGTAAATTAACTTTTATTTATCTATATATTTTTAAATCAACTTTATTTAATTTACTTTGGTATCATCTCATCGGGTTTATATATCGTAACCAAGTGGAATTTGCAAATATATGAAGCCACCAAATTAAATGTAGAATCTTGCAAAACTTTTTTAATACTCCGTGTTTAACTTTTTGTTTTTTAAGACAAAAACAATGATTAAACTTAAAGAATGATTAAAATGCTAATTAATTATAACATTATTTTAGACAGATTATATAATTTTATTCTAACATTATTAATAGAGCTTAAACATAAGCTTTGTTAATTCTAATAAAAATATTGTTGTGACGACAACAAAGGTCCTCTATCCTTCGACGCAACATCACAAAGGGAGTTTGGTCTACCGAGACTTGAATCAAATCCTTATTCTTGGACTAAGGTAATCAAATCATCTATCTAATTCTATTAGCTTAATAGCTTTATGTACTCATAGTTCATGCATCTAAATTGGAGTATTGCTTTTATAAGAGCTCTCTCTGTCTCAGATCAATTCAAACACTTACATTATGTATAATTTATTGATTAGGCATCGGGTTTTTTTATGATACATTGTTGAGAATTAGTTAAAAAAATAAGTTTTAATCAATAATTTAAGTTCGGTAAAATGATTTAAGTTTGACACGGGGATTTTTTGTGTGGCTGGCCACATCGTGTGGCCGGGGTTCGTTACTCGAGTTACTCATTCGAGTAACCCCTGACCAAACCCCTTAAGTAAACCCTAATCGAGTAACCCTCCGAGTAATCTCTGACCGAGTAACCCTTCAAGTAGCCCCTGACCGAACCCTTCGAGTAACTTGAGTAACCTTGGCCACATATAAAAATTTATGTTTAAGAAATTATAATGGGTTTTTCTATATAGTGCCCCAGAGGTATTGACTTTTCCAAGTTGTGCCCACCTATTTTCAAAATTCTACGCTATACCCCCAAGGTAACTTTAGTGTCTACGAACCCTACCGTTAAATTGTCGTTAACTATTGTAGTTTATATGTTTCACCACCAAAACTCAGCTCTCACAACCCACCACCCACCACCCTCCACCCACCGACACACCCCAGGTCACCTGCGAGCCGAACCCCACCAGCGAGCCGAACCATATCACCCATTACAGCCCCACCACCACAGGCCCACCACCACCTAGTGCACCACCAAAGAAAGTGTTAGAATGCAATGGAGGAATTTAATTCGAATTCGAATTGAAATTTCGACAAATTGGTTTAGGGTTTTTGTTTCATTGGATTCAAATTGGAAAAGTAAGTTGTTAATTGTTTTTTTCGTTTTAAAATCAAAGAATTTGGTTCAAAATAATAGAAAACTCCCCCAATTTGATTTTAATTGTTAAATCATCAATTTTTATTCAATTAGATTGACTTTAAATTCACAAAACTTGTTTTAATTGATTTTTCCAATGAAAATCTGCACGAATATGGTTCAATTGGTCGAAAATCTGGGCATGAAGAACGAAAATATGAGCATGAAGCTAAGAACGACGGTGGAGTTTAGGGTCGAGGATTTGAGAGAGAAGGAGAGAGGAGGGTGACGCGCGTGGTGGTGGGTCAAGGAGAGAGGAGCGTGGCTCGATGGTACAGCTGGGGGTGCGGCAGTGGTGCGACTAGAGGTGCAGCGGTGGTACGGCTGGAGGTGTAGTGGTGAGTAGTTGTGAGGGAGCAGATAGAGGTGTTTGGGTTTTTTTTTTCAATTAATTTATTTTGAAGTTAATTGAAAGTTAACTTTAGTTAACGGAGAGATAACGATAGGGTTACATCGTAGACACTGGTACATCGTGGAATTTTGAAAATGGGTGGACACGACTTGGAAAAGTCAATTCCTCATAGACACTGTATAGAAAAATCCAATTATAATTAAGTAAATTAAATTTAGAAATAATTTCAGTTTAGCAAAAATAAGGTGAAGAGAACGAGACCTCAATATGAATTAAGAGTTTTTTTTTTTTTTTTTAAGTATACTTATTACGGAGTATACCATATCATATTATATTATCATCTTCTATATTGAAAATGTTAGGTGTGTATAAATATAGGAGAAATTCTAAAGTATTGTTAACCCTCAAAAATCAATATTTCATGTTTGAAAATGTATAGGATCACCGATCACAAAGAGGAAAGCAAATTAATCAAGCTTGTTTCAACTTAGTAGTGTGTTCATCCCAAAAAAAATACATTTTAAGCTACTAAGGTGTACAATTATAAAGTAATTATCTATATGAAGTGATATGAATATGATGTATTGTACAAAGTATGGTAGAAATAATAATTTATCTATCATTTATCGTAAAGTAACGATACAATAAATGTTTTAGGTTGCAAACATAATATTTCTCGATTCACCTGTTGGTGCTGGATTTTCCTACACAACAAGCAAGGCTTACCTTCCCGGTGATACAAACACGGCAAAACAAGCATATGAGTTTTTGAAGAAGGTTAGTTCATTTATTAGCCGATTGAGCTAGATCCTATACGCGTAGTGGTTAAAATTAATGCACCTCAATTATATATATCCTTACTCGCATTTTATCACGTGTCCTGCCTTACCAATGAGATGTTGGCCTAGCGATTAAGACTAATGGCTCGTATATATTTGAAATTTGTTTCGCCCTTGTGAAGCATACATCTTTTTATGGTCCGATTGATTTTGTTAATCGTAATTATAAACTGTGATGCGTACAGTGGCTTATGGAGCATCCTGAATTTGCAAGAAACCCTGTCTACATTGCAGGTGTTTCGTATTCTGGAAAAGTAGTTCCATCTATTGCATTAGAGATTGTAAATGGTAATTTCGACCCTCTATTTATCATCATACAAATACCTTAGCTTTCATGGTTATATATGTATATAATATAGTCATTTTGTTGAAAGCTTGAAATTTCAATATTTACAATTTTACAGATCAGAGTAAATAAAGTTGAATCAATGTTCCACTTCGTATAGTAACAAATTACATACAATTCATTATATTTACGTAGTATAAGACATAAATTACAAAGAATTTATAGTACGACCTATATATATTAATGCGTTTTATTTAACACTTGTATATTTGTATGTATGAGTTTCTATTCCTATAGGAAATGAAGCAGGTTTTGGGGCAAAAATAAATCTTCAGGTGTGTTATATTTTATTTTTTAATGTCAAGAGAGCATTTGATTTATAACGTTTAAGTATAAACATCATACTCCTATATAATAGGTTTAGAAAGACAAAAATCATAGTACCTTGCCCGAGTAAATTTAAAACTTTCATGGGGCGTTCAATAAGAGATGGGGATATGGATAAAGATATACTTCCTCCGTTCTTTTTCAATGCATTACTTAGCTTATTAATATCTTTAATTACAATGAGTGTGAGGGATAGCTCTAGTGGTTAGAGCTCCCCTCCCTATTTCAAGTGATACTAGATCGAAACTCATCACCTGCCCTTGTGGCTCTCTAAACGCCAGAAGAAAAAGAAAAAGAAAAAAAAAAAACCCTTTAATTACCCTAAAAATTATTAAACATTTGATGTATGAAATGTATATTTCAAGACTAATCTAACTAGCTGACTACGTTTGCTTACGGATAAATCACATATGATTACATTCCTACTTCTCTTTATTATGTGAGGAATAAATGCTAAAAGTAGGAATGTAATTTAAAGACGGAAGGAATATGGGAATAGTTTTAAAATCTTTATGGTGCAGCAAAAGAAAAACGGAGAAAGTATAAATGTATTGTTATAATGATGACACACCATGTAAATTATTTTATACACACCAAGGGCATTTTTAGTCAATTTTAAAATTTCATTTGTATTGTCTTGCAATGTCTCTCTTAATAAAACGCACGTTGGCATGCATCCAGGGATATATTCTCGGGAATCCGGTGACTACTAAGTATCTTGAAAACCAGACGAAAGTTGAATATGCTCACCGTGTATCCGTACTATCCGATGAGATATATGAGGTTAGTATTGTCACTTTACTTTCACCATGTTTGAGTCACCAATAACATTGAAACACGTTTTTTTGTGCCAAATTTGTGCAATACATTGATTGTTTGTCCATAATTATTTACAAGGAAATCTTCCAAGGACAATGGTTAGCATAGAATTGTCTAATGTCTAGTACTACGCTTCAAAGTTTAAAAATGAACTCTCTTTGAATAAGACATTATGCATGTAATTCTCTTTTAAATAATTTGTTGATGAAGCGATTTTTTTTTATGGAAATTTTTTTGACAACTATGGTGTTAGGTGCGATGCGTGTACCTTCTCCAATGAAATAAATGGCCGAAAAATTTTCATTTCAGGCATGCGTCGCACCTAACACCATAGTTGGTGTTTTGGCAAATACACATAGTTCAGGGTGCTTAGTGCACCTAAGCCATACTTCAGGATGTTGCGGCTAATTTTGCCTTTTTTTATTTATTTTTTGCTGATGGATCATCATGTATATTACAATTGTTAGTCGGCCAAAGGAAGTTGCCATGGTGATTATCGGCCAATTGCTGCAAAGGGTAATGCACAATGCAAGAAGAATCTAGAAACTGCATCAAAGGTGATGAGTTTATCTTTATATTCTTTCGCATACATAAATCTAACTCACATAGTTCTACGTTAACAACTTAATATCATGTACAACTATGTAGATCTAAGTCTAACTATTGTCCTATGTAGTGCATTGATCCATTAGAAGATGAATTCGTCCTTGAATCGAAATGTTTCCATCCATCACCAGATAAGTGGTGTCGGGTATTGCTTTGTTTCTCACCTGCATTCTTTCTTCAAAGTTGAGAGGCATTTAATTTTTAAAGTTGATTCTATAATAATAGTGATACAAATTTATTTTTATTATTTTTTGGTGGTACATACAACAATACTATCATGATCACATGTCTGAATTGTGGGCAAATAACATTAATGTCCAAAAAGCTCTTCATGTTCGAGAGGTAACTAAATCGATCCTCAAAACAACCACTTTTGTATTAGCTAGTTGATAATAACATGTAGCATGTTGCAGTCTAATCTTGAGAATGTATTTAGGGAACGATTAACCAATGGATTCGTTGTCGCGGTCACAACAATGATAAGTTTAACTACACTCACGATATCGATAGTAGCGTCAGTTTTCATCAAAATCTTTCCATGCACCCTCCCAGGGCACTAATCTTCAGGTAATTTCTGACTTTAATGTAGATTCTGAGTTTCATTTCTGGTTAAGGATCTGTTCACATTTACTTAATTTCAATTCAGCTTCAATCAGTTCAGTTCAGCTCCTAAATTCCCTCTCTCATAAACTATTCATTTCATTTCAGTTCAATTCAGTTCAGTTAAGCTATATTCTTTGTTTAACATAAAATCGTCCTTTCTGAGCTATATTCTTTGTTTAACATAAAATTGCCCTTTTTGAGCTATGTTCTTTGTTTAACATGTTAAACGAACAGTGGTGATCAGGATATATGCATGCCATATATGTTCACATTGAAGTGGATGAAGAAACTAAATGTCGTCCCAAATGATGTTTATTGGAGTCCTTGGTTTCTTTACGGCCAAGTTGCAGGGTAAACTTCCGACACTTTCTCTCTTTATTTGTACGTATAACTTCGCCATGGAAGCTGTGTTTAAGTTTCACACTTCCATCATGATGAAGGCCTTTGAGAAATATTGTGAATATGTGTTGCGAATAAATATTTCGACAAATGGTAAACCCTAAAAACCAATTAAGTCTGAGAATTTCTTGTTTCATACAGATATGTCACAGAGCATTCAAATGATAACTACAATTTGACATTTACTACAATCAAGGTATAGAACTTCACTCAATTTTTTTTATTTTTTATTTATGATTATGGATTACTTAACATTAGACAAATTGTTAATTCTGTAGGGAGCAGGACATGTTGCCCCTGAATATAAGCCGCGAGAATGTTTAGCAATGTTTCAAAGATGGATCACATTTAATCCTCTATAATGAAAATCATAGACATATCTAATATATATTTGTTCATTAAATTTAAGGAATTTATAGATTTGTACAATACCTAAAAGGCATGGAACTGTATAGTTGTTTGATTTTTGCACTTTAACTCTCATATTCCTAGTTATTTAGTAAATGAGGGTTAAAGTTCAATTTTTTTTATGTAAAATTAATATGTTCAATTTTCTCAAATCGGTTGCTTAATCGGGAAAGTAATAATTGGAATTCGAAGAAACCGAGAAAGTATTTCATTAAGTGATTTTTATATCTTTGGTCCATTCTGTTTCACATTATGTGCAACAATTGGATGTAATACCCAATTGTGTTGCACGCAATATGAAACGGTTCATTTTATTTCACATTATGTGGAACAATTGGATGTAATACCCAATTGTGTTGCACATCATATGAAACCATTAGCAGATCTATAAGGACTTGAAGGGGAGCACTTGCATCCCCTTTTTGCAAAATATTAATGAAATTCAAGGTAAGTTAAAAAAGAATCTATTTCATATACAAGTTTTTGTTCTCCCATTTTAAGTAAATTGATTCCTAGAAGATAAAATTAGACAACAGAAATCATTAAGTTCTAAAAAATCATACATTTTCTCCATTTTTAGGTCAAACTTTAAAAACTTTGACCATAAATTACCGTTAATCTATAAAAGATAGTATAGTAAAGAAAAATAGTCGCTTTATATTTTGTTAGACTCGTCTTTATTTTTTATCACTATTATTGTTATTATTATATAATTAAAGTTTTTTAAGGGTTAAACCGTGCTTTGAGAAGTGTAATTACCCTAATCTAGAGGTGTTAAATGAACGACTAACATGCTAAATGTGAATTAAAAAATAAGAAACCACAAAATATTGAAACATTAATATTGATCAACGTGATCCATATCCACTGTATGAAAGGGAGGTATTACTTAATATAACCAAATAACCAAAGTCAGGTATCTTGATGATCATCTTTAGCAACCGCTGTGTTGGTGATGGGGGTTGGCCAGAGAGGTGGACGATAAGGAAACAATCTGAAGGATGGGATCGGAGAAAATACGGAGGAGTTGAAATCCGAGACTAGTTGCACCGTCTTACTTCTTAGATTCACAGCCATTAGACAATGATCTTCAGAATAAACGTACAACACATCTCCGTTGAAAGGATCGAAACCTTTGATAGACATACGCACATCAGCACTTTGCCAATTAATACTTGTGAGATCCACAAAATGCTTTATATTCCAAGTAGCATGGCCATTCGAGTAGTCCTTCAAATCCCACACGGTGACTGTTTGAGTAGAAGCAGTGATGTCGTGCCAATGATAAAGCCGCAGGTGTTGTTCAACGTTTTCTATGCATAAACTTCGTTGTTCAACATACATCTCATCGATTTTTGCTTCCTGTGGAAGATCAATAAAGTCTGGGTTGTCCCTGTCGAATGGATTATATACCATGATCATGTTGGTGCACCAATAAAGCGCCCCATCCAAAGTGGTGGCATATTGACCATCCGCTTCATCTGCTTTCGACACCGCCAAAAAGTTTGGTGGACTAGGCACAACAAAATTACACCAACCGCCAGTATCGGAAGAGAAGACGTAGATATCTAAAATCTCACTGCTTCTCACAATGTTGCATCCACGCCTAATTAGGCGCGGCGAGTTCTTTACAAGGACCACTTTGTATTGGGTGGGATCGTCAACGCTACATATGATGCCTGTGAAGTCAATAAGAGGATTTCTTTGATTATCATCAAAGAAACAAGGTGGAGGTTGAGGGAGCCTGTAAGATTGCTTCGTTAAGGGGTTCGATACGTGTAGATGTAAGGAAGGACCACCACCAACACCAAGATTCGACGGCAACGACACTGTCAAGAGTAAATCATTAGAAACCAACAGCACCAAGTTCATAGGCCATTGTTGATTGAGGAAATCTAAGGATACTAAGGGCTGGTTCTGGTTCTTAGGTAAGGCGTGGACCTCTCGAACCAGTGGACAAGGATTAGAAGGAGCATTGATCATATAGTTGGCAAGTAGTATATGATTATATTCATCATCAATTGTATGATTCACATGCCGTTTTCGATGGCAAAGGGCAAAGCTTTTACTTGAAGTCAAGCCGAGCCACCGCTTCGAGACCAGCTTACATTGATGGCCTGATTTCACTGGTAATCGCACAAGAATCTCCGTTAAGGTCTCATCCCTTAAATCTTCTATTTCTGATTTTCTCTTCTTCGTAGCCATATTAGATTTTTTTATTTTTTTATTTTTCTATACTTTATCAAATATGTGTATATTCAAGCAAGGCAGGAGAAGGGTATATATAGATGGATACACCGACTATGCTACGATTCCTACTTCGTTTCAACTTTCAAGTCATAACAAACTTCTAGATCAGATAATATGGCCTTAAAATATACAATAATATTTTTTGGTTATTTAATTACGTCATAAACAAACTAATTAGATTTAAGATAAATCTATCGATATTTTTTTTCTTTGCTTTTTTAATATAGATAAAATTCATGTCAATATTCTTTAGATTTCATTAATATATAGATAAAGAAAAGATAAACTTTCTGAATTTTTATTTGACGATAAATAAAATACTTACAACTAGGGGTGTACATAAATGAACCGGACCTGAATCGGACGGAATTGGACCGGACCGGACCCGGGCCAGAACCTTCAGGTCTGGTCCCGGTTCTAAAAAAAGGTCTATTCCGGTTTTCGGTCTGGTCCAGGTTTAACCCGGAATTTCCCGGTCCAGACCGAAAACCGGGTTTTAAAAAAAAAAAAACAAAAAAATATTTTGGGTATAATCAAACAGTTCATTTCAATTTCAACGTTCATTTTCACTCTCTCTCTCCTAAAAACCCTAAAATCACTTCTCTCTCACGGCGATTCTCCCTCACCGGCGATCCTCCCTCATCGGCAATCCTTCCTCACCGGCGTTCTTCCTCACCGGCGAATCAAATCTCTCTCTGCGACTCCTCATTCATGGTTAGTGTTTTTTTCTCAATTACATTTACTTGTTGATGTTTGCATGTTGATTTTTTGAATTGTATTACATTTTTTGAGTGCATTTGTATGGGTTTTAGGGTTTCTTTGAATCTGTGGGTTTATGTTTTTTCAATAGCTTTGATTCTGGGTTTTTGTTTTTTCAATGCCCACCACCTGTTCGATGAAATTGATGAAGAACAAGCAAACCGGTCCAAACAGGTCCAGACCTGGACCGGACCTGATTTTTCAGGACCGGACCCGGACCGACAGGAACAGGTCTAACACAGGTCCACGCATGCCGGTCCAAACCGGTCCGGGTCTGATCCGGTTCAGGTCCGGTCCGGATCTAGACCGGTGTTCACCCCTACTTACAACGACATTGTTAATGACTTTCATACCCCTAACTTAAACTTCATACTTCCCCTCCATAAACAAGCACTTCTTCAATGAAGGGTGAAAAGATTTTGCTTATGCATTTAAATGATATATTGGGAATAAAGCCACCTCGAAAATACAGAATTTAAGGGAAATAACCTGCACTTTCATGTTGCCAACTGGGAATACAAAATTACTTCATACATCGTAGTACTAAGCATGCAACACAGCCAAATATGAAGTAGAGACTTCATTCAAAAAAATAACTCGTCATATGTAATTCAGCAGGGATTACATGAGATTTTATACGACCAATTTCTGACCTAATTACTCTAAATTACCTGTTTTCAAGATCTCAACCTTGGAATGTAATCACAATTTTTAAGCCAAGCCAGCAAAATCAAGGTGCAAGCCTTTGAGGATCACGAGGGAACAGTGAGGTTTTCCGAATGTTGTTCAGGTTGCAGAAGAGCATAACAACACGCTCCAAACCTACACCAAAACCTCCATGAGGCCAAGCACCAAACCTGAACAGAAAATTTTATTAGTTGTGTGAAATTAATACACTTCCTAGAAATGCAAGTGTTAAATATGTATGATGGTTCAGAAAATGCTAATAACAGTGCATTAAGGCAATTGAATAAAAAAACCAAAGGCAACAACATAACAATATTCCCACCACAGCAGTTGACTCGGAATGGTTTTGGAAAGGCTAGGCCACTTGCAGTCTAGGAAGTTTGGGGAAGAAAAATAGCACATGGGCAGTAGAAGATAGCTATGATATGGCTAATAACAAGGAGATGTTATGTACTGTCCACTTGGCTAAGCAACATTTCAAAGTCCGCCTCCATGGCGCCTTAACCAGATAATTCAAGTTTTGAAAGCAACAATCTTCTTTCAGTCCTTGCCCAATAATATAATGCCACCCATCCTTCTAGAAAGCTCCACCAATCGCCTCCAGCCCTTGTTCTAGATAGACAAAAGTGAATATCGGGCCTCCACTGTTACCTTTTTGCAATATATCAGAAACCATACAAATTTTAATTACAGCCTCCAGAAATACTGAGTGCAGCTTGTACACACTAACAGACTGCCTTCCAATATAAGAATAAACCTGTCCAGGTCAAATTGTTGATTAAAGATGCCTAGAAAAGAGCCTTAGTAAACCCTTGTTTATACGTCTCAAACACCTGGACTCTAATGTTACCAACACTCAGCACACCAACATACATTTTCAACACCCACTGAATTCCGAATATCGCCAATGATTGTAATTTACTGATCTAAATTCTAGGTCCATCACTTCATGAAGCATGTATGCCATCAAAGCTTGCCTGGTTGGTACAATCAAAAGGGTCAAAGTTTGCTCATGATGCCATCAACTATTTAACCTAAACTCCACCCCCAAGTGTCCACAATCCACCACCCCAGGTAAAAGAGCAAGGCAATTTAGGCTCCACTTATTTTAATGAAAACATTTTCAGATACCAATTTTCAAGGGAAATACAATTGTAAATATTGTTTGCCTTTATTTGTTTGTTTACGATAATAAAACATTTTCTAGGAAAAAATTTCCGTCAAAATAGACGGAGCCTTAGCCCCTCCATAGATAATCAAACTACAAATATCTGACATTGATAATTAAATAAATCATAATCTCCCAACAATTCAACCATAGCATTAGAGTTATAGTCATCCATAATCAAGCATTTTAATTAAAAGATAAACCCATATTCAACAAGAAAAACAAACTTACTTGAAGGAGTCAAGATAAGTAGCTATGGTCTTGACATCGATGCCACATTCTTCAGCACGCTTTGTCAAAAATTCAGGTTCATGAATACGCTGAGCTCCCGATATTATCTCCTCACCTAAAGTGGAGACAGAAATTAAGAAGTCAGAACAATTGAATTAAGAAGCATACATGAATGAAGAAACACCATTTCAGTTCCAAAGTTCAGAGACATAGTAATCCACCATAGGAGCCCATAGTTAACTGCCTACTTTGTGAGTTAATGACTGTAATAGACCATTTCAAGCTCATTTAGATAAAAATATATAAATAAATAAAATTAAAAAAAAAAAAAATTGGATGCACTGATAACTTCTATGCCTAGAGTTCTATCGATTCAAGCCACTTTCTGCTTTGAGATGCACTATTCAGACAATCCTCAGTGGCTTCGTTAAGCATAGCTCGATTTGCCAGGTCAGTGACCAAATAGAAAAAAATATAAACAGTCAAATGCCAACAGATCACATGCCACCAATATTTGGCTGGTCAAAGTTGTACCCATCTTTAGTTGTACCAACAAGCAAACCTCCATACACAAATACCCATCACGTATTCCTTTTGGGATGTTCACACAAAATCTTCCTATCACTTGAAATTTCACCCAATCCATGTGATGTAGACCCCTCCATAAACTCTTTCTCTTACACTCTTTTATCATATTCTATTTCATGAGGTTCCTACTGTCCACTATGGGCACTATAATCAATTTATCTATCCTTAGTTCCCTACTATCTACCAAATTATCTACCTTGCCCTACTAAATTCATAGATATGAGTGTCCAAATTTCAAACCTAATAGGAACATAAATTGAGGAATGAGGACAAAGGAAATATACTACGTTTTCTTTTTACCAATTAGGCCATGAGAAAATTTTGTTAAAAACAGTGGAATTAAGAAACGATATGAAGTTGTGATGACCACAAATTAATTGGCAAGCACTAATGCTGTACTTTATTTACTTACAGTAAAGACCCATTACCTTTTCGTTGACTTTCTTTTTTTTGTGTCAAAGCCACAAAACAGGTTAACTGAGGTCTCCAATGCTCTTTACACTCAGCAAGATGCACCAATCCAGGAATTATTTGCTCCTAATTCCTAACAGCATTTTTCAAGTATAGAGCTAGAACTAAGTCCCAATAGAAATGACAATATTTTCACACGTGGAACAGAAACAGAGTGCAGGATCCAACCCCCTTCAGGCTACCTGTTTCACTTTACTTTAAGCACCCAAATTATAGTACTCAATAAGTCAATATTGAACTGAGACCAACCCTTGCCATTGCTCAAATACAGTGCTTACTCAAGGGGATAATGCTGAGAAGTTCACTATCTCACGCAGTCATGGTGACCCACTCTTGCTACCAACTTCAATGAAGTTAAAATATTTAGAGTAATAATCAAAGACAATACGTTAACTCAAGAAAACCTACGTATCATACATCACACAAAATACAGAACCGGAAACAGCTACCAAGCAAAAATAGGGTACTCTCTAATCGATAGAGCAAGAAATTCATTTCACCTCAAGGTAAAAGATTAATAAAAAAAAATCTAATTATACGCTTCGTAGCAAAAAAATCTAACTCACCCCGTATAAAGACATCAAATGAATTGCTATATGACGGGTCATCATAGCAAGGCATGGTATAGAATGGCCTAATAGCTGATGGATATCGGTGGAGAATGTAAAACTCAGTGTCATATCTGCAAATAAAGAAAGACCGGTCAGTATCCAGCTAAATATAGTTTTATTAAGAAGATGAGAATATGATACATGTCTCCAATCAGTAAAGAGATTTCTATGTTCCAGCAAGGCATTCAAGTTATTTTGTAATAGACTAACCTAGAGGGATAGTATGGGTATTCTAGTAATATTAGTTTATTAGGGTTAATAGTCCTTGGTATAAATAGAGAGGTAAGGGTAAGAAGGTAGGTAGGCAAATATTGGATGAAACTTGTTGAGAGTTGTGACCTCAAGTCACTCCTTGGAGAGTTGTGAGCTAAACTCACTTTTGAAGATTGATAGCCTTAAGCTATTATCCTATCTTTTGTAACCATTCAACCATTATCAATCAAAATCCAAGCTTTAATCTTTATTTACTTACATTATCAAATCATATTATAATTCCAGAAAGATAGTTCATAACAATTGGTATCAGAGCAGGCGGTCTTGCAGGCTGCCAGTGACCGGAACCACCAGTCCGACCACCGCATACAAAAAAAAATGGTCTTTGAATCTGTTCAAAAGAGTGTAACGCAACTGATGCAGAAATGTATTTGTGATGAGTATGCACACATTTCCAGCAAGAGAGAACAGGGGATTTCGGATCTCAAGGAAGAGCGAAGAGTCCGATGCGAGCTTCAACTTCCGGAGTTCAATGGGAGAAATCTGGAAGACTGGGTCCTTCAACTTGAGGACTCCTTCCATTTTTTCCAGCTGAATGAGGAGACAAAATTGAAGGCAGCCATCATTGGACTTGACGGCAAAGCGTTGCAGTGGTTCGAACGTGAACACCGATAGCTACCATTTCGTGACTGGCGAGAATTGAAGACTTGGCTGCTTCGAAATTCAGGGAGGTGGCTACCAAATAAGAAGGAAAGGAGTGAGAAATCTCGTGAATTATTAGAGAAAGAATCCATTAGGACAGTGGTGGAAGTGGCGGTCGCCCAAGCAATGGCAACGGAAAGGGAGAGGGCCGAGGAGAAGAAAGGTTATCTGGAATCCAAACCCTCGGCCGAGCAAGGCGTTGCAATTGTGGGCACGGAGAGGAAGGGTGAGGAAGGTTTCACAGACAAACCAACTGAAGTTTCTTTCCAGTCTGACGGTGCGGTGGTGTCAAGCTGGAGTCGCCGGCGAATCTGGTGGACGGTGGACCTGATGGGCGAGGTGAGTTGACTGGTGGGGTAATCTGTACTAGTGATTTTGAGGGTGAGGTGAGTGTTTTCGAAGGTGGCCTTGGTGGTGGTTTCACAAGCAAACCCACCAAAGTTTCGTTTGAGGGGAGCGGAGATGGCCGAAGATCCGAAATTGATTTTTCACCACCAAGGGTCTGGATATGCCGGTGGAGGTCCGGGTGGAGTCAACAGCGAATTTGGTGGCGAAGCTCGTGCAATTTGGGTGGATTTTAGTACTGTGCAAAGGGCTGAAGTTGATGTGTTTGTAGGCAATGGAATAGGAGGATTTATTGAGAAGGGTGGCGCCAATAGTAGTGGATTTCAGGAGCTTTAACCGTAAAAGTTGAGAGTGGTGATGAGACCACCGTAGTGGTGGCCTGAACATAGACGGAGGTGACTTCGTGAAAGGCGGGTCAGTCGCAAGTGAGTCAGGTGGTGGTCCGGGTTGTTGGTTCGCCGCAGAAAAATGTGGTCGATGGTGCAGGGACGTCAATTGCAGGGGTGGTGTTGGTCATGGTGGCTTCGCGCAGCTGAGGAGTGGTGATTTTGCTAGTGGTTTTTCCGGCGGTGGTCGCTTGGTCGGAGGTGGGTTGATTAGGGGGAAAAGCCGTTTTTCTGTTGGCGAAATTAATGGTGAAGATGGGCGGAACTGGTTGTTGAAGTGGGCCGATAGCGGGGGTGTGGAGTTGTTTGTCAGCGGTGGTAATGATGGTGAAGAACCTCAAGGGTGGTGGTCGGTGGAAAAAAGTTAAAAAGGAAATTGACTGAGTCAACCTTTAGCTTGGAGAGGAAGCCAGTGATAGAATTTGTTATTAAGGGTAAATTTGTGTTTACGAGGAGTGGGGACATAGCAAAATATGATGACAGAAGTGTTGACCATGCAGAAGT
Organism: Chenopodium quinoa; assembly: GCF_001683475.1. NCBI lineage: Eukaryota > Viridiplantae > Streptophyta > Magnoliopsida > Caryophyllales > Amaranthaceae > Chenopodium > Chenopodium quinoa. Next base: position 1,182,801 of record NW_018743391.1, on the reverse strand, counting down.
TTGGTATTTGGTGGCACGTGATTTTATTTCTCCCAAATTACCCACTCTTAATTCCGTTAATGAGGTCTGGCAATTTTTTGGGCCTATCAACTTAAAGCCCAATTCTGTGCCCACTAGATATGCTTCCAACTTTCCAGCCCATGCCTTTAAAACCCACAGCTACAATTATTCAACCCTTAGGCCCATAACTCCACCAATCTATAAACCCAGATTTAGGACCCATTCTTCCATAGCTATTCACACTTCTTTAATACATGTATCAACACCCAAACCTCCCAACAGATCCTTCCATTACACCACACAAAATTTAGACCAAAGTTCCTTTTCCATTTCCCCTCCTACATCACCCAAACCCTGCTACCTCCACATGCTACAACACAATACAACACAATCTGAAGTGTGGCCTTTATTTGGACGATTCGAGTGGTGGGATGATGACCTTCAGTGCCAACGCCGGGCAATAACATCTGATTTTAAGCCACCTTGAGGACAAGGTGGAAGTTTAGGGGGGCGGTATTGTAATAGACTAACCTAGCGGGATAGTATGGGTATTCTAGTAATATTAGTTTATTAGGGTTAATAGTCCTTAGTATAAATAGAGAGGTAAGGGTAAGAAGGTAGGTAGGCAAATATTGGATGAAACTTGTTGAGAGTTGTGACCTCAAGTCACTCCTTGGAGAGTTGTGAGCTAAACTCACTTTTGAAGATTGATAGCCTTAAGCTATTATCCTATCTTTTGTAACCATTCAACCATTATCAATCAAAATCCAAGCTTTAATCTTTATTTACTTACATTATCAAATCATATTATAATTCCAGAAAGTCAGTTCATAACATATTTTGTGTGTGTAATAAAGATGAGGACAATTAGACAAATTCAGGCTGAAAGGAAGGGGGTGTTTATCAATCAAGTAGAACATACATATGAGATAGACTACCAATAAGTATGCAATTTGCATCATTGTAAAATGATTGTCAAAGTGAAAAGGAAGTGCTATAGAGCTTAGTATGGCAAAAGATAAAACGCAGAGATAAACTAACTTGTCAAGGACTAATTTGCCAAGCTTTCTCTCAATATCAGTATTAAGGTCCCCATAAGGATCAACTTCAATACCCGCCTCCTGCAAAAATATTGTCAATTGCAAATGAAATTTACGTGTAGAAACAACAAATGCAAAAAGGTTAGATCACTTAATGCAACAAGACTTTCAAAGCATAATATCAAGAAACTCATCTCAGCATTTAACATGCCCCGGATATAAATCAATGAAATCTATATGCTGCATAATGTCAGAATATTTTACAGCATATAAGCAAAGGAAGCTTAATAGGCTGCAGAAGTTTCTATAAAATTTTCCATTCATCATTGTATGCTACTTTTATAGATTTACTAAGGTAAAATGTACGATATTTCCTTACCTTCAGCATTTGAACTCCTTCTGGAAATGTCAGCTGCAATGTCTTCCTCAAATACTGCAAGTACATAAATCCCAAGTAAATGTGCAAGCACATAGTAACATGAAAGTATAAAACTATGAAGCTGTACAAAAGAAACCAAGAAGTTTAATCAATTTTCATAAACACAATGAAGTAAAACAATTAAAGGATAGAAAAACCTTCAAAGGCTGAAATGGATACTGCCTTGAAACAGCTTCAAGTTCTCCTTTGCAGTTCTCATTTAAATGGTCAAAAATGGTCACAAACAACCGGTCAATTATGTCCATAACCTGTATGATGCAACCAGAAACCTTATTTAACCTGCAAAAATGTGAGATATTTGAACCTGGACAAAGAGATCTGAAAACCCTGTTCTACCTCTGAATAATGCTCTTTGATCTCCATTTCTGCATCAAGACCCGTAAACTCACAGAGATGCCTATGAGTAAAGGAGTCCTCAGCTCTGAAAACAGGACCGATTTCATATACTCGCCTAAAATCACCATTAATCGACATTTGCTTGTGAAGCTGAGGTGACTGAGCAAGACATGCAGGCTGGCCTTTGTAGTCAAGTCTGAAAACTGCTGCACCCCCTTCACTTGTTCCTCCCATTAACTTGGGTGTATGAATTCTTCGAAAACCTTCAGATCGCAAAAATGAACTGAATATCTGCCAAAAAAAAGTATAAACTCAAAAGAGGGCCCCAACTAAGACTTCCAGGCATGGAAACAAGAAACAAAAAACAAAAATAACCAAGAAGATAATCTTCCCCATCAATATCACCAGAAGTCCAGAAGCACATCAATTGTTATTTAAATAAAATAAAATAAAAAAAAAAAAAACCAATGATTGACATTAAAGATTCACCATCTTCATACATTTACAAAACTGTTTTTGCTATGTTAAGTTATGGATAACAAGACAGCTCAACAAACTCGTTATGCAGTCTAACATGCAACATGAATGCTTCTTTCTTATAAAACCTAACAGATTTCCCAGCAAAAATACAAATTCCTCATCTCACCCCCCCCCCTCCTACCACTCGATCAGAGGATCTAAAAGACATCAGTACAAATTTGCTCTTTTCAATAGTAATAAGTTCAGAAAAGGGCCAAAGGTTAAGAGAAGATTAGATGAGGGCTACCCAAATTCAGGGCACTAAAAATACAAGTACAGCTTAGGGCCAATTTGTGCATAAAAAGCAAAAATTCAGAGTTTTTCAGTACATATACAAAAATTTTATAAGCACATATCATTATCATTTACCAAGATACTTCAATGACCAACAAAAAATAATAAAGTTAGCAGGTACTATACAATTACGACTCTATTAAACAGCTCCCCAACACTCCATATAATTTTTTTTATTTTTTTTTTTTGACGGGAACACTCCATATAAAGTAAATACTATCAATGTTAACCAATCTGAAGCAGCTAAAATCATTTCTTACAAAACCAACTTCACTTGACAGATGAAAAATGGCCTGATTAGCTGGGGTCCTTATGTCTAAGACTCGGTAATTCAACCGTGTATCTTGGTTTACTCGAACCAGTTGCTTTCCATCCTGCATACATGTAAATAAAATTGATAAGCTTTATTTTTTATTTTCTTTAATTTGTAAGCAACAAAAGTATAGTATCAGGACACCAAAAATGTGTAACCCATGTACATAGAAAACTAGGGAAAAAAAATAACGGGGTAAAATCACACTCTGACATTACCAATGCACACTGTTTCATTTACAATATAAAGCAAAGATAATTGTTGCTCATAATAAGCACCAGCTATCTGGCATCATTTGATTTTGGAGGGGGGGCAAATCAATATGAATTGTAGGCAAGAACAACAAGGGAATTAAAGTAAAACTCAGTGGTAAGAACAAGTAAAAATCACAATGTAGTTTAGTAAATGCTACAAAACTAAAAGCTTTGATTGCACTAGAAGAATGATATGATGCCTAAATAAAGAGATCAGAGAAAAGTAGGAAATTAGGGATATAAGGACACTTCAAGATGACTTTGCACCAAAATGACCTCAGTGCTAGGGCCTCAAGTCTCTTATGTGCTTCTGTAAAATTTGCAATAACACCACCTTTTTTGGATAAGGGTGGACAAGGTATCCTCTCAAGATATTTTAGTCAAATACTTTTAGCCAGGGCCTCTCAAATCTCTTATATGCTTCTGTAAAATTTGCAATAACACCACCTTTTTTGGATAAGGGTGGACAAGGTATCCTCTCAAGAAATTACTAAAATAAGTTACAGATTAAGTGATTAACCCAATTCCTTCGTATCTCCCTCATTGAATATAATCTCCCTCATTTTTCTGTTGTCAATTTTCAAAATTGTCATGATTTTAATAAGTTTGACTAATTTTTAATTCATTATATGACATATATCATATGATTTAAATAAAAAAATAAAAATAAATAAAAAAAAAACAAAAAACTGAAAACCACAATGATACCAAACAAACCCTAAGGGTGTTGATTTACAAAATTACAATATTGTATATCCTTGTCTTACCAAATTCTAAGATCATTGATTTTGAAATCCATGTTTCACAATAATAGGAATCAGTTCTAGTGTATGATTATATGGTGCTTACTTTCAGTTCTTGGCTATTTGCAGAACACCAGATACACCTAGACCTGGTGAATAGACTTGCAAAATCAAAATTAGTCACCAGCCAATCAAAGGGCAAAAACATATATTCACAGTTGACTAAATTGGTGTAACATTGTAACTGGTTTAAGGAATCAAAAACTCAAACTAACTGCTTATACACGCTATCGTCGAGCAGGAAAAGATGAAGATTGTCAAAAGATAGCCGGAAACAAAAAAACAAAATCCCTTCGTTGGTGTCTTCTACAATAATTTGCCATCATTTCCATATACACGATTTCTTAGTACACATTTTTGTATTCATAAGACTTACTCCCCTGCATTCCTAAGGTGCAACGTTCATATAATTCTAAACCAGTGACCCTGATAACTACAAGTAATAAAGAATTATGCGTCCAATTGATCTTAAAACCTGAAATACGCAGCAAATAAGTGATAAGTTACCTTCTCAGCTTTTTCAAACTCCTCCTCGCTCCTAGCCGCATCCTCGATATTGATAGGTAGTATTGCCGCAGCTCTGCTAATACAATAAATCTTCCTCACCTGAATTTCAACCTACACAATTGACACAATCAATAACCAAATTCAATTCAAATTCCACAAATCTTCTCAACAATCACAATTTCACACTTCAAAATCAAACCCTAAATCATATTACCTGTTGAGAAGTGCCTTTAAGGGCTTCACCAGGAACCGAAACGATTCCCGCAACATCAACAATCGATTCACGGCTCAATGCACTCGCAAACCTGACCATTTGCTCACTGACTTTCTCCTTCGCAACCATTAGAACACATTGAACCGTGAACAAACCTTCTCGAATGACAACGAACACCATCTTCTTCGACACGGCTCGAATCGCTTGCACTCGTCCTCTGATGAGAATCTCCTCGTCTTTGAGATCGGAGGTGAGAGATTTCACCTCGGTCCATTTACGACCGGTGACGGGCTTCGATTGGAGCTCAATGAGCGGGACATCGCCGTAGTTGTCGGCGAGAGGATCGGCGATTGAGGCTTCGGCGAGTGCTGCGGCGGCGGCTTCTGCGGCGGCTGCTGCGGCAGCTTCTTGCTTCTTCTTGAGTTTTTCAAGCTTTGCCACTTCCTTCTTAGCGGCCTTCTTGCTTTGCTCCGCCGGTTGGTTGGCGTCGTCGGCGGCGGCGGGAGGCGGTGGTGCGGAGGTTTGGTCGGAGGAGGACATTGTTTCGGGTGGAGGAAAGTGAACGATTGGAGAATTGTGTAATAATATTGTTGTGGTGAGAAAGCGTATGCAATGGTATATACAAAGAGTGTAGGGTTTTGCGGGGGAGCCCCATTCATCTATTTGATAAACATTTTTTGTTTATCTAATGGCAAATTTGTAATAAAAAGGAACAGTTTAATTGTACAGGACGTTTTTCCAAAGTGAGCCAATTTTGACAAATATTAACCAAAATGGTTGCGTGGCAAAAGTATTTACCAAACTAAGCTTGCAGGCTAAAACGCTGTCTATGCCTGGGTTTTTTTTAAAAAAAAATCAACCTAAAAACGGTGTCTGGGACAACGTCTTTGTTGTTGACCTTTTTTAAAAAAAAAATTGTAATTGCCTTTTATTTATAAAAATGTTTTTAAAAAACAAAAACAGTTATACCAAAGACGCTGTCCCAGACAGCGCTTTATGTACAAACTTCCTTGTACCTAACACGCTGTCTCAGACAGCGTCTTATTTTCAACCTAAAACGCTGTCTGGGACAGTGTTTCTCTGCTGGTGTGCAAAACAGCAGCAGAATCAGCCTTTTGCCACTGATCTGCCACTTTCTTCTGCCCCCACCCACCACCCCCTGCCATGATTCTTGCCACCACAATCCACCAACAACCCCCACCATCGACCACCATCTGCCACCACTTTTGACCTCCAACAACACTTCAACCAGCTCCACCACCAACCCCAACCATTCAACAACCGTCGATAACCACCCACCACAACCAACAACACTAAAACCACCATGAACAACCACATTAACCACCACGGGCCATCCTTTCTTCCCCATTTTCGACTATGGATTCCAAATGTCTGTTGTTTAATGTACATTAGCCCTGAAGGATCTATTTTGACTGACAAAAATCCGATTTGGATAAATAAGCAAACAAAACTTTAAAACACAAACAGATTCATTCAACCAGCATGTCTTATATTGATAATGCAATCGTTATATACAACATTCCAGGAAAAAGGACAAAACAATGATACAATACGTTCACTACTCATCAATTTGGTGTAACCCTTCCCTAGCCTCACTGTCGTCCCTTCGTCTTGGACGACGCCGAGTGTAATGGTGAATGGTGGTGAATGGGTTCCGGCGCGGGGGGGGGGGAGTGAGCTGGCTGGACGATGCGTCCTCCTGGGTTCTGAAGGGTGCAGAACTGTGGAAGATGTACTCCTCTGCCTCTGTGTGCGACGTAGGATCACCTCCACTGCTACTCTGGCCGGGGTCGAACCGCGAATCGATGGAGTGACCATCATCACCGTCCCGCTGTTGGATGAGATGACCGTGACCATGTCTGCGTAAGGAAGTCGCGGACATATCTCGCATCCGCTGGACCTGGGCTCTGGCGGGTCCTTCTGTAAGGGCGAGGGACAGTGCATCATACATCGCCACCATATCCGCCGCCTGTAGTAATCATCGATCAGTCAAGTACATGATATTTTAAAAAGTTAAAAAATGAGGATGATAAGCATAGTAAAAGAAACTCACATATCCGCTAATGACGTCATGTGCCGGGTGGTAATGGGTGGACGGTGGTGTGTAGCTGGGGTTAATGAAACGGCGTGTGATAAGCTTGTACCACACCATGTACGGAACGTCATGATCCATAACGCCCTGCATGGGATAACCCTGAACGACATGACCCAACCGCTGCTCCCATAGCTGAAGATACTGCCAATGCTCCAGTACCCAGTTTGTCTCCGTCTTTCCCCGACGGTCAATGTCGTGAAGGCGCACGACAGTGTCACAGTTCTGGGGAATAGGCTGCTGCAGTCCGAACTGTCGCATGACGCGGTCAGGTAGGTGACTCTCCACAACCTCGAAACAGATCAGGGGGACCCGGGCACGCCACTCTCCCTGATGCTCCAATAGATGTGCAGGCATGACATCTACCAACTCCGGTACATACGGATCCCATGTGATCTGCAATAACACATCCTAAATAAGTTAGTCCACAATCAGTATACACAGTACCTAAATGATTACAAATTTCTTCAGAGTTTGTACCTGATCCTCAGTGAGTCGATCAAGGGCGTTTCGGTAGTATGGGAGACCCGTCGCCGTATGTGCCTGTGTGAGTCTGGGGACCATCCACCTGGGGCAACAAATTTGGTAAGTATGTTTACAAAATGAAATCGTATATGGGAAAAAAAAAATGACAATTGTTACAAACCTGCAACCGTAAGCCTCATCAGCTGCAGGGCGAGGCGGAGCGATGTACGGCTCATACTGGTCATCCTGGTCCTGCTGCCCCGGACGATGTACAGCAGGCCTACCTGGTCTTCCTACGTGGATGTGCTCCCAAGCCCATAGCTTCAATAGCAAAACACAAAACTATGTTAAATATGACATTACTCATTGCATAATTCGCTTGTGATAATATACGTAGTATACCTGAAGCACAAACAGAGGTCCTCCAATCTCGAGCGCACCACTCCGTGAGGCTCTGCAAAGTTGGCGATACAACACCGCCAAAAAGGCACTACCCCAGCTGTATCCACGGATATGCTCCCAGTCGTGGTCTAACAGCTGTAGGTAAATAAGCTGCAAGTGGCTCCCGCTCTTGTTGCCGAACAACACGCCGGATATGAGGAAGAACAAGTACGCTCGAGCATATCTCTGTACTGTGGCGTCATCGGCGTCCGCAGGCAAGCCCTGGAAAGTATCTCGTAACCAGACCGTCCTCAAGGCGGAGCCCCTAACATCGTTGGGACCCGGCTGCACCCCGAGAACCCGCACAACCAATCCAACGGGATCGACTAGAAATGATCCCGTCACCGCAGTCCCCTGTACTGGAAGGCGCGTCAGTATTGCCACGTCCCGCAATGTCACAGTCGCCTCCCCAACTGGTAGGTGGAAGAGTGCGTCTCCTGCCTCCATCTCTCCACTAACGCCGTGACAAGGTGTCGGTCGATCTCCCTGAATCCCAAGCGATGTACACACCAAACACTAACACAATATATTGAATACTAATTTCGATTGAAAGGCATAAACAGGAAATCTCGAACATCCAACGTACAAAATAAAATTCATCGAATTGAACACAATAACACATAATGTAGAAAATTATAATTGTTTCATCAAAATAACACCACTACATACTACTATATCAAATAACACATATACACTTAGGTCCTATGTTGGTCTAGATGGACAAGTAGTGCGGTTGTGACCTTGCTGGTGACAACGGCTGCATTTGGTTGGGGGCCGGTTGCTGTCATCCATCTCATTGCGTATGCGCTTCGACTTTGGACGACCTTTTCCACGTATCATTGTGCCGTCCGGAATGAGTTTAGGGCCTACGTACTGTGCCCACTGTGCCCAGGTTGTCTCGCAGGGGATCGGCCAGAACTGTGGTGCATAGGTGTTCATGGAGGCGGCCGACTGCAACAGAGGGTCCACCCAAGGGCGTTCTGATAGTGAGTATGTAGCACAGACTGCTAGCACATGAGAACATGGGAGGTGGAATATCTTCGGTTTGTTGCACGTACACGTTCTCAACTGCCAGTTCACCGTATGCTTGTGGCCTCATTTGTTACCAACTCTCTCTCCCCTCTCTGTTGTCACTTGGTAAATATGCAATCGCCGGTTATAGGCATCCACTCTATGATATCTGGCTTTAGCGGTGTTCTTCTCGAGGATGGCAGTGACCTTTGGGGGGTATGGAAGTCCCTGATCAGACCTAGCCTCAGAAGACTCCCTTCTCAAAGTGAAATACTTGTTAACTCTGTGGAAGGTTAACTCGACAAGGGACATAATCGGTAGAAACCGAGCTCCTTTCAGCACATTGTTGAATGTCTCCGAGAAGTTAGTAGTACATATACCATACCTGCGACCACTGTCGTGAAACAGAGACCACATAGGGAACGGGACTTGAGCAATGTACTCAATGGCCTTGGGACAGGCCTCACCAATGAAACACAAATCAGCTTGAAGTTTTCTTTCTTGCCTTTGGTACGCAGCGGCCTTGAACATGTCTCTCATGTCGTTACTTCGCACGTGAGTCTTTAAGTTAGAGGCTATGTGGAGGACACAAAACCTGTGATACGCTCGGGGCTGGGTGAATCCAACATTGGGATCATTCATTGCTGCAATGATCCCAGGATGCCGATCAGAAATAACACAAAGGCCATCCCGTTGCGTGACACGATCTCGAATACAACCTAGGAACCAAGACCAGCTGGAAGTGTTTTCCCCTTCAACCACCGCAAATGCAATAGGAAATACTTGGAAGCTTGCATCAACACTCGTAGCAACCAACAGTGTTCCTTTATACTTCCCGTACAAGTGCGTCCCGTCGATACAAATAACAGGCATACAATGTTTAAAGCCATCGATACAAGGACCAAAGGCCCAAAACACTCGTTCAAACACTTCCATGTTGCTGTAGTATACACCATCCACTAAAGCTTTGTGTTTCCATACGACACATGTTCCCGGGTTCGACCGTAGGAGTGCTTGCATGAAGTGGGGAAGTCTGCCATATGAACTCTCCCAATCCCCAAATATCTCAGCTATAGCTTTCTCCTTGGCATACCACGCTCGTCGATACGGGACATCGAAATGAAATTGCTTCGAGATCAGTTCCTGTATGAATTCCACTTTCAACGAAGGATCTTTCCGCACAAAGGACTTCACATACTCGGCTATTACGGACGAATCCAAGTGTGGGTGATCATTAGATAGTACTTCACTGACACATGTCTCCCGATGCGGGCCTTTGTACGTGACTATGGTAAAACCACGTGAGTGCTCACTCGATTTGGTACCCCGTAGCATCCAACCACATTTCTTCTTGCATCGCAGATGTAGGACACCATCATTCGAGGTCACTGTGGTGTAGAATTGATTCCTCTGAATAGAATACATCTTCACCATTTCTTGAAGCAGTTTCTTGCTCTCAAAATACATTCCCTTCTCAAATTCTCCCCCGGGAACAAAAGAGGTGTGGCTACCCGATTCGGCCCAATACTGATCAACTTCATAGTTCTCGGGTACCTCACTGAACCAAGGTATGGGAGTTCTAACCAACGACTGACCATCTTCCACCTGTGTAGGTTCATCATCCCCCTCTCCGTTCTCGTCCTCATCATCCATTTCCGCATACACATCATACACCGACAATTCATTATTCACAACATCATCAAAATGATTTGGCTCTTCTCGAAATGGTGAACCATCATCACCTTGCATAGGAGAGTAGCTATGCAATTGCATCGGCGAAGATGTCACGGTGTTCGATGACGACGGAGCAGGCTGGCCGAACACTGTCACGCGTCCCCCCGCATGTACTGGTGAAGCTATATGAGAACTAAAAGGCAAGTGAAATTGGTCGTCCTGCATCATTCGAGTGAAAGAACCCATCCCATATGCATTCGATGGAATGTGGTTTGCGGGCTCTTGGAAGGACGCGGTGTTGTAATCAGAGACATATGTAGCTTGTTGTTCTGCCCGAGTACTTTGTTGGGTACATATAGGCACTGTTTCTACATATATCTCATTGGGAAAACCCTTCATTCCTACCATGCTCCTCAAACCTTTCAAATGTCTGTTCGTAGAGACAGGTAACACTTGCACCCCATGACCAGTATCACACCTCATTTTAAGGTTCAGTTCAACAGTCATAGGGTTTGAACCAATACAACTGTGAACCTCATTCATCAGATTAGTCACAGTCATGTTCGGTTCAAGTGTTATAAGGTCCATATTCCCTCCACTGTACTCCACATTTGATCCATTACACAAAATTTCACCTCCCCATCGACATAACAACGCTACATTTTGTCCAGCCATATTCTACATAACAACCAAAACACATTTTACGTAAAGCCGTTAAATCATCCCTAAATCACCACAATCAAACAAAAAAATTTTACATACTCTACAAATTAACTACTAAGAACCCCTAAATCACCATTATTACACAACAATGTAGGTAATTACAATTGTTCAAAACCTAATAATTATCAACCATTGTCAACAATTTTAAACAAAACCAACAACAACAATTCAACATTATCCAAACTATTATCAACACTAACAATATCAACACTACCATTATCAACACTAACAATTCAACAATTACCAACACTAATAATTCAACAATACCAACACTAACAATTCAACATTTTTAACACTAACAACTCAACCTCATCAACATTTTAACCCAATTCCAAAAAAATTAGAAATCACCAACATAAACCCTAGAATTTAAAACACAAAGAAAGTTGAATGAATACCTATTTCAGGGTGAGGGGAGTGTATAGTGGGCTACACGGAGGGCGACGGTGGAGGTGACGGCGGGCGACGGTGGAGGTGGCGGCGCCGACGGCGGTCTATACGGAGGAGCACAAGTATGAGAGAGGGGGGATTAAGTTAGAGTTTGGGAAAGAAGGGGTTTGAGAATGAAGGAGGAGGAAATGAAAGGATGAAATACGCTGTTGGAGGGAAAAAAAAAAACGACAGAAACGCTGTCTCAGACAGCGTTTCATTAATAACCTTAAACGCTGTCTGAGACAGCGTTTATAGTTCTAGAGTTAAACGCTGTCTGGGATAGCGTCTTTGGTATAACTGTTTTTGTTTTTTAAAAACATTTTTATAAATAAAAGGCAATTACAAATTTTTTTAAAAAAAAGGTCAACAACAAAGACGCTGTCCTAGACAGCGTTTTTAGGTTGATTTTTTTTTTAAAAAAAACCCAGGCATAAAACGCTGACCGAGACAGCGTTTTAGCCTGGAAGCTTAGTTTGGTAAATACTTTTGCCACGCAACCATTTTGGTTAATATTTGCCAAAATTGGCTCACTTTGGAAAAAGTTTCAATTGTACACATCATATTTGACTTGTTGACATATGATGCATTGTTGGTTGGATGTGTTGTGCTGGACATATGATAGTAACTCTGTTTGTTGGTTAGCTAACGATGTACCATGAAGTCATGAAGCTCCTTCTTCCTTCCTCCATTTCCATCCATCTTCTACCGACACCATTTTCACCATCTTCACTGTGTCAACCTCCACCGACCATTTTCGCCATCTTCACTGTGTCCACCTTCCATCGACACCGTCTTCCTCGTCTACACCTTCCACCATCAATATTACCGACGACACCACTATCTCCGGCGGCTTCGCCGCCAAATTAAACGAAAACCCTATGAATAAAGGGTGAAATTAAGGGTATGGTCAACCCCAAAGGGTAGGGGTGACCATGTCCTCCATTAGATTTGTCATTGAGCTTGAGATTAAATTTTTATACGGGAGATTTCAATTAAAAAAAAAAAGTTAAGTTAAAAAAATAATTAAAAAAAAAACAAATTATTACTACCCAACAATTACCGGTAATTGTTACTCCGTATTATAGGTACAAATAATCAAATTTCCATTAGTGACAGTTTAAGGATGAAATTTTGTTACACCTTAGCTTGTGAGAGGTTTCGGGCCAGGAAGGCGGTAAGCCACTTCATTTCACGGTTCTCACCTTTAATGATAAAACGAGTAATCAGTAAATCAAATATTGTAGGAGTTAATGAGAGTGAAAGATAGCTCAAGTGATTAGAGCTTGATTCGCGGTTTGAGGAGATCTTGAATCGATTCTCATTATTTGCCTTTGTGGCTCTCTAAACAACATCAACAACAAATAAACTCTTTGGGAAAATTTGTTCAAAAGGACCGCTTAAGTGATTACTTTTGTTCAGAAGGACTAATTAAGATAAAAGTTGTTTTAAAGGACCACAAAACACACTTTGGGTTATTGAGGGGGACCAAGTCCTAATTTCAAGTAAGGGTCTGTTCACATTTAATGAACTGAGCTGAACTGAACTGATTGGAGCTGAGCTAAACTGAACTGATTTGAGCTGAGCTAAACTGAACTGAATTGAGCTGAAATGAATATTTTATAAGAGAGGAAAATTAAGTACTGAACTAAACTGAAATAAAATTAAGTAAATGTGAAAAAGCCCTAAGTCAACGCCGGACTTCCATGTTGAGTCACTCTTTAGGTTGAGTCAGTTTTTTTTTTTTTTTTTTCCTTTTTTGCCATCTTTTTCACGATTTCCTCTGACATTCCCAATTTTTCCATTTCTTCTTCTTTCTTTCTCCTCTAAGCTTTGTTCATGGCATTTACTTAAGTCTGCCATTGTTGGTGAGGTCAGAGCAGCGACAATTTAACAGGCTATTAAAGGTAAGTTCTTTGAACTCTCTCTCTTCCTGTCTTTTCTTGTTTTGGAGTCCTCACCATTTTTATTCAATATTTTTTTTTCGACCTTATCAATGGCAAAAGGAAAGGAAAAGGGCAAAAAATGCACAATTTTTAACCGACTTGATATTCAGCTACACTTAGTTCTCTTCATTTTGCCCAAATTCATGTTGCTGCAAATTCAATTTTAAATAAACACAAAAACGAACAACATCAACCAAAATTGCAGAAATTCGACAAATTCGAAAAAATTTCACAATTCACAATGCTTATACATTATGTTACTTGTCCTCAATTGCATTGTGGATGTATTTGTTAGGAGAAAGAGGGCGCAATAGCACATTCCAGTCTATTTGGGGTTTATATTTTGAGGAGAGAGAAAGAAGAAATGAAAAAAAATTGGGTGCAATTGGGAATTTGGGAGAAAATCGTGAAAAAAGTGAGAAAAAAAAAAAAAGACTCAACTTAATGAGTCACATGCCTGGCACGTGACGGTCAACGCCGGAGTCCGGCGTTGACTTGCCTTTTAATTCCTAAATTCTGATTAATTGGTATTATTGGTTTATGTCTGTTAACCCAAATTATATTATTTCACACTCAAACATTTCCATCCATTAGTAGTGATTAAAATTATGCCTATAGACAAGATTGTGGAAATGTTGCCCCTTAATTGATGAAGATTAGCGTGATTGATATCTTAATTTTATTGCTCTACTAGATCTCTTATCATATTATAGTTTGTTAATTGATATTTAGGGAGGAATTTTTTTGCAACTACAGCTCCAAGTTATGGGAATCATTGAAGATGGTACTGCAAAAGGCTTTTTACCTAGTGAGGAATTGTTTGCAGTACACTACCCTGCATATCCTTCATCCATGTCGCGTGCTGTCGAAACCCTTGGTGGAATTGATGCAATTGCTAAGGTAAATTGTAGAGTTTTAAAACCAATTCAATGCAACAAATATTTAGGGTTTTAGGAATTGTTCTTTGAATTCAAGGTCAATTGATGTAATTGATAAAGGTTTAAAGGTTTATCTTTTTTTTTTCTTTCCCATACAAAGCCTAGATTAAAAAAAAAATGTCAAATTACCTGCTTTGCTTGCTTCTGAATACTGCTAAACATTTTATTTATTTATTTATTTATTTTTTTTTGGTTGTGATCAGATGAGATGCAAATCGAATAATATAGCATATAAAAGACTGGTCAAAGATTATGTTATATGACGTATCATATTTCAAATCATAGGTTATGTTTGACTTTGGTGGGCTAATATAACCGTAATTTTCATTTACTCTACCATAGTTTACTTGTTAAAATTGTGATTTTATGAAAATAATTTTATATAATAAATCTAGCAAATTCTTTCTAGGGACAATTCAATAGTAATTCTTGTTTTGCTTTAACTACCAGATTTGAGTCGGTTTATTAATACTGAAACGTTGTATCACGTAAGTAGAATCTGCAAAATTTGAGCAACTTAGTTGATGGTTACTTTTGCTTTCATTGTGTGCAGGCTCGCAGCTCCAAGTTAAACAAATTGGAGCTTCGTTTTCGTCCTGAAGACCCATGTTCACATCCTGCTTTTGGCCAGATTTATCCTTGTAATAATTTGCTGTTGAAAATATCCAAGGGGAATAGTGGGGGTATTCAAAGTAATAATTGTTGCAGCAGCCAATCCAAGGATTGCAGTTCTGAAAAATCTGAAAAGCCTAATGTTCTCTCTGCCGATATTGTTGCTAGAGTGCCAGAGGCTTATAATTTTACTGGTGAGCAAACTATAATTTATTTCTCTCTTTGAATCAATTTGTATAGTTTGATTTGAGACATTAATAGAAATTTGATGCAACGTGTAGTTAACTAGGGGGGGGGGGGTGAGGAGGGGATGGTCTTCTTACAAATGATTTTTGTATTTATTTCTTTAATAATAATGGTTAGGATTCTGAGATATCACTGAACATGAAATAAAGAATTCTCAATGTATATATGTTTGTATGTGCATTGAATACTGCATATGTATCTTCTCACTAATTCACATAGGGAAGGCATACTGAGGAATTTAATACACCAAACGCGTAGTTTTTCTTTTGAATTTGTTTTAGCAAATGTGAGCTGTCACTTGTGACTTGTCAACAAAAAAAAAAAAAAAAAATCTTGTGCTGAATTCAGTTTTTATGATTCCACACTAGACTTTCTAACTATTGATATTTTTGAACCGCATAGCTAGAAAAGCTAAGATTTGTGTCATATGATCTCTGAAGAAAAAGCTAAGCTTCCTAAATCAATTGATTTGTTTTGAAGACTTGAAATTATGTGTATAGTGCCAGACTACTGTATATATTGATTTTCAAAGAGCTATTATTTGTCTATGTTTCCAAAGAGCATGAAAGAAAAGTGAATCAAGGACTCGTAAATTTTGTCCTCAATGTACTTTTCAGTAAAAGTGAACAAGTCTTGAAATGACTCAGATGAGGTTTAAATGTTGTTGTAATGTTAAGTATTCTGTTTATTTATTTAGAATGTGGTTATGTCAGGCATTCTAAGCTATATTTAGATTACAAGATTTATTTATTCCTCGTTTCCTAGTCTTTGAAGATTCTCCTCCTCCCTTTTTTTTTGTTTCCGTGCTAGCGGTGCTACATAGGATATCAGGTTATCACTCTCTATAGAGGTTCCTACTTACCTTGTGAGTCAACATCTCTGCTTATCTAACTTCTTGCAGGAAGACTATAACTTCACATTCTCTTACTTTGGACCAATATTTTTTCTAAACAACAGAGACAGAGTTGCCTTAAGCACTGTTACATAGATCTGTTTATGATTTTTGAAGATTGATTTAACCAAAGATGTCTTTTTCATAGCATCTTTGAACTTCACTTGGTTCCACAGCCATCGATCTTAAATGTGATCAGGGTGTCTAATTAAATTAGATAGTTCAGTAAGTGCAGTCATATTTCCTGATTTTTTTTTCAAATGTAGGAATGGTGGATTATCAGCATGTCCTTGCTGTACATGCTGATGCTGCACAGAGGAAAGGAAGCTATAATGAAGTGAAGGGGCCATTTGGTAAAATTGTTTCCTTTTTGTGCAAGTATGATATTTATATTTTGTATTCAATTATTTATGTTCTCATTATTCGACATTTACTTTCACAGAAAAGGGAGATCTTGGTGATGCTGATGATGAAAATTTGATGATGCTGGTACCTCCACTGTTTTCACTGAAAGATGTTCCCGAGAATATAGTGTAAGCTATAGGTTTTGCTTCTATGAGCATTTCAACGTTGAATTAATAGGGGTGGTTGAGCAAATTGCTTGTGCTTTGTTTTTTTGCTGTGTATGTTGGCGTTGTGGAACTGTTTTTCCTAAGCTCTTATCATTATAGATTTAACTCCTGTTGTGATTTAGTGTCGTGAACTTGTGATTGTCTTTTTTTCTTTTCCCCAGTGCACCTTTTATTTTGTTTTAAACTATTTAAGATAAGTAAGGATATGCTTATAAGAAAATATTGGATAACCACCTTTGAAGTTCATGTATGAATAATCTACAATCAGAAATTTTAATGATGAAGTTTCCTTTTGATAAATATGGATAATAATGAAAAAAGGATCTATTTACTTGGTCTTTTATTTCCCAGTGCACCTTTTAATTTGTTTTGGAATTTTGAAGATAAGTTAGGATATCCTTGTTTTAATAATTGGGACAAGGTGCATGAGAGAACTTTGGATAGCTAGCTTTGATGTTCATGTATGAGTACAATCCAATCAGAAACTCTAACGATGAATTTTTCTTATAGATAATATGGTGTGCTTTGGTTTCAATAATACTAGCACACTACTATATTGTGTTGGTCATGGCTGTTTCAATCTTATTAAAACTGAACGTCTGAATATTAGGGAGAGATTCAAGACTGTTTGAACTCATTTGTTATGCCTTCTTATATACTTTTTAGGTTGAGGCCATCAATCACATTGAGTTCCAAAAAGAAACAGGAGGGAGTTGTACAACATCGGTGGGAGGTACTCTATTTTTCTTTGCTGCTCCTACTCTTTATTGATGGGATATACGACCAACCATTAGTTTGAAGTGAATATGTGAGCTATGTTTTTTTGTTTTATAGATGACTTTGGTTCTTTCTATGGAGCACAAAGTCGAGATTATCGATGTTTAGATCATTAAAGAGTCAAAAATTTCTCAAATTGAAGAGTTACATGTATATTTCATGTTCATATGCATATGTGCAATCCAATTAGGTTTCATCTTGAATGTTATAATATTGAACCATCCTTTAGACCTTAGTGTCTATCTCTATGATGGCTGGACAACCTATTATATGCTGGCAGGCGGCAGCAGCTTGTAAGTTGCATAGTATGTGGCAGTCACATTCTCAGACATCTTCATGGCATCCTTTAGTTTCTGCTTGAAGTTCTTGCAGTGACATGATTATATCAAGTTATTTGTGCGTACTTATATTTGGGGGATTATAAGCTGTAATGCTGTGTTTTAGCCATTATTGTCAATCTCATATACACAAATAGATTACTGAGTCTGCAATATGCATACAGGTTTTGGTGACATAATTGATGTAATTGACATTTTGAAAGGCTCCGAAGGGTTTTGTAGAAAGTAAAATTTATGTACCTAAATTGGGTCTCAGGTAAGAGGCGTGGTTTTAATTTATCTGTCACAGGTCGATAATTTATGATGCACACAAACTTTCTACTTACTGCAGATACTCTATTTATAAAAAGACTTTCAAACTACATTGTTGATACTTGCTAGTGACTGCTAAGAGTGCTAATATTTTGAAGTTAGGTTGTCTTGTGGGATACTTCTACATATATTAGCACTAGAAGGGGTTAGGAAAATTAAGCACTAGAAGGTTTAAAGGAAAATTTTCCTTGCTCCTTAAACATCTTATAGGTTGTAGCTGCTGGGGTCAATGGTCTCATTACATTGGGATTGCCAAAGCCTAGGCATAGTTTCCAAATCTATTGATTGATCACTATACGGTTGCTTTCGTTTTACTATGTTGTCATTCTTATGATGACTGAAATTAAACTGATTTCTGATTCTTGGCTGTAAAAATAACTGCTATTTTGGCTCATGTTTCTGGAAATACTTGGACTTAGAAACAGTTAGTCCTCCTTATGTTTGTCTGTGACTCTGTGAAGGTGGGTTACATATGCCGAATGACTGATATTCCCTTTTCCTTTTATGCAGATGGAGATTGAACCATGTCTAGCTATCGATTTCAATATCAAAGATATCCTCACTTGGAGATATATTTCTGAAAACCTTTAGTGCTTATATTCTTGTGAGGGTTTCCGAATTTATTGCATTTTCCATCTGATTGTCTGATATTCATTATGAGATTTATTTTCCTTTGTTAGAGAATACTTATAAGTTACGTCACATGTTCAAATTTTGGTATACAGTGTTTCAATTCTAACTTGAAATATCTGTACTATCTACCTATTGAAGGCACTTTATTGTGCTCTACTACAATTAAAAGTACACATTATTATCCATCTTTCCCTGTTGCTTAGTAGCACTTAACTATCATACAGATTCCTAAAAGGGTTAACTGGGAGGAATACATATCACGAGGATCAGATCAATGGAAATGGCAGATGGTTGTGTCTAAATTGTTTGATGAACGACCCATTTGGACAAGAAGCTCTATCCATGAACGCTTGTGTAAAGAGGGTCTGAAATTTGGAGACCATATGCTTAAGAGGTTTACTCTGTCATTGTTATCTTAATGCTCTTCTTTCAATGTTGATGTGGCAAAAATCTGTAGGATTATATATGTACAAAATTTCATTTGTGGCTTTTTATTCTGCTGTTTGGTGGTACAGGCTTCTTTTTCGGAGTGCATACTACTTTGGAAGTGGACCGTTCCACAGGTTCTGGATCAGAAAAGGTTATGATCCTCGCAAAGATCCTGAATCTCGCATGTAAGTTCATTTATAAATACATCTATGGTGCTAAATAGCCTAAATTACTGTCTTTATCCTATTTGCATTGTGCACTGAGAGTTGTTCTTGTTACACTCCTACTTATGTTCGAGCTGGCAGGCCATGGTGAGTCAAGTATCATAGATCAAATCAAGCAACTGCTTGATGATTTCTATTTTCCACTCATGACATATTGATAATGCTTCTAAAAACAAATTTTGCATGAAATTTTATTATTATCATAATTTTGTTATAATATCGTCAAAGTTGCCTACGTGAGTGTCTTACTTGGAAAATTTATGTTATTACATCACCTGGTAGATTTATGTATGTTGTGTTTACGAGCAGTAGCACTTTGCTTATGCAATAGAAACAATTGTGAATTTGTAATATGAGGTTCAGCTTGAAATTTTTAATTTTTTTCCGCAAATATTTTTGTACATCTTTTTACTTGAAGACAATAGGATGAAGATGTAGAATGATGATTAGTTCATTAGTTTATGTCTGAAAAAAATGCATCTTTTGGACTTATGTCCATTTAGCTTTCTTTCGGGTCACATTGGGAGGACATTCATCAATCTCTGCATTACGGTTTTACAGTTTGATTTGGGCAATGTGTACACCCCTAAATGCCCCTTTTGAGGAATGCTCTGTTTTCTTTCAGTTTCTGGAAAAAAAAAAATTCAGGAAGCAGCATTAAATTTCATGAGCCATTTCTGGATGATTGCTTGGCTTAATAACTCCTGAATTTATAAACAATTGAATAAGTCATCTTTGATGTTTTTTTCTTTTCCTTTTTTTTGGGAGATTGTTCTGTGCCTTCTGGCTTAATTGGCCACGTGAACCTTTGATGTCTCTGAGACTGCTAATTTGACTGCAAGGATCTCTTTTTCAATTTCTACATGTCATTTGAACTCTGAAGAGGTGATAGTTAACCTAAGTTAACCTTAGATGTCACTGAGACTGCTAGTTGACTGCAAGAATTTCTATTTCAATTTCAATGTGTCATTTGATCTACTGAGGGAGATAGTTAACCTTGGTTAACCTGAATTTTAATTTTACTATTGTAAACTTTGACAGATATCAAAGAATTGATTTCAGGGTTCCCCCATCTTTGAGAGGGTATTGTGATGCTGCTAGTGGGTAAGTTAGCTGTTTGATTTGATCTCTAATAATGTAGTTTAGTTTTTGTTTCAATGTGCGATTCTGATTTCTGATGACATTTTGATGATTAATGTTTAGGTTATGTTTTCTGTGGTATTTGTTCTGTTCTATTATCATAGTCGATGTAATTAATTGATTTAAAAAATAGTTACACTTGTTTCAAAAAAATAAAAATAAAAATGGTTACACTTGCACTTATTCACTTTGGATAATATGACCTCTTATTGTATTATTCTTTTCTTATAATATACTACCTCCGTTTTTTTTTTTAGTTGACATGTTTTGTTTTTAGCACTATTCACATACTCCCCTTTGACCCCCCTTTGACCGTGTTTTGTGCTTTATACGTGATGAAAAATATAGTCATATGGGATCTTGTTAGATTCGTCACAATGTTTATTTTCAAAATATCAACTTTTCATAATTTTTGCTTATCGGTAATTAAAGATATTAATGATTGAATTTGTGCATATGAAGTACTACTGGACATTATTTTCATTATCTTTTTCTTATAATATTCCACTTTTTTCTCTTTCCTGTCTTACTTTTCCAATGAAACCTTGGCTCTAAATCTTCTAATGAAATGAGAAGTGTAACCATTATTTCCAATTGAAAGCATATTAGCTATGACATCTTAATTAGATGGTTACATTTGGTTTATTAAGCAGGTATTAAGAAAAAGAAGTTGGGAGTATGTATAATGAGAATTTTTATTTTGGGAGTAGTTAAACATTTTGTTAAGTGGAAATATTTGCTTTGGGAATGGGAATAGTTGCATTGGAAGTAGGTAATACGAGGGTGTAAACACAAATTTTGAGTCTGTGAAATAGTCAAAATAAATGCAACAAATATAATTTTTATTAATATAACAAATTTGAGTACAATCTCTAATGTAATCCACTGATTCGATTTCCACGCTACGTCGTTAGATGACTTGATTTGTTGTAGTCAAAACTGGAATTCTTTGATAGAGGGTCGAAAAGGCTTGATCTCGATCAAGGTTGGTCTTCTAGAATGGAACGGCACGTCCGGTGCTTGTTATTCTTCTTCTAGTTCTTGAGATTGGTTTTTAGAGAAGTTTAGAGAGGGTTTTTGAGTAGAGAGGTTTTTTTTGTAGAGAGGTTTTTCTTTGGATTTTTCATATGTGTGAAATGAGGGGGGAGAGTTCTATTTATAGAGTTCTCCCAAGCTAGGGTTTTAAGGTAACCACTAAATGGGCCTCATATCCACTTCCACCTCCTTTCATAAATAACCCGTTGGACTTTATTAATAATTAAATGAGTCTAACTAAAACAAATAACATGGGCCAAAGTAACCCAGATTAATTATTTAGTCAATATACCCGAGTCAACAATTTGACTTTGACCCAAACAATAAATAACGACACTTGATAAAATATCCGTGCCTACAGAGGGTAAGTGTGTGAAAATATGGTGGTAAATGCGTAAAATAAGTATTTTATTTTATGAAAGTTCAGAAATGTAACCATAGAAAGGATACACCCAAAATAGAATACGTAACCATAGGAAAGTGAGGGAGTAGTAAAAATAAAGTGCTTCAAAAAGTTGAAAATTAAATCAATTTTAATTTTTTTGAAAAGTTTACAGGTCAGCAATTGACCTACCGTAAAGTTGTATTATTTGAAAAGTAGTATTAGTAAAAATAAAGTGCTCAAATATCCATAGTTAACTGATTTTTGTTTATCTTGTAAACATTTGTTTTACAGAAAGAAGCATAACTGGGAGGATTTGTGCGCATTTCGGGTTTTTCCGTACAAATGTCAGACTTATTTTCAACTTTCTGAACTTGCCGATGATTACATTCAAAATGAGATACGAAAGCCTCCAAACCACACTGTTTGCACTGTTAGTCCGTTCTCTTATCTCTCCTTTTTTTTTTTTTTTTTTTTTTTTTTTTTTTTTTTTGTGACAAATATTTAATTACATTACTTCCTAGTTCATCTATATAACTGCCAGGCTTCCAGCTGCTCAGCATTGGTTAACAATATCCTTCATTGCAATGCTTTCTAAGACTATAACTTCGGTGTTGTCTGCGTAATTGCTGTCTCTAATCTTGGCATAAAGCTGAAGCATATATTTGAAACTGCCATGTTTATGCGGTATCAGGTTTATCATTATGCATTACCATGTGAGCTTTTGGAGCCACCTGAACGGATTTATTAGGATGAACTTAATTTATACAGTTATAGCACAAATAGCTAAAGAAATCAGTTTATAGAGGATTTACTATTTTACTTTGTAATTTCTCATTAGCTTCCAGCACCCTTGCCTTGTCATTAGTTCATAATCTTTGTGATTCCTTCATTTTCTTAAATGAATACTACTTTAGATGCCATATATCTATCATATGTTTATTATACAGGATCATTTCATTTCATCTTATCTTTTTTTTTTCAATGCTATGCAGTGTTCAACGGGATGGTACACATCATATGTTCTTGATAGTTTAAGATTAGGTGTTGCAGTGAGGTTTTTATCAGTGTATCCTCTAGACGGTGCTGAATCTTTGCTGAAACGTGTTTCTGAAAAATTTGAGAAGTCAAAAAAGATGCGCTACCAAGTAAACAATCTCAAGCCCGGAGAAGAGGGTGAATTGCAAGCTAATCCAGGTTTATTTTTTATCACTTCTTCAGCACTCAGTAGGTTTATTGTTGATTAGCTTTCTTTTAATTACCAACTTACTCCCTCTATAATTATAGCGATACTTTGCTTTTATCAGTAGTAAATGTTTGCACTTTACAACTAGTTGTCGCATCTCAGCCTTCTCGGGCTATTTCCTTTGTAGTTTCGCCCATTGCTTGCTTGTCAGATATTGACTAATCTTGTCATAGCAGAGCTGACAGGTGATGAAGATAAAGGAGATGATGACGATGACGATGATGATGAAGACAATGAGATTGAGGATGAAGATGGTGAAGAGGAATTGGACATAAATGACACTGTATACCTGGTGAGATTCATACACTTAGTGGTTTTGGTCCAGATTTTTCCTCAACTACAGGCCACGGTTGGGTTAGATGATGTTAATATGCTACGAGTAGATATCTGATTAGTATATATCCCCTTTCTAACGACGTGTGTTTTGTTCTTATGTAGGATGGAGACGATGCTGATTTCACCCTGCAGTCTGATTCCTGTATCCACCAATTGTGCTATTTTTTGTAATAATACTTGTAAACCTAGTTGTGGCCATGCCTTGCAGAAGTGAAGCTGTGCCGATTCTGTCTCTTACAATACAATGTCTTTAATTCTTTATTGTTGTATGTAGCTTTTTCCCCTTTAAGATACATGTTCAACACCAATTGTATCTCCTTTACATAGTTCAGATTTGGGTGCAGAGAACATATCAAGAAATTACCTGCAGGAACTATTTGAAAGCTTTCCATCTACAGGAGCTTCTAATCAGCAGTTGGATGGTGCAGATGTCGGGGAATATCAGATATATGAACAAGACAGTGATGGCAACTACTCTGATGACTATTAAGGTTTGTATCTGCATAAATATTCTTATGCTACAGCCTATGATTCGATTTTTTAAACCTGAAATTCACATTTGTATGATTGTATCTGCTCTCCATGAACAGTGCAGGGAGAGATGAGGACTGAAGTCGAAAAAGTGTCATTCATCTGCTTGCTAAAATGACAGCTTCAAATATGCAAATTTGATTCTGTTTGCACCGGGCCTCTTAAGGTTCACTGCATTGCTAACCTCCAGCCTTCCACGTTTGGTGAATAAATAACTAAATAAGGTTTGAGAAGGGCTGTAGGAAATTTTAGATAGAAGTAAAAAGGGCATTTGTGTAGCCGATCCCACTTATGGGATTAAAGTTTTTATTGATTGATTTAAAAAGGACATTTGTAGTTACACTTTTGAGTTTTGACTAATGAGTTATTCTAGCATTTTTGGCAATTTTTTTCCCTGTTGGTTCTGTCTTGGCTGTCTTTTTAATGATTACATGGTTACACACTTACACCCAGTCTCACCGGGTAATTTCCGTTTTCTTTTGTCCGTATTGGCTGGTATACAACTTTGAACAGTCAATTTTTTCATTAATAAAATACTAAGGATAAAATTGATTGTGGGAAGAATTGGTTTCAGCTATCTTTATTTGGAAAATATTGAAATAAACTCGTCAACATCTAACTTACTACTCAACGTTTTCACAAGTTCAGCCAAAAAAAAAATAATAATATATATATAAATATATATAAATTGTTGTTAATTTTGAGGAGTTGGATTTCAAATGATGGGTTTTTAGATTGAATTTTAAACTAGATTAGTCTCGTGCGATACACGATTTAAACAAATAAAATATTCTAAATTTGTTTATTTTCTTACATCAATTTTTTTTTAAAAAAAAATCCCAAAATTAATAATACATCCATTAAATATTTTTTTAAAAACATATAGAGTTTATAGAAAAATTAAATGATGAAATACGATAATAATAATAATAATAATAATAAATATAGCTAATTTAAATTTTAATTAAATAAAATAAAATTTATAAAATAATGACATTATGTATAATTTTGGAGGGAAAAAAATTTAATAAAAACTTGACATGTGTCTAGGATGATTTCAGCGGTTGTTATTTTAGTATTATTTAGTTATTGGTCCAGGCAATGCCCTGGGTCATTATAAATTTATTACTTTAAGAGGTTTTTTTTTTTTATTTTTTTTTTAGATAGCTTAAGTAGTTAGTTGTTTGTATGAGGTGGTTTGACTTTCCATATAGGGTAAATGATAAATCAATCCAATGTGGAAAAAAAAAATGTAATTGATAAACCAAATATGTATAAATGTCAATATATATACTACGACTACTCCATAATGCACCCTAAAAAATTACTCTATAATTACAATTGTAATATATATAAATCAAAACTTTTACTCTATAATTACAATCTTATGAATTAATGCATAAATATATAGAGTAATGTTTAGTTTCTTACAAATTTTATTATTATGCAATTATTAAGGAGTTACATTCCAAGCTAGGGAAATTTAAATAGAGTGTTATGTATATGAAGTGTTTTTCAATTAAACAAAACAATAATATATATATATATATATATATATATATATATATATATATATATATATATATATATATATATATATATATATTGAGTTTTCAATCATTAATGAATTTGTATGATATGGCGTCACAAAATTGGTGACACATGGCAAAATTGGTGACACATGGCAAAATAGCATGTCTTGCCATAGTTCTAAAGCGGTTGTTATTTTAGTATTAACTAGCCTTCTGGCCCGTGCAATGCACGGATTGTTTATAGGTATTTAATATGATTTTTAATTTTATAATACTCGTATATTTTTTTATTGGAAAATTAATAGTTATAAAGAAGAATAAGGGGTGAAAATTGAATGTAATTGTAGAAAATATTAAGTTGGGGGAAAGTGAACAAAAGATTCATTCATGTATTGAATTAAAGCTAGTGTATTTTTTTTAATATAAGAAAGATTAAATGAAATGACATGTGGCATCGGTGAAAAATTTAATTTACATGTGGCATCATGAGGATGATGGTTTGTATTTTTAAATACTAAGTATAGATATAGATTATAAATGGACTAATGTTTTAATTGGGTTGGAATTGGGCCAATTCTAAAACCAAATGTTCGGATTACCCAAACATGAAAATTTGGCCAAATCTAGCATTTCAAATGACATACTTTAAACCAAATAGGCCATGAAGTATTTCGAAACATGCATTGAAATGATACATTATGTATATTTATCTTTATATGATTACAAAGATAAATTAAAGTGATTTACTTCCATTTTTTTTACTCTGTAAATCAAAATTAATCAGTGAGGAGAACTGATACTCCAAGTAGTTTCTTAAAAAGGAAAGTGCAATATCAATTCCAACACCGTTGCAAAGAATCAGTCCTAAGGCAATAGCAGCATCGTGGCCTGGTGGACGCCCAAGGGCTGCCACCACCAACCAACAACAAATTTCTTTTCTTACAGGGCTTTACTTTGAATATGATTCTCATTGAACACTCATTTTAGCGCGTTATCTAGTGCACACTTGTACATAGAATCATCAAAATAAAGTTTAAAACTTACCTTGTTGAATATTCTAATGCTGGAGATAATACAAATTTGAATAATTAATAAAACTGAAAATCATTGACAAATGCTGAGATGATACAAATTTGAATAATTAATACTAATGATTGGTTTGCAAAATGTACAAAATATAAAAAATAAATCAGCAACTACAAATCTACAATAATATGTAGACAAGGAGCAAATGGGTTCCTTTGAATAGAACAATCTGCAAGAAAAAATTCAATTGGTTTGTATAATCTTCTATTCTAGAATGCTAAACAACCATTTCTCTCCTAGAAATTGGTCCACCGGCATAGCGAGAACTGTTTAACTGATTTTCTATTCATAAGAATCTCTCTTTTCACCTTCCAAAATAATATATGAACAAACAAAAGAAAGTTTGCTATCTCTGATTTTACTCAATCTAAATAAAAAAGAGTTACAATCTTTCTGAGGTTCTTCGCTTCTTGACATGTTTCCATGAGTAATTTGCTGTCATGGAATGCAAAACAAATAACCTGCTGAACTTGTGAAATGATGTCCATGTTGCATAACCTACAATTTTATAAAAGTTATTCCAAATTACACAATCATGGTTCATTGGTTCTACCTTCATCATAATATGAAAATTGGAAACATAACAATATAACATATAATTTTAAAGGACAAAATTGTTTAACTAGTACATTTGTTTTTATTAAGGAATATTTCTCCCCCTAGTTGACGATATAGTAAAAACACATGGTTATAATGTTGACAATAATGTCAAATGTTAACACATTTATGGAAAGATTTGCATTAGTTTAATCAACATCAATCTAAAGGACGTTAATGTGAACTGTCAAGTATATGACTATATGAGAGGTCTTTATACCTGCTGGCTTCTAACAAAGGTAAGTGATCATTGTATGGCTTCTCAATGACATTCTTTACCTGTAAAAGGATAGGCTTCAGCGACACTAACTATGGTGAACAAAAAATCCAACGAAATTAGAAGCAGAAAAAGGAATTCCAATTACATTTTGTATACAATACAGCAAAAGCCAAATCATGCAAAACAAAGATGTACTCAAAGATAAGTAGTTGTGTTTCAAAAAGAAAGATAAGTAGTTGAGTTTAAAACAAAATTATCCTTTTATCAAAATAACCTTTGCAACATTTGCGAAATAGCTGTCACTGAAATCCTAAAATCACTCATAATGGAGGGTCTCTATCACATCATTCATGAGTTGTGACATGCAAACCTACATAATTAGATAGGAATGGGAGGAAGGAATTAAGAAGAAATGGGAAGAGATGAGATAATTTGTATGACAAGGAAGAGTGGAAGTTCATAGACGAATTCCAAGACACTTGCAAGAAGTACATTAGCTTTTCCATACTAAGGCCCTATTCACTTCATCTTATAAAAATTAATTTCAGTTCACAAAAATAATTTCAGTTTAGTAAATATAATATCAGTTTACTAAAAATAAGTTCACTTCAGTAAAAATAATTTCAGTTCAGCAAAAATAATTTAAGTTCAGTAAAAATAATTTAAGTTCAGCAAAAATAATTTCAATTCAATAAAAATAATTTTAGTTCAGCAAAAATAAGGTGATTTAAACAGGGCCTAAGTCCACTACAACTTAGTTATCATATTATAGGAAACTTTAAATATGTTCAACACAGTGGATGTAAACCATACAAATACTTGCCACAAGAAAAATAATTTAGAAAGAAAGGGCTGAGAAAGAAGATTGCTACCAATAACAATATTCCCAAAATGTTGAAGGTGACTTTTTCACGTACATTAAAAGTTACATACATGTAATGTATCTTTTTCAAAGTAATAATTAGTCTATTTATAATTAAAAATATATGTATTAACATCCAACAACAAAATCTACCCACAAATAATGTCACATAAAACACCTCCCTCATTTCCCTGCTGCCCCCCTTCCATCCACACACACACACACAAAATAGGGACAACAACAAACAAAAGGAGGTAATAACATGTTATGCATCGACAATCCCTATTGCAAAGAATTAAATTCTTACTTTAGCCAACAACTCCTGGCTTTCTGGAGGCTGCTTTGCCAAACTTTGAGGTAGAATTACAGTAAGCAGTTCTGGTGTCTCGGCTCTTAGAGCCCCTCTAATGACAGCGGCATTAGTGCCTGAGGCACCAGAAGTATATATGTGGTTTTTCTGCATAAACAGAATTCGCTCATGATTGAGTGAAAAGAACTATGAGCAGCCAAATAAAATGCAGAAATTAAGTAGACATACTGTGATAACCATAGCATAGCTAAGTATCTCAATTAGCTCTTGATGCATGAAGCCCATATTTCTGGTTCCAAAAAATCCAATTGATCTTGGCCCTTGCTGCTGAATAGCTAACAGCTCCTGCAAAATATTTGGCAAAGATGAATTTCTCAAAACAACGAATCACTAATATAGGCATCAGTGTATAACACAAAGGGAATGCCATTCAAGAGAAGTAATGGGATGTTATTAGAATGGTTCTAATAACAAGCTCAAATGCTTAAGCAGGGATCAAGCAAAAGAAGATTGCAATGAAAGAATTGGACCTGTATATAATCAACATCGCGAGCAGGTTTGAACTCAGACATCATTACTGTGCTTGACCCCTCCACAATAGACTGTGCTTGCGTTGGTATTTTAGTGCCAGACTCTTCATCAGAACCAAACATGTCAATGACGTTTTCAATTCCAGTCCTTCCTTTGTCCATGTTCTCCGGATTCCTCATATTTGCACCAATCTACTATACCATAAAAACAGTCCCTGGTAGTAAATCATTAGTGAAAACCAAATGTCCACAATTTAAGATGATAAATGATCTCAAGCTGACATGAACTTGACTGACAAGGATTAAGACATATGTGTCTCCAACTCTCCATTAATTTACTTAAAGCATGAGTGCATGACATACAAGTCATGTTCCACAAAATGAGTAATTTTAAGTAATACAATCATGCATGTGACCAAGAGCTAGACTTGTCTATTATAAAAAGGTCCCAAATGAAATGTCAAGTGTCTATCCAAGTTCAATTATCGAGAATCCAACATGGGTATTTAAGGTGTAATGAAGAGTTTAGAGTAACATAACCAAAAAAAACCTCTATAAAACCATGCATATATATGGAATTCCAGAAATACAAGATCTTTCATTAAAACAATGCCTAATATAAGGTGATATTTTATTTAAACATAGATCTTTCATTAAGTCATGATCAATGGCTAAAGACAAGAGAAGCCATAGAGAATTGCATTACTATCTCTAGTCAGTTATCTTTTATGTGTTTGAGAACTCTTTAATTATTTCTGAAATACAAAGTGACAATGTTATGGAGTCCTCACAGAAGAAGTTATAAATGTATAGAAAGTCACCAAAGAAAATGTCCCAACCTTAAAGATTTTAAAACTAACAAATTCACTAGATGCAGTAATTCTTTTGGCTATTGCAACTACGACCTCATACTCTCATAGACTCATATAGATATCACCACTCAAAGCTACCATCTGAGATCCATACCCAATAGAGGATATGTTGCTTAAAAGCCATCATGTAGGCAACCAAATTGACCAACAATTGTCATCTAAACAAAGAACATGGTCCATAATATTTGGTTTTTTTTTTTTTTTTTTTTTTTTTTTTTTTTTTTTTTGTTTTTTTGTGGGGGGGGGGGGGGGTGTGGAGCAACTTAAATTTGCACTGAGCATACATTGCATTCCACAGTTCAAAACTAAGGCAGAAAAATACAAAGAGGTATTGGTTATGCATTTACTGCATCCAAGGAAGTATGCAGGAAATTTCTGATTATCAAATGGAAGAAGAATAAGAAATTTGTATAATATAAGCACCATTAATGCTTGAGCAACACAAATTAACATCCAATCTTTATTTAACACAGTACAAAAATATAAATAAATATATTGTAATGAGTAGGATTAGAAGTTAGATTCATCAAATAACCTACAAACAGCATAAAAAGATAGCTCTAAAGAACATAAACCCAAAACATTAGTTGGGTACATGAAACAGCACAAATGTAAATAGCTAATGTGTAGGTTTTTTTTAGTATATGTATCTTGAACAAAAGCATGTGTGATAAGCTTCACCTGCAATAATTCTACTCTATTACTTCACCTCAAATTCAGCCAAACTAATACAGAGTTGCATTAAAAAAACCACTTGAACATCAATATGATCTCATTACTCGTCAGGCATTACTCTCAACAATTCTATCTTCCCCTTTTTCATTTACAATTTTTCAGATTCTTCCACCAAAGTAGTACTTGATGAAAGTAAACAAGGACTCGAACTTGTTTAATATTTTACCAAAATAACACATTTTAGAAAGCTATTTCCCACAATGACTAATCCACAAATTTCATTCTCAAATACAACCGTAACAAACCCACATATTCCTAATGAGTCATCAACTTGCCATGACTCACCCCCTGCACTGCTTATTTTTATTTTAACAATAATTTCAATTTTCAAGAGTTTCCGGTAGTCTTTGACGGTATTTTTCTTCCATAACTCCAACTATCGACAATGAAATCGAAGATTAAAGCTCTATAGATATTTGGCAATATTCCACCTCCTTGATGCGAGAATATTGGAGAAATAAATGCCACAAATGACTTTCCAATTTTTCATTCTTGTTAATCCTACGGTTATCATTGAAATAAAAAGGTTTAAGGGAGGTTTTGGACAACTTCGGTGCAATCCGGATGCCAAGATCTAGTACATTTCCAGTTGATGGCTTCAATTATAAACAATAAAACCAGTATTACAGATCCAACTTGATAATCACTCAATTCATTAACTCCGGCATATTCAAGATATGCGCCTCCATCTGCTAGTCATGAAGGTCCTTAGCATTTGAGTAATTCAAAATATTCCTCTCTGTAAAAACACCCATGAAACCAGTCCAACCAAGAGAAGGTGGAGCCTTGGTGGTGGTTATGATGGTGCGTCAAAGCAGCAAAGTGCAAGAGGGGAGATGACTGGAAGGTAATGAAACTAATGACATAATTAATGATGGTATTCTTTTTTACAAAATTTAAAATATGATAGGCCCTTGTTTAGGTAATATTGAGATTTTAAATTGCAAGTTATCCAAACTTTACTAATTTGGTAAAAGTCCCGGTTAGTCGGTTACTAAAATATCCATCCGCCATCAGACATTCTTGATCCATCCTTCACAGTAAGAGAAGGGTGAAACACTGAAACATCATAAAAAGCACACCCAAACTAAATTACTAAACTAATCACACACAATCACAATGGACCTTTGATCCCAAAAGCAATGGTAATGATCAACCTCACTGAATTTCCCTCATTGAATTTCATGAATGTGGCCATGTGGGTTGATTTTCTAGCTACATATCAGAAAACTGAACACGAGTGAAAGAATTCGACGCAAACAAATCCGTTAACTCCTACATTAATGAACCACATGATGCCAAGTGCATACATAACTACATAAGTAACCACACATCTATAAAACAACACCAGTGGACGAAGATCAAACTGATACAGGAGATCTATTCAGAATAGTCACTCACAAATTGTAGTTTAGCACAGCAGCATTACCCGAACACTAGACGGATTCAAATTCAGCTTATATAATTCAACAAAAAGCAAGCATTGTCCATAATTTTATTATACAAACAAACATTTATACACTCCATCAAGCCCACTATTTAAATTTTTTTTTAGTTAATTTTCAAAAACAACAAAACCTAGTTCAAATCCAATTAAATCCATGTCTCTTATCCAAATACACAGCAAAATAAATTATTTAAAAAAAAAAAAAAAACCCAATTCCCAATTCCTAAATTCCCATTACCCCTTTTCAAGGAAAATTTCAGAAACAAAAACAAAACAAACAAAACTCATAATTCTAATTAACATCTTAAGCAATAAAAACTGGAGAAAACTAAGAGAAAAAGAAATTACCCCAAAACTGAAAGAAGATCTCTTTGGCACAAACCATTTTCGGTGAAATGAAGAAGAAGATGAAGAAGATGATGGAGAAGTAGAACAGAGGCTCCAATTAGAGCTTGAAGAAGGTTTAAAGGGTGGTGAAGATGGTGACAGAGACAACAACAGCCGCAATGAGGTGGTGGTTGACATGTTTTCCGAGTGTTTTTTGGGGTTTATTTATTTTAATAACACAATTTCTCAAATTCTGAAAAAAATAAATAAATTGTGAATTTGATTTTCTTGGGTTTTTGGATACTTTTAATGATGCCAAATTCCAACCCCACTTAAATTTTTGTGTGCGAGTTTGTGTTGTATGATGAGGAAAGAAAGATGGCGAATCAAGAAACGAGAAAGATAAATATGCTCCTATGATAAACCCAAAAAGGTGGAAGAAAAGGTGAAATAAGGGTATCTTTGAAATACTATATTATTTTTTGTTGAATTTCTTTATTGTTCTTACCTTGATGAGCGTCAAATTCTTAATTTTTTTTTTTTGAAACAAATCAATTTATTAATAAAAAGTCATTCGGCATCTACAAATGAAATTTAAATTAACAAATACATAAAATTGAATCAAATTAGGTTTTCCTTCATCAGAGCTACGGTCGTTGAAAAGATCTTGCACTATGGTACATCTCTCGCACACATCGCTGGAATTTACAGCCTTTTCGGAGAGACGGTCTAACGATTTGTTGTAGCCGTAAGGATGATTCTCATCTGATTCGCCTGAACGCATTTGAAAATTTGACAACCGTTGCGATCCCAAACAAATCTTTACCAAAGAACTGACAATAGGGCAAAAGATAATTACTTTTTTGATGAACCCTAACACACAAACAAACCCTAAACAAAAACAAACAACTAAACTAACGAAAACTAATGACTCCACCATAGGGAGACAGACGAATATCTACACTACTTGTGTAGATTTATTGAAATTCAAATTGCAAAACTAAATAAAATTAAAGGAAAAGGTCGGAAATAGTCTAATTTCTTCCTAGAAGAGAGGAGGAGAGGAGAGCGTCAAATTCTTAAATTAATTCTTCCAGTGTAACTAATTTCCTCAAAAAAAAAAATGGTTTAACTAAAAAAGTATCACAATTTTTTTTATTTAAGTTAAAAGTTTCTTCCCTTTTATGTCAAATTGTCAAGATAGGTAATTGTAATACGTTGAAATAGGAAAAATTACGGAATTGATGAGATTCAAATATGTTAAAATACGAAAAATTACGGAATTTTAAGGTAATAAGAATCAAACAAATGCAATTTTATGACTATATCACTACTCTTTCGTTTCTAGCTCTTCCTGCATTAATATAACAGAATTACCGAGTATTATTTTATAGCAAAGTGTGATTTTTCCTTGTTATGAAGTTACTAACTTTCAAGGTTAGCTTCTTCTTTGAAGTTTGAACTAGAGGTTCATTAATTTAGTTTGATCATTTTCAGAATTTGTTAATTTGATATACTAGGATTATACGCATGTTATACTCAGCTTAGGACATGATCCTTTTCAATAAAAATAATTCATGATGAAGAAAGACATCATCCAATTATTAGTATAATTTTTTCTTTAAAACAATTAGTTTTACTAAATTAGTATATTTGTGGATTTTGTTACGCCTAGTGCATTTGACTTGAATTTGACAAATTTGCTTCAAATGAATCATGAATTGCACAGTAAAAAAAATGATTTACACCTCTTTAGCTCTTTCCATGAATGGATCATTTAAATTTTGTGCTTTTATAGAAGAGCTAGCATCGTTTTGAAGAGTGAAGTCAATTTTCCTTAGCGCATGGTTTCTTTAGTTTATTTTTTGATAGATTTCCTTCATATTTTGGAAATAGTAAGAAATCCAAAGCTAAGAAATGCTACCAAGCATGGCTTCATTTATACGTTAACATGTTATCTATATCCCTTCATAATTTGTAGCAAGATTCTGGGGGATTCCAAAGGGAGGTTAGTTATGTATATGCTCATACATAACAAGTGGTCCCCTTTTATTATTATTATTTTTTTAAATCGTTAAGATATTGTGAAATGTAGAAAAATCCCAGTGCTCTTGCCTCAGTTGGATTTCTAACAGTCACCTGACGATTTAGTATGTGATCTTTGCAACACCTTACTTCCCCAAATATTATCAAGTAATGCGGGGGACTAACTTTTCCTTCTTTAACTTCGATATTAGCACATTGTACCTTTACTCTTAACTGAAATTCGTCTTTTTTGTCATCACAATATTTTCGAACCTTGTTGAATGCGTAATGCTGTAACTTTGTAAGTCTTGGAAAGAAAGAGTCATTAGGAGTAGGGAATTCATAGAAATCATGTACCATTCCATAATCCCAAGCCTTGTAATGTATACTAATGAATGGGGCATTTTTATTAAGAGGATATAGGTAGATTCGCAATGATGCAACTTTAGAGTTTTTGGGAAACTCTATTCTTTCTCCCCATAGATCTCGAAGATCAAAGAATTTACTGGACCTTGTAACCACCAACTCGTACCATGTCCTAAAATCGTTATCTCTTATTTTGTTTAATATTGTATTTCGTACATCTGGAATGAGCTGAAATAACATAATTGTTATTTCGAACATCAATAACCTTTGGACTGCCCGATGGAAACCCTTAATTAAACCATCTCGCGAACGTTGTTTTGCTGATATGATCAAGCCTTGCATTAAGGCCCAACTGGAGGGTGAAACCCGCTCCATTGCCTTTTCGGTCTCATCAATGAGATTTTTCCTCTCTACATCCATCTTTTGAAGTTGGTATGCAAGAGGTTTTTGTGTGGTCTTGAGCTTCTTGGACGACATTAGCTAATTCTCTGGTCAAGCTGTCTGCCAAAGAATTCTTTGTTCCTTGTATATGTTCAACAGTAAAAGAGAATTCCCTGTATATGTTCAACAGTAAAAGAGAATTGGTTAAGCCATAATTGCCAACGCAGGAGTCTCCCTTGCGCTTGCATATTAGACAAATTCTTTTTAACAAAACCGAGTATGCCTTTGCAATCTATTCTTATTAAGAACTGTTTAGGGGCTAAGAAGATTAAAAACTTCTCGATCCCTCTAATAACTGCAAGGATTTCCTTTTGCATTGTAGGATAGTTTAACTCAGCTTTGTTAAAACTTCCACTGCTATATCTGCAAAGTCTTTCTCCTTCTTTTATTTTTAACACAGCACTCCAGTGCTCATTACTATAATCTGTTTCAAGGATTAAATCATCTTCTCTAATAGGTAGTGTTAGTACAGGAAGATCTTTACACATAGCTTTTAAATCTTGAACAATTTTGGAATCACTTTCCTTCCAGTTCCAAGTTATTTCTTTCTTGAGTTTTTGTTGTAATGTCTTTCTTAATAAAGCAAGATTTTCTATAAAATCATAAGCATAGGTTAAACATCCTAGAAATCTTTCTAGCTGTTTTCTATCTTCAATTTTATCGGGAAATTTTTCAATTTTTTCTAGAATATGTTTTTGCAGTATAATTTGTCCTGCTTTAATTTCTAATCCTAGGAACTCAATTTCTTGTTAAGCATAAACACATTTATCTTTTTCAAGGATTATAACATGCTCTGCACATTTTTAAGTTACTGCTTTAAGATCATTCTTATGTTGTTCTAAATCTTTTGAGAATATTAGAATATCATCTATATAGACCAAACAACAATGATTAAGTTCTCTAAAAATATTATCCATTCTTCTCTGAAATATCCGTGGAGCATTTTTTAATCCAAAAGGCATTACTAGCCATTCATAATGCCCTTGAGGGGCACTAAATGCAGTTAATGGAATGCTTTCTTCTTCCATTTTAATTTGCTAGTAGCCACTTTTACAATCCATTTTAGAAAACCATGTGGCTCCTTGTATTCTATTAAATAACACAGTTTTATTAGGAATATAATAGCCATGAAAAAAGTATTATCATTTAGTTGTTTATAATTAATAAACATTCTAGCTTTACCTCTTTTTTCTTCTGCATGATTTCTTACCATGAATGCTGGACTATTATGAGGGCTTTTGCTATTCTTAATTAGCTTTTTATTAAGCAATTCTTTTATTTGTTCATCAAACTCCTGAACATCTTGGTAAGTATAAACCATTTGTCTCACTCTAATAATCTTATTAGGATTTGTTAGAGTTATCTTAGCAAATGCTTTATCCTTTTCCCAATGTTCTAAAGGATTTGTTGAATATAATTTTTCGCATAGTTTTTATTGTTGCTTATTTATCTGATATATTAATGATGCATCACTGTAGACACCCATTTGTGTCTCCCCAAAACCAAACCCAGTGATGAGTACCTTTCACGTCGAATCATAATCGAATGAAGTGAAAGTGTGGAAAGTTTAAGTGTTGCGGAAAGTTTTAATTTCTTTTCTCTTCTCTCTGTTTTTGAAAACCTATTTTAAGAAAAAAGCCAATCCAATTTGGTTGGTCCATGATATGGGTCCAATAGTAGTGTAGTTGGATAGGGTTTGAAAAGAGTTTTCCAACGATATATTATAAGCCCAATTCCGATGAATATTGAGGAAGTTATGGCCAAATTACTGAACTGGGCCCGGTTTGAACCTTATATGCGGCCCAATGATCTAGAGGAGGGCCTAATATAGATTTATCATTCCTAATGCAATTAGGAATGGTTTTAGTCTTCTAGATTCTTCTAGAAGGTTCTTTTCATTCCTAATTCAATTAGCATTGATAAATTGACTTTTGTTGACTTTTCAGAGTTTAAATTAAAATTAAAGAACATTTTTGAGGAAAAATACGATTTTATCCTCCTGTATGGCAATTTCTATCCGATTTTAAGAAAACGCGTGAATTTCTAAGTCAACGCCAAACGCCAGCTGTAGCGCCTGGCGCCAAGGTCAGCGTTTGGCGCCAACTTAGTTTTTTGCGTCAGAACTCTCTTTTTGATGTTTTATCTTTTTGGATGATTTTCTCTATAAATAACATGTTAAAAACTCCGTTTTTATTCACCAACTCTCAATAAGATTCTCTTGATTACTCTCTCTCTCCCTCTCCCTCTCTTTTCTAAACTAGCCTTCTCACAAATATAAAAATTCCGCATTCATTAGATTTAGATACACCTAGCCAAATTCGAAGTTGCCTTCGCCCTAGACATGAAAGGTTTAATTTCTGAGGGTTTGGTCCCAAATCTCTCTTTCAATTATTTAATTTAATTCTTTGATTTTATTATTTTCCTTCAAGTTACTAACGTGTGTATTTTGTTATTAGAAAGAGGTACGAGGCATCAAGGTAAGTATTTTAATGGTTTTTATTGATATTATTGATGTGTCTATTTTATATAGTATTTTACCCCCGTCCCTTGGTCATAATTAGTAGTGTTTTTGGCTCTTTAGAGCAACTTTTATTACTAATTGGTGTTTTCTAGTGTTTTCGTAGATTTGGTTGACTTTTGTAGGGATTTATGCTTTTGGAGTATTTTCCTGAGACATTTTGGAGCAATCACGAGCATTGGAGAAATACGACCAGATTTTATAGCCCAGGGCCGGTTAGAGCCATCGAACCGGTGATTAAGGGCTCGGTATAGGTTATACCGGGGCATTTGGACCGAGTATTCAAGATCGGAAGAGGAAACCCAGATTGGCCCGAAGAATTGGAGCTCAATCGTAGTCCAAATAGTGGCCCAAGAGAGCCTCCCGGCCAAAAAGGCTGGCGCCCGGAGGCGCGCCCTGCCGGGCGGGAGAAGCAAAGGTTGGCGCCCGGCCAAAGAGGCTGGCGCCCGAAGGCGCGCCCGATCGGGCGGTTCCTCGCCCGATCGGGTGCGTGTTATTGTTAGGAGACGATTAACGTCGTTTAAGTTTGTTTTAGTTTAGGATTCTTACGGAGTATAAATACTTCTCCGTAAAACGAATTTAGTACTTTTCTTTACCTTCTTTTTACTCTTTCTTAATTTTTCTGAGACTTTCTCTCTCTAACTCTTTTCTCTCTCCTCTTAAACTCTTAGTATTATTTTCTCTCTATATAACCCTTGGTTTAATTTCATAATTTATTCTCTTTCTTTGATCATGTCTCCTCTAATTATCTTGATTAGTTTAGTTTTAATTATGTGTGAGTAGTTTTATTTCTAGGGTTTATGGGGATCCATAAATAATATGAAGGGGTAATTTATTGTTGTTAATTATCAATGCTAGATTAATTTCCTATTGATTGGTTTAATGCTATGTGACTAGATTTGCGCAGATCTTTTATGCATGAGTTTAACAATATTGATTCGAGATTCGACAGATGAGAATTGATGTTTAGGTCTAGTTTCAATAGGCAGGTTAATTTATAAATGGTTAGGTCGAGATTCGAAAGATGAGATTTAATACCGGTAAATTAATTGTGTGATTATAATACGTAGCGAAAGCCCTTTATAATCTGATTAATATATGCATTGATGAATGATCATTATATTCTACCCTGGAATATTATTTATTGGTGAACCTATGCCCTAGATCCTTTTATATATTATTTTCTCCTTATTCTTAATCTCCGTAGTTTAGTTCATATTCAACATATATATTGGTTACCTAATAATCTAGATTATATTAGTTAATTAGGAATAGAAAGACTTGTTTCCCTGTGGAGTTCGACCCTACTTTTCTATTTACTTTAGTTAGAGGATTTAAGAATTACTTTTGATTAGGGGATACGACTTTACCCTGTCAAAATTTGGCGCCGTTGCCGGGGAAACGGTTTTATTTTTATTTCTAATTATTATTAGAGTCTAGATTATTTTTATTTTTTTTAATTTTTAATTTTATTTATTTATTTTTTTTATGAGTTGAAAATATCCATGCTTACGCCACTACAAGAATTATATAATTTTTATGCAGCACCTAACTATTGTAATTGTCAACGTCTTTGTCATGAAAATCCTGAATGCCTTTATAGTGAGTTTTTTGTGCGTGCTCCGGATGATTTTAGAGTCTTTCCATATACATATGATCATATTTGGAAACGATTAGTTGCTAATGAAAGTTATTGGAAGGCTCTTGATGAAAAAGTCTATGGACACTATAATAGTACGAATGTTATTGAGGAAGGAGAACCATCGGATATAGAATTTGTGGTTGAAAAATCATTGGATGGAAAATCGATGATTGAAAAATCATTAATTGTAGAAACGGTGGTTGAAAATTCCTTTGATGATGATGAGGTTATTCCTAAGGGTGAAATTTTCAAGTCATTATTGGATGATAAAGACAATGACTACCTCCATGTTCGTTCTATTAATTCTAAATTTATAATGGAGGAAGTAGAAGGTTGTGGTGTATTTTCATCTATCTCTTTTGATTTTTCCTTCTACCTTGAGTTCTCTTTATGTGCTCCTAACTTTTTCTTTGTAGGAATTAATGTGCTTGCAATTAAGCTCTATATAGTGTTTAATGAAATGTTTGCAGGAGCGTTTCATAAGTTACTCAAGGCATTGAATTCTTCCGATTGAGAGAAGGAGTATGGTCGAGCGGGACCTTGATAAACTAGCGCTTTGCGGGAGGCAACCCGTACTTTAATTTGCTTTCTAGTTTAGTTTATTCTTATCTTTGTGTATGTGTGTGTGTTTTATTTTATTTTATTTTTTTAATTTTATTTTAGAGAGGTAAGGAGAGTGTAAATTATGCTTGTGGGAGTTTGTTTTTGTGCAGATTTTGAGCTAGAGAAGGCTTCAATCACGTTGGAACTGCACTCGTATTCGATCGGGCAGAGCTCGCCTGATCGGGCGCGCGTACGCGTCAGCAAACTTTGTCAACTTCGACAGGCCGTAACTTTTGTGTTTCTTATTCGATTTTTGCGTGTAAGCTCATCAAGTCTAGTTTCCAATGAAATTAGAATCACTGTATTATAATTTATATATCAAAAGTTATGATCAGAATAGTGCACCTGACTCAAAAGTTATGTATTTTTTTTAGTAAAAATTTTATTACTTTCTTAGGTTAGTTTTGTTCCAATGAATTGTAAACTTTATTTTCTCCTTATTCTTATTCTCCGTAGTTTAGTTTATTATTCAAATATAAATATTGGTTACTTCATAATCTAGATTATATTAGTTAATTAGGAATAGAAAGACTTGTTTCCCTGTGGAGTTCGACCCTACTTCCCTATCTACTTTAGTTAGAGGACTTAGGTAATTATTTTTGATTAGGGGATACGAATTAACCATTTATAAATTAACCTGCCTATTGAAAAATAAATCAGAAAGAGTAAAAAGAAGGTAAAGAAGTACTAAATTCGTTTTACGGAGAAGTATTTATACTCCGTAAGAATCCTAAACTAAAACAAACTTAAACGACGCTAATTGTCTCCTAATAATAACACGCGCCCGATCGGGCGAGGCACCGCCCGATCGGGCGCGCCTTTTTGCTTCCTAATACTAATCTCGCGCCCGACCAGGCTTGTCACCGGGCGCCAACCTTAGCTTCTCCCGCCCGGCCGAGTGCGCCTCCGAGCGCCAGCCTCTTTGGCCGGGTGGCTCACTTGGGCCACTATTTGGACTACGATTGGGCTCCAATTCTTCGGGCCAATCTAGGTTTCCTCTTTGGGTCTTGAATACTCGGTCTAAATGCCCCGGTATCACCTATACCAAGCCCTTAATCACCGGTTCGATGGCTCTAACCGGCCCTGGGCTATAAAATCTGGTCGTGCTTCTCCAATGTTCGTGATTGCTCCAAAATATCTCGGGAAAATACTCCAAAAGTATAAATCCCTGCAAAAGTCAACCAAATCTATGAAAACACTAGAAAACACCAATTAGTAATAAAAGTGGCTCTAAAGAGCCAAAAACACTACTAATTATGACCAAGGGACGGGGGTAAAATACTATATAAAATAGACACATCAAATTCCCCCAAGACAAACCTTTGCTTGTCCCTAAGCAAAGATCTCATCAATGAATCAATAAATACGATTCACCCCAAAAAGTAAAAATCAAGCACAAACGATCCAGGGTAAATCAAATGAACATGCTTCAAAGTCAACCAATCAAATCCATCTAATTACCAATCTTCCCTAACAATTGTCAAATAGAACAAACCATAAGAGCATATAGAATTCAAGACTAGTGCTCACGCACTCAACTCTCATTTTTGTGGCGAGTAAAAGATGTACTCGATCGCTCTCCATCCAACCCCTTTATGTGAATAATGCCCTCCCAACTCACACTCTCGTGTGTATAAAACAATGAACGCTCACTCCTACTAGTCGACTCGAAATATGTCAAATCATAACTTGCATTGACAAAAAACACTTTCACATTCATACAACTCTATGCACAAAGGTCGGAAGGTCTTTAAAACTTAAAATGTAAGGCTAGGGTAAAGGGTAGGAATCATTTGGGAACAAGTGAGAGAAAAGCTATGCATTAAGGGAGCCAAATCCTAATAAACCCATGATCAAAATAAATAATGATCAACATCTCCTACATAACCAACTCTAATATCAACCCAATATACTCCAATCATAATAAATAACCCCAACACTTACAATTTCACTCATAAAAATATAATAATGAAGAAGTAGAGTGAATAAACAAACTTTATTTCCAAACTTGAATTTTTTCATTGAAGCTCTATTATTTTTATTTTGATCAACCTCCAACTAGAACATTTGAACATTGAACATATTTCTTTTCTTTTGAAGTTCACTTATTTTTTTTCACTTTTTTTTTTCTTGAACTTCTCTTTTTTTTTCATAACATCATGCTTTATTTTTTCAAGAAAATATAACTCTCAAACTCATCAAAAATAAACATGATAAAAAACAAAACTACTTCTCAAAAACCCACCCAAATTGTGAAAATAATAAGCACACTACAAACTCCCTCACCTCACTCACTAATAGCTCCCCCAAGCCAAGCTTGGGACTAGTAACCGATGGAGCAAAATAGGCTTGTAATATGGCTATTAAAACAATAAAAAGTCAAGGCAACAACATGGGTAGCAAAAAGGGAACAAGTGTATCTACAATATCTGGAGGCTACCTAAAAGAACAAATGCCCTCGTCCTCCTCAATGTGCATAATGATGAATCATATAAACATTACTAATAGTTGCAAACCAATACTCAAATTCATTGACATACCAGGAACTATGGAACTATCACCCATTTATAACCAAATCAACTATTCAAGCACTATATTCACAAGTAGTTGGACAAAATTGACGCATGTTAAGATTTCAGGGCAATCAGACATCAAATCATGATCAACTAATCCACAATGCTTATCATCAAATACCAGGAATCAAAACAATTTTTCTCAAGTAAGGGGCACAGGGAAGCATAATTTACAATTCATCGGAACAAAACTAACCTAAGAAAGTAATAT
This sequence comes from Chenopodium quinoa, assembly GCF_001683475.1. NCBI lineage: Eukaryota > Viridiplantae > Streptophyta > Magnoliopsida > Caryophyllales > Amaranthaceae > Chenopodium > Chenopodium quinoa. The sequence goes on along the minus strand of NW_018743391.1, from coordinate 1,139,740 downwards.
AATGTATACTAAGAAAAATAAAAATAAAAAGAGAAGAGAGAGAGTGAAAGATGTACCATACGAACACACGAGAACCTCCCCCCAAGCTAAATCAGACAATGTTCCCATTGTCTTAAAGGGAAGTTAATAGTCAAGGTGACTACTCTTCATCATCACCACATCAATGTCACTAAAGACTCGAGGATTGCAATGCATCTCTTTGGAACAAAATTGGGCAAGAAAGAAACAAAGTGTTAGTGGGAAAAAGTTCAAATTTGAGTCAGGTGCACTATTCTGATCATAACTTTTTATATATAAATGATAATACAGTGATTTTAATTTCATTGGAAACTAGACTTGAAGATATTTCCAACAACAGGTCACACGTAAAAATCGGATAAGAAACGCAAAAGTTATGGCCTGTCGAAGTTGACAAAGTTTGCTGACGCGTACGCGCGCCCGATCGGGCTAGCTTTGCCCGATCGGGCCCGTGCTACTGATTTGACGGGGCAGCTAGCTGCTGCTAATTTCCCCGGGATTCCTTTAGCCCTTCGATCTTTTCTCGACTTTTCTAGTATCTCTGCACAAAATCACACTCCCACAAATATAAGATATACTCTCCTCTACCTCTCTAAAACAAAAAAAAAAGAAAACACACAAACAAAAAAATAAATAAAAAACTAAATAAAAAGCAACAAAATACGGGTTGCCTCCCGCAAAGCGCTAGTTTATCAAGGTCCCGTTCGACCATACTCCTTCTCTCAATCAGAAGAATTCAATGCCTTGAGTAACTTATCAAACGCTCCTGCAAACATTTCATTAAGCACTATATAGGGCTTAATAGCAAGCACATATATCCCTACGAAGAAAACGTTAGGAGCACATAAAGAGAACTCAAGGTAGAAGGAAAAATCAAAAGAGAGAGATGAAAATACACCACAACCTTCTACTTCCTCCGTTAAAAATTTAGAATTAATAGAACGAACATGGAGGTAGTCATTGTCTTTATCATCCAATAATGACTTTAAAATTTTACCCTCACAAATAACCTCATCATCAACAAAGGAATTATCAACCACCGTTTCTACAACTAATGATTTTTCAATCACCGATTCGTCAACCAATGATTTTTCAACCACAAATTCTATAACCGATGGTTCTTCATCCTCAATAACATTCATATTATTAAAGTGTCCATAGACTTTTTCATCAAGAGCCTTCCAATAACTTTCATTAGCAACTAATCGTTTCCGAATATGATCATATGTATATGGAAAGACTCTAAAATCATCCGGAGCACGCACAAAAAACTCACTATAAGGGCATTCAGGATTTTCATGACAAAGACGTTGACAACTACAGTAGTTAGGTGCTGCATAAAAATTATATAATTCTTGTAGTGGCATAAGCATGGATATTTTCAACTCATAAAAAAAATTAAAAATTAAAAAAAAATTTAAAAAAATCTAGACTCTAATAATAATTAGAAATAAAAATAAAATCGTTTCCCCGGCAACGGCGCCAAATTTTGACAGGGTAAAGTCGTATCCCCTAATATAAAATAATTACCTAAGTCCTTTAACTAAAGTAGATAGGGAAGTAGGGTCGAACTCCACAGGGAAACAAGTCTTTCTATTCCTAATTAACTAATATAATCTAGATTATGAAGTAACCAATATTTATATTTGAATAATAAACTAAACTACGGAGATTAAGAATAAGGACAAAATAATATAAAAGGATCTAGGGCATAGGTTCACCAATAAATAATATTCCAGGGTAGAATATAAAATCATTCATCAATGCATATATTAATCAGATTATAAAGGGCTTTCGCTACGTATTATAATCACACAATTAATTTACCGGTATTAAATCTCATCTTTCGAATCTCGACTTAACCATTTATAAATTAACCTGCCTATTGAAACTAGACCTAAACATCAATTCTCATCTGTCGAATCTCGAATCAATATTGTTAAACTCATGCATAAAAGATCTGCGCAAATCTAGTCACATAGCATTAAACCAATCAATAGGAAATTAATCTAGCATTGATAATTAACAACAATAAATTACCCCTTCATATTATTTATGGATCCCCATAAACCCTAGAAATAAAACTACTCACACATAATTAAAACTAAACTAATCAAGACAATTAGAGGAGACATGATCAAAGAAAGAGAATAAATTACTGAAATTAAACCAAGAGTTATATAGAGAGAAAATAATACTAAGAGTTTAAGAGGAGAGAGAAAAGAGTTAGAGAGAGAAAGTCTCAGGAAAAAAATTATGATCAGAATAGTGCACCTGACTCAAAAGTTATGATCAAAAGTTATGTATTTTTCTTAGTATAGATTTTATTACTTTCTTAGGTTAGTTTTGTTCCAATGAATTGTAAATTATGCTTCCCTGTGCCCCTTACTTGAGAAAAATTATTTTGATTCCTGGTATTTGATGATAAGCATTGTGGATTAGTTGATCATGATTTGATGTTTGATTGCCTTGAAACCTTAACATGCGTCAATTTTGTCCAACTACTTGTGAATATAGTGCTTGACTAGTTGATTTGGTTAGAAATGTGTGATAGTTCCATAGTTCCTAGTATGTCAATGAATTTGAGTATTGGTTTGCAACTACTAGTAATATTTATATGATTCATTATTATGCACATTGTGGAGGACTAAGGCATTTGTGCTTTTAGGTAGCCTCCAGATATTGTAGATACACTTGTTCCCTTCTTTCTACCCATGTTGTTGCCTTGACTTTTTGTTGTTTTAATAGCCATATTACAAGCCTATTTTGCCCCATTGGTTACTAGTCCCAAGTTTGGCTTGGGGGAGCTATTAGTGAGTTAGGTGAGGGAGTTTGTAGTGTGCTTATTATTTGCACAATTTGGGTGGGTTTTTGAGAAGTAGTTTTGTTTTTGATCATGTTTATTTTTGATAAGTTTGAGAGTTATATTTTCTTGAAAAAATAAAGCATGATGTTATGAAAAAAAGAGAAGTTCAAGAAAAAAAAATATGTTGAAAAAAAATAAGTGAACTTCAAAAGAAAAGAAAAGTGTTCAATGTTCAAATGTTCTATTTCGAGGTTGATCAAAAGAAAAATAATAAAGCTTCAGTAAAAAAATTCAAGTTTGGAAATAAAGTTTGTTTATTCACTCTACTTCTTCATTATTATATCTTTTGAGTGAAATTGTAAGTGTTGGGATTATTTATTATGATTGGAGTATATTGGGTTGATATTAGAGTTGGTTATGTAGGAGATGTTGATCATTATTTATTTTGACCATGGGCTTTATTATTATTTGCTCCCTTAAGCATAGCTTTTCTCTCACATTTCCCCAAATGATTCCTACCCTTTTTCCCTAGCCTTAAATTACAAGTTTTAAAGACCTTCTGACCTTTGTGCATAGAATTGTATGAATGTGAAAGTGTTGTTTATCAATGCAAGTTATGATTTGACATATTTCGAGTCGACTAGTAGGTTGAGCGTTCATTGTTTTATACACACGAGAGTGTGAGTTGGGAGGGCATTATTCACATAAAGGGGTTGGATGGAGAGCGATCGAGTACATCTTTTACTCGCCACAAAAATGAGAGTCGAGTGTGTGAGCACTAGTCTTGAATTCTATATGCTCTTGTGGTTTGCTCTGTTTGACAATTGTTAGGGAAGATTGGTAATTAGATGGATTTGATTGGTTGACTTTGAAGCATGTTTATTTGATTTACCCTGGATCGTTTGTGCTTGATTTTTACTTTTTGGGGTGAAGCATATTTATTGATTCATTGATGAGATCTTTGCTTAGGGACAGACAAAGGTTTGGCTTGGGGGAGTTTGATATGTTTATTTTATATAGTATTTTACCCCCGTCCCTTGGTCATAATTAGTAGTGTTTTTGGCTCTTTAGAGCCACTTTTATTACTAATTGGTGTTTTCTAGTGTTTTTGTAGATTTGGTTGACTTTTGCAGGGATTTATGCTTTTGGAGTATTTTCCCGAGATATTTTGGAGCAATCACGAGCATTGGAGAAACACGACTAGATTTTATAGCCCAGGGCCGGTTAGAGCCATCGAACCGGTGATTAAGGGCTCGGTATAGGTGATACCGGGGCATTTGGACCGAGTATTCAAGACCGGAAGAGGAAACCCAAATTGGCCCGAAGAATTGGAGCCCAATCGTAGTCCAAATAGTGGCCCAAGAGAGCCGCCCGACCAAAAAGGCTGGCGCCCGGCCGGGCGGGAGAAGCAAAGGTCGGCGCCCGGCCAAAGAGGCTGGCGCCCGATGGCGCGCCCGATCGGGCGGTTCCTCACCCGATCGGGCGCGTGTTATTGTTAGGAGACGATTAGCGTCATTTAAGTTTGTTTTAGTTTAGGATTCTTACGGAGTATAAATACTTCTCCGTAAAACGAATTTAGTACTTTTCTTTACCTTCTTTTTACTCTTTCTTAATTTTTTTGAGACTTTCTCTCTCTAACTCTTTTCTCTCTCCTCTTAAACTCTTAGTATTATTTTCTCTCTATATAACCCTTGGTTTAATTTCTGTAATTTATTCTCTTTCTTTGATCATGTCTCCTCTAATTGTCTTGATTAGTTTAGTTTTAATTATGTGTGAGTAGTTTTATTTCTAGGGTTTATGGGGATCCATAAATAAAATGAAGCGGTAATTTATTGTTGTTAATTATCAATGCTAGATTAATTTCCTATTGATTGGTTTAATGATCTGTGACTAGATTTGCGCAGATCTTTTATGCATGAGTTTAACAATATTGATTCGAGATTCGACATATGATAATTGATGTTTAGGTCTAGTTTCAATAGGCAGGTTAATTTATAAATGGTTAGGTCGAGATTCGAAAGATGAGATTTAACACCGGTAAATTAATTGTGTGATTATAATACGTAGCGAAAGCCCTTTATAATCTGATTAATATATGCATTGATGAATGATTATTATTTCTACGCTGGAATATTATTTATTGGTGAACCTATGCCCTAGATCCTTTTATATATTATTTTCTCCTTATTCTTAATTTCGTAGTTTAGTTCATATTCAACATATATATTGGTTACCTAATAATCTAGATTATATTAGTTAATTAGGAATAGAAAGACTTGTTTCCCTGTGGAGTTCGACCCTACTTTCCTATCTACTCTAGTTAGAGGATTTAGGAATTACTTTTGATTAGAGGATACGACTTTACCCTGTCAATTATGATGTAGAAATCATGTTTAGGTTGTTATTATGATATTCCTAGTATCATGTCTAGGGTAACTTTAATATTAAATATGATTGTTATGATGCCTTTTATGTTCTTCCTAATATTTATGATTGTTAGTATCATATTAGGGTTAAAGCTTTGAATTTTTATATGCTTAATGACATGCTAGGATTTATTATTAATCTTGTTAGTATCATTCCTAGGATCTTGCTAGTATTATGCTTTAACGTTGATATGATTATTTTAATTATGATTTACGATTATGTTAATCAAGATTATAATTGTTATAATTTATGATCATGATTATTTTAATTATTATTATTATGGTTATAATTATTATTTTGATGATGATTTATTATGTTTCTTGATTTTATTGTTATTGCTTGATCACGTCTTTATGCATGTTTAAAGGGAATTGATACTTGTAATCACGCTTAATAAGATAATTAATAATCTTGTTTAGGGGTTAATTTTATTATAATTCAAGTGATCACCAATAATAGTTTATTTGTGCATTAATATTCAACCAACATAGATAAACAGGTTTAGGGTAATCCTATTGATTGCATGTTAGTCAGAAAGCGCACATGAATACGATCAGAATAAAGTAGAGGCCTATTATTAGGGCAAGTTCAATCTTTTTTAGGTTGGACTTGTACCTTCATCCCCGAACCCTATTTGGTTCAAGACCTTATGGAGTTGACGATCTCTTGGATCGTTAAGGGGTGTAACCTTCACTTCGTGAACGGTTTACAAGTTCCTAAAAAACTTGTTGGTGACTCTTTTGCTCTATCTTCTTTCCCTTTGGACGCCACCGTACTTTAGTGTATGATCACAGTGGGGTTCAAGCTAGGGGATTAATGCTTGAAATATTCCCTACAATAACACTCAGAAATTCTAAGTGCAACCTCTCGTTGTGTAGGAGTAACCCTATCACCACGCTGGCTGCGCGTAAATTCCATTGTCTGATGAGTATAAGCCTTTGTTATTTTCTGTATGGGAACAAAATGATCATTAATAGTAAAGATTATTTGATCAATAGTTTGAGTGCATGGAGAGTATAACCTTTGAAAATTATTTCCTATTATCATATCATGATTAGGTTGATCAGTTGCCCATAAAATAGGAATAACACATTGAACTCCTCCAATTTCTATTTTTAAATATTCAATTATCTCTGTATGAATCATGAAACTATTATTAGCAATTCTAACTTGCATAGGATTTTTGGCTTTTTTCCACAAGAATTCTGGAAATAATAATCTCTTTCCAAAACATGTAGATACCACTATCAATATATGCACATAATTTATACTTATTGTAATCCTCAATGCATATATCAATTGGAATATAAATGCTATTAGGGTTAGTACTGGATATTTCATTATGAGCTTCCATTTGCATATTAACTTCATCTTCATATACTGGTTCACTCACAGTTTTGGTTTTATATCCAATTACCTTCCTTTTATCAATAGGATTATTTGGATCTTCATTTAACTCAAAATTAGAGCATGATCCCATATCAATGCTATGTCTTGCTGGTTATTTTAAGGCCTTTTTACTTTCATATTTTTCATTTAGTTTTTTTAGTAGAACTAATATTTCTTCTTCATCCTCTTCTGGCTTTTCATCACCTTGTTTTTTTATTCTTATTATTGTTGAATTTTGTCTACTTAGACTTGGTGTTCTAAGACTCAGATTTCTCTGTATTTTAGATTTTGTATTCATTCCAATATAAAGTAATCCTGATTCATCAATTAACATCTTACTTGATCTATTACTAACTGCAGGGTTCATAAAGAATTCCTCCCAAGTTTTTCAATTTCAATTTCATTAGGATTTACCTTTATAGGCGTACTTTTCTTCTTAGGACCTCCTCCTTGCTCATATTTCTGAGCATCGACTATTTGTTTCTTAAAAGATGAGTCTATAGTGTTTACCAACTTATAAACCACCTTCCATCTTAATTGTATGGGTCGTGTTCCTTTATGCATTTTCACACCTTCTGTTAATAGCTTGATAGCTAAAAACTTTGACGCAAAGGAATCCTCTAAGCTCACATAATATCTAGGTTCACATATATAGCTTACCGTTCCTTGACTTAAGTTACATGTGATACCACTAACTATTTGATCATAAAATTCTTTATGTCTAATATCACAAATAAAACTCAAGCATTTAACATCTTTGCCAAAATCTTGCAAAGTAGTTATGTATACTTGTACTGCACCAATACAAATATAGCTATAATTTCCTTTTTCTTTATGTTTTTTAATACTTTTCCAGTTTATGATATTAATTTCGGCTGCCTTTTGTTCGCTCGATTACTATACTTCCTTCCATTTCTTCACATACATATTTAGTTCTAGTCTTAAAGAAAGAAGTTTTAAATATTTTATCTTTAGTAATCTGGGAAAACTTCCAGCTTTCTTTGTTTACTTGATCGAGGTCATTATCTTCAAATGAATACTCAGCTCTTTTTAGTTGACCTATTTTCATTTTGCTTTTATCTTCCTCATTGTCATCTGATTCTGAATTTTCTAATTCTTCTCCTTCCATCATGTTATTTATTTCTTCGTAATTTTCATCTTCAAACTCATCACTAACTTCAGGTTCTTCATTATACTCATTTTCCTCTTCTACGATTTCTACTATTCCTTTATTATTGCTTAAAGACAATTCTAAAGCCTCGTCTTCTGGTATTTCTATGTAATCCCAACTTCCTAAGGCTTCCATTAGTTTATGATTAGCTTTCTTACATTCATTAGCATAATGTCCTAATTCTCCACAAAACCAACACTTGCATGTTTTCTTTTTCTCAGGACAATATGTTGCCTTTCTGAAAAACCTACTTGGCTTTCTATATTTATGTTTATAATACTTCTTCTTATAGGTTTATCCTCTTGATCGGTCAAATTTATTTTTCTTATAGCTCTTTCTTTTATTATAGTTTTTTCTTTTACATCCATAGTTATTTGGGAAATCCCAACAAGTGAGAAATTGTCTCTTCATTTGTTGAGTTCCTGCAACCTCTCTACACTTCTTTTCAATCCACTTTCTAAGGAAAGCAATTCTGTTTCTTATGGCATCCCTAGCTAAAAATCTTTCTCTCCATTCTTGATATTTTTCACTAATTTCTTCATTAAGAGGATTGGGTAAGTTGTCATAGAACATTCCATGATTTGTTTCATTTTCACCAATTTTATAATAATATGTTTCAAATTCCATAATATAATCATCAACTTATCTCATATTACAGATGGACAAGTTACTTAACTTTCTTTGATATTTCTTTCGTTTCTCATTAGGATCGGCTCTAGGACCAATGAACTCTAACTCAATATATTGACATAACTGCCTAAACATTCTAGTAGGTGATTCACTAGCTCTTAATGCAGTCTTTACTTCTTCATCTATTCCATCGTACCAGTCTTCTACACAGCCGTAGAGACTATGTTCAATATAATTTAAGAAATTTTCTGAAGTCCATTCAGTATTTAAATTAAGTACACTACTCATACTCTTGTTCCATTGATCTAAAACATCTTGTCTATCTCTTAAACCATCTTATTTAAGTTTATAATCAGTTTGACTTATGGGTTCAAGAGTCACTTCTTCATGTTTAGGTATATGAGTAGGCCGGGTAGTCTTCCCTGGTATGTATCTTGGCCGTGTGCAACTTCCTTCTCCTTGATAACTAGGTCTTTGGATAACATTGTTTACATTAATATTTTCATTAATAATTTCTTCTCCAACATCATTATTGATTAGGGGATTTTTATCCACCAAGCGCCGTTTGACAAGTGGACCAACCAGGTTCCGCCACGCGTCCTCCACGGACCACTTAAGACACGCCACGTGTCCACCCATGCCAAATGGGACAACCGGCCATCAAGGCCCATTTCAGTCTAGAAGCCCGATCGGCCCTAGGTTTACCTTAAACCTAGAGAGTTGCACGCTTCCCAAGGCTATAAATACTCGATTAATCCTCATTAATCGAGGGACCGAATAATTGACAGAACACACTAATAACCGGCTGATCTCGCTAGCAAAGCAGATTACCTACATTAAATACTCTCACCTAGAGAGACCTTATTACTTTAATTTCTGTATTAATTACTCCTTAATCAGGTACTAACTTGACCGTTGGAGGCGGAGCTCTCAGGAGTCTCCGTTATTTTGCAGGTACAGGCGTCCGGTTCCAGTCTCGGAATTGTAACTCTCCCGCAGGACATCAGAAAACCCCGAAACATTTGGCGCCGTCTGTGGGGAGAGTACTTCAGAGATGGCATCCAAGTCTGTACCGACCCCAGAAGAGAGGCGTCCCCTAGACGACCCTCAAGTTCAGTCGGACCATGATACCGAAAGTGAATTTGAAGTTGAAACTCATACAGCTCCAGACGGGACCCTAAGGGCCCGCCGTACCCGTCATACTGAAATAAGGGAACGGGAGTATCTTCAAACAGGAAGCGAGCCAGCAGGCGCACCGCTTGCTCGGCAACAGCCGACTGATGGGTCTGCTCCGATCACAAGGAACGAACTCATGACCTTCATGAGGGGATTCAAGGGAGAGATCCAAGAGTTGATCAATAAAAAACCGCCTGCTTCAGTCAAAGAGCAGGCGGCCAAAAAACCTTCCACTTCACTGAAGAGGAAGCCAGTTCAAGGGCGAGAGGCGACTCCCCATCCTAAATCTAAGAAGCGGGAGCCGTCTGCTCTTGATTTCACAAAACTCCGTTATCCTACGGGAAATAGGAAACCGGTTCGTCATATTCAGGCGGACGGGTCAAGGCAAACGTTCACAGATGCTCGGCACCTGCTAGAGCAGAAGAAGAGTGACCGATTATCAGAGTCGGCTTCTACTTCAAATTTTCAGGACAGTTTGCGAAATGCCTCGATGAGGCCAACTCAGTCGTACCATGAGAGTCAGTCAGGCGGCACCTCCCGTCAGTCTGGCTTTCATAGTGCGCAGGCGGTGCCAAATTTGCCATTTGTGCCGCAACAACAATATTTTATGCAGCCACCTCCATTTGGTGGACCTGCAGCAAAACACGTCCAACCTATGGACTGGCAGCTACGGCTGCTTAGACTTGGTGAACAGCCGTCGGCCTTCTCCAAGGAAATTACTGAAGCCGCTCAGCCGGCCAAAGTAAAAAATGTTTTAGTAGGCGCCTATGATGGCACTACTAACCCGGAAGACCATCTGATGGCATTCACCAACCTGATGTACCTTCAAGGGTTGGATGATCCCACTTGGTGCAAGTGTTTCCCAGCAACTCTCAAGGGAATTGCACAGCAATGGTTCGGCAACCTGCCGACTGGTTGTGTAAACAGTTTCAGGACGCTTGCTTACTTATTTGCCTCCAACTTTGCAATGAACATCCCTGCGAAGAAAACGACCCTTGATTTGGGAACAATTCAGCAGGGTGAAAAGGAGGGGCTTCGTTCCTACATCAGGCGGTTCAACCTGATGAGAATACAGATTCAAGGGTTACCGGATGAGGTAGCTTATACTGACTTTTTTAGAGGTCTCAAAGACGGGTCTACCTTCAAATTTGATTTAGTTCGAAAAAGGGTGGCGACTCTTCAAGAGGCCTTGATTGAAGCAGAAGCCTATATACAGGCGACTGATCTGTGTACAATGAAACAGTCGGACGGGAAGAGGTTCGACAATAGAGAAGGACGACAGAAACAGTCGTCCAACAAAGATGAAAAAAGAAAAGGGGTCTGGGCGGCTGATTCCTCTAAACAGCCGGCCAAGAAGAAAAAGGAATTCAAACCATACTCCCCAAAGTATGTGTTTAACAAGGATAACCAGTTTATCCTAAAAGAAATAAAGGGACGGCTCTCAATTGAGAAACCGCTCCCCATGAAGGGTTCTGCGAGCAACCGGAACCAAGACAAAATCTGTGCTTATCATGATGACATTGGTCATCACACCAACGACTGCATTAGTCTCATGCGGTACCTAGACCGCTTGGCTGATCAAGGTGATCTTGACACTTATGTCAAGAAATCTACGGGGAATACTTTCTCAAAAAAGCAGTCGGCCAAAAAGAATCAACAGGCCGACAGTTCCGATACAGATGATGCAGTCGTCTACACCATTGCAGGCGGCTTCTCAGGAGGCGGCCCCACTATTAGGGGCAACAAAGATAATATAAGGCGGTTAGATGTAAATTCCGTTCACCAAGAACGACCGTCCAAATATACATTTCCTGAGATTGTCATCACTGAAGAGGATCTAGGAGGAATAAGGGGGCCGCATGACGACCCTCTCGTTATTGAATGTAAAGTGGCCAACCAGAGAGTTGGTCGAATCCTCATAGATACTGGGAGCTCTTCAGATCTCATCAGCAGCAAATGTCTGTCAAAACTGAAATATCAGACGGACTGCATACATCCGGCCTCCCACCCTTTAATAGGGTTTGGAGGAGGAGTCGTCCACCCACTGGGACGAGTTGATCTACCCGTCCGCCTGGGCGAAAAAGGGGAAGGACGACACATGGTAGTCCGATTCCTAGTTGTAGAGGAACTCTCTGCCTACAACATGATTCTGGGTCGCCCAACCCTGAATAGTGCCAAGGCTGTTATAATCCCGTCACTTATGCTGCTTAAGTTTGAAAGGGACAATGGAACAGTCGGCTCCCTAAGGGGAGATCAGAGGATTGCCCGAGAGTGCTATCTCTCGGATGTCAAACCCACTGCTAAGGCCACTGGGTCAAGTGGAGAAAAAACAGACCTTGACAATGTCAAGGAAAGTGCGCCTGTTCAAGAAACAGGCGACAGAAAAAGAAAGGCGTCCCAGACAGAGTCCGCCAGAAAGGCAAGAAAATAGCAATCATTGGCAGAGGACCGGCCGGATGAGTTCCGCCCTCAGCCGGCTGGTGAGCATACGGACCTGATATTAGACGACTCCCGCCCTGACCGAACAGTCAAAGTTGGGACGACTGCTCTGAGAAACCTTGGTGATGACTTTCACAACCTGTTGAAAGAATACAAGGACATCTTTGCATTTGAAGTCCATGAAATGCCAGGCATTAGTCCTGATCTGGCAGTACACAAACTCGCTGTGGATCCGAAAAAGAAGCCGGTACGGCAAAAGAAGCGGAACCATGGTGAAGAAAGAGGTCAGGCGGCCGCCGCCGAAGTCAAAAAATTACTTGATGCAGGGTTCATTCGGCAATGTTACTTCCCAGATTGGGTTGCAAATGTGGTACTTGTTAAAAAGCCGAATGGCACCTGGCGAATGTGTGTAGACTACACAGACTTGAACAAGGCGTGCCCCAAAGACAGTTATCCTCTGCCCAAAATTGATAACCTGGTCGACTCAACAGCCGGCCATGCCTTGATGAGTTTTATGGACGCCTATTCTGGTTTTCATCAAATTCCTTTGTGGAAGAAAGATCAGGAGAAGACGGCCTTCGTCACTGATCAGGGATTATACTGTTATACGGTCATGCCGTTTGGTCTTAAGAATGCCCCGGCTACATTCCAACGAATGATAAACACAGTGTTCTTTGATCAGATTGGGAGAAACGTCGAGGCATACATTGATGATATGATTGTTAAGACTAAACTTCAGAAAGATCATCTGACGGACCTCCGAGAAACTTTCGCCACACTCAGGCGGCACCATGTCATGCTCAATCCCAAGAAATGTGTATTTGGAGTTGAGTCTGGGAAATTTCTCGGATTCCTTATCAACCAGAGAGGAATAGAGGCGAACCCTGAGAAGGTACAGGCGGTCATTGACATGCAGTCGCCTCGTACCGTCCGAGAGGTTCAGAAGTTAACAGGTTGTCTGGCGGCCTTGGGAAGATTTCTAAGCCGATCAGGCGACAAATGCCTATACTTTTTCCAGGCAATTAAGAAAAAGGCAAGGTTTGAATGGGGGCCGGATGCTGAGGCCGCCTTCCAGAAATTAAAGGTTCACTTGCATTCCTTGCCAAGGCTGGTCAGCCCTTTGCCCAAAGAAAATCTCTACATGTACCTGGCCGTCTCTGATCATGCGTTAAGCGCGGTGCTCCTTGCTGAAAGGGACGGCTGTCAACTTCCGGTCTACTTTGTCAGTCACGTACTGAAAAATGCCGAGTTGAGGTATCCCCTAGTGGAGAAATTTGGTCTTGCACTCTTCATGGCTGTTAAAAAATTGAAGCCCTACTTTCTGGCACATGCAGTCGTCGTGTATACCGACCAACCGATCAAACGGCCCCTTACCACCATGGAGTCCTCCGGACGAATGATCAAATGGGCCATAGAAATGCAGAGTCTCGAAGTTACTTTCGAGCCTAGAAAAGCAGTGAAGGGGCAAGCCTTTGCTGACTTTATTGTAGAGATGACTCGTCCTCCTGACTCTCAAGTTCCAGACCAAGTCTGGAAGGTATATGTGGACGGAAGCTCTACTTCAAACGGTTGTGGAGCAGGCGTCGTATGTCAATCTCCAGAGGGCGACAGGTTCGAGTATGCTCTACGCTTCAGTTTCCAGGCTTCAAACAATGAGGCAGAATATGAAGCTTTACTAGCCGGGATCCGCATGTGTAAGGCGGCCGGGGCAAGGAAAATAGACGCCTGTTCTGATTCACAACTGATAGTGAGTCAGTACAATGGCGAATACGAAGCAACACATCCGGCCATGATCAAATATTTACAGGCGGTCCGACAAGCAGTCGGCTCCCTTGAGGATTTCCATCTGATCCAAGTACCGAGATCAGAAAACAACCAGGCAGATGCACTCTCGAAATTAGCATCATCCGCCTCCTCCGATACTCCTCGAACTGTGTTTTGGGAAGTAATGGAGAAGAGAAGCATCGAGGAAAATCCTATTGGAATTCTAGACAGAAGCTCAACCTGGATGGATTCAATCAGGGCATATCTGACAAACGGTACACTGCCGGATGATCCTCAACAGGCGGCATCACTGAAAAAACGAGCCTCCTGTTTTGAAATGATACAGGGGGAACTGCACAAGAGGGGGCACCTTCAACCCTTCTTAAAGTGTGTTACTCCTGAAAAGGGACGAGAGATACTAGATGATCTTCACTCTGGTTTCTGTGCTTCCCATATAGGTGGTAGGATGCTTGCTCAAAGGGCAAGGCGGCAGGGCTACTTTTGGCCTACTTTGGAAGCAGATGCAATGGAGATGGTGAAAAAATGTGACAAGTGCCAAAGGTTTGGCAAATTAATTCACCGTCCGGCTACTGATCTCACTACCATTCACAGCCCACTACCGTTTGCTAAGTGGGGCATGGACATTCTGGGTCCATATACGCCTGCTACAGGCGGCAGAAGGTATATACTTGTTGCCGTTGACTACTTCACTAAATGGGTAGAGGCGGAGGCTGTAAAGGGGATCAAGACGAAAGATGTAATTTCATTCATTTGGAAAAACGTCATCACTCGGTTCGGGGTTCCCATGTCTATGGTTTTTGATAATGGTCCCCAATTTGAGACGCCTGTTCTCAAAAGCTGGTTGGGAGACCAAGGAATTGGACATTACTTTGCATCTGTCGGCCGTCCACAAGCAAACGGCCAGGTAGAAGCCTTTAATAAAATCATCTCAGACGGTCTCAAGAAAAAAGTTGAACGAGCAGGCGGCCTATGGGCAGATGAACTACCACATGTTCTTTGGGCCATTAGGACGACTGAAAAAGGGGCGACTGGAGAAACTCCATTCCTCCTAACTTATGGTGCAGAAGCTGTTCTTCCAATAGAACACCACGAGCCGACTCTTCGAGTAATGCTATATGACGAAGAGGCAAACTGGGAAGCTATGCGCCTGGCATTAGACTCACTTCCTGAAAAGAGGGGCAATGCTGTTTTGCGCCATGAAATCTACCGCCTGAGAATGACTAGATCATACAACAAAAAAGTGCACAGGCGTCCACTCAAAGTAGGGGACTTTGTACTTAGAAAAATGGAAGCAGTTGGTAGGGCTAACGAGTCTGGCAAACTAACTCCCAACTGGGAAGGACCCTACCGAATCTATGCGGAGGTCAGGGACGGTACCTACCGTCTGGAAACACCAGACGGACAACCGTTGCCTCGAACTTGGAATGTAGATAACCTTAAGAAATATTTCTTTTGAATGATGTAAAGTAAAGAGCTACTTAAAAAAGTTGGCACTTACTATCCAATTTTGTATTACGAGGGGCATGCCGTCTGTACCTTTACAGTCGGCTACTCTCCATTGAGTTTCACTCTTTATCTTTACAGGGGCATGCCGTCTGTTCCATTACAGTCGGCTACTCTCCCTCGAGTATTTTACTCACAATACTTAGCTAAAAAGTTTAGGGCCTGGCCGATCCTGTAACTAACAGGCGGCTACCCTTCTTTTACTTAGCACATACGTTCACCAAGAACATACCAAGGCCACTGGCCGAATGATCAGACCAGGCGCCTAGTCAACTGATCTAACTTTTAAAAACTAATCCGACCTGTCCCAACATTATAGCAGGCGTCCGGCGGCATCCATTCGGATGAAATTCGTCGCAGAGAGCAGCTCCCTTTTGGGTGGAACATTGTTCTATAAACTAATTACACGGCACCTATACGACTGTCCCAAAGGGCAACCACGTAGCCGTTTTTGAGACAAGGATAACTCTATCACTAACCAAACCAGTGGTAGCAGTTGACATCTGAGTCAGATGACCGCCTGTATTACTTGGGATAAATGCAGGGGGTACCTATTGAGTTAATAGCCAACAAACATTGGCGAATCAAGGGGTCTAGCCGGCCTACGCCGCCTGGTACCTCTACTTCTCAAACAAAAGTGACGGCGACTGAGTAACTCCAAAGTTAACTCATAGTCACTCCTTCAAATTTGGTATGGAACCTAAAAAGTTTGAGTCGTCCGCCTGTTTTATACAAACAAGGGCACTCGAACCCCTATTCCTACTGGATAACCTATTGAGTAAATAGCCAACAAACATTGGTAAATCAAGGGGTCTAGCCGGCCTACGCCGCCTGATACCTTTACTACTCAATCAAGATTGTGACGAAGACTAAGTAACTCCTATGTTAACTTAATAGTCACTCAAACTTAGTACTGAGCCTAAAAGGTACGAGTCGTCCACTTGTTTTTAATAAACAAAGGCTCTCAACCAATACTCTTGCTAGGTTAACAAATAACAAATTAGAGGCCAACATTGGCAATAAAGGGAAACAACCGGTACCCGCCGCTTGTTTTCCTACTTAAATTCCTTGGCTACTTGGTAATTCTATTTACTTGGTCAAATTGAATAAAGAGTTCGAATACCGATTGATTAAATGGCCGACTGATCATCTATCCTGGAAACAGACAACCAGTCGTCCAGGGGCATAGGCGGCATACTTACTATTTGTACCTGTCTTAACGTTCGGCCATACACAACAGTCTGTCTAGTGAGCAAATTTCAAATACTTAGACAAATTTGAACAAAAACAAAAAATTTGATTAAAATGAGCCGGCCATAAAAGACCAGCAGAATATTCAAAACCCCGGCCCCCTGGCCGGGTAATTACAAAGCAAACGGCACGCAGGCCGTGAAAAGAAAAAATATACTTAAAGCTTAAGAAGGGGGCAGTTCAGTATCAGCAGCAGCCGCCTGGTCAGCACTCTTCTTGCTGGACTCGGCCTTCGCTGCATCATCTTTTGATGCCTTTCCCCCAAGTGGCACAAGCGCCACAACCGGCTCTTCCTCCTCCAACGCAACGTCCATCGCCTCTTCTTCAGCAGCCGCCAGGATCTGTTGATTATATATTTCCGAACACTGGCGGTACGTTCTTTCCCATGAGGCAAAGTCGGCACTGGGGAACAGTCGTTCCCAGGTCATGCGTTGGATTTGGGCGGAGTCTTCCACCATCTCCCGGACGAGCTCTTGTTTCTCTTGCTCGGCCTTGTCCGAGAGCTCTTGGGTAAGACTCTTCTCCTGGTTCACCAGGCGTTCTTTTACGTTAGCCAAAGATTTCTCCATGGCTTCGTAAGAGTGCATTTTCTGACGAAGGGGCTTCAGCTCGGCTTTAAGTTTGGTGACGGTCCCCTCCAGCTCGTCAACCTTCTTTTGGGCCGCCTCTAGCTGAGCCCGAACAGCGGCGGTCGCCTGCGCCTGATAATAAAGAAGATCAATGGTCAGTACTTCATTTTGGGCAATTTGAAACATTGCTTTATCACAGCTGGAGGCGGCCATAGCCTTTGCGGCCTTTACCTCTTTGTTTTTTCCGATCAATCGGCTTGCGAAGGCTGTTGACTCGGAGCAGGGCCTAAGTACAAAGAAAAACAGGCGTCAGTTTCCAATCATAAGGGTTAACAGGCGTCCTGGAACTTCAAAAGGGTATACCTCAGCTAGGATCCCCGAAATTCCATCGAGGTCAAGGGTGCCGGCACCCTTGACCGCCTCCCTGTCAGAGGGAGGAACTACTTTAACCATTGACTTGGCTACCTCAACCAAGTCAAGTCCCTGGGGGCCGGCTGCATTAAGCAAAAGGAAAAACAAGTTAGACCTAATCAAGAAGGAAGCAAGAGTGAGTTTTTACAAGCAAGTGTCCATACATCTAGGCGGCCCCGCCTGGGTTTTTGAAGAAGTGGCCGGCTGCTTCTCAGCCGCCACTGTTTTCCTGGAAGACCCAGGAGAGCTTGCAACAGTCGTTCTCCGGGCCTTGGGGTCCGGCTGTTGCGAGGAAGAAGCCCTTGGAGTGCCAGACTGAAAACAAAAAGAGTTAGTATATGCATAATACAACTTAAAGGGGAAGAGTTTTCAAAGCTTACCAAGGGTGCCTCCTTGCTGGGGGAGTCGGCGTACGACTGCTTCATTAGCGAAACCCGCAGCATGGCCGCCGCAGTCTTAGATGCTGTTATTTTACTCATGGCGTCGGCTGAAAGAAATAAACAGCAAAGTTAGTAAAAATCCCAAGTAAACAAGGCGTGAGAAAACAGAGTATTCGTCAGGCCGGCTACCTCTAGAGCACCGACTGCCGAGGCCACAGGCGGCCAAGAAGTACTCATCATAGAGCCACTTGAAGCTCGGGACGCAGTGTAGGGGTACTTGCTCTCGTACCCCTGAAGTAGAGTTCACCCTAGTCCCTACTTTGAAGAGTCCTTTGTCTAGGATCTCTCTTTTAGCCTTTGGGGGAACAGGCGGCATGCTGCGGCCGCCTGCAAGAAGAGGCGGATCCCTGTTCCACTTGTTAAAACGTTTGTTCAGCTCCGTGTCTGAACTCTCGATAATAAGGAAGGTGTTCCGCCAATCCTTCCATTTGTTTGCCTTACCTCTCGTCATGAGGTAACCCCTGTGGCTTGTTAGTTGATACCAGCCGGTACCTCCCGACTTAGGGGTCCGGCTGAGATAGTTCATGTGGGCGAAAGCCTCAAAACTTGGCTCCACCCCGTTCAGTTCGCACCCGGCCACATAGCCGAGTACGTTTACCCAAGAGTTGGGGGCTAACTGCCATAACCCCAGATCATACCCATCTAAAATCCGCTGAACAGCCGGATGTAATGGGAAGCGCAGACCAGCTTTGATGGCCGCCACATAGCAGCCAAAACAGCCGTCACCATAGCTGGTACCAGCCGGCCAGACAACAGTATCTTCTGGATCCGGCACAAACAGTAAATACTCCGGGCTCATTTTGTGGTTAGCAATAAAGCTCGCCACGTTGTCTCGCATGGTTGCGATCCGGCCCCGGGGCACCCTGCAGTAGTAGGGGGTGTTTTCCTCTCTGTAAGAGGCGGACGGCTCTGCCCAATTATCCCCCTTCTCCACTGCATGGGAACTTCTCGCCTCTTGTAGGCGGTTATGTTTTTCTTCTGAGTCAGAAGAACTATGGTCAGAAGAGCTGGAATCGGACTCGTCCCCTGACGAGTCCGAAGAGGACGACTCCTCCCCTCTCCTAGAGGGGCCCGCCTCCTCTCCCTTAGAAGGAGCAGAAGGTAAATTAGACATGTCCACGGTTAGATGAGAAGGGAACACCTTGGTCCCTCTCTCAGAACTGTCAGCTTGACAGTCGCCTCGTTCCACATCTGGCGCCTGGTCAGATGTTTCGCTAAGGAGTACCCTTTGGGAGGAGCCGTCTGAGTTTGATATTCTAGCAGTCTTTTTTGTTCTGGCCATCACGTTCTGCATAGACACAGATTCAGTTGGACTTTGTATAAAGGGCAAAGAGGGGTCCAGAAAAGGGCAGGCGGCACTCCTAGTCCTAGATTCAGCCGTCCCCGGTGACCGGCTGATCACTAACTTAGGGCGTGTCGTGTGCTTCCATGGTGCCATTTCAAAAAATAAAAAGAAAATTAAGAGTAAGAGAACTGAGTTACCTGAACGGATGACAGTTGATGAAGTCCTGAAAGTTCGGGTCAGTCGGCTTGTCAGAACAGGCGGTAGGCAGAAAATGTCCGAAAATGTCAGAGCAAGTTCAGGGGTCCGAATGTTCTCGCAAAAATTCTCAAATGTGAAAATGACCGAAGTCAGCACTTCCTTTTATAGGCAAAATGAGAAGGCGAAGGGTCGCTTCCGAATTCAAATTTGGGCGGGAGAGTCTCCCGGCCGTCTGCAAGGTGACACCTGTAACGGGCCGTCGCCTGTCACCGTGCGACGCCTGTCACAGGCGACACGTGACCAGTCGCGTGCCACCTGTGAGGGGCAAATGATTAGGGGATTTTTATCCACCAAGCGCCGTTTGACAAGTGGACCAACCAGGTTCCGCCACGCGTCCTCCACGGACCACTTAAGACACGCCACGTGTCCACCCATGCCAAATGGGACAACCGGCCATCAAGGCCCATTTCAGTCTAGAAGCCCGATCGGCCCTAGGTTTACCTTAAACCTAGAGAGTTGCACGCTTCCCAAGGCTATAAATACTCGATTAATCCTCATTAATCGAGGGACCGAATAATTGACAGAACACACTAATAACCGGCTGATCTCGCTAGCAAAGCAGATTACCTACATTAAATACTCTCACCTAGAGAGACCTTATTACTTTAATTTCTGTATTAATTACTCCTTAATCAGGTACTAACTTGACCGTTGGAGGCGGAGCTCTCAGGAGTCTCCGTTATTTTGCAGGTACAGGCGTCCGGTTCCAGTCTCGGAATTGTAACTCTCCCGCAGGACATCAGAAAACCCCGAAACAATTATTATCCATTACTCTTTTTCCTAGTTTGTTTTCGATCTTTTGTTGAACAACTTCTATGGGTAGAAAGTCAAGATCATTTAACTTCATTAATCCCATTTGTTGATATAAATCTTCCTCTAAAGTAGCATAATTATTTCCCTCTATTTCATTATCAGAAACAATCCCTTTTTTTTGAAATTAAATTCATGATTTCTTTAAGCTTATTAGGGTCTTCTTCTTTGTCGAACAGGACTTGTAATTCATTTAGCGTTTTCTCCTGAAGATGAGGGCTCATGTTTATTTTATTTATTCTTTTCTTGGTTACTAGTAGGTCTCTTAGGGAGTGTTACAGTAAACTTTTTATTTAATCTAGATTTTGAAAATGATATTTATATTTATATGGGACGATTTTCTCTTTATTAGGTGATACTTCTTTTCCAAATTGATGCCTAACTTCGTTTGTTAAAGCAAGTTGAACTTGTTTAACCTGTTCGTTTAGGTCGCTTACTTTTTATTAATATCGGTTGTGGTTATTGATATCTTATTTTCTATATTAATACAACGAGCATGTATGTTATCAACTTCTGATCTTAATTCGCCAATTTGATATACTATATAATTAAGGACTGGGCCAAAATTACTAGTATTTTCAGGAATATGATAATAATGCTTAAAATCAGGTTTCTTACACTCAGTAGAGGGCCTAGTATTCTCCCGTTTTACTTAATTATTAACAACTTAATTTAGATTTTAACCTTATGGCTCTTATACCAAATCGTCGCAGCTACTAGATTATTAAGAGAATTTATTAGCTTTGAAGACTATTTAATTTACTGAACACTGAATTTATATCTCTGGATAGTAATTTTCTATTACTAGAATTATTAAGAATACCACTGAAGATTGAAGTTTTTAAATTATTTTATTACTGAGAAATAGCTTAATATTATTGGATAACTAATTTGTGCAACTAAGTCTTAAAAATAAATCACTGTGGCCTGTAGTGATATTAGATTGATTCGCAATTGGACTCGTTATATATTTTCTCATACATAACAGTTATGCATTAGTGCTTCCTCCAAGATTCTACCCCTTGAGAAATGAGGAGTGGAGGGATGGTTAGTCCAGTAGTCCCTCAATCTCCCCTCTTTGTGACTGAGGTTTGATTTCACATCCCCTCTATTGTGATAGGCGGGGGATTCTCCCTTTTTATTTTACCATCAACAACTTGACTTTCACTTTTGGCGATGCATAACTCTAACCATTAACTTATATATTAATAATTATTAATTAAAATTATAAAAATCTGATATTATGATAATATACATTGTGACGAATCTAACAAGATCTCATTCGACTTTATTTTGCCTTTCCGTGAAGAGTGACAAATGTCATAACGATAAATATATACTAAAGCATAGTCTTTTGGTTATATATATATATAATATATATATATATATATATATATATATATATATATATATAAGGAAAATTGCCCAGATAATCCAACCTTTGCCTCATCTACCCATAATAATCCCACCTTTCAATTATTTTTAAATAATCCGACCTTTATACCTAATCCGCTCCCAATGGTCATGAGTGACTTGAAACCGACTAAACAGGTTACCATTTGTGATTTGAAATTGTTTGCACATGTGTCACCACGTTGTTGGTTAAAAAAAATTAAAAAAATTAATAAAAATAAAAATTATTGAAAACATTAAAAAAAAAAACCACATCCATCTTCTCTGACAGACCCACCACCGAAACCACCTCCATACCCAGCCCACCAACTAAAATCACCTCCTTTACTCACTTTTAGCCCACCAAAACCATCACTCTCCCTTAGGAGTGGCCAGTCTAATGATTTTGTGAATTAAGTCTGATTAGTAGGCGTTTGAAGCGGCTGATTTGTGATGTCTACCGGCGATTGTTGGCACAACTATGGTGGGTGGCGACTAGTTTTGGTGTGGGTTCATTTGATGTGTTGTTGCATCCATGTCCAGAATATGCGGGGTGTGTTTACTACGGTGAGATTGGTTGGGTTCGTGGGTGGTGCGTTTGCGAAGGAGCGGCGACAACAATGTTTATTAAAATCGCGATTCGGATCGTAGAATCGTACAATTCTACGATCCTAATCCACCTAAATGACGTAAATCGCTGGTAGAATCGTATGATGTAGAATCTCTCATAGAATCGGTAGAATCGGTGAAATCGGTGCCGATTCTACGATTCTATACCGTTTCTACTCCTGCAAAAAACCTGATTTTTCGAAACTCATAACTTTTGATTCCGGAGTCAGAATTAGGCTTATAATATGTCATTAGAAATCTCTTAAAGTCTACTTTCTAGTAGAATTGATTTTGTACCTATATCATTTGTATATTTTATGTTATAGACTAAAGAGTGTAAGGGTGTCATAGTTGAACCTAACTTTAGTCAATGACTTACATATTAATTATTCAATCTAAATCATAATAAAGCTTATGAAACATCAATTTAAATAACTTTTAAGATTCTATCCAACCATTTAAATTTTATGAGCATAAGAATGTATTCACGAGTCACTTTGGACATATAAAAAACACTTTTATAACATGAGTTTGTTGTAGTTGTCATTCTTTAGCTATCTCGTTAAATGAACTAACTTGACACTTAGTTTTCTATCATTATTGGGTTTTTTTTTTTAATTATTTTTTTTTATTATTATTATGCAAGGGTCTAGGGAAAACAACTTTACGAGTCAACAATGTTATTTTTTTTCATAATTTAACAACAAATGTCGTGTACTTTCATGGTTAAGAATGTGTACCAATAATCCGACTTTATAGTTTATATATAGTGTATTGTTTGAGTTATGCACGTGCGAAATTACTTGAAAAAATATTTAATGTTTGTATGTCAATATTATGTTATTAACAATATATATTATTATCATTCTCATTGCTATAAAATTATGTATGTAATCATTTGTTACATTTTGAAGCCCAATTTTACATTTTGGTAGAATCGTACGATTCTACGATTCGATTCTACCCCACTCACCAATTCAAAGTAGAATCCAATTCTAATAACTTTGAGCGGCATTAGATGTTTTTTTGGTGGTTTGACAAGCTGGTGTTGGGGTCGAGTTAGCCGGAAACAAGGAGAGTGAGGGACGGGTTAGCCGGAATCGGGAAGGGATGGTGGCCAAAATTGGGTAACGGCTGGTGGTTGGGGCTGCCGGAATTTGGGTTTGGGATTATTTAAAAATAGTCGAAACGTGGGATTATTTTGGGCGGATTATTCCAGGCAATTTTTCCTATTTTTAAATAGTGTAACTATGTGAGATTTTAGAAGGGAAATCAAAATGAAAATAAGGGAGAGTATGTTGTCACGAGTCGTCTCCATTATCAAATATGGGCGTCAAATGGGTCACTAGGCAACAAGGCACGATCGTGGCTCGGGGCTTGCCTGTAGTGCTTGATAGCATTTCCCTGTATAAAGATCTATTTTATATTTTTCCTTGAATCTTTAGTGAATACCTATAGATAGTAACGGAGTAACCTAATAATGGATAATTTGTGGGGCAGCACCCTTAGACAGGTGTAACAACGCAGCACAGAAGCCCAATTATACACAACCTAATTAAAAAAAGCCCTAAAACTAAAAAACATAAAAGCTGCAATACACCCACCCACACCCAATAAATGTAACGTCACCTTCAAACTCAAAACTCTTCTTCTTTTATATGATTTTCTCTCTCCTCTATTTCATTTTCTCTCACTAAAAAACTGCAAAAACATCAATGGACATTAGAGAAGAGATGAAAAATCAAAAGGATCCATCCTAAAAAAGGCAAATTTATTTAATAACTATTTCACCAAATGCCATCAAGATTTTCAAAATTCACTAAATGCCATCGAGCTTTTAAAAAATTCACCAAATGCCATTAATGACTAACGGCCGTTAACTCCGTTAGTCATTAAGATAAATCTTGACACGTGCCATTATATGATTGGTTCATTTAATTTAATAAAAAAAAAAATTTCTTCATTTTCGTGGCAAAATTTGCTCGGGTATAGTTTTGAAGGTCATTTTGACCCTTTATGGATACAAATTAAGCTCGGAATTGACAAAAAAATAACGTAAATGCTTCATTTTGTGTGTTGAAAAATATTTCGATTAGCGTGTTATTATTTTTAACCATCAAAATTGATCGGGTAAGGTTTTGGAGGTTATTTTGACCCTTTATGGGTACAAATTAAGCTCAGAATTGACAAAAAAAATAATAATATAAATGCTCCGTTTTGTGTGTTGAAAAATATTTCGATTAGCGTGTCGTTATTTTTTTAACTATCAAAATTGATCGGGTAAGGTTTTAGGGGTCATTTTGATCCTTTATGAGAAAAAATTAAGCTCGGAATTGACTAAAAAATAACATATATGCTCCGTTTTGTATGTCAATATCATAATTTTTTTTCGGAGAAAAATGCGAAACGGGATATTTACGTTTTTTTTTTTTGCCAATTTCGAGTTTAATTTGTATCCATAAAGGTTCAAAATGACCCCAAAACCTTACCCGAACAATATTCGTCACGAAAATCGGAAAAAAGTATTATTTTTATTCATTAAAATAAATAATTATTGTGTATTAATTTTAAAAAGTAATGGCATTTGGTGAACTAATTTTCCAAAATAATGACATTTGGTGAAATAAGAATTGCATTAACGGAAAACTAACGTCCATATGCTATTGGTGGCACGAGTTGTCATTGTATTGTTTGTCAGTGGCATTTGGTAAATTTTGTAAGTACTTAGTGGCATTTGGTGAAATAGCTGTTTATTTAAATTTCACTTAATTTTGTTTGAATTTATGTGATTATCACTTAATTTTGTTTGAATATTGTTTGATACTCTATTGTTCGAAATTTTTTATTGGAATTGTCAAAAAAAATTAGTGAAATCAAACGGATACCTTATGTTCATATTTCGAAATGCATATGTTCATATTTTGAATCCTTTTGTAAACTTTCTGAAATGCTTATGTTCACTTTCTAAATCCATATGTTCATATTTTTTTTATGTATATGTTCCCTTCTGAAATGCTTAATTATGTTTATACGCATTCAAAAATAAACCAATTCATATGCTCATATTTTTAATACTTATGATGCATATGTTTCATAATCATATTATTTTTTATTTCTTCAATTTTTATGTTCATAGTTAAATGCCTTATATTCATAATAATATTTTATATGTTCATAATGTAAATATTCATAGTAAATATTTGTTGTTCATAAATATTCTCATTAAGTCATTTTATGCATATATGTTCTTTTTCTTAAATGCATATGTTCATTTTTTTTATGCGTATGTTCACCTTTTAAATGGTTAAATTCAATTTAAGGAAACCAATGCTTATGTTCATATTTTGAATTGTTATGTAAACTTTCTGAAATGCATATGTTCATATGTTTTATGCATATGTTCACTTTCTTAAAGCTAATGTTCACATTGAAGGGAACTTATGCATATGTTCATATTTTGCATGATTATGTTCATTGATAAAAAAAAATGCAAAAAATAAGATGAAATTCATACATAGATGAAATTGATCGAAGCTAAAGAAATTCAATTCATATTTATTCAAAAAACCAAATAAACAACCAATTCCATATTGCAAGGAACAGATTCAATCGTTAAATAGAAAAAACGAGAAAAATAGAAAGAAAAAAAAAAAGAGGAAAAAGGAATTAAAGAAGGAAGGTGAAAAAACCGAGTATAAATTGTGAATTCAAAGATTCATATAAACCTTAATCAATCGAAATTCACACAAAAATTCATACTTAATAGCTACTTTCATGTTGTATGAAACAAATTCAATCAAAAAAGTGTAAAAAAGGGGGAGAATTAAAAAAACAGATGAGAGAGAAAATAAAAAACGAAGGAGAAAAATAGAGGAGAAGAAAGCTAATGTTCACTTTCTAAAAAGCTAATGTTCATATTGTGTTGTTGTTACACCTAAGAATATGCGTTTGTGGGGTTTAAACAAAGTATGTCCAAGTGGGTTTGAAGTATGGGGGCCCACTGTATTTTGGGCCAAAGAATATCATGGAAGTGTTAGTTTTCCAAGATGAGATCCCAAAGCAGTTTGAAGTTCTAAACACGGGAAGAGATCTAGAATATTTCATACTTCACCAAGAGGTTCTTTTGAGGATTATTCTAAAAAGGATGACTCTAGAATATTCAAAGATGATCATAGTAAAATGTTTCTAGGATGTTCTGTGTATGTACATATGTGTTGTTATGTTCTAAAATGTTTTATGAGTGTCTTGTACATTCTAAACATAGCAATTGAAGAAACCTCTTTGTATGTAATTTCCTTTAAAGGTGAGAACATTGTAAGAAGGTAGTCTAGAACCCTCCATTTGAGGAGGTTAGAAATCATCTACATATAGGTTGGACGCCTAAATAAGCTATCCCATTTATTTGTAATATAAGACAACACTTTCAAACACTTGTATTCTCTCTTCAAAGCGATCTTTGAAAACAAATGTGAGCATATTTAGTATAGCAAAATCAAGGGGAATCTTGAGTAGAGTGTAACTGGTGTTATTCTAGTGGACTGTATACGAGGGGCTTAGGAAAATATGTCAGCACTTAACAATGTGCTACCCTATCATAATATATAATAATAGGCTTAGGTTACATTTTAGAAACACATGCAAGTGCGACAAAATACATCTAAATTTAGACCATTATACTTTTTTTGAAAGAAATTCCTAAAATGGTAACTTGTTAAGTACAACAATTTTAAAAATAGAAATAAAAAATTATATTTTTTACTACACTTTCCACTTTTACTTATTTATTATTTTCTTTCTTTCACAATAAAGCGTAAAATTTAAAAAATTATTTTCTTAATTATTTGGAAAAATTAGAAAATAACACCACATAATTTGCAAAATTTTGATTATAACACCTACTTTTCTAAAAGTTTTATTACACCACCACATAAAATATTAAATTTTGATATCACCACCAAAACTGTTAGTCCGTTAGTGGAACTGTTACTAGGGACCATTGTAACGACTAATTTTTGGAAACCCTTTTAAAAGTCTTCGATTCTCATCCTTAATGTTCACTCTTGTCAGGCCGTCCCAATAAATATGGAGGCCCTGTGCAATTTAGAAAAATATAGGCCCTTTAATTTATTTATATTCTATATTAAAGATACACAATATACAAAATTAGACCCATGTCGTGTAGTCACTTTGGTAATCTTAAATAATTACAATTAGTTGTTTGATAAGGAGTATGGGAAAAAAGCCAAGAACACAAAATTTTTTAGTTAATTAAATGTATTGATGACTTTTTATTATAAAAAAAAAAAAAAAAAAAAATTATATGAATCATCATAGGATTCGAACACTAGACCAAGAAACATATAGTATAGTTGTTTTGCCACTAATTCGAATTCTATGCAGTTTAATATATTTGCAACAAAAAAGTCAAGGGGCCCCATCAGATTTTGGGCCCTGAGCAACAACTCATCCTACACACCATAAGGGCCGACCATGACTCTTGTAATTGTGAAACAATTAAACTCATAGATTCGGGGGAAATTGCAGATACTGAAGTTGAAACCTAACCTAATTCAACGATTCAACATCCATTCAAGGGTGGAGAAAGCTGAAATAAGGTAAGATTTGACGAATTTTTAAAATTAGGGTTCACCCAAATTCTTGAATTAGGGGTTTTCCAAATTCAGTTCCAATCTTTAAGTCGATTTGTTTTGTTGTTCAATTGGATTAGAATATAGGGTATGACGTTTATTTTGCTTTCCATATTATTGCAGGTCATGTCTTTCATAAGCTCATATCCTTCAAAAGAGAAGATGTGTCAATGTGGTGTGCCATTTGCAAAGCTGACCAGTTGGACAAGGGAGAATCTTGGGAGAAAATTCTTGACATGCAAGTTCTTTGATCATGTGATTGAAGTAGGAGGTGTAAGACATTTGAGTGGGTTGATCAACCTAATGGGACAGCATGGCAAACAAAGGTTAATAACCTATTGTTGGATAAAAGTTTTTAAAGGGTGAAGTAAGTGACTATAAAAGGGAAGTTGAGAACCTTAGTGGCCAAATGAGGTGTTTTGCTGAATGAGGTTGATAATTTGAAGATGAAATGCAAGGCTCTCAACTTTGACAGAAAGAGGATAAGCAGAGGTGTTAAAGGCGGGGGAGGCATAACTCAACACTTTGTAATTTGGTTTGTTTTTGTCCTTGTTATTAGTGTATTTGTTGGAGTTTTGGGGCTGTTAGTGATGGATAAGTAGGTGGTTTGCAGGTTGTTTTATACTTTGTGACGGTTAGGTTGCTACTCTAATTGTGTTAAATGCAATGAACATGGATGCAATACTTTTAATGTTAATGAAATTAAGTGTATAGAGTATGATCCACATTTGTTGTTACTTGTTTGTCACTTATTTGCAATAATATGACTATTTTTAACTATATGAGCAAAACAAATACACAAAAACATGTGCCTTTTGTACTGCAAAATTAGTAATTTGAACATAGGAACATAAGTCTGAAACTTTGAATAAAGTTTAGGCATCATAAGAGCCATACAAAATACTGACAACAACTAGTTAGTTCAAAAACTATCACCATGACTATGTTAATTCATTACAATCTTTGTCACTTAATTACTACCTACATATTTGTCTGCAATCATACATCAATCTTCCTACTGAATTACATCACTGAGTGAGATTAAGCTTGTTAAAAGTCTGAAGTTGTGCCCTTATGGTTTGCACTCTAGTTGTTCTCACTGTTGCATCTTTGCTTGAAGTAGGTTGACTGGAGGTTGTCCTTGTTTGAAATGCAGCCTGTGATTCTTGCTGGGATAATGGTGGGTTTTATGAACCTCTCCTCTTGTTGAGTAGTTCAAACCCTGGCCTTTCCCGAGGAAAAGATTTGTTTGCAATGCTATTTGGTCCTACTCCTATGGCACTCTGTAAAAAAAACAAAAAAAAAGAAGAAGTTAAGTACCCATTCCAAAGTCAACTAACAACACAACATAGTTAATTGTACAAATTACACAACAATCACCTTCCTTGCAGCTCTTTCCTATTTCTTCTTCCTTTGCTCTACCACCCAAGGTGAGTCAACTGGAGGTCTACCTGCTGATCTTATTCAAATGATTCACCCACAATAGGCTGCTTGCAAGTCTTTGCATATTGTCCATAACCACCACAATTTCTGCATTGGTTCTTCCTTGTTTGTTCTGGTTCTCTTGGCCCCCCTTGCTAGTACCTTATCTTGCTCCAGCTTTCTTTTCTTTTGTTTTGGTCTACCTGGTTGAATATTTGAATCTTGAAAGCTGGTGGACGTGGTTATCTCACATTCACTCTATCCTAATGTTTGGGACATGGCATTAGTTAAATTGGGGGTTCATAAGCTTTCCTATAAATTTCCATGTGGTAGTATGGGATCACATAATGTTCAATGTCAGATCTTTGGTCCATAATACATGCATATGCATGAACACATGGGTAGCCAGTGAGTTGCCAGTGATAACAAGTACAAGTGCCCTGATCCAAGTCCACTATCACTTGGTCATCATTCAACTTGACTTCATAAGTAGCCCCCTAGAAGCTTGCACTGTGCAATATCTTGACACAAACTCCATCCTCTGAAAAATCTTGCTGACATAGGGGGTGAGGTTGCTTGTGACGATCTTTGAGTCTTCCCATTTTTCATTATTTCTTCTCATCATGTACCTCTTCATCCATTCCATTTAGGTGAGGATTGATTTATCTCTGGCATCCTTTATAACTGCATTAAAGGTCTCACACATGTTATTCAATAACATGTTTCACCTACAGTTGGGGGTAAAGGCATGCCTACACCAGTGTCTAGTGGGAATGACATCCAAATAGTCAAAGGCTTCTTCATTTAGAGTCTTAATTGACTCCATTGCAACCTCATGCACAAACTTGAAAAAAAAAACAATGAAAGATCTAATTACTCAACTATGTTGAAACACACTTATCATCAGAGTGAAAATGAGGGGAGCTTACTTGTGTGATTTCCCTAACAGCAGTCCAAAATAGTTCCTTGTAAGCACCACTAGTGAACTTCAGCTTGAAATTGGCCTAGATGTGTCTAACACAAAATCTGGTCTCTGCTGCAGGGACTATTGATTCTAGAGCTTCAACCAATCCCTACACAAGACACACAATCATAAACAGAACACTTTCAATGACACAAAAGAGTATTGAATTACATTGAAATACAAACATACCTTCGCCTGTCTGACATGAAGGTGTAACCATCTCCATCATCACTTCCTATAGTGCCCATCAAAGACTCCAAGAACCAGGTCTATCTTTCTCTGTTCTCAACTTCTACTGTTGCCTAAACTAAGGGGTATATTGCATTGTTCCCATCCTTAGACACTGCCACTAGTATTTGCCCTGGGTATGGACATCCAGCCCAATTAAAGGCCTACAAACCCTTACAAATCAATTATTCAATGGCCTTAGGAATATAAACATCCTCAAAAAGAGAGGTGGCTCAAGATTGCAAATTCCATCAACATTTATAGTGCAACCTGATCCAGGATTATGCTTGATTATATCCTTGCCATAATCCTAGCATATTGTTCAGTATGTGACCCATAAATGATTAGTTTTGCTTTACACCTTACCATCCATGCTCTGAAATAAGTCACCTATATACCCAAGTCATTGAGCACTCTGTCCCTAATATGTTTCACCTTCCACCCAGGATTGCTTCTGAAATCCTCAAGATATCTTTCTGCAATGAATTCTGCAGTAACCTTTGTATTCCCCTTTGACCTCATACAGTTATGCTGAACCTCAAACTTCTAATTTTCCAACTCTCTTGTCTAACCAACTTCCTAGCATACACCTTAAAATTACACTTCACACCAGCTACACACACACACACACACACATTGAGGCATTCTGCTGGTCTTTGTACTAAACTCACAACCACATCTATGCCTACAATGAATAGTAATCCTATTGTTGTCATTGTGTAGGAAATAGCATGAAGCCTTAAAGCTTTCCTCAGCACCAAGGCATTCTTGAACTGCAGCAAGCTCAATAGGCTTATCAAAATCAACCTTCTCATTATACCAAGGGTTATTGTCTTCTTTATCAGAAGAACCATGCAAGCTTCTAAGATCATCAGAATCCCCTTCTATTTCTTCCTGAATATGAACCTCAGTTATGTCCAAGTTCTCTCTAAGTTTTGAACTCTCCTCCTTCACCACATCTGGTCACCTTCTTTACTTAAACCCTGCTTGAGTTTCCTATTAACCTCCTCAAGTATGTCGGATGAATCTTATATAAACCACTTCTCATCACCATCATCATACTCCTCTTTCTTGGCTCCCAGTTTATGTCACTTTCACTTTGATCATCACTTGAAGAACCTGTCTCACTCCCAGATCTATCATCCCCATCACTGTCATCCTCAAACACCAACCCCTTTGCAGCTGCTTTTGTTTTCCCTTCCCCTTGTCCTTCCCACTTCCAGAAGCCTCACACACCCTTGCACTTTGAAGGGTTCCCCTTTCCCTTATTTTTCTGGGTAGGCAAACTAGATCTAGGTTTAGGTGAAGAAACACCCCTTTAAATGTCTTGTTTTTCTGTTTTATGTAGCCTAGGACTTCTCCTAAAAACAACACTCTTACCTATTGTGTTAACCTTCCTTGAACCAGTCTTTTGTGGGGTGTGTTGGGTCTCAAGAGTAATGGGCCTATCACTAACCTGGTGGTCTGTTTCATTGTCACTAACAAACACTTCCACATACCCTTACCCATTTACTGTCTGTAAAAGCCCCCTAATTTCATCATCATTCACTATTTCTCTTTTACCAGTGTTAAATGTTTTCCCTTTTTCCCTATACCAACACCTATATTGGGTAGGGACATCCACATTGTACTTAACAAATCCATGTACAGTAGTCTCCCTAATATAATGCACATCAAGCTTAGGTACTTTTGAAAGGAATAGTGTCCTTCGAACAAGTGTATTATTCTGATAGCGGGTTCAGAATTATTAGAAAGCTAATATATTCAGTAAGGTCAAGTGATCGGAATGCCTGGGTGGAGGCCGCTTCCGATCAGTAATATTAATATAATTAATATTACAGCTTAATCTTGACTGAACCCTTCGGGTCACACCCAAGCAAATATATGCGAACCAACTCGACGAATTAATTCGGAAGAAATTAATTCGTCGTCCGAGTGTTAAATATTTAGACGTCGGTAATTCGAGCTTAGAACGTCGAAACCGATCGTCGGAAGTCGAGTCGAAGATATTTACTAATAAATCAACAAAATTACTAAAATACCCCTAGCATCGAGAAAACCGAGTGCTAAGGGTATATGGCCTAGCAAGGTGGCTAGCAAGCGCACCAAGCCGAGCCTAGGCTGGCAGGTGCGTGCTAGCGCGCCTTGGCTAGCTAGGCTGGCCAGCAGCCCGCACATGTGTGTGTGGCATGCTAGCAGGCCTTGGCCAGCAGCCAGCACAAATGTGCGTGGCGTGCTAGCAGCCTTGGCCAGCAGCCTGCACTAGCATGCGTGGCTTGCTAGCAGCAGGCCTGGCCAGCAGCCCGCACAAATGTGCGAGGCATGCTAGCAGGCCATGGCCAGCAGCCCGCATGTTGGTGCGTGGCTTGCTAGCAGCAGGCCTCGACCAAGCAGCCAGTACACATGTGCGTGGCCTGTTGGGTCGTAGGTGTAGCAGCAGCGAGCAGCCCACACTTGGGGTGCCTTGGTGCCCAAGTGGGGTTTCCATGTGGCACAAGGTGAGGGAGAGAGTGGGGAGCAAGTTTGGTCCCCATCTCCAAGTGGTCCTCACCTACTCTCTCATGTATGCTTGACACTTGTTGATTTATTACTAGTTTGCTTAATAATTTTATTTTAGCTTTAAAATAAAATGTGAAAATCTCATTGTCCCACATTGATAAGAGAGATTTCCATACTCCATCATTCCCTATAAATACCCAACTTTGGGCATTGGAAATGATGCTTGAGTGGGAGTTAAAAAGAGCATTCCATAATATTGGGAAAACTCTTAAACTCATATAACACTCGGGTTTTGGTCGGACCTCGCTAACCCCCAGGTAGTAGACCTTAAAGTTGTGTTCGCCTTTTTGTGGGTGGATACCGTCGGAGGCGCAGCGCTTGACATGCTCGTAGCTTTCAAGTAAGAGCCCCAGTTTTTTGGCGAAGCTCGCTTCGAGGGTAAGATTCGTTATCTTTTCTTTGTGATTATTTATTTATGCTTTATGATTTTAATTATTGCAAGTGGTTCCTTGGGTCGGGGTTTGTTTCCGCGGTGAGTCGGACTCACCAAACCCCAACAACTTTAACCCCCCTTCTCCAGTAACATAACCCACCACAGTAGCAAAGTAAACTTCTTAATCTGCTTATTCTCTTTTGGACAAATTAAAAGCCCCCCCCCCCCCAATTCGAAAAACAATGTCTATCAAACCATCAGTGGTGGCCATTATCTACACAATAACCAATTGGAATAACAGTCACAATGCAAGCAGTAATTCCAACATAAGTAGCAAGGAAATTAGCAATTCAGAAAA
This sequence comes from Chenopodium quinoa, assembly GCF_001683475.1. Lineage (NCBI taxonomy): Eukaryota > Viridiplantae > Streptophyta > Magnoliopsida > Caryophyllales > Amaranthaceae > Chenopodium > Chenopodium quinoa. Next base: position 1,105,819 of record NW_018743391.1, on the reverse strand, counting down.
CATCAAAACCCCACCACACTACATTTAACAATGCAACAAACTCACACTTTTTAATTAAAAAATGACACAATAATTAACAACATTTAACCACTTACTAAGCCAATTTTTCCAATTATATCGTAATTAACCCTAATTCACGGTAATTCGTCGGGAAGTTTGACTATTTTACAGTCAGCTACATTTTTCCCCAAATTAACCCTAACATGAACACCATTATTGCAATTTTGACATCAGAAATCAAAAATAAAATACTGTAAAAAGGTTAATTGGTACTCCTTCCGTCCCCGATTAATAGTCACTTTTGCCATTTTTGTTGACTCAAAATGTTAGTCACATTTGCTTTTTACAGATACTATTAATATTATTTTTTTACCAAAATTCTCTAACATTTGCAAAAATATTTGTGCAAATTTAACTTTCCCATGTAAATATTACTTTTCCATGTACTTTAATTACTTTCTCTCTCTACTTTTTAGAATACCCAATGTAAATTTACATTTTCAATGTACTTTCTTTAAATCTCCTTAGTTCCCGTGATTTTTCTTCAAAAGTGACTATCAATCGGGGACGGAGGGAGTACCTCTTTTGGAATCTTCTTCCTGTCGCTGAGAAATAGCCAAGCTTTTACCTTGATGAAAATGGCTGACGACTTCAAACTGAGTTGTATCGCACAAACAATGGCACCTCTCCTCTCAATTTACTTTCTCAACCACAAAATGTAGATTAGGGTTTCATTTCAATATCAATTTTTGGTGGTTGAATCTTATCAGAGAGAAATGAATGTTTGAGCATTTGAGTAATCAATGAGAGAGAGGGAGAATTGAGTTCAAAAGGTAAAAAAAATTGGGGGGTCAACTAAACTGTGGGACCCACACTCTTTTTCCGTCATAGAAACTGTTTGCAATGATATTAAATTTTCAATTTTTTATGTGGTGTTATAATAAAACTTTTAGAAAAGGAGGTTATAATCAAAATTTTGCAAATTATGTGGTGTTATTTTCTAATTTTTCCTAATTATTTTACAAAATTAAATGCTAAAAATTTCATAAAAGTCCGTTATTGTAATCTACTACGTATAAAACGGCAAAATATTGTATATATTGGCTATCAAAAAATAAAAAAGGTAAGAAATTAGTTTCATCAATTTCTACATGCTAACACTTTTAATATTACACAAAGTAATACTCTCTTCGTTTCATAATGTTAGTCCCATATACTATTGATATTTTTGGAATTAATTGGTTGTGAATTGATGACATGACTCTAAGAAAGAAATCTTTACCTTAAATTATGCAATTATGACTTCTGCTTTCCTAATAAAAAATCAAAAAAGTTAAATAAGGTAACTAATTATGAATTATGTTGTACTTTAATGTTAGATTCCAAATATATTTCTTTTTCTTATTTTATATAATTGATTTCATATGGGACTAACATTATGAACGGAAGGAATCAACGCATGACTGTACTTTTTGTTTAGATATAAATCACCAAAGATAATCAAAAGAAACGTTTGTGAACAAATTAAAAAGCTAAGGGTTCGTTTGACATCGCTGTGGTTTTCTGTTTTTTGGTTTTTTGTTTTTTAAAAGTGTTTTATATATGTCACATAATGAATCAAAAAATATATAGACTTATTAAAATCATGATAATTTTGAAAACTGACAACAGAAAAGTAAAAACATCTTTTTCTTGTTTCCTGTTTTTGGTTTTTGGTTTTAAAAAAACAGAAAACTGAAAACCAAAAATGATGCCAAACAAGCCCTAACATATTACTAGTTTTAAAAACCGAGGAAATAATATATTGTATAGAGGTTACGTAGTATAACACACCTTATGAAATAAAACCCCAATTACGTAGCTAGGATTCTCAAATATTCCTCACATTAAATTATATAAGTGAAAATATCGAGTTATATTTGCAGAAACAAAAATGCCTACAGATTAACATCTCTAAATTCACTATGGAGCTTGAATACTTAGCGCCCAATAAAAGAGAGAGAGAAAAAAAAAAAAAAAAAAAAAAAAAAAAAAACCTGCGCCTTTACGATATCATATATCCCACCTCTTCTTTACTCGAAACATCAAAACTGAAGATTTTATATCATCTTGAGGCACTTGAAGCATGAATTGCACTTTCATTTTCATAGGCGCAGCTTTAGCTTTACCACCTTCATCTCCAACCTGGAAACAAGAAAAAATTTGTAATTATATACATTTGTTGCATAATAACTAGTTAAGGGAATATGAGCATCCTTGGAAGAAACTAAGTAGGATGCTGAAAGATTAATCTCTACGCAATAGCACTATTTCATATATCTCGCCTGCTTAAAATTCTTTAAAACACTCATTATGCCCCCTCAAAAAGAGAGATTAATTTGATAACATGATTCATGGCCAATTAAAGAAGAGAATGAAACTAACAAAATGAAGAAAACCCTTGTCGAATAGGGAGCTATCATAGTCATTCTATAAAGAAATTTACTAATGATTTGTTGTTGTGTAATTATCTTAAATGCATTCTGATCTGATGCGTGGAATTAAACCCTTAAGGAGCAGACAAGGTAATCTCTAGCTAATTCCTATGTAAAATGGCGCCCGACCTTTTTTTTTGGTGTATGCTACTATGCTAACTCAAGGAGGGACTTTTGCGACTCTTTGTACTCAATATGTATATCCACGCCACTATGACAGACATAGGAATCACACATGCAAATAGTAAACTAATCTAAACCTACCATCTACCAAATAGACATTTCAAAAATACAATTATTCCCCTTCCCTAAAACATTACCTTAATGATGGCTTAAGGATAAAATATTAAAATACATAACGAGATCTTAACTCATATTTATCTCGCAAAAATAATCTTCACAAGGGATTAGGAAATCCAGCAGACACAAAAAAAAAAAAAAAAAAAAAAAAAAAAAAAAAAAAAAAGAAGAGGTAACCCAGGATGTTTGAGCAAGGAAATAAACCCCATCAAGAATATAATTGTTAAACTATTTATAAAATGATTACGAAAATATATTTTTTTGCAAGGACAATTTTTAGAGGTAGAAACATCAACGTTCTCCTTAAAAAGGAGGTATCAACATTTGTCACACAAGAGTCCACTATTCCCATTTACAGCTAATATGTTTGAAAAAATGTAACATTGAAACCCATCAAACTTCTCACTGGTGTGATGTTCACTCAAGAGGTCCATATTTTAAAGGCACATTCACAATAAAAGATAAATCAAAACTCTTAAGATTTCAACATTATGAAAGCAATACACAATACTACATAGCTCTACTCTCTAAGATCCTAGTTTTGCATGTCCCAATGGATTCATCGAGGAGATTAGAGTGCAAAGCAATTCTATTCCACTTTCAGCAGCAATTTGCGAGGCTGTTCTAGTGTCTAAACCCACTTAGACTCTCACCAATCACCATAGTCAAGAATGAGGTCCCAATTAAACTATTATTTCCAATTCCCTTGAGCCTCTAAGGTTATGATGCTCAGACTTGGACACAAGTGTCAAATTTAGGTAAGAATCCAAAATTCTGACATGAAAAATTCTTAGCTAGAGGGCTTGAGGAAGTGATTATGAGTGATCAGTATTAGAACAGAAATACAGAGCATGGGACATAAATACTTTCCTTCATTATAACTTGTATATGTTTAAAGATAAAAATAACTAACTTTCTCCTTTTTGACCAAAATTAAGTGTCTAGACGCTCATACTGCTAGGGGTGTCAAGTATCAATCATAAGTACTTGGATTTGGGTTAAAACACAAAATCATTGTAATAAGGTACAAAATCCCTTTGTAAAACTCTCTCCATCCCACATTAGTTTGAATTATCAATATATAAAGTTTTAGGAAATAAATTGTGGTTGGATTACTTATTGTTACTTTTAATGGAAAAGTAGATGTGATGGGAGTTACAGGAATATTTGTAGGTTGTTTTTAATAAAAAAGTAGGCGCTAAAATGAGATAGTAGGCCCAAAAGAAAGGTAAGAAATATTTACTACCTCCGTTAACTTTTAATAGCAATTTCGGAATATTTTATATCTCACAAATAATACCCCAAAGTTGCAACTAAAAGTTAACGGAGGTAGTACTTTTTTGTAGGACCATACCAATACAAGTAAGTGTTCAAGTTATTCTAGGATGGAGGGAGTGTGATTAAGAAATCATTGCTTTATTTTGACAAGCTTTAAGCGAAGTCAATAATGAAATAAAACCCACAGTCGTTCATTGATTTACAAGGGTGAAAAATCTTAAACAAAAAGGGTTCTACAGAAAATAATTGTGGGAGTTTTAAGTTAGTAAGTTTGTACAATAAGAACTATGTTAGCATAATGCATATGCATGCTGGACCAAGTTTTATAGACAGCGTCAGTAAGCAAATTAGAAGACAAACATTCAACCTACATTAATCTTGGAAGATATGAAATCAGATCAAAAGAAACCAATTTCTTCTCCAAGTCTTTTATCAGAAAATTATGTTCGTGGTCTTCCTCTTTTATTTATGTAAGGTAATGCCTTCATTGACCTCAGCTATCCTAAGCATTAAAATTACTTTGTAGATTTTTTAACTGTTGTGAAGCATTTTCTGTAGCAGATTGATTTTTAAAAAACAGATCATTCTTTACATAATACTCAGTATGTTTTTAAGAGAGAAGATAACGGTTTCAAGTAACCGGTTTTCTATGCCCAAAAAATTACAACGATTTGATGATTCAGCTGTAAAATTGATCCACAGTAAGCTTGATGGACAAAAATGGAACAATAAGTTACCCAGATAGTTTACAAGATGTACGCATCTATCTCAAATTCAACTTTGGAACTTAACAAAATCCACCAAAAGCACCTTTTGGCCGTGGTCATGTATCTATCCTCCATGCGTCTTTAGTTATCTTAATATCGCAATGATATAGCAACAAATAAAAAAAAAAAAAAAAAAAAAAAGGTTGTGGAGGGGGGGGGGGCTCAAACCAATAAAGGGATTCATAGCTGACACAGCATTGCAAAACTAAATTTGGATGAACAATTGAGTATATATGTTGGCAAACATCAATAACAGTGGATTAAGACAGGAAAAACTTACCCAAAGTGACGCCCATCCAAGCCTGACCTCGGAATCATACCCAGCTTTAAATTTATAATCTTTCCCAACAGTATGCTTGTACGCAGTACTCCAATAATTTGTATCAAAGTCGTACCAGTAACTGGAAGCAATTATTTTACAGAGTAAAAAGAGGACCAAGTGAGCACGTAAGTTTCTTTTTTCCATACATTAATTATAGTCTATGTCAAATATTTAAAGGGAAATTAACATATACAGAGTGAAGGATGCACCTTAATTTGTCTGAAGGACCAAAGCGTCGCTTGAATGCAAATGAAACAGCATTTGAAGGCAAAGAAATGCTTGGAATAAATGACATTTCATCATCCTGCACAGAGTTTAAAAATTCAACTCTGGGACAACAATACAAGAGAAAGCAGAAAAGGTATAACAAGCCGAAATGTGGAAGTCAGCTCAGAGCCAAGTCAGATCCCTGTATCATTTCCTCCAACAAGTTGATTACATACAATAAAGTATTGGTGATAAGAAATTTTTTATAATGAGAAAAGGGAGCTTCCGAACAAGATAACAGAAGCAAGAGTGTGCTAGAAACACTACCTTATATGAGTATCTTAGTTTCAAAGTTTCATCACAGTACACAGCAGTGCAAAGGCCATTGAGAATTGAACCTTTAGCAATACCACTTACTGACAAAACTCTCTTCAAATCTTCATCATCTTTCTCAACTAATGAAACTTCACCACAAGGAAATGTTAAAGTTGCCTTTGGCTGCAGCATCACAATCACAGAATAAAGTCATTACCATTCAGTTGTATTAGGACAGCAACTTAAAAGAGAACATAATGAAACTCCAAAGCAAAGAACTTAATCTCCCCTACGGGCCCCACCCCCTTTCCCGCAATTTAGGATAGCATACCAACAAAAAAGGGAGCTGACTGTTGGCATGCTACTAGTTCTAAAAATTAAAATATTAATTTTAAGAAAACACAGAACCAGCCAGAACAAGCTTACAAATATGGACAAGGGCAAAATAGTGACAACCAACTGACCTCACCAAAACTGACAAATGAAAAGAAAAAGCCATTAAATCAGTATTTTGGATCACCAACTGCTAAAACTAGCCAATTAAGAAATAGGACATACTAAGAACCAAATGAGCTCACCAGACCAATAGAAGGAAAATCAGTGGCCAGTTCAAATTTGTAGCCTGGATCAGAGAGATTTGCTGCCAATGAGACTTCTCCTTGTCGTGCCTGTAATTTTGGAAGTTCTGTCAGTGCAGATATCAACAGTCACAACAGTCATTCTTAGATAATGCTTGTAGCTGATGATGACATCACAGCCATCAGTAGTTTGTCAAACACCAAATAAGAAATAGCAATCCTCTTAATCCTCTTAAAAAGAGATGGGCAACAATTACATGGACCAAAATCAAATAGCACATGCAGTATTCTCATTTAATACTCACCAAAATTTTCTTCAAGTATACAAAGTGTCTATTAAAATGTACTTTGACAGTAATTGTACATAACAGCACAACATGGTATAAAACATACAGAGAGAACCAACTGTTCTTTCCCTTGTCACATATCTCAGAAAGGCATTGATAACATTGAGCTCCAACTGAACATTTCAACGCTACCAAATATTGGAATAAAAGTATTAAAATCAAACAATGATTTATTTCAATGCCTTATGATTGCCAGACAAAGAGCCCCTTTATTTACAATTTATATCTTAATGATAAAGTTACAAAAACGAACAGAGACAAAGATTGACAAAGTATATGGCTCTCTTACTGTCTTACTAATTTTCAATTCAAAGAGCATCATGAACTCTTCAAAAGCAGCAGAAAATTATATTTTTAAAAAATATTAATATGTATCACCAAAAAATTTCCCCTGGGGTGATAGCTACAAACACCAATAAAATAAATCACCCAGAATATGGCAGGAGTAGCTAAAGGATCGAGGATCGTCCTGCTTCAGATCTATCTACCAGATAATTTTCAAGGTATTTGAAAATAAATGGTTCTGGGTTGTCCAAGGTGGTAGTTTGAATGTGATAAGTAACTGGTGTGCAACATATCACATATAGTTGAGAAGAATATTTAATTTGTATGAAAGAAGAATCTGATTCCCTAAAGCAACTATGTGCATCCTTTCACCCCCCCCCCCCCAACACACACAACCATCATCCACCCAACCCTCCACAATAAGGAATAAAGTGAAAAGGAGATTCATTACATACAAAGCACAGAGACGACTAAAAAAAGATGATTTATTTATGATCTGCTTAGCTGCACATAATCAAATGAATAGTCAAAATAAGAAACTATATCTAAAACAAGGATAATCTCAAGCTCTCCAAGAAGGTACTACAATTTCCCTAACACATCTAGCATCCTAGTCAAAATAGCAAACCAATTACAGAACAATCTCAAAGTATATGCAAAATGGACAGATAGCTTTGTAAAATAATTTAGATTGTTAAAATGAACATCGCATGAAAAAAGATCATCTAATCTGAAGGAAGAGAGAGAAGGTGGAGGGGCATCAGAGACCTTCGCATCATAAGCAGCTCTCAGCTGCAATCTGGAGCTAATGTGGAGTAAACCTTTAACCAGTGAATTCTTCTCATTCAAATAATAATGCATAGAGAAGTTCCTTGTCAATAAGCTGAGTTCAGGCCTGTAGGTTTCACCCTCCTTGTTATTCTGGTTTGATTAGCATGGGTGCCTAGTCAAATGCCAATTGAAGCTAAAAAGGATCCATACTACGCCTCTCACACAGAGTAATGTAGCCCATATATAACCTCTAAACTCAAAGCTTATAGCATATTATATGAGCAAGTAAGCTTCAAAGAGTAATGACCAAGATCAGCATAGAACAAGTTCAATTAGTTTAATCACAAGTCACATGACATCGACTCTATTTTTTTATTATTATTTTGAAAAAAAAAATCATCAAGAAATCCTAAACTTAACCATCCAAAATTAAATTGATGACCTTTATCCTAAGGGAAAAAAGATAAAAAGAGCAATGACCCTTAATCTATACTATTTGGATAGACAACAATAAAATAAAATAAAAGATCAGCTGCCAGTTAATAAGACGACAAAGATTGTTAGTTTTGATTCCATACGACATATCCACAAAACGAAAATTCAACATCATACAAAGTATCTTATTGTTTAAGGTCTGAAAATGAGTAATTAGTACTCCGTAATATAAGGAAAAGCCCAAGTGACATAGCAACATATAGAAGCACTTAGTTTAAGTATTAAAAAGAAGCAGATGTTTATAGCATATATTGGGCCAAAATTATGGATATTCTACAAAAAAATAGTCAAGTTGGACACTTGGACGTGTACCCATGTTAGACATGGTATCTTAGTCCGAATAACATAGGTAATATTTAGACAAGGTGTCATAGTTTCCAAGGGAGCCTCAGTCTCACTCAGAAGTCAGGCATAGCATCTCAGCAAGAAGACAAATGTGCTACCAGTCATTAGACCTCCTTGCTCAACCATTTTTTAAACTCACATTATAAATATAATCTTTATATGCAATATCAAAATTGCTGAACAATTCACAAAAGTCACTTTCTCCCTAAGAAATCACCACAATGACTAAACGAGGCGCCATGCCACCATTACTGAAATGACCAACACCCAAGAGATGCATTTTCATGATACCATACGTCAAACAGCAATTTGCTTCCCATTTATTTAGCTACAATCATCAGAAGGTAAAAAATGACATTTTTTCGCAGCACAATATCATAGATTGATCAAAACTCTAAATCCACCACAAGAAACCTAATTTCGAGTCAATTCATTGAAACATATTCCAAATTTAAACCAGCTATCCTAAATTCCTACCAAAAAAGTACAATTTACCATAAAACCAAATTCAAGTACTCCAACCAATAACAGCCACACCCTTACCACCAAATCATCAATGGCGCAGGCGATCACGAGTGCATGCAACACTAATTAATTCATTAAGAACCCTAAACCAGCAAATCATCAGAAATTTCAATCCGATAATTCCCAATTCGATAACAAACTCCAAAACAATAATCAAACATAATAATAGAAGAAAGAAAAGAGAATAACCTGAATATTATGAGCAGCCTTAAGTTTAAGATTAGGGCCAACATCAAGGAACCCTTTAACCAACGCATTCTGCTCCTCAACATCGTAATGAATAGCAAGATGCTTCGTAATAAGCGCGATTTGCGGCTCAGAAACCTCGCCTTTAGGATTATTATGAAAAGTAAATTTCAATTTCGCCAATCCATTGAAAAGCTTCGACGATACTTTGTGGAAGAACACCGAGCTCTCGCTATCAAATTCTGTAGTGACTCTCAACGGCGGACGTTTCTGGAACGAGAACAGCCCAAACGCCGCCGATTTCTGCGACGACGGCGGAGGGAGATTTTCCGGCGAAGAAGACGGCGGCGGAGGTGGAGGGGTTTGGGGTTGGAATTGGATGGAGGAAGGGCCGCTGAAGAGGATGAGGGAGTCTTGAGGATTAGGGTTTGGAGGTTGTGGAGGTGATTCGGTGGTCGCCATTGATGGAGGTTTGAGGTTGAGGAGAGTGAGAAAGGGAAGAGAGTGGATGGAAATGGTTTGAGGAGAGAGAAAGTTGGAATTTTTTTTTTGTTTTTTTTTTTGGTGAAAAAAAAAAGAGAGAGTGAATAGTGATGTTGAGGGAAAAAAAAAATTAAAAATATAAAGGAGGGAGAAAATTTAACAATGGCCCATGCAGGTCTCGAACCTGCGACCTCCGCGTTATTAGCACGGCGCTCTAACCAGCTGAGCTAATGGGCCAGTTTTGGGGATTTGTGAGTTGGATTTAAAATTGTTTTGAGATTTAAGAGATACAGAATAATGTTTAGGGGCGCTTGGATTGAGATTTGAGAGTATTAAATTAGGGATTTGTTAAACGTCGCCCGCAAATCTCCACATAAAGCCCACAAATATTTTTACTTTGACTCTTTTGCCCTTTTTCTAATTTTTACCGAAACCGTAATTCACTCTCACGAAGAATGTGGAGCTGGAGTGGATCGCCGAGGGACACCGAAGAGCCGTCATCGTCGCCGGAAAGCGAGATAATCCGGGGGAAAAATTACGAAAAGTAGGGGTGGCGTCTGGTCAGGACGCCGCCACCATGGCAGTGGCGTCCTGGCCAGACGCCGCCACCATGGCTGTGGCGTCCTGGCCAGACGCCGCCACCATGGCTGTAACGTCCTGGCCAGACGCCGCCACCATGGCTGTGGCGTCCTGGCCAGACGCCACCCCTACTTTTTGTAAATTTTTATTTTATTTTTTTTTTTTTTTTGTAATTTGTTATTTTTTTTTTTTTTTTTGTAATTTTATTTAAACTTTTTGTAATTTTTTTAAAATTTTATTTAAAGTTTTTGTTTTTTTTTAATTAAACATTAACACAAAAAATTAAACATTAACACAAAAATTCTGATTTAAAAAAAAATATATACATTAGAAATAAAAACATTAACACATAAAACAAAAATATTAAACATTAACAAAAGAATTATGATTTTCCAAAAAAAAAAATATTAGACAAAAAAAAAAAAAGTGGTAGGGCGCCTGGCCAGGACGCCCAGCCGCCCCTGGTGGTGGCGTCTGCTCCGGCCGCCGGGACCAGGGGGCTGGCGTCTGACCTGGACGCCCAGCCACGGCGGTGGCGCCTCTGGAAAATGCCACAACCGTGGCTAGGCGTCCAGGTCAGACGCCAGCCCCCTGGTTCCGGCGGCCGGAGCAGACGCCACCACCAGGGGCTGGGCGTCCTGGCCAGGCGCCCCACCTCTTCTGTTTTTTTTTTAATTTTTAAAAAAAAACCCTGCCACCGTGAGCCGTCCTTCCCTCCGCCGCTGTGGCCGCCAAGTCCTTGCCTTGCCGCCTCAACATTGCCGTATTTTCGGGTGATTAGAGTGTGGGTATGGGTTAGATTTTTTTATTTTAGGTTTAGGGCAATAAGGTAAATTAAATATAGATTTGTGGGCTTTATGTGGAGATTTGCGGGCGATGTTTAGCAATCCACTTAAAGTAAGGGGTAATAAAAGTCAAACCAAGCAATATTAAAGTAAATATAGAAGGGGAGGAGCTAGTGATGATATGATTGTAAGAAGATTCATATAGGCCCAGTTCTCTTCCGTTGAAATTCAGTTCAGTTCAGTTCAGTTCTTAATTTATGTCTAATGATATTGCTAATGATATGAAGCCAAATTTCATTTTTTCAAGATCTTATTACAACGACGACGACAACAACAACAACAACAACAACAACAACAACAACAACAACAACAACAACAACAACAACAACAATAATAATAATAATAATAATCAATAAGTAATAAATAATAATAATAATAATAATCAATAAATAATAACAATAATAATACTAATAATAATAATCAATAAATAATAATAATCATCAATAAATAATAATAATCATCAATAAATAATAATAATAACAATAATAATAATAATACTAATACTAATAATAATAATCAATAAATAATAATAATAATAATCAATATGTGTTTAAAATGTTTTGAGGTTTTAAGTTTTTAATATATTTTCCATAAATTTTATAATTATATAGTATATTTTTCGTAAATATTTTAATATGTACATTTGTATATACACATATGTATAGTAATAAATAATCAATAAATAATCAAAGATCACTAATCCGTAGTTAAAAATCACTAATTAATAAGTTCAGTTCAGTTCAGTTCAGCCCAGTTCAGTTCAGTTCAGTTCAGTTCAGCTGAGTTCAGTCAATCGGAACAGGCCCATAGTGATGGTATGGTGATAGGTGAAAAAAGAGAACTATTACCCTTATTTTGAGGGTAATAGGTTACACTAGGGGGAGGGTTCTCATTTTAACGGTAGAAAGAATTTCTAAGGTCAAAAGATGGGCTGGTATCTTACAGGTCAACTCTACTTGAGTTACTCCATAACAAGTTAGGTACATACACTTGAAAACTATTTTAAAGTGTTTTAAATGGGGTTTGAGAAGAAGTTTACGCCAAAATTACTCTTGTCATCGATGACAATAACAAGTGTCTGTTTGTACTTTTAACCTAATTATTTGGTATAATATTGTACAAATATAGTTCATTCTCTTCTCAACTCTTTGCTTATTGAAAAATATCACATCTATCAAGAAGCAAATCCAATAGATGATAGAGTGGAGTTCATTAAATAGCAAGCATAGCCTTCTTAGTACCTCACAAATTGATATTGCATATTGTTTACGGTTTTCTTACTTCCTCTATTTTTCATAAAGGCAACCATCTCTACGGCATGTATTTTAATACAGAGGTGAAATAGGGCAAGTGAACAAATTGGCTAAAATAATTGAACTTAAACATTGTTATGCTACTCGAACTTTTCATTTTTATTTAAAGACCCGTGTCGAACCCTTATTACTTGGGCATGAGTAACACTTGGACTCTTCACTTTTAATTAAAAATCATGAAATTACTATACAAATTAGTTGAATCGAACGCTTGAACAACCAAACCCGAGTCCATGTAACATAGCAAAGAACACCCGTCTCTCTTACCAATGTTTAAATTAGATAGGTAATTTGTCCATTTACCTCTTATAATTATTTTTCTTAAAAATGCATGTTAAGTAAACATATTACACTTGTTTTAAAAACAGGAAGTATTAGGTGTATTGGAAGTTTTGCCAATTAGGTGTATTGGAAATAAAATGTTTTTTTTTTTTTTTTTTTCATTTCCTCTATATAACTTTTGTGCAAAAATCAAAGTAAAGCCTCACTAAGGATATTAAGATGAGCTTCTTTGCCTTTCTCATTCTCAAGGGTTTGAGTTTTTACAAAATTAAATGACACACTTTTAACAATAATTCTATTTCTGAGAGCAAAAAGCCCTTTCCAAATGAAAAAAAAATCAAGTTTATAAGCCTAACTTTCAATTCATGGTTATTTTAGCTAACTGAGCAACTTTGTCATATAACGAGGGGTATCATTATCATTTCATTATTTCCAAAAAAAAAAAGGTGGTTGATCTACAAATTTTGTAAATCAGCCTGATTAATTGGGTCTAACAAAAGCAACTTGGTAGTTTTAGATCATCTCTAGCCGAGAGAGAGAGAGAGGAGGCGCCACAAATACATTACTTGCCTTTCATTGTAAGTTCTTCATTCACATCTCTACAGGTATATAATCCGAGGTTCTTGGTCTACTTTCTACATTTTTCTTTCTTTTTTTTTTTTACCCCCTTTCAGAAGGGGAGAGGGGTTCATAAGAACAAATAGGCAACATACATTTTCGACATCATCTTTTCCTGGAAGCAAATGACACTCAAAGCACAACATAGGATTAAAAGCCAAACCAACAGTTCGCTCTAAAACCCTGCCATTAACCCACAAACAGAGCGGCAAAACTCCCCCTCACAAGCACCCAACACACAGCCACACACTGACATCGGAAGCACACGAAACTGAAGAACTTAGCAACCAAATGTGGGACAGGAGGCTTATTTTTAAGCAGTTGTATTGACAGCAATTGGCCTCCCTCTGCCCATAGAAAACCCTCTGGTACCATCAGGCATACGAGGACCAGGAGGCTGCTGCTTTGCTACAATAGGGTGCTCTGCGTTCATTACATTGTTCACAGGTGGGGAGCCCACATGGTGCCCCCTATTATTTTGGTGATGATTATGATGACCCCTTCCACGCCCCTTTCCGCGACCCCGATTACGACTCTTTTTCTGCCCACCCTCTTTTTCTAAGATTGGCTCCTCAGCCTGTTCAATGACAGAAAACTCTAATGATCAGCTGCTATAGATATATATGAGAAATTATTTATTTATCAGCAGATTGCAACATCATTTGTCAAGGCCAGTGTAAAAAAAACACCATGAATATACCAACAAGATAACAGAGATTCTAATCTGTAAAGAAAGAAGATTCAAAATTTGGAAACAAATTAAATAAAAAAAATCTCTGGTATCAATTCAATTCCATTGCTATTCTCTACTTGATCAGTTATATATAAATATCATAGAATTAATTAGTTTGATTCAAAAACATTTTTAAAAAAATAGCAATGCCTTTTCACCACCAGGGACATGTGGACAATTGGATTTATACTACACAATGACATAACAAAGTACTCCCTCTGTTTCATTATATAGAGAAGCCTTAGCCAGCTAGCCCAATTGACAAGAAAAAAGTAAATACTCTGGGACTAAAAGTGGATAAGTAAATACTCTGGGACTAAAAGTGGATACTCCGATGACAACATCCACATGGATATAAGGTATAAAGAGAAGACAAGAATGCTTACTTGCTCATGAGAGTGGACATCAGAATGCCCAGAAAGGTTTTCTGATTGTTTTTCATTTTGGTTCTGCTCAGACGTGGATACATCTTCTTCTTCACATGTAACTTCACCTTCATTCCCAGTTTTCTTTCCTCGTGCTTGTGCATTCTTAGACTGATAACACCAGAAAATACAAAGATAAAAATTATAAGAAAACCAGGGACATTAACAAGTAATATGGAGCTTAGCAAATTCATAAATTCACATGACATCTATACAATGTAAACTTCAATACGAAGTATAACTCATCAAGTAATATTTCAAAACAGGGTACAAATGCTGTAAACTGGAACTGTATCTTTTAACTGGATATTTATCCCCAAAGTAAAATATAGATCTAGTTTGCAGTTTTATACTGGAGATGAAAAATTGATAATAAATAATTGTTTTTATGTGGATCTTTAGGGAAAGGCCAGGAAGGGATGATGAATACAAGGGAATGATCAATAATGTACACAAAATGGGATATTATTTTGGCCAAAATACATATAGGATTAACTAGATTCCATCCATTCTCGGTTTTTGAAATTAATAGTAATTGAAATATACAAGTCTCTAGAAAAATGCAACTCAATAGTCAATGATAATATTAAGTTAATATATAGATAATGAAGTTCCTAGGTATATTAATGATTTTACCAAAATAAAAAAGATAAATAGGGATAAAGTAGAGTTTAGGAGGGAAAATTCCCTCTAAAATACTCCACTTTAGTGTAGGTATACAAGGGAAGAACTTTATGGAACGGACTTGACCAAAAAGGAAGGAATATTATAATGAATGGAGGGAATGAACAAAGTTGAACTGCTAGCTAGGGGTGTTCAAAAATTACCAACCCCATCCGAAAGTACAATCCAAAATTTCGGATATCTGATCCTTTTTTTTATTTCAGATATTTCAGATTGGATAACCCAAAAAAATTCGGTTTTTGGATCGGATACAAATCACAAATTTTCCGAAAATTTCTATGACCAGATCTGAAAATTTCTGATTGGATTTGCATCGCATTATCTACGATCCGAAATTTCAGGTTATTCGGATTTTTGGATCAGATCCAGTCCGATATCCAAAAATGAACTACGCTACAGCTAGCACAATATACCTATACTAATGTGGAGTTCTTTAAAAGGAATAATCCCTCTTAAACTCTACCTTATTTTTACTTTATTTTTTTAGCAAAATAATTATTGTGCTTAAGAATTTCATTATTTATATTTATTATTATGATTGAATTTTTAATTACATTTTTCCAGAGACATCTATATTTTAATTACTATTACTATTGCATAAATTTCAAAATCCAAAATTAACTAGAATGAGCAATATGCAGCAACAGACTCCTCACTCACAAAGCAATTCTTTGTTGCAGTGCAAGAGATTATATAACTCTGTAAAATAATGAGTATGACACTACAACCTACAATGCTCAGCTTAGGACCTGCGCACTTAGAAAGGACCAGAGGAGCCTTTTAGAAATGAAAAGAAGGAAAAAGGTGTTAGGAAACATCTACCCCAGGTTTAAGCAGTGAGCGAACTCTCAAGCCATTCCTCCAGTTACCCTCATCATTCAGCTCAACAATCTGCAAAAGGTAACAGATTTTTATTTTATTTTTTAAGAAAAAAAATAAACTTCCAAGCAACGGTAGAAAGTAAAGGGAAAGCAAGTTTTCTCAGAGAGAGAAAACCTGAAAGGTGATCAGATTCATACCGCTTTTTCAGCCAGCTCAACTGTTTCATATTCCACAAATGCATGCAGCTAAACAAAAGAAACAAAATAGTTGATCAAAACAACAGCCATTAGAATATTAGATCTGACAAAATCCAGATTAACTTCAAATGTAGCCAGTACAGTTTGTTGAGCACATTTGAATCAATTTTTTTTTGGCTACCATAGTATATTACAACATCAAATTGGTTCCATGGAAAAAATATACTCACTTTAAGTACCAAAGTTAAATAGTAATAACAATGTAAGATCCCTATCCAATTTATTTTGATATTTTTCGTACTTGTATCAAGAGAAACAAAAGAGCATTGGTCAAGTTATCAGTCATAAGGAATATTATCTAGATTTAAGACGGGAAAACCAAGAAATTAATTATAAAAAAAATGGTACAAGAAAAATTGCATCCCAAATGAACGCAAGACCTTCTATTACCTTGTTGCAGTACAGCATATTATCAGTTTTTGATGGCCTAGATGCAGAGGAAGCACCATTGTTGGAAGGTTGAGGCTGACAGGTACGAATACTCTTCACACTAGAAAAGGAGAAAAGAAAACTCAATTAGATTCATAGAAACTTTACTTGAAACTAAAACTCTCTCTGATTCATTGTGATTCTTCCAATCAAGTTCAAATATATTCATTACAAAACTTCCAATTAAGTTCACTAGTAGTTGTGCTATTTAGGTGTAAGGCTATGTTTAATTGACCTATTATTGTGTTATAATTTACACCTAAAAATCCCGTTCAAAAAAAAAAAAAAATTTACACCTTAAAATCCCTCTGTTCCTAAATAATCACATAACCTGCCCTATTCAGCCATTTCGGAATGACTGAATCACTTATATGGCAAGGTCCAACCCTTTATTATCATTAATTCTTTTTTACCCAGGGGGGGCCACTTTCCCCACTTGTAGATTATGAACTATAATACTACTTCCCATACCCCAAACACAAGCTCTGCTAAAACTACGTGTATCAGTAACAGAGGGAGTAGTATTGTTACAAAAAAACAATAACCGACACCTTAATCCCAAAAATGGGGTCAACTACATAAACCAATATTTAATCTATTATACTCTTCCTTCCAATCTCTTCAATCCAATATATATGTTCCTGCAAACCAAACCTGTTCATGTCCTTAACTTCTTTCATCAAAGTCATCTTTGGCGATCCCTTTATTGGTGGATTTTATTACTGCCTGACATGCCAAAACCAACTCAATCAGTTCTCCCCTAATTTTCGCAGCTCCAACTTTCCTGTGCTAGATATTATATCTATTGTTTCATATTAGTTAACACATTTCATTTAGGTATGGTTGGCAACGCATACTTTAAAATATAATACTACGCCCTCCATTTTTAAATACTTGCTCCATTTCTCCATGCACGGAGTTTTAGGAGAAAATAATAAAATATGGAGGTAGTGGGGTAGGTGGAAGAATAAAAAAATTGTAAAAAGCAAAAGCAGTGGAAAGAGTTGGAGGAGAGAGAACATGAAATTAATAAAATATGATAAATGGTGGGTCCACTAGGTGAGAGAAATTAATTAAATATTGTAAAAGTTTTCCAAATAAGGAAATGGAGCAAGTATTTAAAAACGGCCGAAAAAAGAATGTGGAGCAAGTATTTAAATACGCAGGGAGTACTTATCTTTAATTATTTATTAGTAAATATTATAACAGTTTGATATTTGGAAAATAGGCCCTGGGTCAAATCTAACACTGACTATGTTTTTTTCTTAGAACTAAATCACAATAGAAAGTCAAAATTAGTCATGTAAATAGTGCACAAAGTCAAAACATGTCAACTAAAAAGAAATGTTGGAAGATTTTTCTTTTGAGGAGGAAGTATTATTCATAAGAAAAAGCAATTTATGGCATTGGAGAAAGCAAAGTACATCAAGAGGACAAGCTGTCTCCCTTAAAGAATAATTTTTAAAACCCAAGCATATAAAGATGCTAATAAGATAACCTATCCCATGACAGATCATGTGGAGCAGCACTGCCAAAGTTAACTTAGTAAATCTGCTGGTGCTTTATAAATTATAATGTAGCCATCACAGCATTTCTCCACAGAATCTTTTCCCTACCTCAAACATTCAAAACAAATCTGGAAACCATATTGTAACCATTACTGCATTTCTTTACAGAATCTTTTTCCTTCCTAAAACCCTATAAAACAAATCTAAAAACCAGTCCTGTATATTTGAAGGACCTACGTACGCATCTAAGCAAGTATGACATCAAACCACAAGACCTATGCTACTCCACCACCATTTTCCTGCCAAAGCTATATGCTTCAAATCACCCTTCCAAACCCCAAACCTCTCATGGAGTCTTAGACTTTCTATATCCCAGCTTGATAATCCTTTCAATACTCAATTACCATTCCAAACCCCAAACCTCTCATAGAATCATGGACTTTCTTAATCCCAGCTTACATGATATTCCTTTCAATACTCCAGAAGCTCCAGGCAACAGGGAATCCAGAATCAACTTCTCAATCTTAATGGAGGGATTATGACAATCGTCTTTTTTATTTACAATCTATTACTTATTGATCACCCACTTGCCAAAGATGGGTAGTTGTTTCAAAGTTATTGAAGATGCAATATTTCCATGCTTCTTACTATGTACAATTAATTTGCTTATCATTCATTATATAATAAAAATAATTATCTTATCATTATAATTGGATAAAAATGCTTATTATTATTATAACTATTATTCATGATATCATTTGCACAAAATTAAATAAAAAATAAAATAAAAAAAAAAGGAAAGAAAGAAAGAATCTGATGTGAAATGACTATTAAGGTCCAGATGGTAAATTATGAATTGTAAGCCTTTATCAGATGCTTAAGTACCTTCCCACAGCCGAAAAAACCTTCATGAGCTTCTGGTGACAATGATCTTCAGGTAAATTTTCAGCCACAATGATACGAGCCTATACATGAATGCCAATAAATCAGAATCATCAGATGTCAAGGAAACCAAGTTCACAGACATAAGGCAGAAAACTTTCTAGTATAAAGGTAGAGCCCATCAGTTTATACAGAGATATAAAAAGCTTGCAAACATATAAATCTAACGCCATACTTGCAGCTCTTCCATATCAGACCCAGTTAGAGGATGCAAGCGCTTCACTTTCTTCCCATCTTCACTAACTACCTGAGGAGGCAGATAGCCATACAAGATCAGTAAGATCAATGAGAAGCAGGGTGGATTAAAATAGAAGATACAACAGCAGAAAACAAAACCATGATAAAGCAATACCAAGCATTCACAAAGAAAGGAAGCTATCAAGAGAGATTTAGGACTTACAAGCTTTGTTGAGCTCCTTAGTAGAGCTGCAAGCTGAGAATTACTGCTTATGAGAGCCTTAATCTTCTTAAAAGATGCAACCACTGATATTGGTACTACATAGGGATTGTAACCAGGAAAAGGTCAAGAAAACAGGATAATTCATAAAAGTAAAAATACTTCCAAAAGATTAACAAAAACAGAATGTATCCAAGGAAAACTCTACAGCATAGAAGCGATGAAAGAATGTCACTCATCATAATAAAAACAACTTATTGAAGATCCGAAGTTGGTTAACAGCGTGCGGAGGTTGCAAAGTCCAGGGTCTAACTAACTTAAACACGCAATGTTAATGGTTGCAAAGTTGGAGCCAAGTCAGCTTGCACTTAACTCAATTGCATTTACACTCGCTCAAGTTAAGAAAGATGTGAGATTTTTGGCAAGTTATTAAAAATTGAATGCACATATTTTTTAAAATTTGAAGCAAAAATGTGCAACATTAACTTAAATTATTTAAGAGTGTGCATCGTTTTATTATCAAGCTAATTATTTTTACCCAAGAAGTAGTCCTTTCAATATACAAAGAGGAAAAATGCACATTAACTTAAAAAAAAAAATGCACACTTCATTTCAAAAATGCAGTTTCATCCTTGTCATTAAAAAAAAAGTATATCCCACTAGATCTCTCCCCTATAAAATAGATGATTAGAGGGTACAACAATCATACCAAATCCTTCAGGATCCTTGTTGATGAACCTTATTAGGTGATCAGTAGTAGCCAGGTTCACATCACTGAAGTAATACTCCACCTAAAAATGCCTCCTTTTGTTAGACTGTGAAAGACCCAAACAACGAAAAAAATGTGCTATTTGTTGCATATTAAAAATACATGGAAAATTGATTCAAGGACAAGAAAATAAATCTACATGAGAGTTAAAATAATTCATAGCAAACAAAATTATGTTCAAGTTGGAGTGCAAATGATAACAAAGGTTGTACATATCCCACAGACTTATTGGATGAAAAATATACAATTGAGTCCTACACTATGTTTAACTTCACCTTATTTAAGTATCTTATACTTATTTTAGATTAGATTAGGAAAAAAAAAAAAGGTTCATATCAGACTAGAAAAACTACTATATCTGATACTTGGTAGTTTTAAATGCAATTTTTTATTGCTAAATTTCTTTAATTTTGCAAAGAATTTTTTTTACAAAAACTACATATTTGAAGAATACACATTGATACAAATCAAATAAGACCTAACCTTATACATTTTTTCCCTATAGATTAGTGTACATATAAGGTCAATGTTTAGTCAAATCAGATACTTAGATTAAACGAAGTTAGAAAAAACAAATTCACATCGAATAAAATAAAAGTTCACATAAGATGAGGAAGAAAAAAAGATGAACTAAACATAAGACTTAAATGGACATTTCCCCTCTATCGTACAGTTTATTAACCCCTTATGGATTGTTGTTACTCTCTTTCCATGCAGTAGATTTTAAAAGGGTAACTATTAACTAATATAACTTACCATCTTTGCTATTCATAAATGGTTATAAGAAATAAAAGTTAATAAATTATCATGTAATAACCTTTTTTTAAGTAATAAAGAATTATAACCGACAGACACCATGTGCTAAAGAGGGACGAAGACAAAAAGGCTCTTACTCTCGAAGTTTCGCGCTATTTCATTATAAAAGAAAATTCATGTGGCTTTCTTTCAAAAAAAAAAAAAAAGGAAAATTTCAAGTGACTTTCAAATTATAAAATGTAAATTTCTATCAACTCAACGCCTTAACTCCTTTCATAATGAAATGACTTATCCGCAAAATTAACAAATGCCAAGTTTTCCTCAATATTCAAGACTTAACACAGCAATACAATAGCTTCAAAAAAAGAACTTTACCTTCACAAGAGCAATATATACAAAAATGCCTATTATTCTATCTTCCCAAGTCACCAAGTGCATCACCAAATACCTTACAGAACCATCTTCCATACTTTAGCAAGCCAACAGTTCTTCATCCATATTTTCAAAAAATAACTCAACATTGACATATTGACAGGAGCTATCTCTAATTCTATACAAAAAATGCCTAGGATTTTATCTTTCCAACTGTATTACCAAATTCGTAACAGAACCATCTTCCACACTTTAGCAAGCCAACGTTTCTTCATCCTTATTTTCCAAGCTACAAGAACGCCCTTTGTTAAACAAGATAGCGCCAAAAACAATCTAAGTTTGAAGAGTTAGGATGCTTAATTGACTCTTAATGCTCCTCGTTAGATCAAAAGAAATCATCACTAGATTCATCATAATTCATTTTATTGAAAGAGCAGTTTCTTTCATCTACCTATCACCCTTCCTCACCAAAACAAAATATGACATCTTATGGTAAGTTTCCTACACCTAGCGTCCAAGATGGTTCAAATAGTAAGTTCTGATATAAGGTTCTTCAAGATGAATATTAGAACCATAGCATCAGCTTAGAAGGATACATACACAATTATAAATCACATTCTTGAGGAAATTTTGTCCTCTTGCTGCATTCATAAGTCATAAGAAAACGAATATACACAAGAAGTAGCAGAGTGCTATAACTTAACCACTCAAGACTGGGACAATAGCAAAATAAGTTCACTCTTTCCAAAGCTATTTCCTTCCAACTCCAATCTGCAAATCTATTTAATTAATACCATGTCAACTTCACTCAAACAAGCTTATTAAACTTTCTTGCAAGCAATGTTGTGTCAGGTCAGTGCCCTTACAAGTCACTACGACATCAACAACAACTGAGACTTGCCTTTTTCTATCTGCTTCCCACATAAGTTTTCATGACACATAGTGTGTCAAGCCCATATAACTCCTACTTGATGACTCAGAGAATTTTGCAATAACAGCACATATAGCTTCCTAGTTTGCGCATCATAAATACCTAAAACGAATTAGATTCAACCATTCACGCATCCCAAAAACATCAAACATTGTTAAACATACTTTGCCACACATTGCAATGCAGCAAGAGAACTTCTAAATCCATAAGCCTAATGAACTTGCTTATCTTTGACATGCATTGCATAGCCAACAATATTCAATGGCTTCCTAACTATTTCTTAACAAAAAACTTTTTCTAATTTTTTACCATGATTCCTTCTGGACATGATTTTGAGATATAAGTCATATAACACTTACCATGGTGGGATATCAACTTCAATTACTTTTTTATACAAAGACTATACTTCAAATGGAAATTTAGTCAAATTGGTATTTAAAAAAACAATTGTTTGCCATATTGGTATAAAAAAACCGCAAAATTATTGGTAAATTTAAAATGGGGTGCACAAGGAGTTTAGTTCCTCCATTTCATATGTTCAACTTGTCATAATCACAATTCACTATTTTCCTACTCTCCTATATTTTCCCTTTCCCAACTAGAACCAAAAAAACTTGGTCTACTTCAATCAGTTCTCACCACACTTTACCAATTACCTGCCCACACTAAATGTGTCTATGCCTATAAACAGTACCATCACTCAAATTCCCAAAATCATTAAATCAAGGCTCCGCTTCATAACTATGCAACCGAGAAACTTCCTTGCTCTTAATTTTCATAACATCAATCATTATTCACCACACTATTAATAACCTGCCCACACTAGATGTGTCTATGCCCATACAACTCACCATCAGCCAAATTCCCAAAATCAAGGCTCTTCTTCATGATTATGCGACAGAGAAACTTCCTTGCTCATAATCTTCTTTACATCAACACAAAAACAGCCAAACAGAGAGCCAACTACGACATACCCAAAAATCACCAGAATCACCACCCAAGGTATCAAAACTCTAACACTGAATATCATACGGGTGTGTGGAGTAGGTGTAGCTTTATTTAATTTAGTACTTTAGTCGTGAGAGTGGAGAGGAAAAAAAAAATCCAAGTGTAAAAATCATAAGTTGGAGGGAAATAGGCATGATACTGCTGTATACTTCATGTTTGATTTTCCAACCCAAAAATGTATGTATATGCCTCTCATTAGATTATAATGTACCAATGCCTACGATTCTTTCATACCAACATGGCAAAGAAATGAGTTTTTAGTCATACCAATGAATCAAATGTTTGATAGGCAAGATACAATCTAACAAGCCTATCCGAGTATCTGTTGATCCAAGATAATACATCTGCTTAACCAAAATGATTTTGGTATAGAGCTAATGAACTTCACGACCTAGTCTAATTTTGATATACTAGCTTGTAAAACAAACTGTTGGTATATAGAGTTTAGCTCTAAGATTTACTAGTTGTAAGCTTGTTATGTTTTAGAACATTAGTCATTTAGCTTAAGCTTTATAATTAGTACAGTAGTATAAAAAGCTAAGTTGTAATTCATTTTTGTAATAATACACTACTTTCCTTTTCTCTCTCCTCTCTTTCTCTCTTCCTTCCACGATACTGATTGAAGCAAGCTACTTCCATGGCTTCTCTTCACTTCCTCCATGACTTTCTTCCACCATAAATGTGTATTTTAACATGGTATCAGAGCGGGAACGATCCTAGTTCCATTTTGTTCAATTAAAATCCCCAAATTTCTAGGGTTCTTCCAATTTTTCACTCTTTATTGTTCGAATTTGAACAATTAGTCACAAATTGTATAAGGGATGCTTGTTTGACCTTCTGTATTTGTGAAATTTCGACCAATTTCTGGCAAATTTGATCAATTTTTGGTGGTTTTATGGATGTTTCGTTCTTGAAGTTTTTTCGATCGAATTACAGGTTTTTCGATATTCTTGTTGGTGATGTTCGTAGCCACCGTCGTCGTTGCTGTCAAGATTGCTGTTGGTGTTTGCCCTTTCTTTTCTTCGGTGGTGATTGAAGGAAGTTGGGTGTGTTCTGGTTCAATATTACTTCCCATATTCTTGATTAACTTGAGGATTTTTGCTAAATTTGGTATATTTCTTATATTTTCAATCCTTGTTTGGTGATTGGTATACTGTTTCTTGGTGTATATTAATTGATTGGAGGTGTAGTCAGATTTTGTTGATGTTATTGTGGATATTTTCTTGTTACTATTGGATTTGAGTTGTTCTTGATTGAATGTTGACTTGAAGTGTGTATTGTGTTGTTGGATGTTGATGATGAATATTGGTTAGTTGAAGTCTGTTGGATTTTTGGGTTAATTGTTGGTTGAGTTTTGAATTGAAGTTTGGGTTGTATTGGTGATTGATATATTTTATGATGTTGATATTGTGCTGATAGTTGATGGGTGATGTTGAGAGTTCTTTGGTTGTTTCCTTCCCAAACACATTCTTTCGTCTCTTTCTTTTTCCATTCTTCCTCAAATTGTAAAGTTTGTTCTTCTTGGATTATTAATCAATTTGCCGAGGTTAAATTTCCAGAGAGTTTGATTGATATCCATTCTTTTCTTGCCTTCTTTTGAGGCTTTTCTATGATGATCCTTAGTGATTTATTTTGACCCATAGTGGTCCTTTTTGCCCATAGTGGCTTGTTGGTTGCCCATAGAGGCTTTGATATTCAGACCCATAGTTGGTCATTTGCCCATAGTGGCTTGTTGATTGCCCATAGTGGCTTATTTGATGATCCATTGAGATCAGTTTTTCAGACCCATAGTTGGTCATTTTGTTTTGCCCATAGTGGCTTTCTTTTGTGATCCATAGTGATCAAATTTTATGACCCAATAGATGGTCATTTTCAAGACCCATAGTGGTCAGTTTTGTTGTGGCCAAAAGCTCAGTTTTGTGATCCTTTGTGATCAGTTTTGGTGAGACCCATTGAGGCTCATTTCTTCAAAGACCCGAAGAGGTCAAATTTTCAGATCCTTTGTGATCACTTTCTTCTCTTTTTCAGTTTCCAAACACATTCTCTTCCATATTCATTCTCCTCTTATTTTCCATTTACATTGGAACTATAGTGTATGTGTTGTTATATGGGTGGAGATTGGCTTGGTTGATGGTTCATGGGTGTATCGTGAGATTGGTGGTCACGCAGTTGGTGTATTTGGAAAGTTTGGTTGTTTATGGCTGGTTTGGAGGATTGATATGGTTTGGTCATCTATTAAATCAATTTGATGGTCTATTGTGATATATGGTGGCGTTTGTGTATTGTGGTGATGGCGTTGTTTGGTTAGTTCCAATATGACTGATTTGGAATACATTAGTGTGTTTTGTGGGAGTTGGTACTTGTGCAATTATGGTGATATGAAGGTTGAGGTTTCAGCAAATTTATGGTTTCAGTTGGCATCGATATTGGCATCTCTTCAGCAAAATACATATTCTTGGAATGTTGCTTATGAGTTGATGACGATGATTGGCTTCAGTTACATGGGATTGTATACATCGCATCTTTGATTGTGGCTTTGCTTTCTTCCTTGCTTTCTTTGCATTTTATTCCCCTCCTGTTAGCTTCTTCAAACTAAAAATGGTTAACCATTTTCAGTTTGAGGGGGGGTGTTGGTATATAGAGTTTAGCTCTAAGATTTACTAGTTGTAAGCTTGTTATGTTTTAGAACATTAGTCATTTAGCTTAAGCTTTATAATTAGTACAGTAGTATAAAAAGCTAAGTTGTAATTCATTTTTGTAATAATACACTACTTTCCTTTTCTCTCTCCTCTCTTTCTCTCTTCCTTCCACGATACTGATTGAAGCAAGCTACTTCCATGGCTTCTCTTCACTTCCTCCATGACTTTCTTCCACCATAAACGTGTATTTTAACACAAACGCTCCATATGAGATTTGTAAACATAAAAAATGCCATCAGATAATACCAAATTCAATTCATAACATAAAATTAAAATCCTAATTTAGCAACAATTCCCAATACTGATTTTAACCACTAAATCATACTAATTTGCCAACATATACATACCATTGATCAATAAGTCAGCTTGATATAAACATAAACATACATATTAACATTTATAGCAAAAAAATTGATTAGCAAATACACACCTGATTAATGAGTTTCTGAGTATTCTCATCAGACAACCCATTATGATTCTTTGCTGCACCATTACTCCCTTGCCCATGATCCTTATCCTGCTTATGACCACCTTGACCAGCTCCATCCTGCTGCTCCCCGCTTCGATGATGCTTCGGTTGATTGTGATGATGATTCCGATGCGAATCATTCCGGTGATGATGATGCTGATGATCATGATGATTCTGATTATGCTGGTGCTGCGGCTGATGATGGAGATGATTCAAGTGAGGCAACGGAATAAGCGGAAACGGCGAGTTGACTTGCGGCGGAGGCGGCGGCGGCGGATAAACATGCACCAACGCCGGCGGCGGAGACGGCGACGGCGACGGAGAAACGATCATCATTCTCGGATCACCACCACCAATAACCGAGCTCGGCGGCGAAGGAATCGTCTTCTTCGGCTTAAACTCCGGCGCTTGAGCATTCAACTTACTAAACGACGAGTTCCGAGACAACGACGACGAACCTGAGTCTTCTTCAACGGAGATGGTTTCAGGAACCATGGAATCGGCTAATTGAGGTTGATCGGGAGGAGAAGGAGTAGAATCAAGGGTTTTTTCTGAGGATTGATCCGCCATTGTTAGGGTTTTGAAGGGTTTAAGGGGGAGAGATTGACTCCCCCTAGAAATGGAAAGACGAAAATTGGGGGAAGAGAGAGAAAGACAGTAGAGAGAGAAATCGGGGTGGAGGAAGACCGAGACACCGTTAATGGAGGTTTTTATAGGGACGCCGAAGCCGGAGGATTGTGGAGGAGGAACTGGAGTGGGGCCCACTCAATTTTTATTTATTTTTATTTTTTAAAATATTTAAATTTTTTATTTTTTAATTTTATTGATTTTTTGATTTTATCAAAAAAAAAATGAAAAGAAATGAGAAGTGGATTGAGTTATGAGAATGATTGGTGGTGCAAAGATTGATTGGGACAAAGGGGTAGGGACCCACTAATAAGAAGAGGGGGGTAAGTGATGAATAAATCTAAGTAGTGTGGTGTGTGTTTTATTTGATTGTCATGAACTCATAATAGTGGAGATCACATCATATAATTTCTATTTTTTGGTTTTGAATTGTTCTTTTTTTGATTGAGTTTTGTGCATATATATAAATAGAAAAGTTAATCCTATCTAGAATGACGTTATTCATGTTCGCATTTTGTTTAAAATTTGATATTATGATTCGATATGACACAGTTTGAATTTAAAATAGTTAATAGTCAGTTTCATAATTAAATAAATAGATTATAATGCTTTAAAAAGATGGTGATAATGATTATAATGAACTAGGATAGTATCATGAACCAAATGACTCATCACTCGAACATGACTCAATTGACTTGATCCAAATTTCCAATTGCCCATTACCAGTTCACCACCATTACTAATATCACTAGGCATATGTTTCCCCTTCTGACTATCGTAATAACGATTACATGTCTAAAGTTGAAATTAAAAACATTATAAAATTTAATCATCACATTTATGATTGAAATGTTAATATTTTGTTCGAATTCTGTATACGTATTGTATCCATTTGTATGCATATTGTTATAACAATCGGTGTATATGATTCATCCATTCAAATGAGTTTATGAAGTATAAGACTACATGCTTTAGATCATCTTGTGCAAATCCATCCAGGTATCCCTTTTATGGACACTTATGTTCATTGTTTAAAAATTTCGATTATAGTTATGAGAGAAGACTGTCCTAACTTTTATGTATCTTTCTTTGAAAATTTGTCCCACCCATGTGTTTTTCTTCTCTTCGAATTAGCCTAGTAGGTTCCACCCTCCCTCATTAAATTGCACATTGTATGATTTGTATTTTTCACCAAAGTATGAGTGAAGAATGATGGGCAAACACACACAAGTATGAGTGAAGAATGAAACTACTCGTGGACAATTGAAGTATGATTTTTTTATTTTTTCGAGTTTGGAAGTAGAGACCTGACTATCTTTTAGGTCCGTTTTTGCTGTTTAATCCTATACATGTTACACACTTAACAGCTAATGTATAAAGCCATCTTAATTCAAAACTTCTTCATGCAAAGCTATGGGATTTGCAAATAACCAGGACATCCCAATCTTGTCAACGTTCAAACAACAAATTATGGCGCAGGAGATGCGATCAGGATAAATCAAACATGAAATCACCAATTATAGAAACAAAATTTCTCAACAGATTAAGTGATTCACCAACATCCCAAGGTGCAACTAAAGGTAAAAGCACAAATATTACAGATTTGTCGGTTAACAGAAGTCTACCATTTATATGGAGATCTCCGGTAGACCAAATGCAGGACTCAAAACATTTCAGGATTCATGTTTCTTTGGTATAGACTTTCTAAGGTTGGCTAATCGTCTGTTGTCTCTCCCGAAACTTGTTTTTAATAGCTTCCCAAAATGCAGGAATTGCTACATCATCTGATACTTCCTTGAATGATGGCAAGTAGTTTACATCCACTATCACATGGTCTCCAGTACCTTCCTGTATCTGTTAACAGCAAGAATTATATTATGATCAATAATCAATTATGATACAGAAAGCGCAAAGTAAATATGGCTCAAGCCTCAAGCCTCTAGTAGAGTATTAGGGAACATAAGGAAGGCTTTTTCATTCCTATACCACTCCCCCCTCTTCAGCTACCAGGATTTAATATCCACTTCAACTATCCACTTCAACTTTCAGCATACTAAGCAGTGGATGACTGAGAGACTGAGAGCCGAGAGCCTAATGAACCCGATGAAGGGATCTACCAGCCACCACTTTACCTATCTTAAATACTTGTATGATTAGTGTTAAAAGTTAAGCAGGAAAGCATAAAGTCATGGTTTTTCAGTACTTACAACTACGTCAAAGCCAAAGATGGTAAGATCAAGCTTTTCCCTAAGCCAATTGGCAGCATTTTTTACAAGCTCAAGGTCAACAGCTTCATCTCCATACTGATTCTTTTCGGCAGTGGGTAGGGACTTCAAGCTGTGAAAGATATTCACTCGGTTAGTTGCAGCCTTGCAGGAAATCAGCTTTTCACACACAACTTCATTAATTGGAAAGCATCATGGAAAAAACTAGCAGTAGTTACCTGTCAAACACTAGAGGCTTTAACTGATTTGCTTGGGACAATTTCATCAACACATCTCCGTTAGGTGTAGACTTTTTGACTGCATGGAAGACTTTCTCCCCCAAGACATAGAATTTGAATAGTGTGGATGAGTGATCTACATATTCCTGCATAATTAAGGGCCTTGTACTTAAAGATCAAAGAAGTACACTAGTAAGTACCATAATATAAAAGAAATATGATTATGGAAAAAAAAAAAAAAAAAAAAATACCCAGATAGCAAAGTTCTTGCCAAAGCAGACTTCTTTACATTTTATAAGATTATAAAGGGAACCCCCTTGTAAAGTCCATGAGCCAAATATATATATATAATATATCAACAAAGCTTTGATCCTCCTCATTACTTAGAAATAGAATAAACTGTTCTAAACAGAACCCATTATCAATCCTTCACACACCAAAACTCCAAAAAATTTAAAGAATCTGGACAATCCAAAACACGTTATTGCCAAGTAATGCCTCAGCTCAGTTGTATCCAAACACACCAGCCACTGATTAAATATCGCTCATCCACAAAGTTGGACCAGCTACAGAGACAATATGATAATAATCATCAAAGACAAAATGGGCAAGTGTTTTGAATAAGATTATTCCTGCTGCTGCAATGGTATCAGATAATGGATGTTTCCTGATGTGTTTCTGAAATTGAAAAAGATTATTCTATACATATATATAGAAGGAACAAGCGGAAAAGGTCAAGAAGGAATCTTAGGAGTGCAAGAAAGCAATGAAAGTAAGCACCATAAAGGGGGAAAAGGGAAGAATGAAAGGCAAGGGAAACAAATGAAATTTGAGAAATCTCCAGCTACTGAGGGTTGGCTACATAGGGGTTTCCTACTGTTCTTAGTCCATACTTATCAAGAGTTCAGCATACATGAGAGATCCAAACAAGATAAATTGTGCACCTTGTAAGACCGCAAGGTTATCTGCAAACTCTTCAATAAGCTCTTACCCATAAAAAGGCACCTGTGGATCACCTTTTTCATCAAGCCCCTTATTTTCCTCACTGGAAGAAACATCAACTACCTAATACAATTGTCAGAAAGACCATCTCCACTACACTGAGCCAAGACCCTCAAACCTCTTCAATCTAAATAATTATTCATAGCAGCTACATTAATGGGAAAATCTTTTGCAAGACCCTAAAATTGCATAACTTATAGCCACAGCAACAATGTGCGCTCAATAAAAGCCACATCACTGAACATGCCGCATCTCAAACTGTACTTCCTAACAGACTCTCTTACGACTTCATGCAAAGACTCATTGACATTGCCATATGCCACTTGTATTGAGTATTATCAAACCCTAGTCATCTCAAAGTCTTCTCAGTGATATTCAAACAGGCATACTCCTTTATTAAGAATTATTTTTGTTCTCCCTAGCCTTTACACCCTCATCCTTCCTCTCAAAGATAGAAAATGGGGCACGCTAGGAGATAAGCGAAATAAAATAAAATTAAAGAGTTGTAAATTTTCTCACCTGAATTACAGTTGGTAGTGGCACCTGGAGTTCCTTATAATCTTCTAAACTAAAGACAATTGCCTGTGAAATTTGCATAAAGATCAGAACAGTTGTAGCTCTCCTTTATATCGAAGAAAAAGGAGTCAGAACAATAATGAACTCCCAGTGAGCATTACAAATTAAAACCAGATTGCCAGTGGAATTTGCATGCTCTCTTTTGTTCAAAGACGGTTTAAAGCTTAAGTATAAGCACATAAAACACAATTATTGTATGTATATAGTATGTGATGAGCTTGACAATATATTTGGGGTCAAAACTAGTCTGGACTCAAATTTAGAGGGAAAACAAATTAAAGAACCATGAATCAGTTTCTAGAAGAAATTTTTTTCTCCTTGCTTTACCAGCTTAAACTATCGCTTCCACCATATCATGGCAAATTTTACATAATTTTTGCACGAAAAAAAAAATACTCAAACTAAATGTCTGTGAAACCACGCCTACAGCTCAACAAGCATGTGTGTTGAATTACTTAAACTAAATGTATGCAAAGCATGAGTACACTAAATTTTAGAGCTATAAGCAACTGTCTCTGAAATTTTAGGGTTACAAATTTAAGTACCCCTATGTGCATGTGCATATGTGTTGAATTAATTATATACTGAATAAAAGGATGATAACTAGCTTATTACCATACTGTGAGCACTTGATACGCCACACGCAACTTGAGGTTTCACTATGCTGGGAAGGGATACCTTAGCCTCCAATAGCTTATCTGACAAACTAGGATCATTATAACTTTCAACCTGCATATTCAATCCACATCTTAGTTTTCTAGACAAACCCGAACAAGAAAAGTCAGTTGACTATATTCTGTAAGTTACATGCATGTACTTCAAAATCACATAAATCTATATGAGAAGGCTTTTATATCATAACCGCCAAGAACAAAAAAATTAGGATGACTTTTAATAAGAAAGGGAGGAAAAGAAAGAACTGAAGATAGTATGAAAAATTTTAGAATTTAAAGTAGAAAGCGGAGTATAGGTATACAAATCTCAAATCTGATTATTTTGGGTTAAATAATTGCTATAGCTGGGGAACCAATTTAGAACCAAGGCCTTGAAAAGCAAAGACATGTAAAAATCATTTGAGCTTCTACGATCATGGGCACATCATTGTTCACAACTAAAAGAAGCATATGTGATAGAAGAACAGAACAGCAAGTTCCAGCCAAAAGAAGAGAGGAAATAAAAAAGGAACTGTAGAACAGACAATTGATGTTGGCAATTCCAGTTAAGAGAAGAGCTGCACATTAAAAATATATTAAAAATATATATATAAAATTTCAAGTGAGGAAATTAGGGAGTTTCGACTGAATACATGCTAAAGAACACCCCACAAGACTTGAGCCCAAGTCAGTAATTATTATTTTAAAATATAGCACAACCAAATTCCTAGAAACTGGAAATGATTGATTGTTCTCATGCAAAAATTGTGGAATACTGATACAGCAATTATGGAGAAAAGTATGGTGGGAATGGTGCAATTTAGGCACGGAACAAATGAAGGTTGTGGGATGTTCTACTACAGAGGCAAATTTGGCTCTCTTTGAAATGTGATTAGCGTTAGCTATGGTATTTCTGAAAGAGGTCTTAGAGGAAGACAGCTAGAGTGCCTAGAAGTACACTTCAATAATGAGCAAGGGATGCTTTCAGAAAAGCTATCCTGGTGGAGGGGGTTTGAGGAAATTGGTAAGTTATGTTTCATGTAATTAAGTGGCTCAGTGTCTTGTTAGACTGAATGGGAATAACTTTAAAGCTCTCATAATGCCTACTAATTTAATTCAGTTAGTATGTTTGAATATAGGAGTGTCCAGGCTCCAGAGGCTGGTTCTGACACAATGACAGATGATTTTGGTAAATCTTTTACTATAGGAAAAAGTTGATCGCACATTAAGACTATAAATGCTTCAAATCAAACCAATACATGCATTAGAATACACTTTTCATTCCACAAAAATGAAAGCACTTTCTCAAACTTTTATTTAGTAGAAGATTTCACAAGGAAAAGTAGGTGTTTCATAATAATGGATTCATATAAGATAGAATCATATGTACCATTCTCAATTGATTGAGCATAAAACAGACAGCGTGACAATTTAATTCAGCTTAATAATTTGGAGCACCGGAGGTGCACATAATGCTATATCTTGAGAAATTGAGGGCATTATGTTCACTCCCTTGACCAATTGAATGCTATATCTAACTCATATTGTTGTCTATCTAATTCAATATGATCATTCAGAGAACAGGAGATAAACACAACATAATACCTTGAGAAAATGGGCCCCCCTAATCTTTGAGAAGCCTTCCTTGTTCAGATCCTCCAACCCGAGTAGAAGATATTGGATCTTGAGCCGATCCAAAACAGGATAAATATTATTGAATGGATCAATAACACAACAGTGAGGATGATCCGGCAAGGTCCTGTGTGTCAACATGCTAGAGAACTACATCAACTGCAATACAGTTGAAGTCAAGAACCCAAAAGGTATCTTTTTGCACATCTTTTTCACTTCAATAAAAGTTTGAGAACAAAGTTCTCCTGCCATTTATAGAGTTTTTAAAGTTGGCAACACTTTGATGTTACCAAAAACTGCCATAATATCAATTCACTAATGTACCATTTAAGCAAATAAAACAAGTATAACTTCTCTTGATACAGCCAAAAAAGATAATTTATCAATTTAATTTTACGGGACAGAGAGTGTTTCAGATATCAACGTCATTTCTCATTAAGTAGAAAGTTGTGCATTGGCCCCAGGCCCCAGCAATCAAGGGTAGCAAGTATTGAAAAGGCTCAATAGAATGGATTGCACGAGTTCATTAACCGAATCTAGACCACCAAAAGCTCTCAAGGCAATATCTAGGGTTAAAGTGAAAAAAAAAGACATAATTTTCGGATTTTTATCAACTTGATCTATGTCCCCTTGTCGTTCACAACTTCATACTGCTATATGCTTATGTATCAAACAGTATTTTCCAACTTCGCGCCTTTAACTTGTCTTTCTATTTGTTCCTTCACCTAAAGTTTCTTTGGTACTACCAAATCATAAACTAGGCACAATGACCAAAGACATACCACTTCCTTGAGTTCCTTCACCGCAGTAACATTCGCAAATAGACAAAGCCAACATCAAATTATTCAGAAAAGCAAACATCCAGAGAGAAATTTATTGCAAAACTAATGGGTAAGCTTAGAGGCCAGGTGAAAATGTGGGAAATCAAACAAAAAGAAATCTATACATAACTGGAACTCGCCTCCGATTATTGTGAGTTATGACAAAAATCAGCTTAAAAAGTTCACATCCCATTTTGTGAAAACTGACCTGTCTTTTAGAGAAATTGGCCATGCAATATATTAAGAGAAGTAATGCATGAAAGGGGCTAATTAGTATTTAAAAGATGAGAGGTGTTGGAGGACAAAAAAAAACTAAATATTATTAGGGATAAAAGTCATATCATCTTCAAAGAAAACAAAAGTACCTTCTCAATTCTTCCATACCATTTGTGTAGGTAATTTTTGGGGCAAGTGACAAGTTCAGCTCAACAGATAAAATATCGTCAGTTGCTTTATGAAGTATTACATCAATTTCTTGCAGCTGCAATGGTATGGAAAGATCGTAACTGAGGGGCAGAAACATCAAATCATGCTGGACTGAACACAGTGGAAATGCACCTCTCTGCCAAATGCAACATACATGCTTCACTTAGTATGGGAAGAGAAAATAATCTGCAGAAAAGATATGAGCAGAAAACACAGCATGTCAATCCCAACAGTCTCAGAATCACCAAATAGAACCTATAACCCCCACAATATCAAATTCTCTTTGTCATGTGCACACAAGTTTCTATGAAATATAGGCAGTCATCAATACACTAATAAAAAGTTGATTAGGTCATCCTGAAAATTAGATTTCATTGTGCTGCAAAAAATTGATAGATGAAACTAAAATTACAGCATCAGATGAACATCTTATAGGTCATCCTGAAAATTAGATTTCATTGTGCTGCAAAAAATTGATAGATGAAACTAAAATTACAGCATCAGATGAACATCTTATACCGCTTTCTTTCCAAAGGACACACTTGTAAAATACTATGCTAAAGATCAGGGGGTCAGGAAAAGCAAGGAAAATTTTAGCAATGTCTTACAAGCTATGATCATTATTGGAATGAGGACTCCATTGATTCCGTCCCTTCTCTTTGTGTTTGCAGATACGAATTATGATATCACAAATTAAAGGTGAAAATGAAAATCAATAGTGTTTTAAGCACCTGGTAAGACTCTTAAGTTATAGCTCCTACTTTTTAACAATTTAATGAAAACCAATAGCCAATATAACGTATTTAAAGATAACCAAAAGAAAAGTGATACTAAATCCATAAGTCAATCCCAAGTAAGATCTTAAACACTACTACTCATCAAAGTTAAAAATACAAGCAATGACAGCAGTGAGCGCATGAAGAACAAAATATCATACTGTCAATCCAAAGGGAATACTAAATATCACAAGTTTTTAAAGTTGGTAACACTTTTAAGAAGAGATTGGTAATGAAAAGGTTACATCTTTCCAATTGAGCATTAAATTTATACTTGAGATAAGGAATATTCGTTGCATTGATTCACATTCATGAGAATATTCAGACCACAAATTCTTTCATACTGATCTTGTTGTTTGGGATTTCATACTGCTAGTGCTTGATTTAATCAAATCACTTCATTATCTATTACTGTATATGTATTAACAACACAAATCATAATATAAATTAGTTTAAAGCATAATCCATACAGTTGCACCAACTGCTCTATCTCCAGATAATTTACAGCTCACCTTAGCAAAATCTGCTTGCCGGGAGGGCTTCATACAGTAGCCAACTGTTATAGCCTCTTTTGAAGCTACCTGTTCACAATATATTTTCAGAAGTAAATCATTATAGTGTTTCATCTTCCCCTCAACCCCAAATTAAAATACACATAATACATTTTACTAAACTTCTAGATAGGATTATGCCTCTTTTTTCATATAATTAATATTAAACAGCATGCTGATCATGGGATTTGGAAAATGCAGGTGACCAAATACAGAAGTACAAAACTCAAAATGGCCGACACAAATTCTAGTAGCCTTAGTTGTCATTAGTTAACAGTATTATGATGTCATTCTAGATGGTCTTCAGAGGAAGAAATGAAGATAGAAGAGAACTGGCAGAAGACGATAAAGGAGAGGAGTACATAAAGTGTTTAAAGTTGTGCATGAAATTCAATGCCGATTGCCAAGTCTGCAAATCAGAAGTAGGTATGCAGGAAAAAATCCAAGGGGATACCAAGAAACTAGAAATTAAAATGATTTATTTACTAAATGTCTACCAAGTACCAACACTGAATTATAGCAGAATCCTAACATAAACATTACTTTCCTATTGAATGAGAGGCTATAAGGCACCAGGTGTAATGACTTCCATACATACCCTTCAAGTAAATAATGTCCAAAACTATTCTTGCCAACAAAATGAAGAAAGAGTGGAGAATAAACAAAAGAAGATGCCAGAAACCAAACACTAAAAAATGCCATCACTGTTCTCTTTGTCGTCATACAAAAGCCCAATAGATTAGAAAAACACCTTATCTATTCATTACCCTTTGCAGCTTTGAAGCTTTCAACGTTGAGACTTAAAAGAAAATACCAAACCAACAAGAGTCCATGCAATTTAATTTTCTATAGACTTACATGTTTTTCAAACAAAGGTTCAAACAAAGGTAGTCAAGGGATTATGGTATAGCAAGTCATTTTCATGTCATATAAAACCGCTATATAATTCATTATCATGGAAAGGGAAACTGATACTAGCCCAAGCAAAGGTATTCAAAGGAACATAGTTTAACAAGTGACTTCAGTGTCCTACGAAACCAC
Organism: Chenopodium quinoa; assembly: GCF_001683475.1. Taxonomy (NCBI): domain Eukaryota; kingdom Viridiplantae; phylum Streptophyta; class Magnoliopsida; order Caryophyllales; family Amaranthaceae; genus Chenopodium; species Chenopodium quinoa. The sequence continues at coordinate 1,068,755 of NW_018743391.1, read as the reverse complement.
TACATGATACCTTTATATGGAAAGGAAAAACTAATACTTGTCCAAGCAATTATATATGCCAAACCTTTTTGTTCAAGCGGCACAAAGTCAAAGGAAGCTCTTCCAGTTTCTCGATATAATGGGCACTTGGATGCTTGTTTGTATCTCCTCCAGTATCAACATCTACAGGTAAGAATGAAAACACTGTGACCACCTAAAAGATACCTCAACATGCACAATGATCAGCTATTCAGCTTACCAACCATTCCAACTTATTTCACATAAGAAGGCAAAAAAAAAAAAAAAAAAAAAAAAAAAAACTGCTGTTTGGTAATTGTGAGATATAATGAGACACATGGGAAATCATATGCGTCAAGTGGACATCCAAGCCAGACATTGGAGAACAGCTATGTGTGTTCATCTCCTATTTTCTAGAGATTGCTCTTTCATGATCTCATCAAAACAAATCCTTTCACAATTAATGAAACTACATTTGTTTTCTTATTTTCAGCAGAGGTACAACATAACACATGTAACAGCAGCTTAAATCTATGCCTTTTTGTATACATTCACTAATTGTTGTTTGGTAGAACTCTCTCTCGTTTCCAACAAATATCCATTGTCAAGATATACATAATACTCCCTCTGTCCCCAAAACTTCGACCCTTTTAGCCTAATTTTAGTCCCAAAATGATCGACCCATTTGCATTAAAATACCCACCATTTACAACAATATTTGTGCAAAAATAGCTTCCCCATATAAAATTTTGTTTTTTTCATGTATTTTTAATACTTTAACTCTCTAATTTTTTACAAACCCCATGTAAGTTTATCTTTCCAACATGTTTTATTGCTTTTAATTCTTTTTATTTAATTTTTTTAATAAATGCAAAATCAACACAAAAGGGTCGAAGTTTTGGGGACAAAGGGAGTACACTGTAAACCATAAAGGAGAGTATGCTCACCTAGTATACTTAGCAAAACCCCACGTTCACATAGCTTAAGAAAATCATCCACCTTCTTACTGTGAAGTACAAACAATATGTCTTTTCGAATATCATCCCAAGCTACAGAAATTTCATTCATAAGAACTTCCAAGGCAGAAATACTGACTTTAAAACAATCGAATGAATAAACTTCTGACATCTTTTCTAGAAGATTGACCTGCACCACAAAGAAAAACATATATGCATAGATGAATGAGAACTGCAGAATCTATGGTCAAACATGAGCATGAGGATAAGACTCATAAGAGTGAACAGCTGCTGAAATGCGTACAGCTGCTGCTTGGGATGAAATACCCATCTAGTTTAAGCTGAAATGCGTACAGCTGCTGAAAAGGATTGTATCTTCAGGCTTAAAAGTAAAGAGTGAACAGTACTATAGCATAACTGTCAAGGAATGAAACTAATTCTAAAGTATTCCCATTCTGCCAATTACAGTTTAAATCTTCTTCAGAGCAATCAAAACAGAGAAAAACATCATTCTTTAGATTATAATTTATGTTAGGAGATTAGGAGAATACTGCTTTGGCCATACTGCCATGGTAGGACGAGTTTTAAGGATCATCTTTTACTTATAAGCCATCATAAATCTCATCTCTATTTTCTTAGTGTCTTAATTTGTAATAAAATATACGAATGTGCATTCATTATAAGATCAATATGAGAACATTCATTGTGTAAGAGTATACCTAATTTTTAGCCAAAAAAAAAAAAAAAAAAAAAAAAAAAAAAAAAAAAAACAACTAACAAGAATTGTGATTATTTTCACCTGTATCAGCACTTGTTTACTACCAATTAAAGTGAAATAGTATTTAGTGTGACTAGTAAGGACTGCAGATAGGTAATATAAAAGTAGTTTCACAAGTTTATCATATGTTTATGACAATAATTCTAATTATTTCTTCGGATTAACCTGTAGAAGAGTCATGTTTCTGAAGCGCTAATTAGTACTCAAACAGACATAGTCATCCTAGACAAAAGTTCAAAGCATGCACAAACCTTATCGATTGAAAGATCCTCTCCGAAAAGAATTCCCTGCAAGAAAAAATAGATCTTATGGTCTGCTTAAAGTATGAACACAAAAGGAAAGAACGGAACCTAAACCAAGAAACCTTTTTAAGTATAGAATCTGGACTTCAAATTCAGGAATGTCTTTCAATTATAATGAACTGCACATAAATCTAATGAAAAATCAGGAGTAGATAAAAGTTCAAGGATCTCCACTCTATTCATATTCTCGTCATTCCACTCCTACATAATTAACATAACTCGTCAAAAAGAAAGCCTTTTCTTTTAATCCGCTATGTAATGTTTACTTATATTCATCAAATCGGCTTTTCCCTTGTAAGGCATCATCTAGAACAACACACTATACTTCTTGTCCATTTGTTCATATAATACTTCATCCATTCCAAATTAATTGCAACACTTTAATTAAGCTGTTACAAACTCCAATATGTTGGTCTAAAAGTAGTTGTGACTTGTAACGGGCGCATTTGATAACTTAAAAAAAAAATTCACAAAATTACTATTTATGTAGTCAATTGGATCATTTATATGTATTAATAACTTAACATTAAAAAATCTAATAATAAACCATTACTACATTAAGGCATCAACATTTTTCGTACATCCTAAAATAATATGCGCAACCATTAACCCCAAACGAACAAACCGACTACATAATTTTCAACAAAAAGTAATTTCAACTAAAATTGATATTCACTTATTCAGCATTTGAACACATATGATCAAATGCAATTGCATGCAATTGATTAATCAAAAAATGAGCTAAAATCGATCTAATCAGCACTATAGCAAAATCAAAACATCCAAAAACACAATTCACAACTACAATATAAAATTGACGACGACTATGACGAAAGAGACGACAACCTTTCGAAGCTGGGAAAATTGGAGAGCACGAAAGAGGAAATCAGCACCAGCACGAAGAGTAGGAGCGCCATTACCATCGCAATCATCGGCAAGAAGAATTGAAGCGTCCAGGATCAGTGCTCGCACACCACCCATTTTCTCTCTCTTCCTGTGTTGTTTGCAAATTGGTACTCGGAACCGAGAGAATAGAGTCTACCGGACCGGATATTAGTACGCTACATAAGATTCTAAAACTTCATGGGCGGACCGACCATGAGCATAAACCAAGTTTTTTAAAATGCAACAATATTCTCAATGTTATGAAATATTGTATGGATACTCTACGGAATAAAAGGATTTTTTACGAAAGTAAGCTTAATTGGCAAACAATTTACCAATCTTGACGCGTGGCCAAACTATTTTCGAAACTGAGCTTTTGACATAAAACGCTGCCTCGGTCAGCGTTTTACCTTTGGTTATTATTTTTTTTTTATAAAATTTCGTATTATGTGAAATACAAATTTAAAAAAAAAAAAAAAATTGGAAATACAGTAAAACGCTGACTCAGTCAGCGTTTTTCTTGTATCCATAACAGAGAAAAACGCTGACTGAGTCAGCGTTTTACACCTAAGCATAAAACGCTGCCTCAGTCAGCGTTTTATCTGCTGGCTGAAGGCAGCAACAGCAGGCCCCCAACAGCAGCCAGTGCAGCCCCCTTCCACATCCACCACCCTCTCCACATCCACCAACACCACCACCCTCCTCCTCCACATCCTCCACCACCCTCCTCCTCCACATCCTCCTCCACCACCACCACCCTCCTCCTCCACATGCACCACCACCACCACCCTCCTCCTCCACCTCCACCACCCTCCTCCTCCACATCCACCACCACCACCACCCTCCTCCTCCACCTCCACCACCCTCCTCCTCCACATCCACCACCACCACCACCCTCCTCCTCCACATCCACCACCCTCCTCCTCCACATCCACCACCACCATCACCCTCCTCCTCCATATCCATCACCCTCCTCCTCCAAATCCACCACATCCACCACCCTCCTCCTCCACATCCACCACCACCACCACCACCCTCCTCCTCCACATCCACCACCACCATCACCCTCCTCCTCCACATCCTCCACCACCACCACCACCCTCCTCCTCCACATCCTCCAACACCTCCACCACCCTCCTCCTCCACATCCACCACCTCCACCACCCATCCTCCTCCACATCCACCACCTCCACATCCACAATTTATTTTGAACGAAATGATTCAAACGTGGACAAATAAGGAATTTAAAATTCAAACAAGACATAAATTCATTCAAATAATTATTCAAATAATAATGTAATGTAAGTGTTATGTACAACAAACTAGAGAAGGTCATTACAGCAAATAAATCAGATAATTCTATCCTATTCTGACTCATCAATTTGGTGTAACGACTCTCTATCCTGTATGTCCACTCTCGGCCTTTGACGACGGCTGTAGTGACGGACCGTGGTAAATGGGTTCGGGCGTACTGGCGGAGTCAGCTGGCTGGAAGATGGGTCATCAGGATGACGTAGGGGCGCGGAACTGCGAATGTCGTACTCCTCTGCGCCCGTGAATGACGAAGGATCACCCCCACAGCTACTCTGGCCAGCCTCGAACTGTGAGTGACTAGAGTGGCCGCCATGATCGTCCCAGGGGTGGACGAGATAGGCGTGACTATATCTCTGCAAGGTAGCCATGCCCATATCTCGCACCCGCTCGACCTGTGCTCTGGGCGGCTCAAGTATGCCTGGAAGGACGTCCGACAGTGCATCAACCATCGCCGTCATATCCAACGCCTGCAGTAATTAAGGATGAGTTAGTTGAATGATATACAAATTTAAAATTGATAAAAATAAGTTAATCAAATACACTTACATATCCCCTGATCACGTCAAAGGATGGATGGTAATGTGCGGATGGCGGTGTGTAGCTGGGGTTGATGAAACGCCGTGTAATCCGCATGTACCACTCCATGTATGGATCGTATGGATCCATAACGCCGTGGATGAGGTCACCAGTGACGACGAACTCCAACCGTCGATGCCACAAGTCAATGTACTGGGCATGCTCCGTCCGCCAGTTCCTGTCGCTCTTTCCCCGACGGTCAATGCGGTGCAGCCGGGCACTAGTGTCACACTGCTGGGGGACAGTCTGTCGTAGTCCAAACTGTCGCATGGGGTCAGCAGGCGGCGACGGCGACGGCAGAGCTTTGGGGAAGATAGGCTATTGCGTGAAGAAGAGTGAGTTTGAGTTTTTAGTTTTGAGGAAGAGTGAGTGCGCGAAAAATATACCAGGCAAAACCGCTGACTGAGGCAGCTGTTTTCTAGTATTAATGAAACGCTGCCTCAGTCAGCGTTTTAAGGGCTGTTACAGCCTGAGACAAAAACGCTGACTGAGGCAGCGTTTTTATGTATTTCCATATTTTTTTTAAAAAAAAAATTTGTATTTCACTAAATAAGAAATTTTAAAAAAAATAATAACATAGGTAAAACGCTGACCGAGGCAGCGTTTTACCTCAGAAGCTCAATTCCGTAAATAGTTTGGCCACGCGTCTATATTCGTAAATAGTTTGCTAATAGGGCTCAGTTTCGTAAAAAATCCGGAATAAAATAGACTGATCTATTCTCTCCCTAATTTCTCCTCTTTCTCTTTAATTTTATAACACGTTATCAGCACCAAAATTTACCCGATTGAATTAGGTTAATCTACTCTAATAACCAGGAAACTAATCTTAGTCGATTAAGCATTAACCTTGGACGATAAGGCGACTACTCGTTTAATTTAGATCTCAATCAAAGGTACGTATATACTTCAGATTGCTTTATGTAAATAATTCTACGTACAAGCGAATATGAATAATTTCGATTTTATTTCCATCGATTTGATAATATCACTTAAATTAACGTATACTACTTCTATTGCAATTTATTCTTTTTCCGCTTTATTTTGTTTAAGAATGATTATTAGAGCAATTTCATAATGAATTTGTGATTATCCTATTCACATGTGCACAATTTTTTTTATTTGTATAATTGTATTGCATTGTATCGTATTGGTCAATATTCCTTTTTTTTGTTACTATGACTTTGAATTAGTATAGAATTTTATAGCATGATCGGAAAATTCCATTAAAGCTCTTGAAATATTTGTTGATCATCAGTTGAACTTATTTATCAAAATCCTACCGGCTAATCAAGTCGGCAAATCGGTTACATTATTTTATCGTTTTGTTAATAAATAATAGGATTAAATTAACTATCTACGCTAATCTTTATGTTCAGTGTTATAGTTTATGATACTACCTAATTATATTGTGATTAAATAATAATTTATTATTATTTTCTTTATTGGCTATGATACGATAATTTTTAACAATATGGAAATCAATCCTATCCGATTAAGAGATAAGGAAAACCTATCATCATCAAGGTAAATATTTTGTATTTACTGAAATAATTAGTATGAAATTTATCATGAATTCATCACCTTTTATGTTAAGATTGAACTATATCCTGATTTATTATACATGTACATGTTTTCCATAATGCAAAGTATATATGATAATATGATATGCACCACTTGTTGAAGTTGTGGTATATAGTGTTACTGATTCTTGCTTTTATCAAAATAAATGATTAAATAGTTTGTCTAAACTTCTTAATTATATGCATGAAGAACACAATTTGGTACCTTGCATGCGCCGAAGAGGTTGCAAAATGTTAACAGCCTAACAGAGTATCCATTATTATTCTCTTTTATAGGTTCAATAATTATCTTAAAAACTTCCTCCTTATTTAAAGCATATATGCTAGTTTTCTAGTACAATGAAATAAACTTGTATTAGTCGTGGAATATGTAAATGTGGATATTAATTGTGTTACATATTTAACTTTACGAGTCTAAACTATCTTGATTGAATCAAGTGATTATTGTATCATGTTAATACTGTCTTTGGTAGAATATAGTGAACCAGTCAAGTTGTGTAGCAAAGTATCAAATAGTACAATTTATTAAAATAAAATAAAGAGTCATAATTAGGAAGGTAATTTTCTTTATATGGTTCTGAAGCTCTTTAATTATGAAGGGTAAAAAACTCTCCAAAATAACATGAAGATATGTATATGCCTTTAAATTACTATTAGTTTGTAAAGTATGTTGCTTAAATTATCTACCATTCCCAATACTAATGTGGTTTTATAAGCACAATGTCATAAGAGAATATATAAAAGATTTTGTGTAATATTCTATATGAAAACCAAACTCAAGGTGAGAATTGATGATTCATATAGTACTTGGTTTACTCACTCCCAGAAGTGAATAGGAATTTATGGAATTAATAGGCTAACAAGTATATTTGCATTATAGTTTCTTGATTATATATGAAAAATATCTATTTGAACAAGAAATAGTGATTAAGTTAAAGAAATTTTTTAGCATGGCATAATGGTCACACCAAATCATATTTGTGGGCTTTATATGGTAATTTGCGGGCGATGTTTAGCGTTTCACAAAAAAAAAATGTATTCATTATGCCCATACTTTAATTTTGAGAATTTTTAATATAAAGATTCATATAATTGGGCAAGAGGAAAAGAATAGTTTTGTTTTGTTTGATACTTGTATTGCTAAAGAATTTATGGCTTAAAAAGACCAAGAGATATAAAGATTGTTGGACTATTTGTATACCCCATATGTAAGGATTAGGGGAAGACAGTGTTTATTCCATTGCTTTTATGTAATCCTTGCACATGAATAATTAAATATGTTGATATCAGTTTGGTACATACACTAGCCTAAATATCTATGATTTATTTCTTAATAGAGGTGGCCACATGATAATCAAATATTTAGAATGATACCATCTGAAGATGGATATGAATAAATGTCATTACTTATATACTAGCTATAAATGTATATATAAACTGATGTCCTAGAAGGACAAGATCAGTTGTTATTGAAACTAGAACACCTAAAGTGTGGTAATCCAAATGGTTACAACGATAAGAATCCTTGGAAGAGGAAATGAGCAATAATTGACAATGACAAATATGAGTAAGTGACAAATTTCCTAAAGATATCATTTCTATTACATTAAAGAGGGTTATGATTATATAAAGTACTCCAGAAGAGTATAAAATGTTGTCCAACAAAAATTAGCATGTATCAAGATTACAATCAATGCTCTAGCGGAGTATGAGTATTAGTTAGTTGTCTTGTCAGTTGTAGAAAGAAACACATTGGTGTATTTATATCACGACCATGCATAAAGTATCTTTAATAAGGTGATCACCAGTATTATAAAACTGACCATAATTTAAATACTTACTAAAGGAAAAGTGATTAATGGATGTGATAATTAAAAATTAGGCCATCCGGGGTTTAATAAATTCCCGTTATGAAAACCTAAAGTTTCATTTGATATGAAAGAAATAATGTGCTGACGCTCTCTCATGTTAAATATATGAAATAAATTGAATGGCAAAACATAACATTGAGATTGAGCTATATTTAGATTGTGATTTTTAATAGTTTGTGTAAAAAGAAAAGTTCAAGAGATAATATATTGGTTTTTCTGAATAATTGGTGACCAGAAGTTCACTAGAATAATTTTTATGTTGACAAATATTAAGTGACCAAAAGCTCACCACGTACAAGTTATATGTGAAAATTTTAAGTAACTAGTATTACTATCAATGTTTCTAGTGATCCTGAAGATCACCACCTAGTGAAATTACAAGAAAGTTTATATCTGTATAACAATTCTCTTGATTGGGTCTATTGTATGTCAGCACGTAAGGAATAGAACAAGAAATTAACAACTGCACAATTTATTACTCTATTAATATTGATCTCTAGAAGAGAACAAAATTCCATTATTCTACAAAAGAGATAGAACTTTGTTTGTTGAATATATATGATTATCCTACGAGATAAAATTTGATGCACATGAAATTATATTCTAAATTGGTGAATAATTGCCCCAACATTTGATATATTTTACCAACTTAGGGGGAAGAATTGAAGTAAGTTGGCAAAATTATAATACTATAAATAGTTGATCTCTCTGATGATACTTTGTAAAGTTACATGCCAACTTTTGTATCAACATATGTTGCACATCTATGATTTGATTTGTATACCGTTATGACCCACCTAAAGGAATAGTGAGATATATTTTGATTATGGTGATAATGATATTATGTGCATACATTAAGATAGATCTTGTCAATTTACTTTAAATCACTGCACCTGAAGTGTAGTTTGTATGATCGGTTCCAACAATATAAATATGCGATATACGGCAAGATAGTGCAGTTGATATTTTAAAGTATAATAATAGTATATTAATACCATAGTGTGAGAAATACCCTTAATATGTGGTATAGATATCTGATTTATTATAAAAGATGGCCTATTATGTAAGAAAAGTTATGATGTTACCAATGAAAAATGCATTCAGATATCATAGTAAAATAGCATGCAAAATATACGTTATAAGAATTTTATGATACCGGTACACAATGGAACCGATGAATAATATGCATATGCATGATAGAATGGACGAGTGAAAAAGGGATCTGAAATATATGTCCATTTTATTGTCGACATAATGATCAAAAAATTATTATGGACCAGAAGTCCAATGAAATATGGATTTTTAAATCCACATTGTACAGTGTCTTGCATCATTTTGAGTCTTATTTTCATGTGCATGTGTGAGTCATAAGTTAATGGATATTTATTGCATATATAGGAAGTTGTCAGATGCATTACTCATTGTATATTTGTTAATATGTTATCATATTTTCCATATCTCATATTGCATGCATTAATTTCTTACAATAACTGTGGTGTATGTAAATGTTCATTCAAAGTATAGTAAGATATGTTTACAAATTTGATAAAAAATTAGAAAGAGATTAATATTCCAATGGGCTTATAATTGTGATGAAATTATTGATGACACCGATTTAATTGCACATTATGAATTATGAAGAGTTCCTGAAGAACTTATATACAACCTATTGTAATATCCAGCCCTACAAAGTTTATATCTTGAATGTGCAATTATTATCAAACTCTTGAAAATCTATGTACGTGACAACATTATTAACATCTCAACCTGAAGTTTGATCATATGAGAGTTGATGAGATTTACTATTTGTATTTGCAAGAGAGCTATCGTGTCAATTATGAAACGTCTAAAGAATATCAATGGATCACTTATGCGTGACAATGTTTTCTTATGGTCCAGAAGAACCATGATTAGCGTATATAATTACGTGTGTTATATTATAATTTATATGAGAAGAATGATATAATAATATGAAGTTTTGTCATCAAATTATTACTCGTATTAATGAATGTTTGATCAAATAATGATCATCAATATTTATTATCAACGACTTCCAGAAGAAGTCATAACCGTATAAGTTTATCCTTTGAATCATTTATTAAACAGATAATTGAAATAATGATATTAGAGATAAACACATGTATGGTGAAATGAAGACACTTCACATGTTTATGTGAAGACTTGAAGATGCAATTTCAGTTTAGGAGTATCGAAGATCAACGAGTGATATTATACTACATATGAGAAGATATCTAACATATTGGATTCATTGCTGCGACACTAGAAGATCTCAAGCTATGTATTCATCAGGGGGAGAAAATACGCGCTGCAGTCTTTTTCCCTTGACCATGGTTTTGTCCCACATTGGGTTTTCATGGTAAGTTTTTAATGAGGCAGCATATCGAGCGTATTACGAAGAATGTTGTACTCTTTTTCCTTCATTAGGTTTTTATCCATAGGGTTTTTCCTAATAAGGTTTTAACGAGGCACACTATTCGATAATGGACATCCAAGGGGGAGTGTTATGAAATATTGTATGGATATCCATTATCCTCCTTTATCATTCCGGAATGTTCTAGAACTAGGGTTTATTATTATATAAGCAAACCCTAGTTATATTGTATGTATATATATATCCCCACTCTATGGAATAAAATAGACTGATCTATTCTCTCCCTAATTTCTCCTCTTTCTCTTTAATTTTATAACAGTCAATTTTTTTTAGGGAACAATATTGTGATTGTTAGATTAATGTCAACATGTAATTTCAAATATAATAGAATTGCTTTAATATTTTATACTAATTTATTAGTAGAAATTTTTTATAATTAAGCGAGTGCATTGAAAATTTTGTGATCTATAAAAGAGTCAATATTTTGATGAGTTTGCATGTGATGGGTCATTGTTGCAGTGTAATTTGCTATTAACATAATTAAGAAGATAATTTGTTCTTGCCATAAAAGTCTTTACCTAGTTATAATTGAGCATAATAAGTACATGTTTACATAAAGCGAAAACCACATAATATGTCATAGATTTAGATAAAGATAAAATTTGTCCAAAATCTAAGCATTCAAAATTGGACGGGTTGAGAGTTGTATACTAGTGCATGTAGCTTGTTGTATACTTCCTCTTTTGGTCCTTAGCAAACGCTTCTATAGCACATTAAGGAATTGAATAGTGTAGCTTAAAGTATTCATTCACCTAGGTTTCATACATTAGCAAGGTGAGCAATGCCATTTCCAGTTTGTTTCATGAGAAGAACTATAACAATTCAATCGTCTGCATAATATCTTGGATTACTTAGTTCATGGTTTGAGTGCATTTTAACATATTGCAACATTATTTCCAAAGCTTCTAAAACAATTTCTAATTCTAAATGTTGAATGTTAATTTATTTTACAGTGATAACACCTTTCATTTTTGCAACTTTTAGATCGATAGATTAAATTTACCAAGGACGAGAGTTGATTATCACTTAAAATGCTAGATCCGTGAATAAATGAGTAGTGTGTAATACTAGTTGTCATACTCATTACTCACGTTACCCATAAAATACAATAAGGAAGCATTGAACATTAATTTAATAGAGTAAGAGTCAATATACAACCGTTGTTCTTTGTAAAGGGAAAGTACAAACACTTGTTAAAAGTATCCCAAAGAGTTCAAGCCAAAAAGGAAACACATGGCATGACATCATGATACCCTCTTCAGAAATTAAGCCAAAATCCAGGGGCAAACTTAAATTTTTTTAACCCCCATTTCTCAAATTCAAATCAAATCAAACTTTTAAGATAATCCCTCTTTACTCCTTCCTAAACTTACACACTTCAGCTTCATCCATTCCTAATTCTCTCAAATCCCACAAAATCTCCAATTTTAATCAATGTAAATCCTCAGAATAAACCAATTTAATCTCATTATGATGAATAACAAATTTTCTGCATCAAAAACTCAAAGTAAAACGGAGAAAAAGGTTAAAAATCCGAGCCCCAGAAATCCATTGATGGTAAAAAATCTCAACATTTCATCTTCTTGTTCATCTTCATTTTCATCTGCAACTTCAATATCTAGTGAAGCAGCAGCAGAAGCTTCAAAGGGTTGTCTCAGGTTTTTTCTGTCTAATTACTCTTCTACTGCTACTAAAAATGCTAGTAATAGAAAACCCAAATCTTTAATTGCTCATAAAACCCCTAAAACTGCTCCAAATGCTAAGCGTTTGAAGGTTAAATTGAGTGAAAATGGTGGAAATTTGGTGAAAAATTGCAATAATTTGCGAAACCCAGAAAAACCCATTTCTGGAAATGTTAAAAGGTTGAAGAAAAACCCTCCTACTCCTTGTTTGTATTCTTGGAAATCTGGGAAAAAACCCAGCTCAAGATCTGATTTTTCTGTTGGTTCTGATGCTAGATTGTGTGAAAAAGGTGTGAGTTTTACTCCTGTAGGTAAAAATGGTTGTGTGTCTGATTTGGGTGAAAAGGAGTCAAATGGTTGTGATTCAATCAGCCCTATTCCGCCTATACAGGCTTCTGTTTCGCCTGAGATACAAGGCGGTTCGACATCGGTGGTGAAAGCCACACCCACTACTTGTTATGCTGCTGGTCATGTTCTGTCTGGTGTTAGTGACAAGAGGAAATGTAGGCCTAGAGGATTGCTTACTATTGGAAATAATGACTTGTTTGGGTCTAGTAAAACTAAGGTGTTTAGGAGTGATGATGAGGGTGTCCTAGAAAGTTTTAGCAAGCCTAGGGTTTCTCTTGTTCCTTTTCCATCCGAGGCTTCGATGCAGTGGATATTATCTCCTTGTGATGAGAACAGTGAGGACAAGGATGATGATCATGGTAAAAGTGATGTGAAATTGAACGAGTGTGAAGTGGTGTTGTCTCCGAATTCAATTGGTTGTTCATCTTCACCTATGTCGAGTCTTGGGTTTTCGTCTGAGTTGTGCAATAGAAGTAGTTGTACAGCAACAAGTAGTGCAGCCACTACAATTTCTCATAGTAGTAGGAGTAGGAGCCCTGACTTTCGAGGTGTCCTTGGGCCTTCATTTGATCATTTGGTGCGTAGCCCCTCACCAACTTATCCTCTTTATGTGCCGAGTTCTAAGGTTGAAGTCTCACCTAAACTAGACAAATATCGGCATGATCATGAAAAAGAAGCTACCCCACATTCTGAAGATTCGATAGGAAGTGGAAATGTTATTCAAACCCCACAGTCGGATTCAAGTACAGAAAGCTTTGGATTGTCCCAGTTGAGCAGGGATGAGATATCTAGACTTTGGTTTGAATCTGAACTTGATTCAGTGGCTGAAGTTCTCAGAAGAACTAGCTTATCTCCGGGATGTGATAAGCCTGCAGTGGATTCACCAAAGATGAGCTTTGAGTTTAATCCGCTGATTAGACCAGATAATTCAATTGACCTTGCCAATTTCCGAAAAGCCATGGATAGTCAGGCTTCTCCTGGGATTCCTGAATCATTGCTCCGTAGTTTTCATGAGTCTGAGGTTAGGATATCATGGAGAGAAGGATTATCTAGCCGTATATTTGATATGGATGAATTAGATTGCTGCAGATGCTTCTCTGATGAAGAAAATGATGCTGATGAATGCAATAATCCATGTGAGTCATATACACCCCCACAGGTTGCTGATACTGATTCCAATAAAATTCTGGACAATGCATTTGTCCCTAATGTGTTAGCTCACAACAAAGACAACATCAGCCAAGAGGATATAGAAAGGTCCCCTTCTAAGGGAACGAATAGTCCATGTCATGATTCAAGCAGTGGTGGTGGAAGTGCAGATCATGTGGCAAAAGACTCAAGTTGGAATGTATGCTTTGAGAATCATCTGTTTCAAGTATGACACTGTTGCTGTGCTGCACGCCTGCACCTGCTAGTCTGTATACTTTGTTCTAACATTCCACTTCTTCTTCAAGATGATTACAGTAGTGTTATTTTTAATTCAGTTCTCACATCTCTTTGTAGAGATTTCATCCCTTTTTATACAACTTTTTTGATCCTTTTTATAGATGTATTTAATTTATCTCACATGTTCTTTCATTTATCTTTTCACTGAGATTATTTGGCATGTGTATTTTCTATTTATTTTTCAATAGAAGGTCGAGATTTTTTTTTATTTTTTTGGCTGATGCTTGAACAACTACTTGTATCTATCATATAAAGGGATTGATGCCTTTTAGTAAAAAGACGAGTTTATGCTTGAATTGACAGGACAACAAAGACAATTGGGGAATGAATTAGTTTGATGTATCACAACGAACTACGGATAGTCTGTGCTTGAAATGCAGGGAAACAAGTATAAGCATAAAAACTTTTGATCCATACCAGTATTTTACTGGGTTATATCAGAGCTAAGAAGATCAAGATCTTGCCAAGATCCTTCTGGGATTACCTTTACTGTCAGTCGAAAAGGTTAAGCATCACAGGTTGTTTTATTTAATTTGAACTATGCAATATAATCTAATTGCACAATCTAGATGAAGCTAGTATTTGCATACACAACGATTAAGAGCAAGGTGGTTTGTAGTTTCAAAATCTAAAACTTCCATTCACATGTAGAGTATTGTTTGGGGTATTACCATGAGAATTGACATTGATTTCTTCTGCAAGTTTGTATGCCGATCCATTCTTTTACAAGTTCTCTTCTTGGTTAACTTTCAAATTTTAATTAATATACACAATTCGTGTTTGAAGCCTTCTTTTTATAGCCATGACTTTGATCGAGGGCTTTCTGGGCATTTAGAAATGTTTATTGTATGTCTAAGCATACAAGCAAGGAAGTCAAGTTCCTTCCTCTTCCCATCTACAAGAGATCCTAGTTTGCATTTAGCTTCCCATCTACAAGAGATCCTAGTTTGCATTTAGCTTGAGTTAAGACTTCACCTATTGAAGTAGAAAGAAAAAATGTCATAATATAGGTTTTCTTATCCAAAAAAGACCATGTTTGATAGTTTTACATGGTTATTAAGGAAAATAAGATAGTAGTCACTGAAAAAATGATGATATTTTGTCATTATTTTCAACTTTAGCTGGCATAATCCATGTGAATATAAACCACTCAATCAATACATCTAATAACCAATGAATGCAAAGTAAACAGACTGCTAACTTTAGGTGGCATAATCCATGCGAATATAAAACCACTCAATCAATACATCTAATAACCAATGAATGCAAAGTACACAGACTGCTAATGTCATCCATTGAAGTATATGAATATGTAGTTTTGCACGCGATACGTGCATTGAATATTATTAAGAATAGTTGAAACGTAACCATTAAAAGGGAACGCCTAAAAAGACAAACGTAACCATCTTTCAAAAACAGAGGGAGAATATATTATAATATAAAATAGATTTTTTCATATCGGTTTTTGGTTTTATGGTGACCGTAAATGCTTATCATTTGTATTTTTTTATTTTTTTTTGACGGGCCCTATCATTTGTAAATTACAAATAAACATCCAATAAAGAAAATTTGAGTAATTTAAGGACACTATCCTAGTTTCCTAGGGGAGAATTCTGGCTAATTTGATTTAACGGATATATATTATTCCCTTAAAAAAAAAAAAAAAAAAAAAAAAAGGAAACGGAAGGACGGAGCCCTATTTGTCCTCTCTCTCACACTCTCAGTTTATTGAAGCGCACTCCTCGTTCTCCATTGAGGCGCCTTCTGATATTTCAATCCTCCATTGAAGCAGCTTCTCAGGTAACTTCTTGTTTACTTTTGTAATCATATCAACTTTAGAATCTAGGGTTTCTAATTTAATTTAATTTCCAGTATAGTGAATTGAACTGTTGGTTATAACTACTGACGAGAAAAAAGTTATGAGCCTAATTCAATAATTGAATAAAATTTGGTTGCTAATGTGTTGTAGTACCCTAATTGAATCAAATTTGGCTGCTAATGGGTAGTAGAACCCTTTAATTTTAGGATTGAACTATGAAACTAGTAGTTATGAACCTAATTGATACTATGTAATTGAATAATATTTGGTTTATGAAGATTAACAAAAAATCGAGTTAAAATAAGTAAGCTAATATAGTTAAAGTCAAAGTGATGCACTTATTCGGAATCGGTAATTAGGATGGAAAAACTTTGAATTTTTAGTTTTTGTTGTCCTGTTGTTGGCTATGCTAGATTTTCCCTTTGGAATGTTGTAAGCTAAAAATTGTAGCATATGTGATTATAAGCTTGGATAGGTGCTAAAAATTTTCCGTTTATAACATACTGAATTGTAAGTTTGTTTCTATTAAGCTGTGTTTACAATGCAAGTTATTTACAGTATTCAGAGTTTGTTTGAAGCAATGTATACTGCTTGATTGTTTGCTGCGTAGCTGGAGATAATTACATACATTGTGGAAAATTAGATTATACGGAGTAATGTTTTTCGGCACCTATTAATTACAGGTCTTTTAACAGTGAGGAAACTGCAACACCATGATACCATCAGACCCATCGGAAAGACTCTCCCTCCTACGTCGAATCCAAGAGGGAGACCTAGTAATAGTCTATGAACGCCATGACCACATGAAGGCTGTCAAGGTAATTGGAGGCTCAGTCCTGCAAAACCGGTTTGGAGTGTTTAAACACTCTGATTGGATTGGTAAGCCATTTGGGTCCAAAGTCTTCAGCAACAAAAAGGGGTTTGTTTACTTGTTGGCACCAACTCCAGAATTGTGGACATTGGTTCTAAGCCACAGGACTCAGATTTTGTACATAGCGGATATTAGCTTCGTAGTTATGTACTTGGAGATAGTTCCGGGATGTGTCGTCCTGGAGTCAGGTACAGGTAGTGGTTCTCTCACGACTTCACTTGCCAGGGCCGTGGCACCGATGGGTCATGTGTATACATTTGATTTCCATGAGCAAAGGGCTGCTTCAGCTAGGTAAGTTCACCTTCAAATGAACTGTTTTACTAATTAATTAAATTCAGTTAATCATTTTGAATTGTAGTGGCGTTCCTGTTAGAAGTATCGCTGGAATTACAATTTGCTTCTTAGATTATCTTGAATGGTATGGTGAACCCAAAATGTGAATGATAGTTGAGCTTGCCCACTTGAACATTTACTATGTGGCTGACCTCAAGGTTCTATGTTTTCTTCTTTTTGCTTTTAGGCTCTGTTTGTTTTGGTGGAAAACATTTTCCATGAAAATGATTTTTCCTTCAGTTCTCCATTCTCCTTTGTTTCTTTGTAAAAGAGTGGAAAACAGTCTTCTCATATCTAAAAACTTTCTTTTAAGAGAAGGAAAACCATGCACTTTTCTCTCTAATTTCTTGCTTTATATTTTCTCTCCTCTATATTTCCCTCCCTTTTACTCCCATTTATCTTTTTAGGAAAATCCTTTTTACAATTGTGTTTTCCCTTAAAAATTGTTTACCTTAGAAAGTGATTTTCCTGAAAAATGTTTTTAATCAACATAAGCGGAGCCTTAGTATATGGATGTAAAGATTGTGGCGATTAAATAAGGTAAAGCTATAGTTGGGGATGGTTATTGTACATTACACCTTAATAACTGTTGTACTTCTTGTGTTGCTGGGGGGAGGGTGGAGAGGTGGGAGTGTTACTCCTTTTTCATTTGTACTTTTGACCCATGCTTACATAGAAGGGGACTTTTTGATGTTCTCTACTATGCTTATTTCCCATGCCTGAAAGTTGGTCATTGAAAGAGCTCTTCATGGGAGTCTGTAAATTAAGTTATGTTTGCTGCAAAAAGGGTTGTTTAAAGTTCAACAACTGAAGTTTTATCAATAAGAATAATAATAAAAATTTTGAGGAGAATAAATAAAGAAAAAGAACTGCAAATAGGGTATTGCTGTTGTACTCCTACAAGTTATGTTAGGTTGTTCTTTTCTTTTTTTTTTTTTTTTTTTTTTTTTTTTTTTTTTTTGTGGTTGATTTATTATGGTTCTTTTAGCATGGTCACTTACGAAATAGCTTCTCACTGTTTGATTTCATGTGACAGGGAGGACTTTGAGAAGACAGGAGTGAACAAGCTAATTACAGTAGGAGTTCGAGATATTCAGGGTGAGGGATTTCCTGATGAACATTTAGGACAGGCTGATGCTGTTTTCTTAGATTTACCCCAACCTTGGCTTGTAATCCCGTCAGCTGGAAGGATGTTGAAACCAGATGGGATTTTGTGCTCATTCTCGCCTTGCATCGAGCAAGTACAACGATCATGTGAAACTCTCGGATTGAAGTTCACAGGTAGGTTTATCTGTTAACTTGATATAGTTTTAAAATTGTTATAATCTTTTCCCTTTCATTAAGCCTAGTTTCTTACTCAGATATAAGAACGTTTGAGATACTCCTCCGAACATACGAAGTTAAAGAAGTAAGGGCTGAACTTGGTAAAGGAGATGAGGGTTTCTCTTTTAGATCACCACCTCACAAGAAAAGACAACATTCAACTGAAAAAGGCGATGCAGTGGAAGCTTCTGGTGCCGCAACTGTCATGGCTAAGCCATGCAGTGAAGGAAGAGGCCACACAGGTTATTTGACATTTGCTAGACTGAAATGCCTTTGATAGGCAAAGCTTCTATTTTGTTTGGAGGGCTCGCTTCTGACAGACATGGGAAACACGATGTGCATTCATGAGGAGTTTCCGTTTGCAGAATCAATCAATGCACCTATGTTGGGAATGACTGCTGAGGGTGTGGGCAGGCTTATACGAAAAGGACAAGAACAAGTGATTGCTGAACGAAGAAACATTATTGAGAAAGATATTTTTAACGCTCTTTGGGCACAACTTTGGGTTTATTGTTGCAAGTCGACAGACAAATGATCTCCTGCTAAAGTGTTAATTTAATACCCCGATTTGTTTTCATTTTTCATTCTTCTAAGGGTTTTTTTTTAGTTTTCACAGGTAAGTTTTGTAGCTCAAAATAGTCAAAAACTGTAAAATTTTGTTGTACTGCATCTTTTTTTTTTCATGAAAATGCTTCACCAAATTTTGAGTACCTAGTAAGTCTTTACTTTTCAATGTGCTTGTCTTTTAGAGAGTCCGCTTTGTAATTTTATTTTAATTTTTTTCATACATTTAGTAGGTAGTAATGTTTAATTTTTTTGTCACTTGTACCATATTATTTACTACGGATAATTTTCATATCATTCATATTATTAGTACATGTTATTAATAATTATTATATAAATGAGAGTGAAGGATAGCTCAAGTAGTTAGAGCTCCCCTTCCGATTCCAAATAATTTCAATTATGGTTTAGTCTAAAATTCTAAATATAATAGCACTATGTAGCTATTGGATGCTCTCAAATGTTGAAGAGAATATTGCTTGTTTAAATTGAAGAGTACAAGTATGATAGTTTCTCCAAATTAATAATTCACGTTGTCAACTCATTCTTAATTGAAACAATGTTCTATTGATTGCTTCATATCTCTATCAAACTTGCATAATCCAGCCTATCAACTTCTTAATGACATTAGTGCTGCTAATTATATATTTAAAGGAATGGATATGTGGTCAGCTACGCCTTTGTCAAACTTACATAATCAAGTTTATCTCAAATATTAGTAAATACGAATACTTCGTATTGATTATTGAATGGGTAGTATTTCAAATTTGGAATTTACATAGTCCTAATTTAATTTGATTTTGAGTCTTAGATTGACTATGAGACAATAAACTAATGTTTTTAGCTTCCTTGCTTTACCATACGCACGTAAGTGCTGATCCATCTCTCCATCATATATATATATATATATGTGTATATATATATATATATATATATATATATATATATATATATATATATATATTAATTAATTAATTAATTAATTAATATGGTTAAATTTTATTGTTTCATATGAGTATATGAACATACAACAACATATACGGAGTAGTAAACACAATTTATTAAATCAAATTAAAGTATATCGTACTCGTATAAAATGAAGTATATGTGCAATTCCATAAAAGCAAGGATATTACTCTTGATTATCAAAAAAAAAAAGGATATTACTCTTAAGTCACAAAAATTAGAATTTTAATGTTGATAAAATCTTGTATGACAAATAACCTATCTTTCATATTGTTCAAAAAAAAAAAAAAAAGCAAAAACCCCCAAATTTAAACCACTGTAAAGTCAACATTGCAACTTTACAAGTAGTTGAGTAAGTACCAACATTACTCGTTACTCCCCTAGTCCCCTGTACTACTTATGGGAAGACAGGAACATAACGAAGTTTCTATTTTCGTCATAAATTTTTAATATCTGTGTAAGTTTGGATTAGATCAAGTTTACATCTTAATCTTTTATATTATTTATTTATTTATTTCTTTATTTTTTTTTTTTGAAAACAATCTTTTTATACTTGTATAAGTTATAAACATGTGTTACGTGTACTTTTCTTCCAGCCATCAAAAAATCAAAGTAGCCATAATAATCCGTTTTACTCCGTATTTATTAATTACAATAATCTAGACTTTTCAAAGTAGAAAATTTGGATAAATTAATTTCTATACTTTGATTTACATAGAGCGACAAATTTAGCAATAATAAATTCCCTTACAACTTGCACTTAGTTTTTAGAGTGTTAGAGTACTTGAGTTAAAAATGAACGTTCCGACTTTAATTATCAAGACATTACCAATTAAAGTAGTTGTCATTCACAGATTACAATCGTTTTGTTTTGAGTACATAAAATCAAAATATGTTATGTGACCGAAACTTCCATTCACCAATTCATGATTGACATTTACTACTTAAGAAAATGAAATAAAATGGCGTGCTTTATGCCCCCCGTTTCAACGATAAAATAATTTATAATTGGCCAGCTGGCTGATCATACTAAACCTCTAAGACGAAGTCTACCAAAATGAAAGATATACATGAACGAAGCAACTATAAATTCATTATTTTTTTACTACTATTACTATCCTAATAACAGATAAGTCTTCTAGATTGAGAAGAAACTATGTCATACTTTTTAGTTGGCATGTTGTTCTCATTATTATCTGAACTAACCAATCCTCTTCTCCCAACTTAAGAGAAGTTCTTTATTATAATGATTATGTTATAGGCTACGCTTATATTTGTTCGTAAAAAAAAAAAACGCTTATATTTGACTGTAATAACTCTATTGTCTATACATATTTTAACAAAAAAAAAAAAAAAACAAAAAAACAAAACTACACTATTTAAAATATTAGGGTCTGTTCTCATTGACTGAACTGAACTGAACTTATTACAGCTGAACTGAACTGAACTGAACCGAACTAAGAACTGAGCTGAGCTTAATTGAACTGAATATTTTATAAGAGACGAAGGAAATTAAGAGCTGAATTAAACTGAACTGAGCTGAACTGAAAATAATCGTATCAGAACAAGGCCTTATAATGTGTTTTATTCACTTTTATGAGCTTATTTTACTATGCTAGTATTTGATTTGAACTTACTATTAACTTAATAAAACTAATTAGTTTAGTTGTAAACTTGGGTGTAACTCTTATCAAAATTTGTTTAGTTTGGAAAGATTAATTTCATTTCAGTAAAAATAATTTAATTTCAGTGAAAATAATTTCAATTCAATAAAAATAATTTCAGTTTAGATCAATAAAAATAAGATGAAGTGAATAAGGCCTTATGGGGTATATTCAATCCTTATGTGTATTCATCTTTCTCTTTATCTTAATATTTTGTAATACAAAGTACTTGCTTGTAATTGTGTTACTCCTATAGTATATTGATAGCAATCAAGTCATCTCATATATTTAGATGCCTTGTACCAAGAATAATACGAAGTATAAAAAAAAGTAACCCCAAAGGTATGATTGACAAAATGAAAAATGTCAAACTAAAAAAAAATAAAATAATAAGAGTGACTCATGCCAATTTATGATAATTGTCACAAATGACAGAATGGAAAAAATTGAATTGGGGGAGGATCATACTACTGTAGAACTGTGTGAAGATGCATAACTTCCATCTAATACTCGAGAGCATAGGCGTATAAGAAGGATAATGTAAAAAAGCATAATTTTACACCCGACTGTATAATTAATGAACATTCTAGTTCTAGTAAGGATGAACAATCGAACCCATATTATTTGCGTGTGGATGGAAGAATAAAAGGTGCCTTAGCTTGTAGCAAGAGCAACACTTTTCCAAAGGTTCCAAGAAGAAAATGAGTATATATATTGGATGATCCAATATTAATTTGTCAGCTGTGCTGTAATGATTCTTGGTCAATAATACATATGATTAACATATATTTGGATCAACTGAATTCCAAACGTTTAACCTTTATTGGGTCGTGTAACAAATCATCTAAAATATGCCACATTTCATGTAACTTTACTTTATATTCATTTCATCAAGTTAATCCAATTTTCTTAAACCACTTTTTTAGCTTTAATGATTATTCATCAGTATAAAATTTTGATAAATGAGTTATAAAGAAGTCAAGAAGAAGGCAATGTTTTGATTTGATGAATGAAGAAAATTCTACATCTAGTAGAATTATAAAGAAGAAGAAGACTTAGCTTGATTCTTCATTATAAAGATACTTATAACTAGTTGTCATTTGTATGATTGTGTTTTCTAAGTGTTATGTCACCTAGTCTAGATCAAATGTGATGGCTATTAATCAACAAGTCTAGGTCCCTTTATGGGCCATATATATTTAGTTCCAAATCACGACTAACACCACCTGACGGCGGCTAAGGTAAAATGCAATTGGGTAAAAAAAGACTATTATTATTATAGATCGACCTACAGGCTACAATAGTATAAGACTAGCTAGATTCAAATGATCTAATTGACCTACCTACATTTAAACTGTAAGCAGAACCTGATAAATTTAAACTATACAAATATAAGTAATTTACAAAAGATGTTCATTAGGACTGCTCAAATAAAAAGTGAAGCAAACTTTAAGAAATATAGGGAGTATTATAAATTTGACTAATGTAATTATCACCTGAACATAATTGAAAACCAATTAAACCACACAATACCTGATTTGAATGATTCGTATGCCACTATTAGTAGAACATGGAATTTATTTATTTAAAGACCATATATAACTCGTTACAAGCCTTCCACCACTAATAAAATTTTAAACACATAGCATAAAATATATTCGTTACCATTTATGCTCATAATATTATAAAAAAAATAACCATGTACCTTTCATAAATCTGACTATAACATAACAAAATATTAGTCCAAACCAGTTGGCTCATTTGATAATCCAACCAAAATAAAAAATTTGCATAATATTATTCCAATCAATTATTGTATATATTTGTTAGTTCGCTTTCAATTCAAATACATATAATTTAAAAATTCAATATTGATCTCTTAGCATAACATCTAAGTCAAATAAACGTCTTTATAATGGAATACTCACCAAACCCTCCCAACAAAACCAAAACACATTGCAAAAGAAACCTCAAAAACCTTAACCTCAAAGCACAACCTCTCTTCTTCTCATCTTCTTACCTTAGAAACTCACAAAGGTATTTTTTATGATTACTGTTATATATTTTTTTTGTACTATTATACAATATATTATACCAGTAGATTATAGATTTTCTTAATAGTAGTATTATATCTCATAGTGGTTTAATATTTGATATACAATTTGCATATTTATTTGTACCATTAAAAAAATATTTATACCACTACAACATTTAATAGGACTATATTACTTATTTGATGATATTTTATACTCATACACTCATGTTAATATTACAACTTAGCCATCCTATTTGTTTCAAAACAAATATGTGCTATGCGCCAAGAGTTATACCATGTCACTACGCGCAATTACAAACCTCTCATTCTCAAAACTTTGGATTATTGACGTTTTTAGTATATGTCAATGAAGGCCAATAGCTATTATGTTTCTCGTTTTATTGAATTTTATTGATTTATTTATTTTGATGGCCTTGCTTCCTTTTACCATAAAACGCAAACTAGTAAATCAATCAATTAATAAAAACGGATTTTTCACCAAATAACACTGAGTTTAAGCTTAATTTACCGTATACCACCAAAAACTTTCTAATACACCATATAACCTTCAGTTTTATGGAAATGTCACAACATGCCATTAATGACCAACGGAGGTTAACACCGTTAGTCATTAAGGTTAATAATGCCACGTGGCAATCAATAATTGGTCCAAATAAAAAAAGTTAAAACAAAAACAAAAATATGTAAAAAAAAAATGAAAAAAAACCCACCACCCACCCCCCCAAGCCACCACGAAACCCTAACCCTTACCCTAGGCCCACCTAAAACTGGCCGGCCGCCACCCTAAACCCACGAAATCGGCCGGCCGGAACCCCCCAATACAAACAACCACCCCGCCGATCTAAGTCCAACTTCGAAATCACCCTTTGACCCAAATCCTACCCCCAAAACCACCATAACCACCACCCTTAAAACACCAGCCAGCCTCGAAAAACCCCTTTAACCTTCGCAAATCACCGAAAACCTCCATCCCAGCCTCGATTAACCCCTCTAACCTTCGCAAAACGGCCGTAAACCTCCATCCCATCCCCGATTAACCCTTCTAACCTTCACCACGAAACTTGCCGAAAACCACCACTACGAAACCCCAAAACACCAAAATCGAAACCCTAGATTTTGGTTTTAGGGTTTCGGCATACGTGGTGGTTCAATGGGGTGGAGATGGCATCGGGATAAGGCGAATTCGTTCGCCGACGCGGGGGAGGGGGGTTTCTTTGTCGGCCGGTATGTAGGGGACGGTTTTTCGAGTGAGGTAGGGGGTTTTTGAGGTGATTCAATGGGGTTTTCGAGGGAGGCACGACAGTTCAGGGGAAGAGGAGGAGCGCCGGCGGAGGTCCTGGTCGGATTCCGCACCGGCGAGGGGGTTCGTTGGTGGTGGCTGACAGGGGCTGTCGTTGGTGGTGGTAGTTTTTTTTTTATTTTTTTTTTCAATAATTAATTAAATAATTATTTTAAAATTAAATTATTTAGAAGGGAACAAATCACAAGCTGCCACGTGGCATTATTAACCTTAATGACTAACGGTGTTAACCTCCGTTAGTCATTAATGGCATGTTGTGACATTTCCATAAAACTAAAGGTTATATGGTGTATTACAAAGTTTTTGGTGGTATACGATGAATTAAGCTTAAACTCAGTGGTATTTGGTGAAAAATCCGTAATAAAACAGATAAGGTATCGTTTTTTAGGGGGCATGAAACACATTTATGATTTATAGAGGAGTTACCCGTCCCTTGATCCTTATTATAAAAGTCGCTCAATATTAGGTCTAAAATATCACCATACGAAGACTTTTTCAAAGCAGCCACTTAATTGCCTCAAAAGACTTGTATCATCAAAAATAACTTATTTGCAATTTGCCTTAAACTATAATTGATTAGTAACAATTATTTCAACCGTAAGTTGTCTTATATCTAACTAGCCTTTTGACCCGTTCGATGTACGGGTTGTTACTTGGATAAATTATTTTCAAATAAAGGTATACTTTTCATAAATTGAAACTTTTTATATAGTATACGAAGTAATTTTTTCATTGCTAAAACTTAAAAAAAAATGGTTAGAGTAGAATTTTGAAAGAAGATGAAGGATTAAGTATATATACATGAAGATTGTGGAATATGAAAATGACGTATTAGTTTAAGTTATATTTTAAGTGTAGGAGATGAAAAGACAATTTTGATTATAATTCATACTATATTTTATGTAATATGTACAAATTATAGTGGAAATGAAACACTTCATTTTCTTTCTTGAATTTCCAAATTATAGAATGCATAAAGACTTGAACAAAAAAATTAAGGGAGGTGACATGTGGCATATGGGATAATGAGTGACTTGTGATGACATGTGTCATGTGAAAATATGTGGTTTGTGTTTTTAAATACTAAGTATAGATTGTTATTATGTTGATGTTATGTTAGTACATTTATTCCAAACTAGATATGTTTTTAAAAATTTCTAACTAAATACTTTGGCCTTTTTATATTTGAGCACATATGCTTGACTTTACTCCTGCCCTTGCCATAAATCTACTCTTCTCTTGAAAAGTTACAGGTTTTGTCTTTATTTTACTAAATAATTAAATTCAATGTATATTATCATTTAGAAAAATTAACAAAAGTAAACAAGAAATCAATTTAGAATAGGTATTATACTAAAACATGTTTCAATGTTACAAATATCACTTGCATAGTTGTGTGGTTGTAAGTGGGTAGTACTCCGAATAAGATATAATATAATAAGAAGTTAAGAACGGTTATAGGCTTGACTTGTTGGGTGCTTGTGTACATCCAACATGGGCAAGTAGATATTTAATTTCTTTGAAACCTTAGTGTTCTCATTATTATTGTTATACACTCTTAAATGGACTATCTGTCAGCTAGATGTCAATAATGGTGTTTTTTAGTAGCGGATTTCGTGTTGAGCAATTCCTACACAACTTCATCTATATTATTAAAGGGATTTATAATGTATTATTTCTTAAGCAAAGACTCAAAACTATGTAAGACCAGTGTCTTGTTAGATTGTATCATTTATATGTGCTCTATTCTATAGAAATGAAGCTTCAAAATAAATTAAGCAAAGCTAATGCTTGCGATCAGATCAATTTCTCTAATTTAATCTATAAGGTTGTATGAAGTAAACTCTTTGAACATTGAGAGACTAGTTGAAATTAATATTGGAAAAGAAACTAGAGATATGGCTGACGAAAACCCTGAAACATTGTGAATTTGTGGTGATGAAAGTTTCTACACTTTAGTAGCACGTGCATATTCACATGATCTCAGGGCCTGTTCTAATTTACTAAATTGAACTGAACTGAATAAAACTGAACTGAAATGAATTATTTATGAAAGAAGAAAATTAGGACAGAACTAATTGGAGCTGAACTGAACTGAACTGAAATTAAACTAAAGAGAACAAACCCTTGGTATTATGACATTATCACTATATATATTGGTGTTGGGCATACAATCTTACACATACACAATTAAGAAATCATAGTCATATAACAAATCTTCCTGTGTATTAACCCTCGTTGCATACTACTCTCTCACTCCTCTTTTATTTTCCCCATGGCCCCACATTTTGTGAGAGTTTTTTGGGTCAAATGGTGCAAACAATAAGAGACGGAGGGAGTACATACCTAATTTACTAATCTATGATTCCTCTTGTATTAATAGTGAGAGTTATTAGGGTATAATTCAGCCTAATACTTTAGAATGTTTCTATGGATTTTTGGTGCTCAAAGAGTTTTTCATAGTGGTGTCATTCTTTATTATTTTTCTTGCCATCTTTCCTATTCATTCTTCTCAATCTCTACATTTTTTGTTTCCAATACGCATTCATGACCCTAACATCTTTGAATTAGATTAGGGTTGTTGGTTGTAGGCTAGAGCCGTAGTCCTCCAAATACTTGATACGTGCATTATTTTGCTTGATTATACTTTCAACTTTGTTAAAAAAATTCATGGGGGCTATAGTTTGTGCCAACTATGAAGATGTTGGTTTACCAGCAAAAAGTGATCACATTCAATAGTTGGCAGTTTGCACTTGGTTAACTCAGAAGTAGTTCTTCCATTCTTCCTTGGTTTGCTTAAAGTGTTGCTTTATGGTATTTTAGGGGTCACTTAGTTAATTTAGGGGTCTACAAGAAAGGGAAAGAGGATTAGTACCCTTGCTTTATGTTTCTCATTTTATTTTGGACACTTTAAATTTTGCAAAGCAAGATGTAATACCCCTTACCAACCTTCTTAAAAGATGAGGGAAGCCTTTCCAAATAAAAAAAATAATAAAAAAAAAAAAATAAAATAAAAAAATGATGGAATGATGTTTTATACAATGCCATCCAGAAGCTTGATGTTTATTTGTGGATTTGGTAAGATAATTAGGGTTAAGTCGACTAACTTTTCATAGTCAGCTCAAACTAATCGTTGATAGAAAAATTGCCAAAAAACTTAATAGGAGTAAGGTAAGGCTTCTCCATTTTTTTACGGTAGTTCCAACTTGTAAAATTTAACAAGCTTCATCCTTGTTCAGTAAAAATCAAGTAGGCGGCTCATGGATTTTTTTTGCAATAATAACCCTTTTTTTACAGAAATAAAGCAGCCTACCCGGACCGGCCTACCTCTCATCCCGGTTATTTCGTAGATCTGTCCTGGTTCCTCTGCCCTACCTAGCTCGACGCAAAAACCAAATGGGACTGATCCATCAATCACACAGAACAATCACATAGGTCCTAGGTGTATTATTGAAAGAGAAGGAAAGAAAATTGCTTGTATAGGATCATTGGATTTTGCAAATCAGTGACTTTTATGAAATTCATAGAAGCCACTTGCATATAAATTTTGAGAGCGATGTAATACTGTAATATGCAGGCCATCATGCTTTATGGATCTTGAGAGTGATGTAATTTGTAGGCAAGTGCAATGATATGAACATGTTTGTTGATGGTCATCTAATCACTAGAACCATATTCTAATATACTCAAAATATATCGAAAATGACTTAATGGTTAGAGGACCATAAACAAACATATTCATCCCCTGCAAAAAAACCTAATTCAACTTCTGCATAATACATGGTTTCAGAAAAAAATAACAAAGAAAAGAAAATGG
This sequence comes from Chenopodium quinoa, assembly GCF_001683475.1. Lineage (NCBI taxonomy): Eukaryota > Viridiplantae > Streptophyta > Magnoliopsida > Caryophyllales > Amaranthaceae > Chenopodium > Chenopodium quinoa. Next base: position 1,039,858 of record NW_018743391.1, on the reverse strand, counting down.
TCTTTTAGCAAGAGTTGAGTCTGTTTATATGGTAAGCTAACATAGGAAAGAACAAAAGCATATTCTAAGGAATCATTCCTTCCTGCTTCAATTCAAACTCTCAAGTAGTCTTGAAAGTGACTGAATTAATGTGAAAGATATTGTTTCAATCAGAAAAACATGTGGACTTTTCCGTGCAAGATATAAAGACTTACAATAAGGACGACATTTGATCCCAAGTCTTTGTTACTTCTCGAGCTTCTACTAGTTTACCTATTGTAGCTAGGTGATAATGTTTCACAGCTTTCACCTACTAGGAATCAAGAGATCCTAAAATATGTTAATTGGTGCCTACCAATCTGCCAAATATAGCAGTTGTGTCACTCAAATCCATCATTATCTTACGAGACAAGTACAGTGTGCTGCTATGGCCAACTCAAGAGCATCATTAAGCATCGTAATTTAATCAGCGAGGTAGTTTTAATTGATCAATGTTAGTTGACCAACCATCTAAAATGCAACACACTTTATTGTTAGTGATGTGGGCTTTATTTGCATGAAGTTATAGTAAGATTCACACTAATACATATCATACATGACAGCTTCTCCCCTTAATAATGATAAACTAACAGAATAACAGAAGACCCGGAATCAAAGTCTCACACTAACACCCCCAACCTTGCACCAATTACAAGAGTCCGCCAAAGGAAAGGTGAAGTCCAAGATCTGTTTGATTTTTTTCATGAAAGTTAATCATCACATATAGTATGTGTGAAGAATCACAGAAGACCATGGGGTTCACCTCCAGCTGTGCCAAGCTTAGAATTAAATTATTATTTTTTGTTAAAAGCCATAAACCTAACTCCCTTTGTGGATTTTCACCTTGTATTCTTATGATTAAAGCAAAAATCACACAGTTAATTCATCCACTAATAACTCATAGCAGAAAGGATAACACTGGTAATGCATGTAATTTCCTCGTACCAGAGACAACAGAATCCAGATACAACAAGCACAGAAGATGAGAATAAATAAAGTAGTAATGAGTATGAAATATTGATAAAGTTGTTACTTTTCATATTTTCAACTTCAAAGAGAAAGATGAGGTATCACATGTGCTAGGGTACAGAGTTAACTACATGTAATAATGTATCTTGATCCTAACTAACATGCTTCACATCATTGTATACAACAGGAGTAAGAAACTAGAGGAATTTCTATCTTTACCTTCATGACAGTGTTACTAAGATTCAATGCTAATAGGAGCTGATGGAACAGCTTCGTCGAAGTTTTCCATATTATTGAAAAAAGGTGGCTTTGCCGCACCATAGTAAAAATATGCCATGATCTTAGATAATTCATCAGCTGGTCTTATAGCTGTAAAATTGAGAAGAAGTTACAACAGTCATTGTCATGAGGGAGTAGGGAAATGCAATATTGCAATGAAAAGAAACTTTTTTGGAAATAAAAAAAAGAAAAGAAAAGAATGATAACCTTTCTCCCGATATAATATCTTCCCAGATTTTGTGAAGATGAGCTCAGGGAAATTGGACACCTTTAAAGCAGAGACCAAATCCCAATCTACAACTGCATCTATTGCAACACACTGGAATTTGTAAAGTAAGTTGTCAGATCTGCTCCAGTAGATAAATCCAATATTAAAGAAGAAGAGCATAAGAAGCAAAAGACTGACCCTAGGCGATGGTAACCTGCAGTTCCATATTATATTCACAGCTCTCTCCAACTCGTCTCGACATAGTTCATTTTCTTTTGGTCTGCAAACATGTTTATATTCAGATACAGGACAGGCAAGCGAGTGTTTTAAGTTTAACCAGTTCGGTAAGATGATTTTGAGGTGAAGCAGGCATTCAGACAAGAAGATGAGTATATAGAAGGTTGATGTTAAAATTACTGCTGTTACAGAAAAAGAGTTGCACTGAAAGCAATAATACACTTCACGTTCTAGGTCTGAAAATTAATGCAACATAGCTAGCAAATGACCATAATATCCCATAAACAGAAGGTTTGGAAGTTAAATATCTTTTTCCAAAATAAAGAAGGTTATATCAATTTGTCTTTACAATTGAGTACCATAACAGTATATGTGCACTTACAGAGGCCTATATTCATATGGCAACAATAACAATTAAACCTATCAAAACCACTACCAATAAAACAGGCAAAATACAGAGTATGATAATACAAGGCTGAAACTTTCGATTCTTTACTCGAACATAAAAAAATAAAGAGAGATACTGATTGTCAGATTCAGTTACAGAGAAAAACATATATAAAATAGCAAGCAACAAATTACCATTACCAAGGTTAAGGACAAAGGACAAGAAATTTAATTTGATGATTGAGTACTAAAAAATACTCAGCAGTCACAAAGCAAACTTCTATATACTGATAGCACTGATGATGAGATGCAACAAAATTTGAACAGCATGCAAGCTACAACTTCATTCAAAGTCTAAACTAACTAAACATTTCTATGTTCATCTCTCAATACAATTAAGGATGAAGGATAAATTGTTGAGTGCATGAAATGGTAAGGAGCCCCCACATGTAATTTCAGTGGGTACCTTTAGCGAATTTTTTATCACCACACACAAGAGATTGACAGAAAGTTAACTTGTATCAGCTTTTGTCTCAGTTTGAAATTATCACAACACTTCACAAGCACTTTGTTGAATTTTTGTAAAATTTGTACCCAGTGATTTTTTTAAAACCACATTACCTTACGAGTTTTTGTAAAACTTGCTTATATGAACCTAACTGTTATTAACATCGTGAGTTATAGCTTAAAGGTATAAGTTACTATCTAACAACCTTAATATACACTGTACATATGAACGTAACTGTTGACTGATATGGCGAGTTATAAACTTATAACCAATGTCTAAATATACAAAGCAAACACATATGAAACACATGAATTGCGATTACAAGAGGATTTTTTTAATCTTGCAAGCTAAAAGAGCATAAAATCAACACAAAAATTTTACAAGTACTACGAACAACTTAAACACATTGCCAATTCACCAAGTAAATGCGAGCAAATCTAATAAATTATAATTTCAACAAATGAATTATTATTTCAACATATTGTCTTAATTCAGTAATTAGCAAAACTTGCTGCTCTACTATTTCTTCAGCAGCTAAGAAGCATATAGCTCCCTCTAATGAGTCTAACCGGACCAAAATTAAGACATAAAACGGCATTCCACGTTATAAGAAGAAAGATGGAAAGGTAACCTTTTGTAGCGGTTGTGCACCAAGAAAATTAGAGGACTGATATCCTTGAACACCATCTCCTCCCATTCTGCCAAGGTAACATTACTAACATCTTTAATGGGATGAATATAATCATCATCCTGCCACACGATCTCCTTATCGCTATCATAATCCTCATCATCATCATCATCATCATTTTTCTTCACATTCTTGATGCTAATCTTATTAAAGAATTGATCCAAACCAAAACCCCTTCCTTCAGCATCCTCAGGCCAATCAGGATCTTCCTCCTCCACAACAAGGGGGTACTCGGCTAAAAGCTTCTCCATCTTCCTCCTCTTCTCCTCGGGATCAAGCTCCTCTTGAACATTAGGATACTTATCAATCACATCCCAAATCTTTTTCCTCCAATCACGCCTCTCATCTTCATCCATGAAACCATCCTCATCATCAGACTTCACATTATCAGCATTTCTACCAATTCCACATCTCCATCTTCTAAAATCACAATGCTGATGTTCTCATTAGCATGATAACAATAATATTCAAATTTAACTACATTATGAATTATATAAACACAGTAAGAAAACAAACCGGTAAAGAGATTGCTAGATGTTTCGACGACGAAAGGCAAAACCTCCCCTCCCTCCTCAAAAATTGAACAAAGGGTCTCTTTGATAACGAAAAATCACCACCCGAAATCAAGCACACCTTTAAGCTACTTTCTAGTGCCAAGGGTGAGTACTGAAATCTAGCAGCATATTGTAAACCCATTTACCCTGCAGCAATTTTATGGCAATTTAAGCAAACCACATCACAAATTAAACAATTATCATCAAACAAATTACAAAATTATACTACTTTAAAGTTCTTCCATATTAATCCAAATTGAAATGCCATAACTAAATTATGGCAATGCATTCATAAACCCTATCCAATTTTCTCACATTTTTTCTCTTATAAGCTTTATACAATTTAGAGCACAACATTAAACTATATATTGATAATCTAACACCAAAAAAATTGAACCCTGCAGCAATTTTATGGCAATTTAAGCAAACCCCATCACAAATTAAACAATTATCATCAAACAAATTACAAATTTAATTATTTTATAACTATATTACAGCATATACATTCATAAAACCTATCTAATTTTCCCACAATTTTTTTCCCAATTCGCTTATACAATTAATCGCACAAGCACAACATTAAACTATAAATTGAGAATCTAACACCAAAATAATTGACTGCAAATTATATTTGAGTAATGACATTAACCTGGCTTTGGATACTTCCTCTTTTTTGCTGGAATTTTCTGTTGCCTGGGAAAGTAGAGATTGTTACTTGTTAATCAGGTTAAGATAAGGTTTAATAACACGCGCACAAATGCCTAGTAGCTAGCTAGGATGCACGGATTCGGGTACGGACACGAAAAACTGGAGTAAACAAGTTGCCGCCTGCCGGTGGTGGTTGATCGGGTGTATCGCCGGCGGTGGTTGACAGTAAGGGGTAGCGGCGGCGAACTATGTGAAGTGTACTAGCGATTTGCGAATTGTGAATGAAACAACAGTAAAAGGGGGATTTCAATTTTGTTTAAAAAAGAGCTGAGGTGGCACTTAGGTGGCGTGTCCAAAGCAAAACGGGCCGTGTCACCACGGTCTGTGTCCAAAAAATAATAAAATATATTCGGACACGGATTTTCGCTGACACTATCTCTCCGTGTCCAACGCTTTCTAGCTAGCTAGTAGTCCATGCTTTCTAGCTATAGCTAGTAGCTAACAAGTCACACCTTACTCGTGACCCAAAATGACTTGAATCCAAACAAACCGACCCGACTCGAACTTAACCCGATGCCCGAAATAATCTGATCCGAAACCCTAACTTGACTCGACACTAAGTGACCTGAAATCCAAAGTAACCCAACCCGACTTAAACTCGATTTGATTGACCCGAATTCGATCCGACCCGAATTGACTTGATCCGAAGTGACCCGAATTTTGAAGTGAATTAGAGTTAATTGTGAAATGGTGAATTAATTATTTTAGGGCTTTTATCTTTCCTAAGTAATAGGTACTCACGTTTTTGTTTTTTTGTTTTTTTTTTTAAAAAATTTTCTTAATGATTTTACTTTATTTTTCCAACTATTTTTTTAAGTGAATTTATTTTGGTGAACCGACCCAAAATTGAGCTGACCCGACCCAAATTGGCTCGACTCAAATTGACTCAATCCGAATATTTACCAACCCAAAATTAACCCGGCGTGAATTGACCCGATCTAAATGACTCATTTGCCAAGTCTCTATTTGTTTTATTTTGACTTTGCCACATACTAGTACTATTTAGGTTTTAATGACCACAAATTACTCTCATAGCCTTTCTCTAATCAACTCCTTTCAACAAAAATAAAAGTGTTCTTAAAAAAAACGCCCTGTATATACCCTGAACAAAATCTAAGAGAATTACTGCTAGCGTGCTACCGCCATGTAATCCCCCGTATTTTTAAATATTTTATAAATGAAATTTAATTTTATTTATAATATTGTTTTGTATTTTTCCGTAATTTAATTTCAAAATATTCAAATTATTAATTTGGGTCAAAAATTATTTTGGTACAAATTATTTTATGAACCTTCATTATATAATTTATTTCAATACAACTAAGCTTAGTCCATTTCATTCATTTGGCCCATTAATTTTAGTCCATTTCATTCATTTGGCCCATTAATTTTATGAGGCTCAATCTTTCTATTTACCCTACAACGTTCTCTCCTATAAATACCCCATGAATCCCCAAAAATTTCCCACACAAAAAGGTTAGTCTTATTTTCTTTCTCCTTTGTTTTATTAATTTGTGTAATTATAATTATTGATTTATGGGTTTTAATTTTATTATTTGAAATTAATTTAATTAGTATCAAATTGTATTTTGATGATTAAACTTTATAATTTCATATTTTATAAGTGTCATAATTTTCAGATTTTGTAAATTTTATAACCTAGGCTTTTTAATTATTGAAAATCATGATTTTAGGGTTTTTATGAACAATTGATTTAGGGCTTTTATAGTAATGATGTTTTGAAATTTTGGTGATTATAACTACTGATTAGTTTAACTTAATTCTAGATTATTTTGAACACGTAAATTCGTGTTTTAATTTTTAGATTTCCGTTCGTTAATATTAATCCCGTTTTAATCCCGATCAGATTCTGAACTCATCCGATTTTGATGAAAAAATAGTGTTTTCCGTGTGGAAACAACGTTTTAAGAAAGACTCACTACCTTTGGTAATGAACACCACCCTTTCCTGGCCAACTTTAGCCTCTAAATATATTTTTTGGGCAGTTTTTGATTTTAACGAAGTTTTTTATACTTCAAATATTATCCTTGAGTTTGATTAATAAAATTAATTATGTTTAAAGTTAATTAAGCATAAATATATGTTTTATTGAAATTTTAAGTGCTGGAAATAGTTTCTAAGTATTACTTTTGATGTTTTATAAAGAGGGTTTAATCACCCATTAAAAAGGGAGATTATTAGGGGTTTTTAAATAATTTTAAGATTTTTATTAAACTTTAAACTTGCTGTAATTTCACGTATAAGAGTGTATTTTAAGGTTTTTATGAAGAAAATTTAAATAACTATATATAAACCTTTAATTCTAACTAAAGGGAAGGTTTTAAAGTGTTGGTTGATTTGGATTTTGAAGGTTTTAAGTAAGTTAGTATTGTTGTAAATTTGATTGATTGGGTATTGATTGAGATGTTATTGTTTGGTTTAGGAGAGGAGTTTATTGAAGGTGATTTCTAGATAGTAAAGTGGCATGCCTATTCGTTTACTCAAGGTACGCACAAGTTACGAAACCTTTCTTTTAGGTGCATGTTTAAGGATGGATCGAGAACTTAGTATCATGTATAGAGAAGACTGGGAATGATTGTTTGGTTATACATTGTGATTTCCGTATGATGTGCACTATTCTACTTTGTAAATATTATTTATCCCTTAACTTTGCAAGATACGCTTAGAGGCAAAGGTATGTGAATATGTGGAATGATTTATTTATTACTCATTCATGATTATTGAAATAGTTTGAGTAAAAAGGAAGAATTCAAGTCTTATAAGACGAGGTTAAGGTTTTGGGGTGTCTTATGCATTCAAGGTGTTTATACACCAAGGTAGTTAAAGGAATAAATAATAAGTGTTGCTTGTCACTAATAAATCAAGAATCGAAATTGAAAAGTTGTTTTACTTGATTGATTTGGTATTGGATTGATTGTATTGTTTGCATATGAGTCATCACCAAGTCTAAACCTGTAAATCACGTAAAGTGCAAGATGGATGAGCAATAAAACTCTGGATATATGGGTGCACTTCTGGTAGGGCTGGCAAAAACTGACCCGACCCGAAAACACGACCCGAACCCGACCTGAAAATAGCAGGTTTGGGTTGAGAATTCTGACCCGAAAACTTAAATGGGTCGACACGAACCCGACCTGATAATTAAATAGGTTAGGTTAAGGTTGAAATTTTCAACCCGAAAATGACCCATCTAACCCGAAAAAAAAACGGAAATTACTCTTAAGCCTAAGCCCAAAAATCCACCTAATAAAAGAGAAAAACCCTAAAACCCTCACATTCTCCTTCTCAAACAGGAAAACAACCGTTTTTCTCTCTCTCCTTGTCTCATTGCCTCACTTGTGTCTCCTTCACTCCTTTCCTTCAGTCCTACAATCATTCCTTTAACCTTCTCCTTCATCTCAAGGTAATTTTCCTCTTGAATTTATTTACATGCTTTCGGTTTTTTTTTTTTTCGTTTTTAACAAGTTAATTTTTGTTTAATTTCGAAGTCATTTGTTGTTTATATTCGAATTCATCATCAGTTATTAATTTTTTTACATCTAGATGTTCTTAGCTTGTATTTTAATATCTAGATCTACTTGTTTGATTTGATATTTCTTATTTTAAGATGGCTATTTATTAAATTGTGAAAATTGCATCTACTTTCTACTACTTTGCCGTAGTGTTTATGGTTTGATTTGTTTTGGAATTTAATATACATATTATTGAAAGTTGATTTTGTATTTTATATAATCTAAATTGATGACTTGAATATTTATTAATGTGTTTTTGTTATTGTTTGCAGGAAAGAATGAACAACAAACCGGCATGTGAAGGATTTTGAAAAGTTAAAATTTTGTTGTAAATTTAAGTTTCAAATCCCTTTAATTGGAAGTTTTGGTTGTAGATTTAATACATTTAAATTTATTTATGATTTACAGATTTAAAGTTGAAATTCAACTTGTATTGATTTCTTTTTGTTTTAAAGATTTTTATTGGTAATAAATTTTTCTTTAATCTACCCAAAAAAAAATTCAGGTTAAATAAGGTCAACTTTGGGTTGACCCGAACCCGAAAAAATCAGGTTAGGGTCAAGAACTTCGACCCGAAATGCTAAACAGATCAGGTTCAGGTAAGGGGGTTTCAACCGAACCCGAAATGACCCGAACACGAAAATGACTCGACCTGATCCGTTTGCCACCCCTAGCTTCTGGAGTAATGACAATCAGGGGTTGGGGTACACGGGGTATTAACCGTGTACTTTTATCGAGCTCGTCTGATCTACGAGTCTCCTATTTCAAATTTTTTTTAAAAAACTAGGAGTTAGGTGAGATCTCATACTAACTACGGTCACGGAGTCGCGCCCGTGGTCGTTGGATGTTTATTGATGTTTCCGAAAGGAGGCATGAGGTTTTTCTTTTATTGATGTTCCAAATAGAGCATGGGTTGGACAACCTTGTCTATTGTGTAATCCAATGAAATAAATAAATAAGTTAGTTAATATCAACTAGTGAAGTCTTAATAAATTTGATAGTTGAGTCATGTGTTGAGGCTATAATTTAATGATACTTATGCTTGATTGTTATTAGCATGTTAGATATTACCTAATTTATTTCGCAGCTTGTATGTACTCAGCTTTGCTGATTGCGTGCTTTTGTGTGTGTCTTTCTTTGGTCATGGCCTTCGCCTTTCAATGACCCTGTGACGATCCAATTTTTACACTTGTAATATTGGGGAGCAGATTAACCACAGGTTCTTACACATGCAACATTCACTTCAGGGTTGTGGGATTTTGAGTGGGGAGCAGATTAACCACATGTTCTTACACATGCAGCCCTAATCAATTGTTCATAAAAACCCTAAAATCGTGATTTTCAATAATTAAAAACCCTAGGTTATAAAATTTACAAAATCTGAAAATTATGACATTTATAAAATCTGAAATTATAAAGTTTAATCATTAAAATACAATTTGACACTAATTAAATTAATTTCAAACAATAAAATCAAAACCCATAAATCAATAATTATAATTATATAAATTAATAAAACAAAAGAGAAAATAAGACTAACCTTTTTGTATGGAAAAATTTCTGGGATTAATGGGGTATTTATAGGGGAGAATGTTGTAGGGTAAATAGAAAGATTAGGCCTCGCAAAATTAATGGGCCAAATGATTGAAATGGACTAAGCTTTAGTTGTATTGAAATAAATTATAGAATGAAGGTTCATAAAATAATTTGTACTAAAATAATTTTTGACCCTAATTAATAATTTGAATATTTTGAAATTAAATTACGGAAAAATACAATTAATATTATAAATAAAATTAAATTTCATTTATAACATATTTAAAAATACGGGGGATTACATGCCCTCAAACTTCCTCGGTTTCTAAGCTGTGCCCATGCTTTTTCTAACGTCTAAACTGTGCCCTCAACCTAACTAATTTTTATTAACAATAACCTTTGACGTTAACAATAACTTTTACTTATTTATTTTATTTTCTGATTTTAAAATTTGTTTTAAAGCGTTAAACCAATTAGAATGGGACACGTGTCAAATTAATAACGCTACGACACCATTGTTGATAAAATAACTTAACTTTCGTTAACGGAAATGACTGTCAAAGGGTATTGTTGAAAAAAATTTGTGAGGTGAAGGGCACAACTTATAACTTTGAAAAAGCATGGATACAACTTAGAAATTCAATAACTTGGGGGGCATAGCTTAGAACAAAATTAAAATAACGACTCCACCCCCTTTGAAGCAAATGGAAGACGAAGGGATTGTTAATTGTGCATAAACTTGGGATGAATATATCCCAAAACTATTTAAAATTTTCGTGCTTAGAGTAGAACTAGTGCAATCGTGCGTGTTTCGAGGTGATGCCAGAGTTAAATATGTTTCCTCATATATATTTATTCTTCTACTTACCCTACTAGAAAAAACTAAACAATAGCCCCTAATTTATAATTTCCTCATAAAACTCTTCCTTTTTCCTCCTAAAATCCCTACCTTTTTAGGCCATCGTCTCTTTAAATTTTAGAAAGAAATATTTTTTACCTTATTAATGAAGTATTTCATAATTCATACTCATTTGCATGGCCGTCCCATTCCATTACGGGGCCCTGTTCTAATCATTAAAAAGGGCCCTCAACAAAAAAAATGAAATAGATAAATAAATAAAATTGGCCCCTACTACAATATATATTTAAATTGAAATTCAAAATTTCACTAACAATAAATGAGAATATATACTAAAAATTATACAATGTATAGTTTAACTTTAAATCGTTTTGAGTAGTTAGATGTTGATAAAAACAATTAAATTGATTAAAATTTATAAGAGGTGAATTTGATGATAGCTGGAAATCAAGGGATGTAATTGTTAAGTATGAAATCTTGAAATTTGCCTTAAAAAAAAGTATGAAATCTTGAAAGTGCTATTATATTGAAGATTATTGAAGGATTGTGAAAATATTATTTACAATGAATATTATTGACATGTCACAATATATGTTAGCTGAAAATTAAAAAAGGTAAGAGGATGGTAAATTGATAAGATAAATAGATAATTATAATCACTACCCTTTCAAAACCCACAAATGCAGTTACTGTTTCAATTCTACAGTGCATATCCATAAATACCCTTGTTTCCTTTTTTTTTTTTTTTTTTACAAATTTTTCCCTTTTTTTTTAAAACCTTCCTTGCGATTTGAATGGGTTTGACTTTGTACTTTGTACTTTCTTTTGGGTTGGGTTTTGTTTGTGGATTGGGCATTTATGTGTCCTCTTTATTCTTTTGGGTTTCCTTTTTTGGGTGTCGTTTTTAAATTGTAGTTTGTTAAGTGTTTTTTTTTCCCTTTCTTTATTTTTTTCGATTTTTTTTTCTGTAGGCCTTTTTTTTTGTTTTCTTTAGGATTTATAATTTTTGTTATTTTGGGGTCCTTTATTATTGTGTATTATATTTTTGTTTTTTTTGTATTGCCTATATTAATTAGTTTAGTACTCATTATGGATTGTTTGTTGGGGAGCTTAGTGTTGTCAAAATTACTAGCTACAGAAAATTTAAAGTTAGTCCAGTCAATGGCACCTTGCTTAGTTGGTTGTAAAAATTTGGTCTTCCATGTTTTAAGGTTTGTGTCATGTGTGGTCTTTTTGGTTTGGTTTGACTGGGAATGAGGCTTGAATTTAGAAAATGGTTTTTTATTGATTGAGTGTGTACTTGTACTGGATATATATATATAGTTCACCTTCTTGGAGTGCATCTATCACTTGTTATTTTGCATCTGATATATTTTCTTTTGGTGTTTAAGAGTTTACACTAAAGTGATTGTAGTTCTAAACAAGGGATCTCAGGTAACTTAAATCTTATCAATTGTTTGAGATGGACATGTTTGTTACATATATATATGTATCTTTCTTATTATTGCATTGTTATGGTTCGTCCAAGAGTTGCCAATAACTTAATGAACCGAAACTATGACTATCAGTGACAAATGACGATTCCATATACTACAGGACTGTGACAAGGACAAACCAGATACTTCATTGTGATTTGTGTGTTGATGGACATGTTGTCTATGCTATGTTTTCTTTTCATGTGATGGAGTTTATGTGTTGCACCGATGTTTGCCTTTCTAGATTGGGTGTATAAAGTAGCCTATTTTTCATGGTGTTTAGAGAATTATGTTCGTTTATTGTGAATCAGTACTCTTGATTGTTTTGCACTGATTGTTAAAAAAAATGAGAATTGTTGATTTAGTTTATTTTCTTATCCTTTTATTTGATGGAAAATTGACATGGAAAATTGGATGGAAAATTAACATGGAAAATTGATGGAAAATTAGCATGGAATGTGATTGATAGTTCAGTTTTTTACGCCTTTTGATTTAGTGTTATGTGTTGTTTGGAGAAAAATGTGTTCTGTTGCATATGTATGCTGTTTGTTTAGAGGAGGAGATGTTCTGTTTAGAAATGGATCTTTTGATGGTAGGGCTGCTGGTTTAGTGTGATATGTTGTTTGGAGAAGAGCATATTCTATTTGATATGCTATTTGTTTGGAGGAGGGGGGGTGAAGGTGTTCTGTTTAGAATCTAGATCATATGATGGTATATGTGTTTGTTTTGAGTGTTGATGTAAGGTGGTTTATTGGTAAAAGAAGTGTTTGTTTTGTTTGAATTATTTATTATGAAAAGTGTTCTGTTCTAAGCATGGATAATAATTGGTTTACTATGTAGTTCTGTAATTGGAAACGACTTTATAAAAAATGTATATTCTGTTTGTTTCTCGTTAGTTATTTTTGTTTGTTTTTCAATCTATATATAGGAACCTTTTGTATTGTTAGAAGGTGGTTCATTGGTATAGGTTAGACAAACAACCTGCCTTCTTAGAATACTTATATTAGGCTTCTAATTATTGTTTAGCCTATTTACATGAGAACAGTCTATGATAAGAATAATGGTTTTAGCAATGGACTGATTGCCTTGTAATTATTTACAGGTCATGGACTTACCACCCACGCAAGTAGTGATGCCTTTCCGTCCTCTTCTGAAGCAGATTACCAGTTACTTGAGCTTCCCTGATCCTGATTACCAGTTTGTTGATGAACCTGGAAGCATTGCTTGCGTGATTGTAAAAACAGATTGCGGTCCCATTGCTTCTGTTTATATTGGAGGTTATACTAAGAGTATAGAAGAGTCTTGTGAAGTGGTTGCTAGGAAGGCTGTCTATGATCTTATGAAAAAATATGATATAGTGGTTGAGGATGTGACCTACTTGAGGAAGCAGATGTATGATCGATGTGGTCAGTTGTTTTGGTTCAAGAAGGAGGAGTTGGAACGCATTGAGAGAGATGACCCTAAAATATGTGTGTATGATGATATTCATTCTGAACTTGAAAGCAATCACAAGAAGATTGTAATCGACTTTGTTGTGATCTTAAGGGCTATCTTTAGAATTGTTGATATAAAATGCACTCCGATTGATACCATTGAGCATTCTCCTGTTCAGTACACTTCATGGTTTACTGTTACACCTCATAGAGAAGGCATAGGATTCCGGTGTCTATTTAGTGACTATTGCCGGACTGCAGCTTCAGCAAAACAGAACCTAGCTAGAAAGGTTGTGGACTACCATTCTGATGTCTTTAACCTTGTAATAATCGATGCTAATTATAAGGTGACAACAGCTAGGTTTGATGCCATTCTGTGTACCTTAGAGAGGGAGAGCTATATAGGTGTCAAGGAACGAGTGTTAGGCATTAAGGAGCAGTTAGAGCCTTCTACAGTTCTTATTGAGCAAGACTGTCTTACTCCTCTTGGACAGGAGTTTCAGGTTCCTGTATCTATTCCACCTCTTTTGCCTCCTAAAAAACGGCTGCTGCGACATATATATGCAGAAACAAGTCATGTTCTTGATTCCGATTGTGGGATGGTTTTGATGTTTCCAGTGCCAGAAGATTTAGAAGGCTGTTTTAAGCGTGCAAAGTCTGTTAAGCATTAGAAGTTTTTAGTGTCTATCTGGGAATTAGTAGTTCTACGGATGTATTTCTTAGCTCTTTTTGCTTTTCTTGTTTTTGTATCGAGCTAAGTTACTGCTTTGCTGCTAAGACTATTTTAGGACTGGCTTATATGCTTTTGTATGGTGTAGGCTTGTGTTAAGTTTGATTAACTAAAATTTCTTTTGTGATAAGCTGTTGTGCAGCTAAACCTATGTATTATATTAGATTTCCTGAGATGTTGCAATGGAGTTGGTTAGATTTTTTGTTATATGAATTCTGTTGAAAGTGATCTTTTGATTTATAAAATATGCAGCCTTTATGCATACCCATCCTTTTATTATTATTCATGTTAGTTAGTTACTTATAACATGTTATGCCTTGGAACCAGGATTGATGTGCCAGAAGAATTCAGCTCTTGGACAACACATTATTAATTGTAGCTTGATAGTTGTTATACATCTATTTACATATGAGTATGTCCTGCACCATAGCTTTTCCATTTCATAGCTAATTTAGATCTGCAATTTAAGTTTTCTAAATATTTTATTTGAATGAGGCTCTTATAGATCGTTTGATACGGGAACCATCATCTTCAAAAGGATATCTCACTAAACGCCTTAAGAGTTTAGAGTCTGCATCTCAGGATGAATTGCAGAGGTATATATACAGGAAAAAAAAACTGTTACACATATTGTATTAAGGCCACTGGTCAGTTAGCAGTAGCATTAACTTGTTTCATGATTAAAGAAAAAACTATAGTGACATATACATGGTGTATTGCTTCTGCTTTCCTAGATTGCAGCCTGAGCCTATCACAAAACCTGCAAAGATACTCAAGACTAGACATCCAGTGACAAGTAACCAAATTTTTACTGAATTTTGTACCTTTTCATTTGAATTATGCATGTTAATCTATGTATACATGTTTGACTGTTTTATGGGTATACTGTGATGAGCAGGGATTCCTGATGCAGCAGTTGGTAAGAAATTACCTACAGAGCCCTACCAGCTTCCTTCTCCTACTGAATGTTTAAAGTGTAGAGCACGCAAATTTGCTTTTGAAACATCTCACTTCTGTTGTTGCAATGGTGAGGTTAAGATTGCTGCAAATGATTGCCCTGCACAGCTTCTGAGGCTCTTGACTTCTATGGACGAAGATGCAAAGCATTTCAGGCAATACATACGCTTGTATAACAACATGTTTGCATTTACATCATTAGGTGGAAAATTCGATGCTAAGACCAAAAAAGGGATTTATGTTTTTAAGCTGCATGGTCAGCTATACCATTATATCCCCTATTTACTACCTGGAAAGGAAGGACCCAAATATATGCAGCTCTATTTCTATGATGGACAGCTTGAAGCTCAGAAACGGCTAGGGTGTTTTCCAGAATTAAGAGAAGATGTGTTGGCTATTCTCATGTAGGTTACTAAAATAAATCCTTATGCGAGGTTCTTTCGTTCGTTGAGAGAAATCCAAATCAATGAATCTACACAAATTTTGATAAATAAAACAACTGTACCAGATCAGCGCGTCTACAATGCTCCTTCCACTAATGAAGTAGCTGTCATATGGCCGGAGAATGCATCTTCCAGTGAGGCACAAAGTCCCCATATTTTGGTAACAGCAAAAAAGGATTCATCTCAAGGGGACTTTACTGATTGTGATTCAGCAAATGACGATTCTTTTGAGGATGAGTCATCTAAGAGTGATGAAGCTAAGAGAAAATCATGTCATAGAATCATGCATTATTATGGGTGTTATGACCCTTTACAATATCCAATACTTTTTCCTTACGGTGATTGTGGATGGACTCAAGGCTTAAAAAAAATGTCTCAAGGTGGATTTCAGCAATTGCAATCGCAGCCTGATCCTGTGGCTTCATGTAGTGTTCATACTGCTGAAGATTTACTAGAAGAAGAAGCAAGACGTATGTGCACTATGCTTGCTTAATTATTTACAAAAGGCAATAAGTTTTTAGTTTATTGCTTATTTCTGTTCTCCTTTTTAATTAGAGCACAAAATTTGTATTTGCAGGTGCAAGTGGAGCTTCTTCAAAAACAGACAGGAACATTTCAGCAAGGGAGTATTATGCGTACAGGCTTCAGTGTAGGCCTAATAACATGCTACTTAGAGCAGGTCGATGCTTTCAGCAGTACATAGTAGATATGTATGTGAAAGTGGAGAATACACGGTTGGATTTTTTCCGGAAAAATCAGCAGACTATAAGGGCAGATCTCTATCAAGGAATTCTAGATACCATTGATTATGGTGAAAACTGTGCAGCAAATGTGGGTCGTAAGGTCATTTTACCTCCAACATTCATTGGTGGTCCTCGAGACCTTAAAAAGAGGTACCTAAATGCAATGGCATTATTCCAGCGGTTTGGAAAGCCTGATCTTTTCATTACAATGACTTGCAATGCTAATTGGCCTGAAATTAAGCAAGAACTTGATGTTGGAGAAAAAGCACAGGATAGACCAGATATAGTTGCAAGGATCTTTAGAGCAAAAGTTCTTGCTTTAAAGCATTTGATAAAAAAAAAGGTATTTGGAGAAGTTGCAGCAATGATCTATGTCATTGAATTCCAAAAGAGAGGTCTACCTCAAGCTCATTTTTTAGTCATTTTAAAGCAAGACTACAAAATCAAATGCCCTTCTGATTTTGATAGATTTGTATGTGCTGAGATACCGTCTGTTGATCATACCTATCTTAGGAAAGTTATACTCAAACACATGATGCATGGTCCATGTGGTCATTTGGATCCAGAGTGTCCTTGTATGAAGCACAAGGAATGTCGTGGTCGTTGTAAGTATGGTTACCCAAAGCAGTTCTGCGATGAAACAAGGAATAGAAGTGATGGTTATCCATTGTATCGAAGAAGTGACACTGGAGAAACTGTTACAGTTCGAAAAACAGTCATGGATAATAAATGGGTTATTCCATATAATCCTTATCTTTCTTCGTATTTTGATTGTCACTTAAATGTTGAAGTTTGTTCCACTATAGAGGCTGTCAAGTATTTATATAAGTATGTGTATAAAGGGCATGATAGAATATCTTTCAATATTGTCCAGTCTAAAGATACTATTCCAGTCAAAGATGAAATTGAGCAGTATCAATCAGGCCGATAAGTTTCCCCCTGTGAAGCTGCTTGGCGCCTTTTTGGTTTTGATATGTATGAGATGTGTTTCGGGGTTTTCTGATGTCCTGCGGGAGAGTTACAATTCCGAGACTGGAACCGGACGCCTGTACCTGCAAAATAACGGAGACTCCTGAGAGCTCCGCCTCCGACGGTCAAGTTAGTACCTGATTAAGGAGTAATTAATACAGAAATTAAAGTAATAAGGTCTCTCTAGGTGAGAGTATTTAATGTAGGTAATCTGCTTTGCTAGCGAGATCAGCCGGTTATTAGTGTGTTCTGTCAATTATTCGGTCCCCCGATTAATGAGGATTAATCGAGTATTTATAGCCTTGGGAAGCGTGCAACTCTCTAGGTTTAAGGTAAACCTAGGGCCGATCGGGCTTCTAGACTGAAATGGGCCTTGATGGCCGGTTGTCCCATTTGGCATGGGTGGACACGTGGCGTGTCTTAAGTGGTCCGTGGAGGACGCGTGGCGGAACCTGGTTGGTCCACTTGTCAAACGGCGCTTGGTGAATAAAAATCCCCTAATCATTTGCCCCTCACAGGTGGCACGCGACTGGTCACGTGTCGCCTGTGACAGGTGTCGCACGGTGACAGGCGACGGCCCGTTACAGGTGTCACCTTGCAGACGGCCGGGAGACTCTCCCGCCCAAATTTGAATTCGGAGGCGACCCTTCGCCTTCTCATTTTGCCTATAAAAGGAAGTGCTGACTTCGGTCATTTTCACATTTGAGAATTTTTGCGAGAACATTCGGACCCCTGAACTTGCTCTGACATTTTCGGACATTTTCTGCCTACCGCCTGTTCTGACAAGCCGACTGACCCGAACTTTCAGGACTTCATCAACTGTCATCCGTTCAGGTAACTCAGTTCTCTTACTCTTAATTTTCTTTTTATTTTTTGAAATGGCACCATGGAAGCACACGACACGCCCTAAGTTAGTGATCAGCCGGTCACCGGGGACGGCTGAATCTAGGACTAGGAGTGCCGCCTGCCCTTTTCTGGACCCCTCTTTGCCCTTTATACAAAGTCCAACTGAATCTGTGTCTATGCAGAACGTGATGGCCAGAACAAAAAAGACTGCTAGAATATCAAACTCAGACGGCTCCTCCCAAAGGGTACTCCTTAGCGAAACATCTGACCAGGCGCCAGATGTGGAACGAGGCGACTGTCAAGCTGACAGTTCTGAGAGAGGGACCAAGGTGTTCCCTTCTCATCTAACCGTGGACATGTCTAATTTACCTTCTGCTCCTTCTAAGGGAGAGGAGGCGGGCCCCTCTAGGAGAGGGGAGGAGTCGTCCTCTTCGGACTCGT
Source organism: Chenopodium quinoa (assembly GCF_001683475.1). Taxonomy (NCBI): domain Eukaryota; kingdom Viridiplantae; phylum Streptophyta; class Magnoliopsida; order Caryophyllales; family Amaranthaceae; genus Chenopodium; species Chenopodium quinoa. The sequence goes on along the minus strand of NW_018743391.1, from coordinate 1,021,337 downwards.
CAGGGGACGAGTCCGATTCCAGCTCTTCTGACCATAGTTCTTCTGACTCAGAAGAAAAACATAACCGCCTACAAGAGGCGAGAAGTTCCCATGCAGTGGAGAAGGGGGATAGTTGGGCAGAGCCGTCCGCCTCTTACAGAGAGGAAAACACCCCCTACTACTGCAGGGTGCCCCGGGGCCGGATCGCAACCATGCGAGACAACGTGGCGAGCTTTATTGCTAACCACAAAATGAGCCCGGAGTATTTACTGTTTGTGCCGGATCCAGAAGATACTGTCGTCTGGCCGGCTGGTACCAGCTATGGTGACGGCTGTTTTGGCTGCTATGTGGCGGCCATCAAAGCTGGTCTGCGCTTCCCATTACATCCGGCTGTTCAGCGGATTTTAGATGGGTATGATCTGGGGTTATGGCAGTTAGCCCCCAACTCTTGGGTAAACGTACTCGGCTATGTGGCCGGGTGCGAACTGAACGGGGTGGAGCCAAGTTTTGAGGCTTTCGCCCACATGAACTATCTCAGCCGGACCCCTAAGTCGGGAGGTACCGGCTGGTATCAACTAACAAGCCACAGGGGTTACCTCATGACGAGAGGTAAGGCAAACAAATGGAAGGATTGGCGGAACACCTTCCTTATTATCGAGAGTTCAGACACGGAGCTGAACAAACGTTTTAACAAGTGGAACAGGGATCCGCCTCTTCTTGCAGGCGGCCGCAGCATGCCGCCTGTTCCCCCAAAGGCTAAAAGAGAGATCCTAGACAAAGGACTCTTCAAAGTAGAGACTAGGGTGAACTCTACTTCAGGGGTACGAGAGCAAGTACCCCTACACTGCGTCCCGAGCTTCAAGTGGCTCTATGATGAGTACTTCTTGGCCGCCTGTGGCCTCGGCAGTCGGTGCTCTAGAGGTAGCCGGCCTGACGAATACTCTGTTTTTTCACGCCTTGTTTACTTGGGATTTTTACTAACTTTGCTGTTTATTTCTTTCAGCCGACGCCATGAGTAAAATAACAGCATCTAAGACTGCGGCGGCCATGCTGCGGGTTTCGCTAATGAAGCAGTCGTACGCCGACTCCCCCAGCAAGGAGGCACCCTTGGTAAGCTTTGAAAACTCTTCCCCTTTAAGTTGTATTATGCATATACTAACTCTTTTTGTGTTCAGTCTGGCACTCCAAGGGCTTCTTCCTCGCAACAGCCGGACCCCAAGGCCCGGAGAACGACTGTTGCAAGCTCTCCTGGGTCTTCCAGGAAAACAGTGGCGGCTGAGAAGCAGCCGGCCACTTCTTCAAAAACCCAGGCGGGGCCGCCTAGATGTATGGACACTTGCTTGTAAAAACTCACTCTTGCTTCCTTCTTGATTAGGTCTAACTTGTTTTTCCTTTTGCTTAATGCAGCCGGCCCCCAGGGACTTGACTTGGTTGAGGTAGCCAAGTCAATGGTTAAAGTAGTTCCTCCCTCTGACAGGGAGGCGGTCAAGGGTGCCGGCACCCTTGACCTCGATGGAATTTCGGGGATCCTAGCTGAGGTATACCCTTTTGAAGTTCCAGGACGCCTGTTAACCCTTATGATTGGAAACTGACGCCTGTTTTTTCTTTGTACTTAGGCCCTGCTCCGAGTCAACAGCCTTCGCAAGCCGATTGATCGGAAAAACAAAGAGGTAAAGGCCGCAAAGGCTATGGCCGCCTCCAGCTGTGATAAAGCAATGTTTCAAATTGCCCAAAATGAAGTACTGACCATTGATCTTCTTTATTATCAGGCGCAGGCGACCGCCGCTGTTCGGGCTCAGCTAGAGGCGGCCCAAAAGAAGGTTGACGAGCTGGAGGGGACCGTCACCAAACTTAAAGCCGAGCTGAAGCCCCTTCGTCAGAAAATGCACTCTTACGAAGCCATGGAGAAATCTTTGGCTAACGTAAAAGAACGCCTGGTGAACCAGGAGAAGAGTCTTACCCAAGAGCTCTCGGACAAGGCCGAGCAAGAAAAACAAGAGCTCGTCCGGGAGATGGTGGAAGACTCCGCCCAAATCCAACGCATGACCTGGGAACGACTGTTCCCCAGTGCCGACTTTGCCTCATGGGAAAGAACGTACCGCCAGTGTTCGGAAATATATAATCAACAGATCCTGGCGGCTGCTGAAGAAGAGGCGATGGACGTTGCGTTGGAGGAGGAAGAGCCTGTTGTGGCGCTTGTGCCACTTGGGGGAAAGGCATCAAAAGATGATGCAGCGAAGGCCGAGTCCAGCAAGAAGAGTGCTGACCAGGCGGCTGCTGCTGATACTGAACTGCCCCCTTCTTAAGCTTTAAGTATATTTTTTCTTTTTTCACGGCCTGCGTGCCGTTTGCTTTGTAATTACCCGGCCAGGGGGCCGGGGTTTTGTATATTCTGCTGGTCTTTTATGGCCGGCTCATTTTAATCAAATTTTTTGTTTTTGTTCAAATTTGTCTAAGTATTTGAAATTTGCTCACTAGACAGACTGTTGTGTATGGCCGAACGTTAAGACAGGTACAAATAGTAAGTATGCCGCCTATGCCCCTGGACGACTGGTTGTCTGTTTCCAGGATAGATGATCAGTCGGCCATTTAATCAATCGGTATTCGAACTCTTTATTCAATTTGACCAAGTAAATAGAATTACCAAGTAGCCAAGGAATTTAAGTAGGAAAACAAGCGGCGGGTACCGGTTGTTTCCCTTTATTGCCAATGTTGGCCTCTAATTTGTTATTTGTTAACCTAGCAAGAGTATTGGTTGAGAGCCTTTGTTTATTAAAAACAAGTGGACGACTCGTACCTTTTAGGCTCAGTACTAAGTTTGAGTGACTATTAAGTTAACATAGGAGTTACTTAGTCTTCGTCACAATCTTGATTGAGTAGTAAAGGTATCAGGCGGCGTAGGCCGGCTAGACCCCTTGATTTACCAATGTTTGTTGGCTATTTACTCAATAGGTTATCCAGTAGGAATAGGGGTTCGAGTGCCCTTGTTTGTATAAAACAGGCGGACGACTCAAACTTTTTAGGTTCCATACCAAATTTGAAGGAGTGACTATGAGTTAACTTTGGAGTTACTCAGTCGCCGTCACTTTTGTTTGAGAAGTAGAGGTACCAGGCGGCGTAGGCCGGCTAGACCCCTTGATTCGCCAATGTTTGTTGGCTATTAACTCAATAGGTACCCCCTGCATTTATCCCAAGTAATACAGGCGGTCATCTGACTCAGATGTCAACTGCTACCACTGGTTTGGTTAGTGATAGAGTTATCCTTGTCTCAAGAACGGCTACGTGGTTGCCCTTTGGGACAGTCGTATAGGTGCCGTGTAATTAGTTTATAGAACAATGTTCCACCCAAAAGGGAGCTGCTCTCTGCGACGAATTTCATCCGAATGGATGCCGCCGGACGCCTGCTATAATGTTGGGACAGGTCGGATTAGTTTTTAAAAGTTAGATCAGTTGACTAGGCGCCTGGTCTGATCATTCGGCCGGTGGCCTTGGTAAGTTCTTGGTGAACGTAGGTGCTAAGTCAAAGAAGGGTAGCCGCCTGTTAGGCACAGGGTCGGCCAGGCCCTAATCTTTTTAGCTAAGTATTGTGAGTAAAATACTCAATGGAGAGTAGCCGACTGTAAAGGTACATACGGCATGCCCCTCTGATGATAGAGTGAAAAAACTCAATGGAGAGTAGCCGACTGTAAAGGAACAGACGGCATGCCCCTCTGAAGATAGAGTGAAAAAACTCAATGGAGAGTAGCCGACTGTAAAGGTACAGACGGCATGCCCCTCTGAAGATAGAGTGAAAAAACTCAATGGAGAGTAGCCGACTGTAAAGGTACAGACGGCATGCCCCTCGTAATACAAAATTGAATAGTAAGTGCCAACTTTATTAAGTAGCTCTTTACTTTACATCATTCAAAAGAAATATTTCTTAAGGTTATCTACATTCCAAGTTCGAGGCAACGGTTGTCCGTCTGGTGTTTCCAGACGGTAGGTACCGTCCCTGACTTCCGCATAGATTCGGTAGGGTCCTTCCCAGTTGGGAGTTAGTTTGCCAGACTCGTTAGCCCTACCAACTGCTTCCATTTTTCTAAGTACAAAGTCCCCTACTTTGAGTGGACGCCTGTGCACTTTTTTGTTGTATGATCTAGTCATTCTCAGGCGGTAGATTTCATGGCGCAAAACAGCATTGCCCCTCTTTTCAGGAAGTGAGTCTAATGCCAGGCGCATAGCTTCCCAGTTTGCCTCTTCGTCATATAGCATTACTCGAAGAGTCGGCTCGTAGTGTTCTATTGGAAGAACAGCTTCTGCACCATAAGTTAGGAGGAATGGAGTTTCTCCAGTCGCCCCTTTTTCAGTCGTCCTAATGGCCCAAAGAACATGTGGTAGTTCATCTGCCCATAGGCCGCCTGCTCGTTCAACTTTTTTCTTGAGACCGTCTGAGATGATTTTATTAAAGGCTTCTACCTGGCCGTTTGCTTGTGGACGGCCGACAGATGCAAAGTAATGTCCAATTCCTTGGTCTCCCAACCAGCTTTTGAGAACAGGCGTCTCAAATTGGGGACCATTATCAAAAACCATAGACATGGGAACCCCGAACCGAGTGATGACGTTTTTCCAAATGAATGAAATTACATCTTTCGTCTTGATTCCCTTTACAGCCTCCGCCTCTACCCATTTAGTGAAGTAGTCAACGGCAACAAGTATATACCTTCTGCCGCCTGTAGCAGGCGTATATGGACCCAGAATGTCCATGCCCCACTTAGCAAACGGTAGTGGGCTGTGAATGGTAGTGAGGTCAGTAGCCGGACGGTGAATTAATTTGCCAAACCTTTGGCACTTGTCACATTTTTTCACCATCTCCATTGCATCTGCTTCCAAAGTAGGCCAAAAGTAGCCCTGCCGCCTTGCCCTTTGAGCAAGCATCCTACCACCTATATGGGAAGCACAGAAACCAGAGTGAAGATCATCTAGTATCTCTCGTCCCTTTTCAGGAGTAACACACTTTAAGAAGGGTTGAAGGTGCCCCCTCTTGTGCAGTTCCCCCTGTATCATTTCAAAACAGGAGGCTCGTTTTTTTAGTGATGCCGCCTGTTGAGGATCATCCGGCAGTGTACCGTTTGTCAGATATGCCCTGATTGAATCCATCCAGGTTGAGCTTCTGTCTAGAATTCCAATAGGATTTTCCTCGATGCTTCTCTTCTCCATTACTTCCCAAAACACAGTTCGAGGAGTATCGGAGGAGGCGGATGATGCTAATTTCGAGAGTGCATCTGCCTGGTTGTTTTCTGATCTCGGTACTTGGATCAGATGGAAATCCTCAAGGGAGCCGACTGCTTGTCGGACCGCCTGTAAATATTTGATCATGGCCGGATGTGTTGCTTCGTATTCGCCATTGTACTGACTCACTATCAGTTGTGAATCAGAACAGGCGTCTATTTTCCTTGCCCCGGCCGCCTTACACATGCGGATCCCGGCTAGTAAAGCTTCATATTCTGCCTCATTGTTTGAAGCCTGGAAACTGAAGCGTAGAGCATACTCGAACCTGTCGCCCTCTGGAGATTGACATACGACGCCTGCTCCACAACCGTTTGAAGTAGAGCTTCCGTCCACATATACCTTCCAGACTTGGTCTGGAACTTGAGAGTCAGGAGGACGAGTCATCTCTACAATAAAGTCAGCAAAGGCTTGCCCCTTCACTGCTTTTCTAGGCTCGAAAGTAACTTCGAGACTCTGCATTTCTATGGCCCATTTGATCATTGTTGGGCGACCCAGAATCATGTTGTAGGCAGAGAGTTCCTCTACAACTAGGAATCGGACTACCATGTGTCGTCCTTCCCCTTTTTCGCCCAGGCGGACGGGTAGATCAACTCGTCCCAGTGGGTGGACGACTCCTCCTCCAAACCCTATTAAAGGGTGGGAGGCCGGATGTATGCAGTCCGTCTGATATTTCAGTTTTGACAGACATTTGCTGCTGATGAGATCTGAAGAGCTCCCAGTATCTATGAGGATTCGACCAACTCTCTGGTTGGCCACTTTACATTCAATAACGAGAGGGTCGTCATGCGGCCCCCTTATTCCTCCTAGATCCTCTTCAGTGATGACAATCTCAGGAAATGTATATTTGGACGGTCGTTCTTGGTGAACGGAATTTACATCTAACCGCCTTATATTATCTTTGTTGCCCCTAATAGTGGGGCCGCCTCCTGAGAAGCCGCCTGCAATGGTGTAGACGACTGCATCATCTGTATCGGAACTGTCGGCCTGTTGATTCTTTTTGGCCGACTGCTTTTTTGAGGAAGTATTCCCCGTAGATTTCTTGACATAAGTGTCAAGATCACCTTGATCAGCCAAGCGGTCTAGGTACCGCATGAGACTAATGCAGTCATTGGTGTGATGACCAATGTCATCATGATAAGCACAGATTTTGTCTTGGTTCCGGTTGCTCGCAGAACCCTTCATGGGGAGCGGTTTCTCAATTGAGAGCCGTCCCTTTATTTCTTTTAGGATAAACTGGTTATCCTTGTTAAACACATACTTTGGGGAGTATGGTTTGAATTCCTTTTTCTTCTTGGCCGGCTGTTTAGAGGAATCAGCCGCCCAGACCCCTTTTCTTTTTTCATCTTTGTTGGACGACTGTTTCTGTCGTCCTTCTCTATTGTCGAACCTCTTCCCGTCCGACTGTTTCATTGTACACAGATCAGTCGCCTGTATATAGGCTTCTGCTTCAATCAAGGCCTCTTGAAGAGTCGCCACCCTTTTTCGAACTAAATCAAATTTGAAGGTAGACCCGTCTTTGAGACCTCTAAAAAAGTCAGTATAAGCTACCTCATCCGGTAACCCTTGAATCTGTATTCTCATCAGGTTGAACCGCCTGATGTAGGAACGAAGCCCCTCCTTTTCACCCTGCTGAATTGTTCCCAAATCAAGGGTCGTTTTCTTCGCAGGGATGTTCATTGCAAAGTTGGAGGCAAATAAGTAAGCAAGCGTCCTGAAACTGTTTACACAACCAGTCGGCAGGTTGCCGAACCATTGCTGTGCAATTCCCTTGAGAGTTGCTGGGAAACACTTGCACCAAGTGGGATCATCCAACCCTTGAAGGTACATCAGGTTGGTGAATGCCATCAGATGGTCTTCCGGGTTAGTAGTGCCATCATAGGCGCCTACTAAAACATTTTTTACTTTGGCCGGCTGAGCGGCTTCAGTAATTTCCTTGGAGAAGGCCGACGGCTGTTCACCAAGTCTAAGCAGCCGTAGCTGCCAGTCCATAGGTTGGACGTTTTTTGCTGCAGGTCCACCAAATGGAGGTGGCTGCATAAAATATTGTTGTTGCGGCACAAATGGCAAATTTGGCACCGCCTGCGCACTATGAAAGCCAGACTGACGGGAGGTGCCGCCTGACTGACTCTCATGGTACGACTGAGTTGGCCTCATCGAGGCATTTCGCAAACTGTCCTGAAAATTTGAAGTAGAAGCCGACTCTGATAATCGGTCACTCTTCTTCTGCTCTAGCAGGTGCCGAGCATCTGTGAACGTTTGCTTTGACCCGTCCGCCTGAATATGACGAACCGGTTTCCTATTTCCCGTAGGATAACGGAGTTTTGTGAAATCAAGAGCAGACGGCTCCCGCTTCTTAGATTTAGGATGGGGAGTCGCCTCTCGCCCTTGAACTGGCTTCCTCTTCAGTGAAGTGGAAGGTTTTTTGGCCGCCTGCTCTTTGACTGAAGCAGGCGATTTTTTGTTGATCAACTCTTGGATCTCTCCCTTGAATCCCCTCATGAAGGTCATGAGTTCGTTCCTTGTGATGGGAGCAGACCCATCAGTCGGCTGTTGCCGAGCAAGCGGTGCGCCTGCTGGCTCGCTTCCTGTTTGAAGATACTCCCGTTCCCTTATTTCAGTATGACGGGTACGGCGGGCCCTTAGGGTCCCGTCTGGAGCTGTATGAGTTTCAACTTCAAATTCACTTTCGGTATCATGGTCCGACTGAACTTGAGGGTCATCTAGGGGACGCCTCTCTTCTGGGGTCGGTACAGACTTGGATGCCATCTCTGAAGTACTCTCCCCACAGACGGCGCCAAATGTTTCGGGGTTTTCTGATGTCCTGCGGGAGAGTTACAATTCCGAGACTGGAACCGGACGCCTGTACCTGCAAAATAACGGAGACTCCTGAGAGCTCCGCCTCCGACGGTCAAGTTAGTACCTGATTAAGGAGTAATTAATACAGAAATTAAAGTAATAAGGTCTCTCTAGGTGAGAGTATTTAATGTAGGTAATCTGCTTTGCTAGCGAGATCAGCCGGTTATTAGTGTGTTCTGTCAATTATTCGGTCCCCCGATTAATGAGGATTAATCGAGTATTTATAGCCTTGGGAAGCGTGCAACTCTCTAGGTTTAAGGTAAACCTAGGGCCGATCGGGCTTCTAGACTGAAATGGGCCTTGATGGCCGGTTGTCCCATTTGGCATGGGTGGACACGTGGCGTGTCTTAAGTGGTCCGTGGAGGACGCGTGGCGGAACCTGGTTGGTCCACTTGTCAAACGGCGCTTGGTGAATAAAAATCCCCTAATCAAGATGCATCCACCAGTTTTGCCTCTTCCTGTACATTTGCCTAATTCTCAGTTGATCCAGCTCAGGCCTCATGAAAAGCTGACATCAGTGGTTTCAGATGCTAAGCTTTCTAGAACCTGTCTTACAGAGTTTTTCCGAATGAATGCTAGCCTACCTTTAGGAACAAGATTACTATACAATGAGTTTTCAGAGCACTATCGTTGGGATGCATCTGACAAGCATTGGTATAAGAGACAGAATAAGAAGATAGTCATTGGTAGGTTGGCATTTGTTGGACCTTCAGAAAGAGAAAGGTATTTTCTTAGGTTGTAACTGCACAATGTCAGGAGTCCAAAATCATTTGAAGATCTGCGTACAGTTAATGGCCATATATGCGACACCTTTCATCAAGCTGCACTTAAATTGAAGCTATTAGAAGAAGATGATTCAGTTGATTTGTGTTTGAAAGAAGGGTGTGCTGTTCAAATGCCACTTACAGTCCGCAAGCTCTTTGCAACTGTGCTGATATTCTGCCAGCCTAGCGATCCTGTTTCTCTTTGGATGAAATAATATAGCTTTCTGTCTGAAGATTTTAAGCATAGATATCCTTCTGATCCACAAAAGGTTAGACAACTGACTGTTAGATCAGTTGAGTGGTTCTTAGAATCAATGGGAAGTTCTCTTGCTAAATATGGATTAGACCATTTAGTTGGACCGGATGATGATGAAATACGCATAACAAAAGATATAGAGGATGCATTGAATGATCCAATACCAGAACAATGTCTGCAATGCAAAAATCAATTGAATCAGGCTCAACGAGAGGCATTTGATGTGATAATGAATCATGTTACAAAGCAAGTTCCTGGAGCTTTTTGCATAGATGGTCCTGGTGGAACAGGCAAAACCTTTCTATATAAAGCTTTATATGCAGAGATAAGACTGATGAATAGGATTGTTCTGCCAACAGCAACATCGGGTATAGCAGCATCTAATATTCCTTCTGGAAGAACTGCACATTCGCGCTTTAAAATTCCACTTGATCCTCTTGAGTCACGTGCCTGTAATGTACCCAAGCAAGGTAGCCTAGCTGCCCTCCTAAGAGAAACAACACTCATTATTTGGGACGAGGCTTCAATGGCAAAAAAAGAAAATGTTGAGTCACTTGATGAGTTGCTAAGAGATATATGTAATCCTCAATTATTGTTTGGAGGTAAAATTGTAGTCTTTGGAGGAGATTTTAGACAGGTTCTTCCTGTTGTGCCTAAAAAAACACAAACTGAGGCAGTTGCTGCTAGCTTGGTTAGCTCTGCTTTGTGGCCACAACTTGTGAAGTTTAGGCTAACAGAAAACATTCGAGCCAGGCATGATCCAGTGTATGCAGGTTTTTTGCTGGCACTTGGAAATGGGGAGCTGCAAGATTCTGAAAATGCATTTGTTCAGCTGCCATCAGAGATTATACAGCCTTATGATGCTGCCACACCTCAGGATCTGCATTTGACTTCAGCTGCTTTTCCAGAAATGGATATGCCTCCGTTTAGTGCAGATATATTCACTACTAGATCTATATTAACACCAGTCAATGACGATGTTGATGTTATAAATGATATATTAATAGGCAAGTTCCCTGGTGAAGCAGTGGTCTACAAGAGTTATGATTCAATGGTTGATGATAATTGTTCCATATACCCCGTTGAATTTCTAAATAAGCTATGTCCTGGTGGCATGAGTCCTCATGAGCTCATATTGAAACCCAATAGTCCTGTTATCCTGCTGCGTAAAATTCTGCCATCATCTGGTCTTTGCAATGGAACACGCCTGATATGCAAAAAATTCTTTCCAAATCTCATTGAATGCGTTATTGCTGTTGGCCATCACAAAGGAGAGCATGTACTGATACCAAGAATTAATCTAAGGCCATCAGAATCCTCAGCTTATCCTTTTCAGTTTCAGAGAAAACAATTCCCCTTAAAGCTTAGCTTTGCAATGACTATCAACAAAGCTTAGGGGAAAACACTTAACAAAGTTGTTGTTTATTTGCCGCGATCATGCTTTTCGCATGGCCAACTATATGTTGCACTTTCTCGGGCTCGTCAGGCATCTAATGTCAGTGTTATAACTGACATCAATGCTGAAAAACCAAGTTTGGCTCATGTAAAAAATGTAGTATCCTACGATGTTCTTAGTTTAGCTGACATCATCTAGCTAAACCAGTGAGTTTTACCTTACCATTTCCTAGGTTTATACTTTTTTTCAATGAATTTAGCAGTTTACTAATTTAACTGAGTCTTGTTTTCTGTTGCAGGCTATACTATTTTGCAATGCAGATGGTTTTTTTGAGCATGTCATAGTTCATGAATTACCTTACTGGTTAACTTTCAAATCATGGTATGCTGTTTATCTATATGGAAAGTTTTTTAATCCATTAGTCTAAAGTTAAGGAACCTTTAGCAGATTGCTGACATCTTCTAATGTGCATTTTTGTTCCATCTATGCAGTGTTCAAAGAACATTTTGCTAAAGGTACAACCAAAATGTGTCTAAATCAAGTCTGGTGGATGCATTCGGTACATCTGATTAATCTGACACCTGAACTCTCAAATTTGGTGTATAATTTTCTTAATGAATATGTATTAAACCTCAACCATAATATGTATGAGTCAGAATTCACCCTATACCTTTAATCAGATTTATCAATAAAGGCAGAGGTATGTTTACCATATATATATATAGTTTAGTGGATCAATCAATACCTTTTGATTAGTTGTTTTTAAAAAAATTGTTATGATTATATAAAAAGCTGTACTATTTATTATGTATCTAGATGTCTGTTTTTGTATTTTATAAAACCAATCATATGCCATTCGAAAATATTTTACCAAAAAGGCCATTTTACTGTTAGTGTATCGCAATAATCTTTCGTGTGTGATAAATTAATATGTTTTGAAAACTTAGATTTAAGAAACAACACTATAAAGAGGAAGTTCTAATGAGAAAAAAAACCCATTAAAAAGTAGTCAAGATTTGGCACCCGTTTCTAATTAAAAGGACAACCCCTGTCTAAAAAGGCATTCTTTAGTTACTAGCTACCTAAGACATTCTAGATTAATAGAAAATAAGAGATTACTAATCATTAAAAAAAAAGAGTCATGCCCAAAAAAAGGGGGGAAAAATACAGATATATAGAAAATTAGGTATGTGCTAACACATGAACTGCATCTCATGCTGATACATTTCAGCTTCTATAAATTCATGTTGCTGTTTCGATTTTAAGAAGATTATTACACACATAGACAAAAAAAATTACAAAATTATGCAAGGCATGCAATTTCTGCTTAAAGATATCAATATAGATATGGAACTCTATATTTAATTGTTAATCAAGTACATCCTGCACTACAAACAGCTATTTTAGGAGTAAGACTTGCTGATTTTATGGAAGAAAAAACAGCAGACCACTATTACTCCAAACAGTACCATTGAATTCTTACTTTTTGTTTTAATTAAATTTTATTTATTTATTTTTTAAAAAAGATGTGCTATAAGAATACAACACACCTTAGGTCTTTCTATTGCTCAGAAAATTCAATACCTCTGCAGTAGACCACAGGAAGGCAAAGCAAACATAAATTTACAAAGAGCAAGCTACATTCTATTCCATAAGCATTAAAACCTATACTTTTGGGCAGGTATGATCAGTCTGAATGCTATTTCACTTCATTTATTTTAGAAATACAGTTGATTTGATCTCAATTATTACTAGCTGAATATTCCATATATAGATTGCATGTATTGTAGCATGAATATTCTTTAAAAGGTCTTAGTTGTAGTATAAGAAAAGCCATTATTTGTTTGAGTGCATTTATAAAGCTTCAGAATTGCGTATATATAGATATTTATAAATGCTTCTTAATGTTTTGGCTTATAATTGGTATTTTACATGTGAGAATAAGCATATATATGTCTGTTCATCACAATATAAAAAGGCAGACACTTTTAGTACATCCATAAATAAAATTACCACCTGATATATCAGTTAGTTTAGGTTACTGATAGAGCTGCTCTAGATTCTAGCATTATAAGTTGAATAATTAGTTTAGGTTCATGATAATGCTGCTCTAGATTCTAGGATTATAGGCTGAATTACCAACTAAACAAGCTAGACATGCTATGGACCTTAGACATGGTTAGATAACATAATAGAATTTTACAATATAGCTTATATAATCTGCCTGCTAAAAAAGTTTGGTTTTATATTACAGAATTACACTATAATTGTTCCAACACTAAGCTAAGCTACTTACATTATTCTAATTTTAGATACGGTAGGATTTTGTCTATGTTATTTCCATATGTCAGAGGCACTTTAACATTCTTTTAAAATCTAAATTATGAGAATCAATATTTTTATTAAACATTGCACACTATATTATGAGATTATAAAATTAATGTTCTAGCACTAAACTAAACATACTTAAATCCATTTGATTTGCCTATTTTATTAGCTGCATATCATTAATTATATACTCTGAAACAGATTATCACTAAAAGATTTTTAGAATCAACAGTATCTATAACAATCATATATGTATCTAGAGATTAGAATACATGAGCTATTAATTTTCTATAGGATTACCGTTCTAAAAAAGAGTCTAATAAATTAAGAAATAAAACTCATTACTCATCATACTTGTATATCTCTAACCTTAACTAAGTTAGCTTCTTGCTTATATTCTGTACAAAAGCTTGATATGGCACCACAGCGAAAGTTTCTTGATGAACTCGATGCATCGAGTAAATCATACAAAGTAAAAAGTTAACATTGCAGAAAAAGGTCGAAAACAGGAATCTGAGAAGAAAATACTTTACCAGTACATTATCTTACAAGATGACAAGGTATAATCTGTATATGTGATTTATAAGTACACACTAATCTTATAATATATCACTATGCATGACTTAAGCTTAAGGTATTATTTCTGTTTTCCTTTACAGAAAAATCGTATGAAGATGACATTATTTGGTGATCAGATTGATGCATATAAAGATGTCATTTTGTTTAGAGGAAACTATGAAATTGCTAATGCCTTAATAAGGCCATTAGATTCATAGTACAGGGCTAGAGAAACAGATCTTCCATTTCAGATGACTATAGGAAGCAGAACTCTCATCCAATGTTTGGATCCTGAAGGAGAGCAAGTATTTCCTAGATACCAATCTCTTGCTTCTATTCCAAAAGTTTCCCTTGATGATTCTCGACATGGTAATTTCAGTATCCTATTATCTTGCTTTAGAGATCCAAAAATTTCAACTTACTTCATTAGATAATTTACGATAATTTCCTCTTCTCTTTTAGATATCCTTGTGATTGTGCTGTATGTTGCAAGAGAACCAAGGAAAATTGTGACAAGTCTAAATAAGGAAACTTTTGTACGCGACCTGATTGTGATAGACCATAGGTGATTTCATTTCTACATTCAATTAATAACATGTCATTATAGCAGTGCAATACTTATGATAATTTGGCTTAAACATTTATGTTTTGCTTTACTTTCATCACTGATCAATCGATGAAAGTCTGTACCTGAAATGATTTATCAGGAAGACAGTGTGAAGCTCTTGTTTCTGATGCTGACAATTTTAAGGTTGTTGGCATCACAGCTCTGCGTCCTATCACTCACAAAGGTAGCTCAGAAATCAACCCAAAAATTATATGCTTTACTTAATCTATTCTATTGTATATCAATCACACAATAGATATTTTCTAACATTTAAAACTTGAAGGTTTTCAACTTGAATCAACCATGTCTACTGTGATAATTCAAAACCCTGAAGGTGAAAAAGCAGCTGCATTAACTGAATGGTATACTAATTCACATTCAACTTTCAGCCATACACAATATACATATTTTGCACACTTTTCGACTAATGTAAACTACAATTTTTATTCACAGGGCAAGAAAACATCGAGTTGCTCTAAGTGATCATCAGAATAGAGTTACAGCTGCCTGGAATCCACCTGCAGAGAGGACTCTAACAACAATAGGGCGCATTAAAACCAAAAAGGTAGGATTAAGATATGTGCTTCTTTTTAGTGCTAATGTAAGGCAATTTAAGCATGTGTTTTGTTTGTTTTATTTATTTTGATAAGTATCCTTTTTTAAGCATAGATAGTGATGAGTTTTCCATGCAGTTCTATAGTTACCTATAGTTTTATAAAATCTGTAGATTCCGTGTGTTTCTTATGAAAATTTTTTGTTTCCTTTTGAGAATGTGTATAGGAATCTTTCATTCTGTTAGAGAGTGGTTTGCTGCTATAAGCTACCAAAACAGCTTAGCTTCTTACAGAACTTGCATTAAGCTTCTAATAAATGTTTACATGTTTTATATTGCTTGTTGTCACACATGATTGTTGGTACACATGATTGTTGATACAAAAATTAGTACATTTATTCTCACCTACTCTAAAGGCTAGACCATGATTGTTTATATGTGCTATCTTTGAAAAGCCATATTGCTTAAAATACTCACATTTACATCATACTTTCAATGTAGGCAACAACAACACTTCCACAAGAAGTGTATTGGCTTAGAGTTGTAGCATCAGATATTCAATATGACAGGCTTAGAACATATATAGGTTGTTCTTACTGTAGAAAGCGAACACAGAACCCTCTTGGAATAGTCTACACTTGCATAGCCTGTGACAGGAAAGAAATATTTTCTACTCACCGGTAAATGTCGTTAACTCTTTACATTAGTTAATATAGATCATAGAACATAATATCCACTCAAAACCAACACTAAATGATTTTTCAAATTATGCAGGGCGACTATTACAATGACTTTCTCAGATGGTACTGGAGCATTGCAGCTTACAACATTTACTGAAAACTGCATCCCACTCTTTGAACTATCAGCTGAACAGATCTATCACATGAAGGCAACAGTAAGTGATTCGCGATCCATTGCCAGTTAACAATCGTAAATATTCTTTTATTCCATTCAAATTTTAATAATAATAATAAACAACAATATATCTATATTTTAGGATGATACAACAAAATTTCGACAGATAGCAGATCGACTATCAACTACATACTTTTTGATAAAGATTGGCCCTACAACTGCTTTAGAACAGAACACCGTTCTGCAATGGGGTCTAAAGGGTGTAGAAATAGAAGACACAGTCACACCTATTGCTGCAGGAAGCAGCTCCACGGATGCAGCTACATGCTCTGAAAGTAAGAATCTAGCTGCAACAGCTGATGCAGAAGGTGTTGGGTCTTATGAACACAATGAATGTGTAGCTCAGAACAAACATCCTCTCAGCAAGACCATTAAGAAAGAAACAGTTGCTGCATATGATCTATCGACCTTCAGCCAGGAAGAGGAAGATGCTTGCATAGCAGCAGAAGCGATGGCTGCAGCACAAAAAGCAGCAGAATCTAAGACACAGGATATAGCTCAGAAAAGAAAGAGGGTTGATGCTGATGATCAGTTTGTTCCTACCACACCAGCAAAAGATGTTATTGCCCATGAAACAGCTTCAGCTATCAAGAATGCAGATCTAATCAAGGAAAAAGAAAAAGATCAGGCTATTCAAGCAGCGCTAAAAGGAAAAGGAATTGTTTATGACACACCAATTGGCTCTGCTGAAACAGCCAAGGCTATTAAGCAAGAGAAAGATAGCAAGCGTCGAGCACTTGTGTTTCCTGATGATGACTCCGATGACATTTAAATGAAGGAATGACAGATCAGTTGAGTAACAACTTCATTTACTAAATATTTTGCTATGTATATATTATGCTCTAAAAGTAAGTATTACAAGCAATGTGGCTTTTCAAAGGAACACGTACTCTTAAATTACATGTTCCTAAATAAAGCCACATAGACTAGGAAAAAAATCGGCTATGGTTAAAACCACCTATTAGACTACATATCTTTTGCTGCTTGATTGCTTTTATATAGTTTTAAAAGACAATCAACCATTTCATAGGTGTTTGTTCCTGTGTAACACTACTTTTCTATGTGTCAAGCTTGACACAGATTGTAATTAGTCTACCTACCTTTTGCTATCTGGTTGCTAGATTATGCTTTGTAACGCAACCAGACATCACCTATCTAGGGCTTAACAAAATGTAGCATTGAAGCTGCCAATCATGTACTTATTATGGAACTTTTATGTATATATAGTATTATGACTAAGTACTTTAAGTAATTACTTTATTTTCGTTTGCTAACCGTGCATTTGTCAAAAGACTTAACTTAAACAATCTTTGCATCGCCTTTTTGTACTTACATTAGTTCATACATATGAGCTCATTATCTCTACGTTTATATAAGCATAGGCATTCAGAGTGTAGTACACCAAATAATCAGCCATACAAAACACAAGATATATAGCCAACTTAAGTCATCCATTATACTAAAAGCAAAAGGTTATTTTGCAATAATTACAGCCTACTATGTTCCCTTGCTAATTACATTCACCATAGGCTTCCCATCAGCTAATTTCCCTCCTTCTAACAGTCCAAAAAGACACTATAACACCTAAAAAAGCCAGGATACACCAAGATAATTTACTGCCAGAAACTAACAACCAAACTTAGGAAAGTCTAAGTCTATACCCTACCAATACTACAACTAAAACGTCCAAAAATAAAACTTAGCCAGCAGATTGTATACGATTAGTCAGAAATTTTCATATGAAACATCGAAGAGTCTTCACTTGTTTCGTGATTTCCTTCCACACAGTTCCCAGAATCAGAGCCCGACCCACTATCACCATCATCATTGCTCCTAGATTCACTTTCCCCATCCTCTGGGTCTGCAACCAGTTTTTCCATCCTCTCAGTCTCAGAATCAGAAACCGCATCACTTTCCCCATCTTTATCAGTCTCCTCATCTTCTTCAGATTCATCTTCGTCTTCTTCAGATTCTTCACCTCCCTCTTCTGCCTCTCCTGCTTTCTTGTCACCTTCTTCCTTGATCTCAACTTTTTCCTTACTTTCCCCTCCATGATCTTTTGTCTCGCCACCTTTCTTGCTTTTCTTTTTATCTTCATCACTGTCTGACTCAACGATGATCAGCGGCCATTCGCCACAGTCATCCCTCTCAATTCCTCGCTTCCGCTTATTGCTTGGTTCTCCTTTTTCTTCAGTCCTCGCCGCTTTTGACATTCCTTGTTCTAGCAATTTCAGATGACTGTCCATCTTCATTTCCATACTCATAACATAGACTCGAAAACTTGCGACATTCTGCTCCTGTGACCTAGCCTGATTTGGCCTCCAGATTGGAGGTGCAAAGACTTTCCCAGAAGTAGCCGTGCTATCAGTGCTAGCCATTGTTATTGGTAAAATGCAGGCACACAAACACAGAGAAAAAGGAAAGATGAAGCAAAAAAAAAAGAAGAAAGGAAAGACAGAAAAACGAAAGACAAGACAGCATAGCAGAGCAAAATTTATACACCACGCAAAAGAGGAATTCAACTGACCAATGAGAGAAAGTCTAACAGCCATGACAAAATCTAGGAACAATAAAAGAACTTATGACTTACAAATACCGACTTTTCAGCTTCTTTACAAATTTTTTAGATCAAGTACAACTTTTGGACTTCTTAGATGATCATATTTTATGTGTATTCTATAAATGTAGTACAATTACAATTCCAAAAAAAGTAATTTGTAAGTAATTCGGAATTCATAACATTTCTTACATACGCAATATCTACACACGCGTGTGTTGGTGATTTTTTTAATATAAAAATTTTGTTGCTAAGAAGCGCACAAATTTTAGATAAAATACAAAACGATTAGCACAACTAATATTTAGGCGGTTTAATTAAAATAACACAAGGTTGTTGACATTTTAATATCGAAACCATAATCTACCTTACCCAGATTATAATTTTGCGTATTAAACGCTAAAAAAGAACCAAACTAGAATAACAATTACAATTTTCGCTATCACTTCCTACATTTTTTAATCCGATGAAACGTATTACTACTCCACACAAAATAAATTATATCAATACAACCCATCTATTTAACAATATCATTGCTCACAAATAATCCGTGTTTATTGGGCTATCGCGCGCATCGCGCGCGATGGCTCAACTAGTTGGGTAAAACAAGAGAGTTAGGAAATGTCCCATTAAAAAGAAAAAAAAACAGAGAAGAAAGTTAGTACGGAGTAAAAGAAATAGTAAAATCCGGAAACTCTTGAATTTCCTACTTCCTAGGCATTAGTGCATTACTGAAGAACATGTGGAAATTGGAAAGTATGAATAGGATAAAATAATTACTGTAGTAGATTTTACTATACCAAGAAGTGAGTATACGACAGTAACATCCTACACAGTATGCTACAGACAAATTGACAAAGTAAAGGACTGGGCTGCTACCAAAAATTGGGCCCTTTGAGTTTAAGGGGCCCTGTGCTGTTGGTCTCTTTGCACAGGGCCATAACCGGGCCTGCTCATTTGTAAGAAATTGTAAAATTGTTAACTTGTCATTTTAACACACTCTAACATATGGATAAAGGAGGTATTTGACAAGTCTTTCTTGAGTAAGGAGTTAGTTAACACAACCAATGGACATGTAAAGTTGTAGTTCAAAGAAATGTATATGATACATCATGTACCATGCTTATGGTACACTTGAAAAGAACTTTTGACTTCTAAGTTATGATGATTACTTAAACAAACTCATGTGTTAAGCTAACACTACTACAAAAAAGGCCTACGGAACCAGTCATAAGGCACCATGCAAATCACTAATCTGGTTTCTTAGATAAAGGAACCATATACGAGAGATATCTGGTTTCTTAGGATATAAGTAAGAAACCATACATTATTAAATTCCGGTTTCTTAGATAAAAGTAACCTTAAACAAGAGATGTGCGGTTTCTTTTTAAAAAAAAATAAGAAACTACTTATTATTAAAATCCAGTTTCTTAGATATATTTTAATATTTATTACTAGAAATTTGTACTATAATAAAATTAAAACCCTTTTTTAAAAATCAAAAATAAAATAAATAAAACCCTATTGTGATAGTCTAACTGCCGTCCACTACTTGTTTCCCATCCCCTCTAAACTTAATTCTCCAACCTTCTCTTTCATCTCATATACTTCCTCATCTTTAATCTCTTATCAATTCTTTCATTTCTTAACCTTCTTCTTCTAAATGATATTTATCATCCTAATTGTCATCGCCTTCACACCAGCGCTATCATAAAGCACTAAGATCGCTATTTAAATCCCCAATTTCCTTAAGTTTCAGGCACCTCCTTGCAAGATTAGCAACTTCCTTAAGCTGCTCCATTGCACTATCACTTACAATTTGTTCATCAAAAATCTCAAATAAACGATCTTCCTTAATTTTCCTAAGAAAGCATACAGCAAGGCTTCTCTCATTTTCAGGCTTAGCATAAGATATGGCCTTCTCTCTAGTTAGTAGCTCGACAAGAACAACACCAAAGCTATAAACATCGCTCTTATCAGTGAGCTCACCAGTTTGCATGTACTCTGGATCAAGATAACCACATGTCCCTTGAACCATAGTCCCTAACTGCTCTTGATCTACCGGAGCTAGCTTAGAAGCTCCAAAATCAGCAACTTTTGCTACGCACTTATCATCCAAGAGTATGTTTGCAGACTTAATATCTCTGTGAATTATCGGTATAGAAATTGTGGTATGCAAATAAGCCAAGACCTCAGCAACTTCTGCTGCAATTCTTAAGCGAACATCCCAAGTAAAAGAATACATTTTTCCTTCATCATGCAAATGATCATGCAATGTACCATTACTAATAAATTCATAAACGAGCAATGGTACCTCCGTCTCCAAGCAACAACCTAAGAGCTTTACCACATTCTTATTATTGATTTGTGACAAGGCAACAACCTCGTTAATGAATTGTTCGACCTGGGTGGAATCAACCTTGATGGACCTTTTGATGGCGACTACTTGATTGTTAGGTAGTATTCCCTTGAAAACCATGCCAAAACCTCCTCGACCAATGATGCTATTTTCACTGTAATTATCAGTCGCCTTCTTTAGTTCTTCATCCGTGAACATCTTTACTGTATTGCCAATTGACACGTCTCGTCCTGAAAGCTTTTGTTGTAGAATATGACCGCCATTTTGGTGAAAGCATTTCTCCCTTAGTTTTTGAATCTTCTTGTTTCCATGTTGCCAATGAAACCAAAAGATAACCAGCAAGGAAAAAATAAACCCACCAGCAATGTTTCGGGTTGTTGAAAGAGAAAATCTTGTTATACTAATCCAAGAAGTATAATTACTGGTTTCCACACTCTTTTCATCATAACTAACTTATGAAATGTAGTTACGTACTCGAAACACACCATCTAGAGAGATCTTCTCTATCTCTATATTTTTACCATAAGTCGGAACCACCGGGATATTACTAGTGTTGCAAGTGATATCGTAGAAGGAGCCGTCTTCGGGATGATCGTAGTGGCACTTATCACCTATACCGAAAGGATAGGGGATCGTAACGTTGCCGCATTTTTCAGGACAACCAGGAAGGGCTACTTGGGATTTTGTAACAGAACCAACTTCTACGCCGGTAGATTGCTGTGTTAGAGGCAATATTGCTAAAACTATGGTTGTGACTAGAGCTGTCAGTTTCTGACCCGAACCGTTAAACCCGACAGTTTCGAATCGATCTGAAAAGGAACTGAACTGTTTGAAACCCGTTTTTTGGAAATCGAAAACTGACCCGACCCAATTTTTTCCAAACCAAAACTGAACTAAACCGAATTTGTGCAAACCGTTACTAACCCGACCCGTTATCAAGCCAAACCGTTATAACCCGAAACTGAAAGCAACCCAAACCGATTACGTTTAAACCCGATAGTAACCCGACCCGTTTTAAACCGAAAACTGTTAAAACCCGATAAAAATCCGATAAACTTAAATCGTTCCAACCCGTAACCCATTGTGACCGAACCGGTTATAATCCGTAACCCGTTGTGACCGAACCGTTTACGACCCGTAGCCCGTTATGACCAAACCGTTTAAAACCCGTAACCCGTTATGACTGAGTAATTTACAACCTGTTACCCAATATGTTTATGATCTAATCTATTTCAACCCACTACTCGATAAACCCAACTTATTTATGACTTGACTTGATTATAACATGACTCGTTCCTACCCATTATCTGACTAATTCGACTCGATAATCATCCGACTCAATTTTAACCCGATATGATTTTGATTAGAAACCCGTTTCAAATTGGGTAAACTCGTTTTCAAACCAACCAAGTTCAATCTAAACCGATTATAACCGAAACAATAATGGTTGGACCCGATTTCACCCGATCTATTTTGAACCGAAACCCTTTTTCGAACCGACCCAGTTAAACCCAAACTGATTATGACCCGAACCAATTACGACCCGTCCTGATTAAGACCCGAACTGTTTTTAACCGAAACCCACATTAAATGGGCTAAACACGTTTTCAAACCGACCCACTTCAACCCAAATTGATTATGACCCGAACCGACTAGAACCCGACCCGATAAGAACCCGATCCGAATAGAAACTGCAATTAAAAAAACCAAACCGAACTGGCCCGATAATTTTCAAAACCGACCCTAACCGACCCGCTTATTATTTCAATCCATTATAAACCGACCCGTTATAACCCAAAACTGATAAACCCAACCCAAACCCGAACTATTTAACCGAATTGACACCCCTAGTTGTGACAATAGTTAGCAAAGTATGGTGACGCCAACCAAAGTCTCCTTTCAACATTTTTGTGCTTATTTTTTTTTGTTAGGAAATTACGTGAAAGTGTAATAATTTATGAATAACAAGAGCAATGAATTGGATGTAAGCGTTTACTAAGTCAAGGTCTCCTCCCTTTCTAAAAAAAAAAAAAAAAGAGAAGTCAAGGTCTCTTCTGAAAAATAATACAAGTAGACAAAAAAAAAAAAATTAAAAAAAAAATAAAAACCAAGGTTTTGTCAAGTTAGCCAAATTGACTAAAGTTTGGTTTTGTTTATTAGCCGACGAGATAAAGTTGTTGAGCTTTGTTTTTATTGATTTCTTATAGGGAAATTTCTAGTATTATTTAAAATATACTCAATGAGGAAGTTTTTAAATTGCATTAAAACCATTTCCTCAAAAAAAAAAAAAAATTGTTAAAAAAAAAAATATGCAACCCGGAATGTATATAAGAAGCTAAAAGTGAAAAGAATAGACTATAATTAAACATTTATTACACCAATTTACTCGTAAATTGTTGATAAATTTTCAACTAAATACTAAAAAAAGAAGTATATTAAATGCTTATATGCAGCTCTTACAGTTGCATATAACATTACCCAAAAAAAAAAACATTTATTCCATGATTCAAATTATTAAATTCGTATGTACTCGTTGGTACTCTTACTATGATATAATAAAGCACTAACCGGTTTTCAAAAAAAAAAAATCATTAAATTCGTATTTCCTACTTAAAAAACAAAATTTCAATTAATTAGGCGATTTACTTAGGAGTTAGGACTTGTCAAAAATTAATTAATCCATAATAAATAAATAAATACAATAAGTGTAAGGCTGATATTTTTTTTTTTAAAAAAGCTGCTAAATAGCTGCCATTGTGGACTCAGACTCGTATTGTTTGGCAAACATTAATAAACAAATATTTTTTTTAAAAAAAAAAAAAAGTTCTAGAAGAGCTTTAATTATAATTTTTAAATATCATTTATTAATCCTATATCATCATTTAATAATTGTGTAATTTTTTACTGGAATCATGATCATGGATATGATGTTAATGATGAAATTCAATTAATTTGGAACCTCTTATAGTGTACTCCCTATATCCTTAAATTAAAAATCCTTTTTATTTATTTATTATATGAGTAATAAATGTTAGAAAGAGACTTTGTATTAAGGGACGGAGAAAATATAATTGATTGATTTTCAAATACAAAGAGCATTGACGGAGTAACCCCACTAAGTAGCCCCAATACCACTAACGAGTTACAAATTTGCCTCTATGATGGCTAGACACACGGTATTTAAGTTTTTTTTTTTTTTTTTGAAAGAAAATGAAATAAAATATTTTCAAAACTAATATATTCAATCTTTATGTGGTGTAAATAACATTTAAACATTTATCTTTCCTAATAATAAATTAAATAAAGTTGAATACTTTTCTTGGCTTAGGCTTTTTTTTAAAAAAAAAATAATAATAAACAGATTCATCATCATGAATCCCCTTTTCCAACAATGTTAGTTGCAAGACTTGCAACGCTGATCTTGATCTAGCTTTGATACATAAGCTTAAGACGCTAGATTATTGATTCTAGCTTAGATTACTTTATATTATATTGTATAATCAAGTAAGAGCACAAGTGACAAGCTTAGCTTGTGAACTCTACTATTCAATCAGTACATAGCTAAACAAGGGATTCATCATGCTCCAATGCTCCATCTGTTTCCATGTAATAGGAACAAATATAGTGGGATATTAGTACATCTAATATGTTACAAACATACATTTTTATAACTGTGTATAATAATATATACTACGTATATAGATGTAGCTCAAACTTTTTCAAACATCAGGTCATGTTACAAACTGCTAATTTGTAAGTTATTGTTAATTTGCTATTAATCTTTATTAAATGGTAATTGCTAATCATTTATTGGTAATTTGCTATGTATAATGTATTGTCTATGAATGTATGACGTATTCTACTATTCTGAATTTGTTAGCCTCTTAGTTTGTTACTGTTTTAGAGTTAAGACTCTAAGTGGGCTGTGGGTAGTGATTTAATTATAATTAATTTATCTAGTGAGTTGATTTGATGTGTGAAAGATGCACAATTGAATGAATTGGTAATTTGATGAGTTATAATTATAAGTTGATTTTGTGCAATTGTTAATAATTTGTTGTCAATTGTTGAGTTAAAGTGGCTGATTTGTTGAGTTGCTTGGCTAGCAAATTATTAGTAATGTAGTTGATTACTTTGTTGGTAGACTTAGTTTAGTTAGTTGCTTGGAAATTTCATTGATGACATGCAAAATGATGAGAGATTTTGGAATCTAAAAAAACTCAATGAGCTATCTATGAAGTTAATTGAGACGAGAAAGCATCTAGATCATTCAAAGGTATACTTGCTCTTGAAATTAGTATTGCTTCTTCCCGTGGCTATTGCAACTGTTGAAAGGGCTTTTTCCGGAATGACTCAAATCAAAAGCAAGCTACGAAATAGCATGGGAGATGGATTGTTAAATGACACTTTAGTTACTTTTTTGGAAAAAAGGTTTATTCTTAAATGTTAGTCTTGATGTGATTATACAATTAGTATTGTAATGTAATTGCATACATTAGTATGTATTTTTGTAATTCCCTGTTATATTAACTAATTTGCTTTATCACATTTTGAACTTAGTGTCACAGTGTATGTTATTGGTTGTGCTACCCCTCCCCCAAAATCCTGGATCTGCCACTGATTGTAGGTCAAGCATAATGATCATCTCCCATCATCCAAAGGTACCAACTGCACAACTCTGCTTTCGCTGCTCGAAGAGTAGTTTATGCTGTCGTTTTCATAGCCGCCATTGTTGAAATCATCCGCCTTATCACCAAGCAGATGTTCACTCTCTTCTTGAAGTAACACAGTGTTGTTTGACGACCATGGATGAGTAGCAATGCCTGCTGTAATCCTTTCTAGCTCTCTTGCGACCTCCTTCATTGCTGGCCGATCCTCTCCTTTAAGTTTTAGGCACCTCCTTGCAAGATTAGCAACTTCCTTGAGTTGCTCTACTGAACCATCACTTACAATATTTTCATCAAGGATTTCAAACAAACGATCTTCCCTTAACTTCCTAAGAAAGAATACGGCAAGGCATCTCTCATTCTCCGGCTTAGCATAACATATTGCCTTCTCTCTAGTTAGTAGCTCTACAAGAACAACACCAAAGCTATAAACATCGCTCTTATCAGTTAGCTCACCAGTTTGCATGTACTCTGGATCAAGATAACCACATGTCCCTTGTACCATAGTTCCTAACTGCTCTTGATCTACCGGAGCTAGCTTAGAAGCTCCAAAATCAGCGACTTTTGCTGTGCACTTTGTTAGAAAATTAATATTGGGTCACATATGTAAATAATAAAATGTGTTGATCGTCATATACTTAAGCCAAAAATTAAAATGACCGGTTAAATGAATGAAATTTGGTTGTGCGATATATTTGATGTATCACGGAAGAAAGAATGTGTAGATATTGGAGTAATATTTTTAATTTGGTGACGGGTCAAATTAATTGTATTACAATTAAGGTAACATTAATTGGTTATGGCCCCCGGTGTATGTTTTATTTGGGGGAAATACTAGTTGATCTTCATGATCAACAAAAATTGTCAATCATAAGGGTGTAAATGAGATTTCCATCATTAAATTAGGGATGGTACAGTAAATTTGCCTTTGACGGTTGGCATTCTTGCCATATCACTACTCCAGCTCACAGTCACACAATTCACGCCGTTAACATAACATTTTCTATCAACTTTCTCTCTCCTCACTCTTCTCAATCTCTCAACAATGGAGGTAACTTCCAAGAGAAGAATGGAGGTAACTTCCAAGAGAAGAGCTCAATCGGCGATCGATGTCAAACGTGAAAGCACTCCACCACCATCACAACCACAACCATCATCACAACCACCGTCATGTATATTTCATCTCCTCTCTTTGCCATCAACGACCTCACTTCTACACCAACGACCCATCTTCGAAAATCAAATTCAATAGAAGGAGCTTGAATGGAGGACATGGTCACCCCTACCAGGGGTTGACCATGCCATTAATTTCACCCTTTATTCATAGGGTTTTCGTTTAAGATTGGAGAAGGTGGGTGGATTTTGGGGAATCATCAATGGTGGTGTCGGGAAAGCTTCAAAGGTTGTGGAGATGGGGAAGCTAGCTTCAATGGTGGAATGGAGGTTGATGAAGCTTTAATGGAGCAAGAAAGAGTACGAAGCTTTTCAATGGTTAACCCAATTGCGGTTACGGCGTCAAATAAAATGATGTTTCATTTTGCTGATTCATCAAGTGGGGGTCACAAAAGCTGAGGTGGAGATTATGATTGACAAATTTTGTCAATCATGAAGATTAGGGCAAGCCCCTTTTATTAGTGTTTACTCATTAGGATGTAACGGAAAAAAGGGGAGTGAAAAGGGGAGCAATTATGATGCAGACTCCTTATTTTCATCTGCCGTTACACTTTGATTTCTTTATATATCCCATCACTTTGATATTTAGATTTTTCTACGGAGTACAATAGTTAAAGGTAAAAGGATAAAACTTTTATTTTATACTAAGGGGTTATTAATAAGTCTTTGTAAGGATTACTCGATTAGTGTTATAAAATTACTTAGTCATTATTACATTATTAGATGAAACCCGTATAATGCACGGTTTGTTTGATTTTTTTAAATAATATTTTTTTTTTGTATTTATGAACCTAAAATTTGTTATATATTTATATAAAATTCCTAATATTAAAAGATAATATATAATATTTAATTAATTTAAACTTAAAAATCTCATTCGCCAATTTTGCTTACATGACATTTAAATTATTTAATTCTAAAAGAAATTAATAATCTCTTATTTAATTGGCTACTACTAAGATTTATAATCCTACATGGCGCGCTGAGAAAATTAGATCCTACGTGGCTCTCTAAAAACTCGGGAAAAAACTCCCCTTTATATATATATATATATATATATATATATATATATATATATATATATATATATATATATATATATATATATATTAGATTGTTCAAGAGCCACTTCTTGTTTAGGTATATGATTAGGCATAACCTTGACACTAAACCGGATAGTCTTCTCTGGTATGTATCTTGGTCGTGTGCAACTTCCTTCCCCTTGATACCTAGGTCTTTGGAAAACATTGTTTACATAAATATTTTCATTAATAATTTCTTCTCTAATATCATTATTATCCATTACTCTTTTACCTAGTTTGTTTTCAATCTTTTGTTGGACAACTTCTATGGGTAGAAAGTCTAGATCATTCAACTTCATTAATCCCCTTTGTTGATATAAATCTTCCTCTAAAGTAACATAATTATTTTTCTCTATTTCATTATTAGAAGCAATCCCTTTTTCAGAAATTAAGTTCATGATTTCGTTAAGCTTATTAGGGCCTTCTTCTTTATCAAATAGGGCTTGTAATTCATTAAGTGTTTTCTCCTGAAGATGAGGGTTCATTTTTAGTTTCTTTATTCTTTTCTTGGTTACTAGTAGGTCTTTTAGGGAGTGATATAGTAAACTTTTTTTTTTTTTTTTTTTATCTAGATTTTGAAAAGGATATTTATATTTAGGTTATTTTAGATATTAACACTACCTAAAAACCCGAAAATGGTTCTTATCACCTCTCAAAAAAAAAAAATTGATTTTAACACCATCCAAATTACAAAAAATTGGGTATTACCATCACATAACTGATTCCGTTTACAAATTCGTTAAGTAGGGCCATACAGACACGTGTCGCTTTATTATTGGCCAAATTAATAAAAAAAAATTAAAAAACAAAAAATAAAAATTTAAAAAAAATAAAAAAAACCTAAAACTACCCCCAGCCCCACCACCGCGCCACCAGCATCGTCCCCCAACCCACCCACTACCGGCGTTCGGCGTCCCAGAGAATCGCCAGGCGCCGACGACCTCACCCCCACCCCCCTTTCCTCCACCGATGCACCCCACCCCTTCCTTTCCCCATTTTCGTTTCCTGAGCCACCACCCCGAAACCACCCTAAATGGGTTTTAGGGTTTCGTTTGGGGTGGTAGGGAATCGATTAAGGGAAGGGGATGGGGCATTTAGGGTGGTTTCGGGAAACAAAATGGGGAAAGGGAAGGGGTGGGGTGCGTAGGTGGAGGAAAGGGGAGTGGGGGTGGGGGTGGGGTCGCCGACGCCGGGCTATTCTCTGGGACGCCGACAGGGGTGGGTTTGGGGACAGCGGTGGTGGCGCGGTGGGTGGGGTAGTTTTAGGTTTTTAATTTTTTTAATTTTTTTTAAACAAATAAAATAGTGACATGTGTTACTGTGGACCACATTTAACGGAATTTTTAACGGAAACTGTTAAGTGGTTGTAATACCAATTTTTTGGAAATTTGTATGGTGTTAATACCCTTTTTTTTTTTGGAGGTGTTAAAAACCATTTTCGGGTTTTTAGCAGGTGTTAAAATCTAAAAAAACCTTATATTTATATGGGACAATTTTCTCTTTATTAGGTGATACTTCTTTTCCAAATTGATGCTTAACTTCGTTTGTTAAAGCAAGTTGAACTTGTTTAAGTTGTTCTTTTAGACCGCTTACTTTTTTTTATTAATATCGGTTGTGGTTATTGATATCTTATTTTCGATACTAATACAACGAGCATGTATGTTATAAACTTCCAATCTTAATTCACCAATTTGATCAACTATATAATTAAGGACTGGGCAAAAATTACTAGTATTTTCAGGAATATGATAATAATGCTTAAAATCTGGTTTTTTACACTCAGTAGAGAGCCTAGTATTGTCCAGTTTTGCTTAATTATTAACTACTTAGTTTAACTCTTAACCGTATGGCTCGGATACAAATCGAACGTAGCTAGATACAAACAAAACTCTAGTTAGGATACCAATAATAAATCAACTTATAACAACAACAACATTTGTTAAATATGATACCAATTCAACCGCAATACTATGGTGACACCAACGTGTTGTAGATGGTATATCGATATATACAACTAAGGATGATATTGGCTACATATCTCGTTGGTACTTACATATAAGACCTTATTGGAGACCAACTTGGTCTCTAGTTCTCTACTACTTGAGGCCAAGAATTTGTGCTACTAGAAGTCTAGAACTAGACTATTATTTTTTTAAAATTTATTTTTTATTAATCTTTGCCAAACCATACGAGTCTGTTGGTCCACAATGGCAGCTAGTTAGCAGCCTTACAATTGTTTTTATTTATTTATTATAGAGTAATGACAAGGGAGAAAAAAAAGACTTTAAAGTCCTGAGTAAATCGCCTTACGAATTATGATTTTTTTTTTTTAATTTTCAATTTTTTTTTAAATTATGACTTTAGTTGTTGAAATACAAATTGAATCATCCAGTTGATTTCCTCAAAAAAAGAAAAAAAAAATTTATTATCCAATTGATAGATTTTTAATAAGTACTCGTAAAAAAAAATTAAGAGTATGTTTTGGTTGGAAATATTTTTAATGCAACTTTAAACATCCTGATTGAGTTTATTTTATAGTCATATCGAGGAAAATTCCCTAAAAGAAACTAATAAAAACAAATTTCAACAACTTTATCTCGGCAATAATCAAAACCAACAATTTGCCTAACTTGACAAAACCTTGGTTTTTTAATTTTATTTATATATTGTTTTGGCTACTTGTATTACTTTTCATTTTTTCAGAGAAGACCTTGACTCAGCAACACATTCAATTCATTGCTCTTGTAGTCTTGTTATTCATTAACTAGTACACTTTCACATAATTTGTTAACCAAAAATAAGCACAAAAATGTTGAAAGCAGATTTTGGTTGGCGTCACCATACTTTGCTAACTATTTTTGCTACCATAGTTTTAGCAATATTGCCTCTAACAAACTCCCAAATAGCCCTTCCTGGTTGTCCTGAAAAATGCGGCAACGTTACGATCCCCTATCCTTTCGGTATAGGTGATAAGTGCCACTACGATCATCCCGAAGACGGCTTCTACTACGATATCACTTGCAACACTAGTAATATCCCGGTGGTTCCGACGTATGGTAGTATAGAGATTGAGAAGATCTCTCTAAATGGTGAATTTCGAGTACGTAACTACATTTCATATAGTTGTTACGATAAAAATGGTATAGAAACTCGTAATTTTACATCTTGGATTAGTATAACAAGATTTTCACTTTCAACAACCCGAAACATTGCTGGTGCAATTGGTTGCGACACATTGACACTCTTCTCTGGTACACGGATGGAAAGTACCAACTTGTTTCAAACCGGGTGTGTGACCGGGTGCACGAATCAAACAGATGTAAGCAATGAGTGTTCCGGAATTGGTTGTTGCCTAGCATCTATTCCAAATGGGATAACCAACATAACGCTAGGCGTTGGGAGTCTCTATAACCATAAGGATGTGCAAGACTTCAACCCTTGCAGTATTGCATTTGTGGTGGCTAAAGATTATGTAGAAGAGAAGGGAACACCCTTCTCTTTTGACTCTATACTAATACAAGATGCCGCGTATTTAGATACTCTAAGTACACCCATGGTATATAATTGGTCAATTGGAACAGAAGATTGCAAAACCGCGCTAGCAGCAAAGAATTGCCTATGCAAAGGAAATAGTACCTGCTTCGACGCCACTTCTGGTCAATGGGGATACCACTGCAAGTGTAACCTCGGTTTCGAGGGTAACCCCTACCTTCATGATTGTCAAGGTAATCCAACTAATCACACTCTCACTTTTAGTAACTAATTTGAGTATACAAATCGATCACGAAATTCAACCATCACATTAATAAGCTTTTGGTTGAGTTGGTCTTTTAACATACTATCAAAGTCCGTTAGAGCCTGTGATCGATTTATATACTCTATCAGTGACACTCAATTTTGTTTGTATATTTATAGAAAATCATATTGTTGTAGCTAATTCTTTGATGGGCTTATTACATCCAGATATCGATGAATGCGCGAATAATAGCTTGAATTCATGTGAAAAACAAGAGTATTGTGTTAATGTTCCTGGAAATTATACTTGTACATGTCCAAAGGGCTATTATGGCAAGGGTACAAAGGAGAATCCGTGTACTCTCATTGATACCGATTCAGCAAGCAGGAAGAAACTATTACTGGCAATAAGAATAATCATTGGTGAGTTAAATTTTCTATGTCTTCTTTGTCCACCTATTATTTTTCTTTACTATTATTAAAGTATATTGCCAATTTGAACACCAATTAACAAAGTTGTTACACTGACCATTTTATTAATATTACGTTTTAGTTATGTTTTTAGTAGAATATATAAACCGATTTTAGAATTCAACCAAAAACCTAATTTAATGGACTGATGGTAGTAACCGGGAATTATTTATATACTCTATCAGTTTTATTTATTAATCACTGCTCCTGTCAAAAAAAAAAAAAATTTAATCACTGCGATGGACTTAAAAAGTGAAAGATAGACTTTATGTAAATAATACGGATTAAATTTTGTATTATTTGCTCAGGAATATTAAAAAGGTAATTTTAGACAAAACCAGTATCTTTTCCATCTTTACGGTATTGGTCCCTACTTTCACTGTACGGTATTAATTTGAAACCTGTTAATTTCAACATATTCCAAAACGATAATTGTACGGTATACATGAGTCTTTATATTAATAAATTCCAAAACAATAATTGTACGGTTAATTTCTTTATTGTTAACTAGATTAGTCTCATGCGAGGCACGATTTGATCAAATAAAATTTAAAATAAAAAAAATTCAAAAACAAATAAAACATCAATTTTTTTCTATTTTTTTTTAATTTAAAATAGAACAGATAAATTGAATGAATGAAAAGGTTACCTAAGGGGAAAAAAAAATCAAATTATTATTGTTAAAAAGTATAAATCACTTTTCAAAATTTGATACTAATGATGATGTGGCTGATCAGAATTTTAATAAAATA
Source organism: Chenopodium quinoa (assembly GCF_001683475.1). Lineage (NCBI taxonomy): Eukaryota > Viridiplantae > Streptophyta > Magnoliopsida > Caryophyllales > Amaranthaceae > Chenopodium > Chenopodium quinoa. The sequence continues at coordinate 989,061 of NW_018743391.1, read as the reverse complement.
AAATAAATTCACAAAATGAATTTATTTTTAATGATAACATGACATGTGTTCTAAGAAAGTAAGAATGATGTCAGTGGTTACTATTTTTGTATTAGTTATAGATTTGTTATTAATTATTATACGTTTTAAAGTGGAACAGTGGAACCTCATATTAGATGCTACAACTTTGTAAAATAATAGGTTTTTTTTTTTTTTTAATAAAATCTTATGGTTTAAAAATCATCACCAATTGCCGAGTTGCCGTTAAATTAGTTGACAAAACAAACGGGGTTAACGGGCTTACCAAGGTCAATTTATGTTTTTTCACCAACTAGGAACATAAAACAAAGTTTCAAGTCGTATACATTAATTAACTCTTGGCCTTAATTATTGTTTAAATTAGGTATTGCTGGTGGCATCATTGTATCTTTGCTGGTTATCTTTTGGTTTCATTGGCAACATGGAAACAAGAAGATTCAAAAACTAAGGGAGAAATGCTTTCACCAAAATGGCGGTCATATTCTACAACAAAAGCTTTCAGGACGAGACGTGTCAATTGGCAATACAGTAAAGATGTTCACGGATGAAGAACTAAAGAAGGCGACTGATAATTACAGTGAAAATAGCATCATTGGTCGAGGAGGTTTTGGCATGGTTTTCAAGGGAATACTACCTAACAATCAAGTAGTCGCCATCAAAAGGTCCATCAAGGTTGATTCCACCCAGGTCGAACAATTCATTAACGAGGTTGTTGCCTTGTCACAAATCAATAATAAGAATGTGGTAAAGCTCTTAGGTTGTTGCTTGGAGACGGAGGTACCATTGCTCGTTTATGAATTTATTAGTAATGGTACATTGCATGATCATTTGCATGATGAAGGAAAAATGTATTCTTTTACTTGGGATGTTCGCTTAAGAATTGCAGCAGAAGTTGCTGAGGTCTTGGCTTATTTGCATACCACAATTTCTATACCGATAATTCACAGAGATATTAAGTCTGCAAACATACTCTTGGATGATAAGTGCGTAGCAAAAGTTGCTGATTTTGGAGCTTCTAAGCTAGCTCCGGTAGATCAAGAGCAGTTAGGGACTATGGTTCAAGGGACATGTGGTTATCTTGATCCAGAGTACATGCAAACTGGTGAGCTCACTGATAAGAGCGATGTTTATAGCTTTGGTGTTGTTCTTGTCGAGCTACTAACTAGAGAGAAGGCCATATCTTATGCTAAGCCTGAAAATGAGAGAAGCCTTGCTGTATGCTTTCTTAGGAAAATTAAGGAAGATCGTTTATTTGAGATTTTTGATGAACAAATTGTAAGTGATAGTGCAATGGAGCAGCTTAAGGAAGTTGCTAATCTTGCAAGGAGGTGCCTGAAACTTAAAGGAGAGGATCGCCCAACAATGAAGGAGGTTGCAAGAGAGCTAGAAAGGATTAGATGTATGACTAATCATCCATGGTTGTCAAACAATAGTGTGCTACTCCAAGAGGAGAGTGAATATCTGCTCGGTGAGGCGCACGATTTCAACAATGGCTATGGCAATGACGGTATGAACTACTCTTCAAGCAGTCAAAGTAGAGTTGTGCAGTTGGTGCCTTTGGATGATGGGAGATGATTATTAATTTATTATTCTTGTTAGAGTTTATATTTAATATCATATTGACTTTTAAATATGTTGTATAAATACTTCAAGCTTGTACTATTTTCATTTTAACACAATTATAACAAAGAAATTTTGATAATTACCACCATCTATTGTTGCCAAAATTGAAAATACCACCTCAAGTTTTTTTTTTTTTTTTTTTTTTTTTTTTTTTTTTTTTTTTTTTGAATTTTACCACCTAGTTTTTTCCAAAAGTTTTTGAAATCCCACCACTTTCTGAGATGATATCATTGTGGGATCCACAATTTCGTTTTCCCTCTCTTTCCCTCTCTTTCCCCTATTCTTCTACTCCCTTCTTTCAAATTCATCTCTCAAATTTGATTTCAATTACACAAATTTCGCAAATTAGGTTATAATTTCTATAATCTAACCTACAACGAACTGAATTGATTAGTTTAATTAGGGTTTGGGTAATCAATTTGGGGGTTTTGCTAAATTTGACAAATTACCACAACGATTCAACCATGGTTAGTCTTGAAATTGGTCTTAAAATTGGTTATATAAGGCCAAATTCGACCATGAAAACGCTAGATCTAGCGTTTCCATGTTCGAACTTGACCTTAAAACCATAACACGCAGGGAATGTGGTCGGGAAGTGTAAGGAATAATTTCAAGCCTTTAAAATCCCACTAGCTTGAACCCCACTGTGATCATACACTAAAGTATGGTGGCGTCCAAAAGGGAAGAAGATAGAGCAAAAGAGTCGCCAACAATTTTTTAAGGAACTTGTAAACCGTTCATAGGATGAAAGTTACACCCCTTAACGATCCAAGAGATCGTCAACTCCATAAGGTCATGAACCAAATAAGGGTCCGGGGATGATGGTACAAATCCAACCTAAAAGAGATTGAACCTGCCCTAATAATAGGCCTCTACTTTATTCTGCTCGTATTCATGTGCGCTTTCTGATTAACATACAATCAATAGGATTAACCCTAAACCTGTTTAATCTATGTTGGTTGAATATTAATGCACAAATAAACTATTATTGGCGATCACTTGAATTATAATCACAATTAACCTAACAAGATTATTAATTATCTTATTAAGCGTGTTTGCAAATACAAATTCCCTTTAAACATGCAATAAAAGGTGATCAAGCAATAACAATATAAAATAATATCAAGCATCATAATAATCAATCAACAATAATCATAATCATAATAATAATAAATATTAGGGACAATATAGGAAGCATCATACTTTTAATCATACTTGATATTAAAGTTACCCTAGACATGATACTAGGAATCAAAATAACAATCTAAACATGATTTCTACATCATAATATCAATGAAACCATTAAAGTACTTACTTGGATGCCTCGTACCTTTTTCTAGTAACAAAATACACGCGTTAGTAACTTCAAGGAAAATAATAATCAAAACAATTAAATTAAATAATTGAAATAGGGATTTGGGACCAAACCCTCATAAATTAAAACCTTTCACGTCTAGGGCGAAGGCAACTTCGAATATGGCTAGGTGTTTCTAGATCTTGCGAATGCGTAATTCTGTATTAAAGCCAAAGTTATAAAAAAGAAAGAATGCTAAAGAATTAATGTTAAGAATTATTGATGAAAGAGATGAAGATGATGAATAGAATTGATGAACGATTTGTTAATGAAAAGAGTTGATGAATGAAGAAGAGAATTGATTATTGGTCAATGAATATTGATCATTGGTGAATGAAAACGGAGTTTTGAATACGATATTTATAGAGAAAATCATCCAAAAAAGATAATTTATCAAAATAGAGTCTGAAGACCACAAAATCACCTTGTCGCCAGCCCTGGCTCATTGGCGCCAAGACCAGTGGCTAGCGCCAGCTGCCAATGGGTGGCGTCTGGCGCCAATCCTAATTCCAGGCGCCAAGGCCTGGGGTTGGACGCCAAATCGGCTTTCAACGCGTTTTCGAAAATCTGATAAATTTCCCGTACTGGAGAATCCTAATTGAATTAAGAATGATAAAACCCTTCTAGAATGTTCTAGAGAACTAAAATCATTCCTAATTGCATTAGGAATGATAAATCATATTAGGCCCTCCCCTAGATCATTGGGCCGTACTTAAAGCTCAAACCGGGCCCAGTTTAGTAAATTGGCCATAAATTCCTCAATATTCATCGGAATTGGGCTTATAACATATCGTTGGAAAGGTCTTTGCAAGCCCTATCCTAATAGACCACTATTTGACCCATATCATGGACCAACCAAACTGGATTGGATGTTTTCTTAAAAAAAAAATTTCAAAAACAGAAAAGAAAAGAAATAAAACTTTCCGCAACACTAGACCTTTCCACACTTTCGTTTCATTCGATTATGATTCGACGTGAAAGGAACTCATCACTGGGTTTGGTTTTGGGGAGACACAAATGGGTGTCTACAGAAGCCCCCACTTTGACTGAGTTTGGAGAAACGCAAGTTTCGAAAACGAAAGCCTAAGTATCGATAGGGACGGAGAATGATTCAGAACGTTCTGCGATCCTAAATCAATCTTATAACACCGATACCTGAAAAACTAGTATGATTTAAACAGATAAAAGAGTTAAGAAACGCGTATCTTGCACCGTCGAGCACACGTCTCTGAAAGTAACCGATTTGCCGTATTTTGTTGTTTTGACGACCTCCTGCAAGCTAGAGAATGCCATCCCGCCTGAAAACCGCTACGCCTTGTAACTGCTTCCACATTAGAAGATTGCTTCGCCTGAAACTACCTTCTCCGCTGTGATAATATTCCACGTCCAAGGGAATATCATCGAAAATTATTTCTCTTGAAATAATTCTCATCCGTATTATGATCATCTTCCATGCCTCAGGAACTATGATCGAAGACAATTTCGCCCTGAAATTACCTTCAGTTGTTTGTGACAACTTTCCGCAAGCTAGGGAATGATACCGAAGACATCTTCTCTTGAAGTCATCCTCATTTGATGCGATAATTTTCCAAAGGAAAATACCGAAGATCCACGCCTGTCGATCTTTAAAAGTTCGCCTGAACTTTGCTCGTGCTATGCCTGTATGTCGGCGCTCTTTTGCTCTTGAACCTGTGTGTCGGTGCCCTTTGCTCTTGAACCTATATGTTGGTACTTTTTGCTAATGAGCCAATGCTTAGGCGTTTTAAGCTTAGTGAGACAATCTTTTCATCAGGTCGATCACTTTATGTAATCAAGCCGATAACCTAATCATGTAAAATTGCTTAGAGAGGCTAACTGGCGTACCAAGGAACCCAAAATATGTTGCAGAAAGCTAGCACAACCCCAACAGGTGGCTGGCTGCTTTGGCGTCGCTGAAAATCAATCAGCGCCAGTCCTATAGCATTAGCGCCATACGCTGGCATAATCGTCTAGCGCCAAGCACAGAATTTGACGCCAATGCCTAGGGACTGGCGTCAGCACGGATTCTTCTTTAAATTCAATTTTTCGTTTTATTTCTTGCTCTGTTCATCACGAAACAGCCCGAGAGAAGTCCGAAAACTTCAATTGATCGTTGCTCACTCATTTCTCAACCGAATTTGCTCAAATTTGTTGCAAATCAAAGCTCTTCTCATCCATATTCCTAATCTATGTAAGTTTTCCTCCAACTCACACCGGTTTTTATGAATTCTTGGCATGTTCATTCACAAATTTCATGAAAATTCGAAACTTATAATGCTTAATTTGCTTTGTTTATCAAGTTTTATGCCATGAAATTGCTTGTTTATGTTTTTATGTTGCCTTGGGAGTAATTTGAGACTTGTTTGACTCAATTTGGTGAAGAAATGAGCAATCCGCCATTGTTGGACCTCTTAAGGTCGTGAAGTACAATGTGACCCGTTCTTGATGTTTTTGCTAGCAATTCTTATTCAATTTGTCACAATAATCACTATAGTGTTGCAAGAAATTGTTTGATTGCTTGAAAAAATGTTGTCATGCTCAATTTGAATTTGTGCTCTGTTTTAGTACTACGTACTCTATTTTTTGCGAACATAGTATCATGCGGCTAGACGAACCTTTAGATACTATAGAACCTTAATTTATGATGATTTTGCACAATGTAGCATGTCTAAACAACGAGGCTCAGGTTCACGGTCCCGAAACACTAGACGAGAGCATGAGCCCGTGGAAGACGACACTACACCGTCCACTTCGCTTGATCAGTTCCCAGAGTGGGATGAGCAGACCTTGTTCTTTGCCCCTGTCCACCACATTTCTAAGAGGGTGAGACGTGGAACCGAGCCTGGGAGGACACGACATCACGGCTCTGGCTGTGATGGTCTAGGCGATTTTTATAGGATGCATATCTCCAGAGATCGAGAGACGAGACTCCTATGGGAGTCTTGCGGACTGGTTGCCTTGTTCGAGATCTCCGAGGCTATGGTTGCCTCCAGCGGGGGTCACCACGTAGTCGCGCTCTGGTGGAGTTCTTCTGGGATACCACCAACACTTTTCATTTTCCATGGGGTGAGATGATGGTCACTCCTACAGACTTCAGTCTCATCACAGGACTGGAGTTCTCTTCTGTGCCGCTGCCATTCGACGGCGGTATTGACGTCTTTTCTCCAGAGGTCGAGGAGCTGTTGGGGTCGATTGCTGTTCGGGCTCGATCTGAGGTCGAGACGACTCAGTTCAGTGCTAGAGGGATTCGCCGCTCGACGCTGGCAGCGGCTCTTGACGATGATGCGACCACCCGAGAGCAGCGGGTGCGCATCTTTGTGCTGATGTTGTTGTCAGGGACACTCTCTCCTGACAGGGGTAGTAGGGCATTGCTTTACTACCTCCCTACTGTTCGCGATCTCCAGCGGATCGGGACTTATGATTGGGCCAGCTTGGCCTACACTGACTTTGTTCGCGCACAGAGGGACTCGTGTTGCCATCGGTCCTTTAGGACGAACGTTGCTCTGTCTGCTTTCTGGAAAGTCGTAGAGGTAAACATTATTCCCTATAAAGTTTAGCCCTATATGTTAGGCAGCATTTACTCATGCTTTAGCTTTTTTTTGTAGATCTGGTTCTATGAGTACTTTCCTTCCATTGCGCCGGCGAGACCGTCGCCGAGGGGGTATCCGGTGAGCTTCTCTTGGGGCGGCCACCATGCGGACCTGTCTACTGCACGCGTCCGAATTCGGATCATCTCGGTACGACTTTTAGTGTTTATCTTGCTCTTCTGCGACGTTTTAGACATGTTCTTACCCGATTGGTATTTTTATAGGGACCTGAGGTAGTATACCGACCATGGGGTGGTTGGACAGTCCCTGGATTAGCCGCACAGTACTCTGCTGAGCGCCGCTACTTTCTGGGAACCTACGGAGCGGTTGCGTACTTAGGAGAAAGAGTTGCTAGACAGCACTCTTCCGATATTTTTGTTGTTCCTGCTCCTCCACCACGTCACATGTTCGACGAGAGAGAGTTGTCGAGCATGGCTGAGGAGCCTGATTCCTTCTGGCGGTCCTATGTAATCCTTCGGCGGAGTTATGCTGAGGAGCTACTTCCTTTGTTGGCTCCAGCCCCTGTACCGGCCGAGGATGTGAGGGTAAGATCCTTAGCTTTTATTTTTCGCTAAGTAGCCCCCAAGTGATACCTTGCTGATTTCTTTTTGTCTTAGCAGGATGGTCCCACTGAGTTTGTGCCACCCCGTATGTCCATCCACTAACAGGGGATGTATGGGCCGATCGAGGAGATGATTTCTCCGGCTCCTGAGGGCGAGCGCTTCGTGGAGCGGTCGATTCCTCGTCACCAGACCAGGGTAGGTCTAGTTTTTAATACAGAATCTTGTATTCAGTTATCATGCATTTTTATTGACTTAACTTTTCTTGACAGTTCTCACACGAGGTGGTTTCAGCTATGGCACGATGCATAGATGCCTTCCGGAGCCAACTTGTTCGGATGAGGAATGCGGCTACCTGTCGTCGAGACGAAACTGTCCGAGAGGTAAATTTTCTTTACTTATTATTTCTGCATTATGGCTTTAGTTTTACCTTGTTTCTGATTTAATTCTTTTTGCAGGGTCAGCCAATTGCTTCTCACACCCGCACGAGGCCTGAGGGGCGGAGAGAGCCGGCGAGGTCTAGCTCGAGACGTCGTCGCACTTCGTCAGGAGGTAGAGGTGGTCGTTCCAAGGCTGCTCGAGCCGACGTTGCTGAGAGCTCAGGGTCTTCTTCTGAGGGTGCTCCTACTGCACCGGTAGGAGAGGCTACCTCGGTTTTCAGAGGTGGTGGGATGCACGAGGTTGGCTCGTCATCGCAGCAGCCTCCGCGGTCTCAGCCTCAGGTTGACTTTGGCTGGAGCGGTCCTGTTTTGAGTTTCCCTCCTCCTACGGAGACTAGAATTAGTGCTGAGGCCGGAGCTGGTGGAGAGGTGACTCCTCGGACGGCGCAGTTTTATGGCATGATAGGCCTACGTCCTCCGGCACCGTAGTTCGTTTCTGTATATGCATTTTATTTTGACTTTTTATAAAACTTTGCCTTTGGTTTATTATTTAGACACTTTGTTCTTTATGTTATTGTGTATTTATCTATTATTATGTTAGTGTATGTTAGTGTGTGCAAATGTGATAACAATCTTGCGCAAAAATTCCGTCATTTTTATTATTGATGGAGGGTATTATCCGACTCTCTCCCCCATAAGGAAAAATAAAAAGGAAAAATAAAACGGAGAGAAAGGCTGATTTTTGAATTTTAATATAAAATCCAAAAAAAGAAATAAAAATTAACTAAAAATAATTGATATATTTAATTAATTAAGAAAAGGATAGAAAGATATTTAGAAGAGATTAAAACGGGGCCATAAAGTCATTAACTGACTCCAATTTAATATCAAAACGCAAACTGAGCACCCGCGGCTGTCCTGCTGACTTGGCGCCAGCTGGCGCCAGCCTGTGGCGCGTGGGGCCAGGCGCTATTTCTAGCGTGTGGCGCCAAAAGCTGATGGGTGACGCCAATTCTGGGTGTGTGACGCCAATTGACGCTGACTCCGTATTCCAATCAGATTGAAATTCCTCGCAATTTGTGCATAAATATCCCCCTGCTCAGCCGATACTTCACATAATTCCAGCGAAAAAAATTGTTCTTCTCTTTAGAAATAATAATCATCATGTCTTTAGCCACTAAAACCTTCACCCAATATTCTTATGAATGGTGTCGATCTCTCAATTCTAGAGAAAGAAAAGAATTGAATTTATTTCACTTGGGGGGAATATATGGCATTAAAGGGGTAGATCTAGACATAGACTTCATACATACCGCTTTAGAATATTGGTAGAATAGGGTATGATGAAATTATCCCTTTGCCAGAGGAATTTGGTGCTATTTTAGGCTTCCCTGCAATAGACCTGGTAGTAATCCCTAGAGTAGATGCATATTACTATAAGGATTTTGAGCGCTTTTTTAACTTGAAGGAAAGGGATTTATCAAAGATAGTAGATGGCAACGTAGTGAACTTAAAAGAATTCGCACGCTATTATTTTGATAAACCGCTTTCTGAATCTTTTCACATATATAGAAGGACGATTTTATTCTGCATGCTTAATCAATATTGTCTTAATAGTGGTAAAATTAATGAGGGACAATCAATTATAACTACTGTGCTTGAACAAATTTAATCAGGGAGAAATCCAATGCCATTGATAGTTGGAGAGACTATGATTAGTCTAGATGAATTGAAAAGGGACCCAAAAGCACCACTTCGCGGTTCTCCAATTTTATTACAGGTAGAAATATAATATTTTTAATTACAGAAATCAAAAAATATATTTTTATATTGTAATATTAATTTATTTGCATTGGAATTTTTTACAGATGTGGCTAATGGAGAGGCTAGGATTAATTAGCCCTCCGGACAACATTGAAAGTTATACCCACTTGCTTTGTGAGAAGAAAGAAGCGCATCCCTAAAATTGGGCGCCATGGGTGGAAGAAAGTCTTTGAATCACGTGATTTCGCTATCAAGTGGGTCATCCCATGGTGGAAAATAAAAAGGATGGTTGGTGTTAACAAGAAACCTTTCTGCCGTCTTCCAAGCTTGTCTCGCATGACATATTATCACCCCTGCAGAGTAAAGAGACAATATGGCTTGCTTCAAAATATTCCTTCCGGGGATCTTTGTCCTCCCTATGAGTATCCCATATCTCAAGAAGTACATAAATTTGACACTTACTGGAGCGCTAGACCTTTATGGGAAGTGATTACCCAAAAGGTTCCCCCTTCTTTACCTAATGATGTAAAGAAGTGGTTGCTGAAGAGTCTTCAATTGATCAGGGTAGAACCGATGTGAAGAATCGTCTAGGTGACAGGGTGACACTGGCCAAGGAACGCTTAGGTGCAAGAATTGAGTTCAAGACACCTACAATGCCTAAGAAGAAGAATACTACTAAAGACAAGGGGAAAAGGAAAGCTACAAACAAGAAGGCTTGGGTGGAAAAGAAGCATGGGGTGCTAGATCAAGGAGAAACAATCTATTCTAAAATTGAATGTAGGTCCTCTAAAGGATGCCTACTGGCTAAAGTAATGGATGAAGAGGAGGAGGCGGAAAAGAATTGGAAAAGAGCAAAGAAGGAGAAGAAAGACTAGAACATTGCTTAGCTTTAGATTTATTAGATTCTTAATTTTTATTTAAAGTTAATTTATTTCAGCCTTATTTAAATTCCATTAACCATGCAATTTTATTTCATTAATGAAATTTCAGCTTTCAATTAAATTGTTACTTTAAATTTATTTTATTAAAGCAATGAAAAACCGAAAAAAATTAATTTTCGGAAATCTTTCGAGTACGGAAGTCGAAAATTTTCCGAAAAACACCGAAATTCGCCCAGATTTTAAGACTAAATTGGCGTCAGTAATTCCAGATTGGCGCCAGCTATTGAGGTCTGGCGCCAGGCGCCAATTCCACCGTCTGGCGCTAATGGCTTTTGGCTGGCGCCAGACTCTGTTCTGTGACGCCAGTTGCTTTTCCGACTTTTGTTGACTTTTTGTTGATTCTGGAACACGGAGATGTCGAAAAATAAAGTGGCCGCACCCGTAATGGGTTGCCTACGTATCCTTTCCTAAGAAATCAGGCCGAACGTAGCTCTCTTGAGTGTCCTACTCAAGTAATTATGGGTAGTATTTTTTAAGTTGGTCAAGATTGGTCATGTTTGAGAATTCATTGCCATCCATGTCAGTTAATTTTGCTGCACCACCTGACAGGATTGTTTTGACAATGTAGGGGCCAGATCAATTAGGTCTAAACTTTCCCCTTGGATCTAAAACATTTTTTCTTAGCGCTTTTAATACCAAATCTCCTACTTTGATATTTCTTGTCTTGACCTTCTTATTAAAATGTCTAGCCATACGAGTTTGATAGCACTGAGTGTGATGTAGAGCTTCTAGTCGTTTTTCGTCGAGTAGAATCAATTCTTCATATCGTGCCCTAGTCCATTCGACTTCATCGAGTTTACTTTCTAGCGCAATACGTAGAGATGGTATTTCTAGTTCGACAGGTTGTACGGCATCCATTCCATATACCATAGAAAATGGTGTATTTCCTGTTGACGTACGAATTGACGTGCGATAACCCCACAATGAAAAGTGAAGTTTGTCAGGCCAATCCTTATAATTTTCTGTCATTTTCTCGATGATAGTCTTTAAATTCTTATTAGCTGCCTCGACTGATCCGTTTGCTTGAGGTCTATAAGGGGACGAATGATGATGTTGGATACCGTATTTATGTAGCAATTCTTCACATTCGTCTTGAAAGTGAGTTCCATTGTCACTTATCATTTTATGTGGGACTCCATATCGACAAATGATATTTCTCTCGATAAAAAGTGCTACATGTTTTGCAGTGAGTTTAGCATATGATTGCGCTTCAACCCACTTCGTAAAGTAATCAATTGCTACTAGAATAAATTCGTGGCCTCCTGTCCCTGGGGGAGTGATCTTGCCAATTATGTCAATTCCCCATATAGAGAATGGCCAAGGTGTCGTGTAGGTGTAGAGCAAAGATGGAGGAACGTGTTGTAATTTGGCATAAATTTGACACTTAGGACATCTTTTCACATATTGATGGCAGTCCCTATTCATTGTAGTCCAATAATACCCTTCTCGCATTATTTTCTGGACTAACATTTTGCCATTTATATGAGTTCCACAGATTCCTTCGTGGACCATTCTCATTATTCTTTGTGCATCCACCTTCCCTACACATAGGAGAGCTCGACCTTTAGGTACCCTTTTATGTAGCTCGTTGTCTATGAGACATATTGAGAAGCCAAAAGTCTCAAGGCTCGTTTTGCTCTTTTTTCAGCATGAGGAGGGTATTCTCCATTGGTGACGTAGTTGAGAATGTCTGTGTACCATGGTTCTTCTTCTTGTTCTTCATCTTCGTCTTGGACTGGGTCGTCGTCTTCTATAGCCTGTATATATGCTGGTTTGTGCCTTTTTTCGATAGTTAGAGGCATTTGCTCGATATCCGTGGGAATCCTAACCATTGAGGCTAATCTTGCCAAGGCATCAGCAAATTGGTTTTCTTCTCTAGGTAGATATGTGTATTCTACCTTCTCTAACTGATCGGTAAGAGTTTCCAGATAAGTTTGGTAAGGGGCTAGGCTTTCGCTCCTTACTTTCAACCTTTTAGATATTTGATTGATGATTAGAGAGGAATCTCCGAATATCCTTAACTTCTTTACTCCCAATGTCAGGGCTGTTTCAAGGCCTACCACACATGCTTCATATTCAGCAGCATTGTTGGTAACGTCGAAATCGAGTTTAATTGAGATTGGGACGTGTTCTTCTTTAGGTGATACTAGTAGCACTCCGACACCACATCCCTTTTGGTTTGAGGCTCCGTCAAAATACAAGGTCCAAGTATCATCTTCGGTGACCATCAAATCTTCATCTGGAAATTCGTTGTCCTGTATTGGTGTCGAGTCTTCTATTGGAAAGTCTGCCAGAAAGTCTGACACCACAGATCTTTTAATAGCTTTTTGTGGCATAAACCGCACATCGAACTGAGCTAAGTTGACTATCCATCTTGAAATACGTCCATTGAGCGTTGATTTCTCGAACAAGTATTTGAGTGGATCCAATCGAGATACCACGAAAACGGTATGCACCAACATGTAATGTCTCAACTTAGTTGTGGCCCACACCAAAGCGAGGCACAATTTCTCGAGTGGTGTATAGCGTGTTTCGTATTCGAGCATCTTCTTACTTAAGTAATAGATTGCATTCTCTTTGTTTTCTACCTCTTGTGCTAGCATGGCTCCCATTGTCTCTTTGGTAACCGTCAAATATAACCTAAGAGGTATTCCGAGAAGTGCTGGCGCTAATATGGGAGGATTTGCAAGATAGGCTTTGATCCGGTCAAAGGCTTTTTGACACTCGTCATCCCATATTACTGGTACATTCTTCTTGAGCTTTTTGAAGATTGGTTCACATATCGTTGTTAGTTTTGATATGACCCTACTTATGTATTGCAACCGGCCAATGAATCCTCGAATCTGTTTCTCGGTCTTGGGCGGTGGCATTGACATGATTGCTTCAATCTTGGTTGGATCTATCTCTATTCCTTTAGAGCTTATGACGTACCCCAAGAGCTTACCTGAGGTGACTCCAAAAGCACATTTTGATGGATTCAACCTCATATTGTATTTTCATAACCTTTCGAAAAAATTCCTTAAGGCTACTTGATGGCCTAGACGATCCTTTGATTCACAATCATGTCGTCGACATATACTTCAACTTCTTTGTGCATCATGTCATGGAGCAAGGCAGTTGCCGCGCGTTGGTAAGTAGCACCTGCGTTTTTCAACCCAAATGGCATTACCGTGTAACAGTAAGTGCCCCATGGTGTGATGAAAGTTGTCTTCTCCATGTCTTCTTCCGCCATGAGAATCTGATTGTACCCTGCGTATCCGTCCATGAATGAGAGAAGCGCGTGATTTGCTGTGTTGTCTACCAGAATATCGATGTGTGGCAAAGGGAAGTCGTCTTTTGGACTTGCCTTATTTAGATCTCGATAGTCGACACACATCCTTACCCTTCCGTCTTTCTTCGGAACTGGGACGACGTTGGCGACCCATTCGGGGTATTTGGATACCTTGATGAAACCTGCAGTTATTTGTTTTTGAACTTCTTCTTTTATTTTAAGTGCTACGTCGGGTTTCATTCGACGTAACTTTTGCTTTACAGGTTTTATTCCTGGGATTAATGGTATAGTGTGTTGAGCTATTTCTCTGTTAATGCCTGGCATATCTTCATATGACCAAGCAAATACATCGATAAATTCTTTAAGCAAGTTAATTTAATCGGTTCTTTCTTGTTTATTCAATGTTAGTCCGATTTTAACTTCTCTTTTATGAGTTGAATCATTTGAGATGTCAACTGTTTCGGTCTCTTCAATTACTGGTGTTTTCTTTTCAAGTGTTTTCATTGCTTTAATAAATTCTTTATCTTTTTCATCGTTAGCTAAGCAATGTTCGTCATCTTGGGTTAGGGAAGAACACGAGAAGTAAGGAGAATGAGCGATATTATTATACTCTGAGATCATTACATCAAAGAGTGATATATCCTCAGGGACTGGATCACTAACTATCCTAGGAGAAGAAATAGGAAGGGAAGGCGTTATAGTTAAAGCCTTAGAAGGTTCTAAAGGGAAAGACTCTGACTCAGACTCTGACTCTGACGATTCTTCAAACATCGGCCCTTGTCCTGTCGTGATTGATATCTTCCTTGCACTCGGAGTAATCACCTTGATAGTCTTGCGCCACCCTTGCAATAATCCTTCGGCTGGAGTAATTAGTTTTGAGGGGTCGAAGTTTTCACTTTGTAGGACCGTTTGAATGAGTGAAGAGTTATCTTCCTCATAAATTGACTCATTCTTTTCTCGCCCAAACAGTAATCCCATGACATTAAAGTCAAAGTATGGAGGTGCTTTCTCCTTATGGACGGGAGTTGGGATTTCGTCAATGAAGTAGCAATCCAAGAAAATCTCGAATCCTGGTTGTCGTATGCCATTTACAACAAATGGTTCGGGAAATTCATGGCATGGATAATCCTCTCCTTCTTTTATAAACTGTCCATTAAGCGTAAGAGGGTACTCATCCATTGGAATTACTTTCTTTTGAATGCGAGCGTCCCTACGTGCTTTCAATTTGTCCTGGGCTCGCTTGCTATCCCCTTCTTCTTTCCTAAGGTCATCCCAGGTAAGTGTCCTTGTTTCTTTAGCATAGTGTTGATAATCATGTTGGAATGGGGGTCGTGGCAAAGAGATGTCCTTTCATCCTCTTGGATTAAGGAGACTTCTTCGTTAAAGCCCCATAGGTCTTCATCATCTTCGTCGTGCTCCACGTTGATGATTGGATTCTCTATTGATTTGATCCTCATTGGCGAAGCATCAATGGTGATGGGGATTCCTCCAACTATGGCTTTCACTTGTTGGTGGAGAGATGAAGGGACGACCTTTAGATCATGGAGCCAAGGGCGTCCTAACAACAGATTGAATGAGGCTTTGATGTCTACCACTTACGTAGTAGCATGTTCTATTGCTCCTGCCGTCACATTTAGGGTTATTTTGCCGAGAGCTTGACGTCGAGTATTATCGTAAGCTCTTATTCCTTGTGTGGACGGAGTTAAATCCTCATCCTTTATGCCAAGCATCCTTGCAGTCCTAAGTGGACAGGCATTAATAGCCGATCCATTGTCTACAAGAGTCATAGGAACATTCATTCTTTTGCAAACTACCGTGAGGTTTAACGCCTTGTAGTGTTTGTCACCTTCCGGAGGTAAATCTTTATCAGAGAAGGTGATTAGATTAATTGGACTAGGGAGATCACTCGTGAGGAAGTTAGCTAGTCCCTCAGGAGTGGTGTCAGAATCTATCCCGATTTTGTCCAAGGCATTCATCACATCTAACCTATGTTCTCGAGATGTTGCCAGAAGCTTCCATACATTCATCTCCACTTTTGTCTTCTTGAATTGTTTAACAATGTCATTGTCTTCGATGATAGGTATGGGAACTTGTTGTACATTGGGCATAGGTTGTGTTGAAACGGGAGGTTGTATTCTCCCGGATCTTGTGAGGACGTCTATTGATGAATCTTCTTCAGCCCAAATGTCGTCCGTGGTGTATGATACAGAAGGTGAAGGTCCTACTATGTCTTTTAGATAGACATCTTCTTCATCACTGTCCCATACTCCATTAACATTTATATCCTCTTCTTGTTGAACTTGGACTAATTCCTTTCTATCAATCATTTTCTGCACCAAATCCTTGAACTTGAAGCATTTTTCTAGGGTGTGTCCTCCTGAATGATGGTATTGACAGTAATATCTATCTGTCCTTTTTAATGATTCAAATGGTCTCGGTTCGAGAGGTTTGACCTTGCCATTCTCGGAGAGCATTTCAAACATTTGTGTATACGGGATCCCAATTGGAGTATAAACTTTATTGCTCTTCTTGGGTCTTTCGGTGACTTGTAAGGGAAAGTGTTTTGCCTCATAAGTCGTTTTTACTGGTGTGAATTCTCTCTTAGGTTCTTCATCATATTCCTTGCGAAGTTCATTCAAAATTTTGAGAGTTTCATGTAACAGTTGCGATGTCTCCCTCAGATACAGTGTGAGTATTCGTATCTCTACCTCATTTGTTGGAAGATTATCTTCGACTTCGAAAAAGGTCTCTTCTTCTTCCTCTTCGACGTTGGTTGCTTTGACAGGTTTAATGAGAGATGAGGGGTCAACTTCGCTTTCTTCATCGGAGATAGCCAATGTGTGAGCTAGAGGTCAATTGTCAATACTCGGTTTCTTACTGGCAGGAGGCAACGGCAGCTTGTTACTGTCGGTTAGGTCTTGGATAGCTTCCAACAACTTTCAGTAGAATGGCCCCTACCTTGATGATATTTGCAATGTGCATTGGGGTTCCAATTAGGCGACCTCTTCTCGACTGGTGGATCTCCAAATGGTCCAATGGGAGTTATAAGACCTTTTGCATTTAGCCGATCAAACGCGGTGTCATAACTCATGCCAATAGGAGTGAAGTTTCTCCTAAACGGTTTCTTTTGTCCTTGATTGTTCATGGCGAGGACTTCTCCCATATTAAAGGTGCTAACATTATTTGAGTGGGCGGTTTTGGAAGAAGAAGGATTGTCGTTCTTCTTTTCTTTCCAGCCACTGTTGGAGTTATTGTTGTCAGCTTTAGATTTAGCTAAGTCATCTTCAATATTAATCCCAATATCATAAACAGCCTTAAAGGTATGAAGGTTATTTTGATATTTAAGATGTTTTGAATATTTTTCTTGGAGATTTTTAATGAACAATCTCACGGACTCTTTTTCACTTGGTACCTCAATCATTTTAGCTGGGGTTTCTCTCCACTTGTTAAAGAAAGATGTGAAGCCTTCATTCTCCTTCTGCTTGAGAATTTCAAGTTCTCTATGGTCAGTTTCGACTTGAACGTTGCACTTGTACCTATCGACGAAAGCGTTTGCTATGGATTCCCGGGTAGAGGTCTTTTCTTTTTCAAGAGAAAAGAACCATTGTTGGCAAACGGTCTCGAGAGATAGCGAGAACAGAGATGGGAAAAATTTCTTATCGATACCCTTGATACTCATTATTGTTTCAAATGCCCTTAGATGGAAGTAGGGGTTGTCGATTGCCCTAAACTTTGGGATGTCGTTGGCACTGAACTTCTGCGAAAGAAGATCCTTATCCACTGAGACCCCTTGGGATGTGAGTTCTTGAAACTTGTAGTCGCTGGACAACTTGCTTAGGCTTTCTTGCATGAGGTCCATTTGTTGTTGCTTCGCGGGATCCTCGATCTTAAGTGCGAGAAGCTTCAGTGTCTCAGTTACAGTAGCCAGTTGGTTCTTGAGATCGTTAACTTCTTCCTGAGTTGCCATTATAACTCTTGCTTTCCTCTTGATAGCTATAGGTTTGTCGAAAAGTTAGACTTGTACGAAGAGGTTATCTTTGATTAATCGTCCTTCCTTTCTTGACCACGCGCTGTAAATTAAGCCAGTTGCGTTTTAATTACTTGACTCGAATCAGTTTGACTTTATTGCTTTTATTTTAAAAAAAAGTATGCATATTTTTAGGGAGCAATAATGTACATGTGTTTAGGGAACTTAAGTATTATTATTGGAGGATTAATATCCGACTTACCCCCCTAAAAAAAATGACGAAAAATAACGCGCGCACACAAGACTCCCTTAATCATGGTCAAGACATGTGTATTGGTGTGTATATTGAGTGTAAGTGACATGCTTGGACTCTTGTGTAAGACCATGGGACTTAGTGCCTAAACTCGAATATTGATTCAATTAAGCATTATTTCCGGCAAAATTAACCGGATTAAACAGGAAACTGATTAATTAGACATTAAGTGATGACTCGACAAATAATCCGAATTGTCGGCCAAGCGACAAAACTGGCGTCACAATATGGTGGTTGGCGCCAGACTTTTTAGTAAATGTCTGGCGCTACACACCATACAGTGGCGCTACAGCTCAGATTTTTGCACCAATAATGGAGCCTCGGTCTAGGACTGTTTTCGATATTATTAGTCAACTAGGGTATGCCTAAAGTCGTACTAGGTCAATTCCGATTAAAAGAAGAAAAAACTTTATTGACTCAAATTAATTAATTAATTAATTAGGCAAAGTTCTTTAAGTCATTAATTTTAATCTCAACACAAATCAACAAACGGTTAAGAGAACATAGAATATATATATGCACAACAAATAATGCACAATTAGTCAAGTAGGCACAATATGATGCAATGAGTTCGCAACCTAACCATGGCTCTAGTTCTCTAAAGTTCGGGATATGGTTTAGTCAAATAGGGTCCATGGTTAATTGTCCAGATGCACCGCGTAGAAGCCTAACCGTGAAGGGTTAACGCGTGTGGATAGAACACCGTGAGTTTTTTTTTTAGAAAAACTCACTTCCATGGTTTGGTGAATTCAACTTCTCAGATGTACCCTTTGTTGCAAGGAGCGTTCAGTCAAGTAGATAGAGCATGAATTCCCAGAGGGTTATGTCCATATGTAGAACACATATGGGTTTCAGAAAAGTGAGAAAAAATTCAATCAGGAAGTAGGATCGAGCAAACAATACGAAAAACCGGTCGAAATTAGAACGCATATTTCTGGCTCGGTATTGGGGGAAATTGGCGCCAACAAACAGAGACTGGCGCCAACTTTTAACTGTAACGCCTGACGCCAATATTGGCATCTGGCGCTACGGCAAAAAATGTGGCGCCAAGCTCTGGCCCCTGACGCTACTTCCCACATGCCTCAGCAGCTTTCTGTGCTCAATAAAATCATCCAGTTTCGCGCGGTGTTATTTCGGTCCTAGTTGTGAAAGACATTTCTCAAATTTCCTACGTGTAAAATCCTACGTTTTTAACTCATTATGGATGGTCTTTCCAATGAGAACCTTTTTATGCATATGACACAATGTTAATCAAAATTACGCACATGAAATACTTAGGACTTTTCGAGTCTCATCCACTCATTCTAAATCATTGCCGAAACAAATTCAGGAATTAAAATAGAAATCCTCCCCAGTGGAGTCGCCAAAAACTGTAGGGAATAATTTCAAGCCTTTAAAATCCCACTAGCTTGAACCCCACTGTGATCATACACTAAAGTACGGTGGCGTCCAAAAGGGAAGAAGATAGAGCAAAAGAGTCGCCAAAAAGTTTTTAACGAACTTGTAAACCGTTCATAGGATGAAGGTTACACCCCTTAATGATCCAAGAGATTGTCAACTCCATAAGGTCATGAACCAAATAAGGGTTCGGGGATGATGGTACAAATCCAACCTAAAAGAGATTGAACCTGCCCTAATAATAGGCCTCTACTTTATTCTGCTCGTATTCATGTGCGCTTTCTAACTAACATACAATCAATAGGATTAACCCTAAACCTATTTAATCTATGTTGGTTGAATATTAATGCACAAATAAACTATTATTGGCGATCACTTGAATTATAATCACAATTAACCTAACAAGATTATTAATTATCTTATTAAGCGTGTTTGCAAATACAAATTCCCTTTAAACATGCAATAAAAGGTGATCAAGCAATAACAATATAAAATAATATCAAGCATCATAATAATCAATCAACAATAATCATAATCATAATAATAATAAATATTAGGGAGAATATAGGAAGCATCATACTTTTAATCATACTTGATATTAAAGTTACCCTAGACATGATACTAGGAATCAAAATAACAATCTAAACATGATTTCTACATCATAATATCAATTAAACCATTAAAGTACTTACTTGGATGCCTCGTACCTTTTTCTAATAACAAAATACACGCGTTAGTAACTTCAAGGAAATTAATAATCAAAACAATTAAATTAAATAATTGAAATAGGGATTTGGGACCAAACCCTCATAAATTAAAACCTTTCACGTCTAGGGCGAAGTCAACTTCGAATATGGCTAGGTGTTTCTAGATCTTGCGAATGCGGAATTTTGTATTAAAGCCAAAGTTATAAAAAAGAAAGAATGCTAAAGAATTAATGTTAAGAATTATTGATGAAAGAGATGAAGATGATGAATAGAATTGATGAACGATTTGTTAATGAAAAGAGTTGATGAATGAAGAAGAGAATTGATTATTGGTCAATGAATATTGATCATTGGTGAATGAAAACAGAGTTTTAAATACGATATTTATAGAGAAAATCATCCAAAAAAGATAATTTATCAAAATAGAGTCTGAAGACCACAAAATCACCTTGGCGCCAGCCCTGGCTCATTGGCGCCAGGACCAGTGGCTAGCACCAGGCGCCAATGGCTGGCGTCTGGCGCCAATCCTGATTCCAGGCGCCAAGGCCTGGGGTTGGACGCCAAATCGGCTTTCAACGCGTTTTCGAAAATCTGATAAATTTCCCGTACTGGAAGATAAAATAATATAATTTCAGTCGAAAATGCTATTTGATCTAATTAAAACTCTGAAGAATCCTAATTGAATTAAGAATGATAAAACCCTTCTAGAATGATAAATCATATTAGGCCCTCCCCGAGATCATTGGGCCGTACTTAAAGCTCAAACTGGGCCCAGTTTAGTAAATTGGCCATAAATTCCTCAATATTCATCGGAATTGGGCTTATAATATATCGTTGGAAAGGTCTTTGCAAGCCCTATCTAACTACACCACTATTGGACCCATATCATGGACCAACCAAACTGGATTGGCTGTTTTTTAAAATAAAGTTTTCAAAAACAGAGAGAAAAGAAAAGAAATAAAACTTTCCGCAACACTAGACCTTTCCACACTTTCGTTTCATTCGATTATGATTCGATGTGAAAGACACTCATCACTGGATTTGGTTTTGGGGAGACACAAATGGGTGTCTACAGGAAGTAAATCGGAAAAGCTTCGTGGGCTAGCTAATTCAGTAATCAACAACAAAGGAGATCGAGAGAGGAGAGATAAAGAGTATAGAGGGAGTAGCAAAGGAGATCGAGAGAGGAGAGATAAAGAATGAAGAGAGAGAAGGAGTGCGGCGATGAGGGAAAGAGGAGAGTGAGAGAGAGAGAGAGAGAAAGGGGAACTGAAACGAGCGAGGGTGGCTTTAGAGTTAGCTATTTATACGAAATTTTCTACCTATTAAAATAAATATGGTCAGATGCCTTTCCGACGGAAAATTCCGTCGGAAGTTATTTTATTTCTGACGGATTTTTCCATCGGAACATACTTTCCTACAAAATTTCCGTCGGAACACTTCCGTCAGAATTCGGCCTATTTTTAGTAGTGATTAAACAAAAATCACAATTAATAATTACACTGAAATGTTTGACAAAAAAAGCTTACTTCCTTGTAGCCACTAAACTACAACCATCCTATTCTCTGTCCTACCAATATTTCACGCCTACGACCAGATCTAGCCAGATAATGCTGGTACAGTACACATCATTAGAGAGGCTTAATATTTCATTAACTACCAAATATTGTCAAACAATCACTCTTTGTTCTGGTGAGTTGTGAGACTTGTGACTGACTCATGGGAAACACAATAGAAGCGTTGAAAGCAATAGCTTCAAGTTGAGCTAGGATCTTAATTCATGAATATTTAAATTAATTATAAATCAAAGTAAGTTTTCTAATCACAAAGAAACATATCATTTGTCAAACAGAAGAGCAAAAAATTATTCTGAATCCTCATATTTGAATTGATTATTCCAAATACTAAGAGATATGAAATTAACACAAAATCTTCATTTATATAAAACAGAAAAGAAATCCATAATTTTGTTGCAACACAAATAATCAAAGTTACAGTCAAATATCATTTGAGAGGTCAAGTCCATATTATAATATTAAATCCGAGCTATAACGAAAAAGATATGAATGAGATACAAAACTCTATCCAAAACTGACACCGTCCCACTATTTTGGCCATACCTTTTTATCTACAAAATATTTTAATCTGACTCTAATTTGATTGGAAAGTAGACTTCAAGAGATTTCTAACGACATATTATATGTCTTATTTGGACTTTTGGATCAAAAGATATGATAAAAACAAAATCCGCAAAAACTGCTGTCCATCGAGTTCTATTTCGATTCGAATTCGGATTCTCTTCTTATTCTTCGACTCTCCTTTTTCTCTACAAATAGAGGTCATATCTTCCCTTTTTCAATCACCAAATATCACCAACTCTCATCAAGAAATTCTTGATTTTCTCTCTCTTTCTAAGCCTAGCCTTTTACAAACACAATTCATCATACATTAGCACTAGACACACCTAGCCAAAAGTTCGAAGTTGTCTTCGCCCTAAACGTGAAAGGTTTTAATTTCTGAGGGTTTGGTCCCAAATTTCTATTTCAATTATTTAATTTAATTGTTTTTTTTTATTATTTTCCTTGAAGTTACTAACGCATGAATTTGTTATTAGAAAGAGGTACGAGGCATCCAAGTAAGTGCTTTAATTGATTTATTGATTTTATGATATAGAAATCATGCTTAGATTGTTATTTTGATTCCTAGTATCATGTTAGGATGTTTTATTTAGTATGATATTTAGAGTGATTTACTTATACCAATCATGCATGATTCCTGCGATACTTCCTATTCTCTTCCTAATATTCATATTACTATCATGTTAGGATGTTTTATTTAGTATGATATTTAGGGTGATTTAGTTATATCAATCATGCATGATTCCTGCGATGCTTCCTATTCTCTTCCTAATATTCATGTTAGTATCATGTTAGGGCTAAATTTTGATCTTTATTGTTTAGTGACATGCTAGGGTCTGTTATTTAATCTTATTAGTATCATATCTAGGATCTTGCTATTATTATGCTTTAACATGATTATTTTAATCATGATTATTTTTATTATTATGATTGTGATTATTATGATCATGATCATGATTATAATAATTATTATTGTTATGATTTATGATGATTTATTATGTTGCTTGATTATATTTATTGTTATTGCTTGGTCACACCTTTTATACATGTTTAAAGGGAATTTGTACTTGTAATCACGCTTAATAAGATAATTAATAATCTTGTTTAGGGTTAATGTGATTATAATTCAAGTGATCGCCAATAATAGATTTGTTTGTGCATTAATATTCAACCAACATAGATAAACAGATTTAGGTTTAATCCTATTGATTGCATGTTAGTCAGAAAGTGCACATGAATACGATTAGAATAAAGTAGAGGCCTATTGTAGACACCCATTTGTGTCTCCCCAAAACCAAACCCATTGATGAGTACCTTTCACGTCGAGTCATAATCGAATGAAGTGAAAGTGTGGAAAGTTTAGTGTTGCGGATAGTTTTAATTCTTTTCTCTTCTCTCTGTTTTTGAAAACTTATTTTAAGAAAACAGCCAATCAGGTTTGGTTGGTCCATGATATGGGTCCAATAGTAGTGTAGTTGGATGGAGCTTGACAAGAGCTTTCCAACGATATATTATAAGCCCAATTCCGATGAATATTGAGGAAGTTATGGCCAATTTACTAAACTGGGCCCGGTTTGAGCCTTATATACGGCCCAATGATCTAGAGGAGGGCCTAATATGATTTATCATTCCTAATGCAATTAGGAATGGTTTTAGTCTTCTAGATTCTTCTAGAAGGTTATTTTCATTCCTAATTTAATTAGCATTGATAAATTGACTTTTGACTTTTCAGAGTTCTAATTAAAATCAAAGAACATTTTCGAGGAAAAGATACGATTTTATCATCCAGTACAGCAAATTTATCTGATTTTCGAAAACGCGTCAAAAACAGGCCCGGCGCCTGGAATCAGGCTTGGCGCCTGGTGCTAGCCATTGGCGCTTGGCGCCAATAGCCTGGTGTTGGCGCCAGCTCTGTTTTACGTGCGCCAATCTCGTTTTTCGTGTGCAAAGTGCTCTGTTTTAATATTTTATCTTTTTGGCTGATTTCTCTATAAATAACGTATTAAAAACTCCGTTTTCATTCACCTACAATCAGTTTTCACTCGCAATCATTGATTCACTAATTTTTTCTTAATCATTCATCTCTTTCAATTCTTTTTTCTCTAAACTTTGTTTTCACATACAAAATTCCGCATTCGCAAGACCTAGAAACACCTAGCCATATTCGAAGTTGCCTTTGCCCTAGACGTGAAAGGTTTAATTTCTGAGGGTTTGGTCCCAAATCTCTATTTCAATTATTTAATTTGATTATTTTGTTTATTATTTTCCTTGAAGTTACTAACATGTGTATTTTGTTATTAGAAAGAGGTACGAGGAATCAAAGTAAGTGCTTTAATTGATTAATTGATATTATGATCATGTTTATATTTTTATTATGATATTCCTAGTATCATGTTTAGGGAAAAGGTTATAATATCAAATATATTAAATATGATTCTTGCGATGCATTTTATGTTCTTCCTAATATTTATGATTGTTAGTATCATGTTAGGGTTAAAGATTTGATTTTTATTGCTTAGTGTCATGTTAGGGTTTGCTATTAATCTTGTTAGTAGCATGCCTAGGATCTTGCTACTATTATGCTTTAATATTAACATGAACATGATTATGATTATAATTTTTATAATTTATGATAATTTATGAATATTATTATTATTATTATTATTTTGATGATGATTATTATTATTCATGTTTATTCTAATGATTGATTATTTATTATTATTTATTATGTTGCTTGATATTTATTCTTTATTGCTTGATCACGCCTTTATGCATGTTTAAAGGGAATTGGTACTTGTAATCACGCTTAATAAAACAATTAATAATCTTGTCAGGGTTAATTGTGATTATAATTCAATTGATCGCCAATAATTGTTTATTTGTGCATTAATATTGAACCAACATAGATTAAACAGGTTTAGGGTTAACCTAATGATTGCATGTTAGTCAGAAAGCGTACATGAATACGATCAGAATAAAGTAGAGGCCTATTATTAGGGCAGGTTCAATCTCTTTTAGGTTGGATTTGTACCATCATTCCCGAACCCTTATTTGATTCTAGACCTTATGGAGTTGACGATCTTTTGGATCGTTAAGGGGTGTAACCTTCACCTTGTGAACGATTTACAAGTTCCTAAAAAACTTGTTGGCGACTCTTTTGCTCTATCTTCTTCCCTTTTGGACGCCACCGTACTTTATTGTATGATCACAGTGGGGTTCAAGCTAGGGGTTAACGCTTGAAATATTCCCTACACCTATTATTAAGGCAGGATCAATCTCTTTTAGGTTGGATTTGTACCTTCATCCCCGAACTACCAGTCATGGTTCCAGACCTATTGGATTTGACGATCTCCTGGATCGTTAAGGGGTGTAACTTTCACCCTGTGAACGGTTTACAAGTTCCTAAAACTTGTTGGCGACTCTTTTGCTCTATCTTCTTTCCTTTTGGATGTCACCGTACTTTAGTGTATGATCCACAGTGGGGTTCAAGCTAGGGGTTATGCTTGAAATAGTCCCTACAACCACGAAGGAGTAAAAATAGACAGTCTTTTGATAATAAACAGTCTCTTTGTACATACAATTTTTTTCTTTTTAAATAATAATAATAACATATGAAGTATAAAGCATTAGAATTTTTTTTATTAAAAAAAAGCATTATAAGTTTTTTGTTAAAAAAAAATTAATTAATTGATGATAGGTTTAATGAAAAAAAAATTAAATATATTAATGAGTAAACATATTTATGAGGAAAAAAAATGAGTAAACATATTAATGAGGGTAAAAAAGTAAATACACATTTTTATACACTTTTTTGAGGATATCGTTGGTAGAACACTATTCCTAAGAGCTATCTTCTACATACATATATATATACACACACACACATACACACACACACACACACACACATATATATATATATATATATATATATATATATAAGAAGCTAATTATCTGCTTTGACCATACATACAACAAATATATACTTTATTTAACACCAAAATTTGGGGATGATGCTTCTTTCTTTTGCTGGTGCGACTTGGTCTCTCTGGATTCAAGACAAAATACTTTGATCAATATTAACATAGAGTAGTTTTAGCCTTACAAAGTTACGACTTTATGAGTAACTTAGAATGTATTTAGCATATATTCTCTAATGATTGTATACATCTTTATTTAGCTAGTGAATATCTACAATAATAAAGAGATGCACCCTCCGTCCCATAATATCATTCTTGTTTGTGTTTTTTCACGGTATTTAAGAAATAGGTTGAGAAAGTGGATAAACATTAATAAAAGTAAAAAAAAAACACAATTATAGACAAAAGTTAGAAAGAGAAAGTGGAAAAAAGTACTAGGCATGTGCAAAATTCAAAAGTAAATTAGGAAGTATAATAAATAAAATTAAAAAAATAAGGGTATAATACATACTATAACAAAAAAAAAAAACATTATTTTGGTTCCCCAAAATATGAAAACAGGAATTATATTATGGGATGGAGGGAGTATACAATAATTAGAGAATATATGCTAAATATATTTTTACACTTAGAAATGAGCAAGTAGCTATAATTAGTCTATGCATGTAACTATGTAAGGAGTCTTATGTAGGGCTGTACACCGGTCCAAAATCGGACCTGACCCGGACCTGAATCAACAGGTCCGGTTCTGGTCCAGACCTGAAAAATTAGGTCCGATCCGGGTTTGGATCTGAATAGATCGAATTATTAATTTGTTCAGTTTTTTTTTTCAAATAAAAAACTTGTTGGACCTATTTATGAACCTGTTTAGACCCGTTTATGGACCTATTTAGACTTGATATGGACATGTTAGAACCTGTTTAGACCTGTTGGGATCTGTTAAATAAATAAAAAAAAAAAGCAGTTATACGATTTCAGGTCCGTACCTGAAAATTCCGGGTTTTACCCGGACCTGACCTGGCCTGAAACTTGGAATCATGGATTTTTAAGGACCAAGATCGGACCTAAATTCACTGGTCCGGTTCCTGTCCGATCCGGTCCAATTCAGGTCCAGGCCAATGAGTGTACACCGTTAGTCATATGTATTATATCGAAATATTGACTATTGAACTTCTCATAATAACTCATTTGCACAAGCACATAACTACACAAGTGACACACACAAAAAGTTATTAGTTTCATATATAATCTCTATATATTCTTCTTTGCGCGGCAAATAGGGCTATCAAAAGCTGACATGACACGATAACCCGACACGAAATAAGCGGGTTTGGGTCAAGTATTCTCAACCCGTTTACATAATTGGGTCGACACGAACCCGACACGAAATTAAACGGGTTAGGTTTGGGTTGAAATTTTCAACTCGAAATCGACACGCATAACCTATTTATATAACTGGGTTGAACGACAACCCGCTAACCTGAACCCGACACGCTTAATCTATTAATTAAGTAGTAAAAAAAAGAACAAAATTTTTATTCTAAACTTGTAATTTTGTAAATTGCCTTGGCACCATGTATACATTTAGGTAATTTTTGGCGGTTAATTTGGAGGATAAAATAGATTTCAACTTTTGTAAATTAAAATTTTGCTGTTAATTTGGGACAATTTTTATATATGGTTGTGCTACTAAAGCAGCCAACTTTAAATTCCTACAGTACTTTTGCTAAAATTAATAACTTTAAACTCTTGTAGTATTTTAAGTTTGAAATTGAATATTATAGTTTATTACATATTATATGGGTATGTAAAAGGTTACACGGGTAACCCGTTTAATAAGTGGGTTAGGTTTGGGTCAAGGGTTTTCAACCCGTTTAATAAATGGGTTAGGTTTGGGTCAAGGGTTTTTCAAGCCGTTTAACATCCACACGAACACGAACCCGACACGACACGACCCGTTTGACAGCCCTAGCGGCAAACATCATATTCTTAGTAGAAATAATTTATAAAGGAGTATGCAATGTAACTATATACCAATATTATATATTAATAAGGTGGTTCAAATTGAATTTAAGGTGATTTAAATTGGGTCAAGTCTATAATATGTTTTAGATTGAGTTTGAAATGGGTCAGGAACAAGTTAAATTTGGGTCGGGTCAACAACAAGTCGAGTTGATTTCGGGTCGAATTAGTAACAATTTAGGTTGAGTTTAAGTCTGGTTAATATCAGGTTGGGTTGAAATTCAAGTCGGGTTAGTAACATGTCAACTTTAATTTTGACAACTCCATAAATAACATTCAAACTTTTTTCTCTACTTAATAATAAATTAAATAAATTTGAATACTTTCTTGGCTTAGGCTGTTTTTATTTAAACTTTTCCAACAATAATGTTAGTTGCAACTCTGATCTTGATCTAGCTTTGATACATAAAATTAAGACGCTAGATTATTGATTCTAGATTACTTCATATTGTATGATAAAGAGCACAAATGACAAGCTTAAATTAGCTTGTAAACTCTGCTATTATTCAATCAGACAATCAGAACATATATAGTTAAACAAGGGATGTACAAGAAGATAGTGGGATATTAACCTATCTTATACCTTGCATACATACACTTTTATAACTGTTTAAATAATATAGATGTAGCTCAAACTTTTTCTAACATTAGGTAGAGTATCTTTCCCAAATTCTATTTTTTATCCTTAAGTAAACCATTATTGTAGGTCAAGCGTAATGATCATCTCCCATCATCCAAAGGCACCAACTGCACAACTCTGCTTTGGCTGCTCGAAGAGTAGTTCATGCCGTCGTTTTCATAGCCGCCATTGTTGGAAACGTAGAAAATAACAATGAAATTAAACTTCTCTTTTAACTCGATTTCAATTCACTCTTGGAAACGTAGATTTTATTATGTACACATCCATTTTTATGGTGAAATAATATATGGTAATATAGTATATACATATATTATTGTTTCATTGTAATGTTAACACTTATTAATTGCATGATATCTGAGGCAACATGAAATGATGTAAGTTGGGGCAACAAGGATGAATGGCCATTATTAATTGAATAATCACTCAACAATTCAAGTGAGTAAGTGACCATTAAGATATTTTAAGAGGGTGTTTAGTATGAGTACTAGAAATGAGTGGAAAAGAATCATTATTTATCTCTCACCTTTTTATTTGTTTGGTTTAACTATGAAAAGTAATCTCTTAAACCTAAATGTACATTCCTTAGTAAGGTAATTGTTACCTTAGATTTTAGAGATAACAAATGGGTCAAAACTATTACGTACTTAAACCATTATCAAGTAATGGTACTTTTAACCTAAAGTGGGTAAGTCGTGGTATATAAGCAGATTAATTGTGGACTTGTAATGAGCATATATCTGTAAAAACATTTACCAAAATGAAAAAATGATACTCTTATTGCATTGTTTTAAACTATCTTTTAGGTGCACTGTTGACCATTAATTAATATCTTTAATTACAAAATTTGATGAGAATAGGAGGGAAACAAATTTGTTGACCCCGTCAATGAAGGAATTTGGGAAGAATTGAACATACTAGTAGAAAAGAAGAAAAATCAACGGAGAAATTGACTAGAATTGATATCGATATATAAACAGCCAATAAAGGAGGAAAGTTGCGTAAACATCAGATCGAAGAATGTAGGGCCATAAATGAATGATTTTAGATGCAATGGAAAATACTACGAAGTACTATTGGTTTTATCTTGAACAAAAAAAAAGTACTACGGACCTGTTTACATTTATTGAACTGAACTGAATAAAGATGAAATGAATATTTTATGAGAAAAGAAAATTAGGAGCTGAATTGAACTGATTGAAGCTGAACTTAACTGAGCTGAACTGAAATTAAGCTGAAGTGAACAAGTCGTACGTATTAGTTTTGTCTATACTACGGACCTGTTTACATTTATTGAACTGAACTGATTGGAGCTGAACTAAACTGAATAAAGCTGAAATGAATATTTTATGAGAGAAGAAAATTAGGAGCTGAATTGAACTGATTAAAGCTGAACTTAACTAAGCTGAACTGAAATTAAGCTGAAATAAACAAACCCGTACGTATTAGTTTTATCTAAACTAACGACACGAACTACTTTTTTCCTTTATATATATATATATATATATATATATATATATATATATATATATATTGTCCTTAAGCATGGTCACAGTGGGTTTTTTTTATTTTTTTTTATACAAGTATATTGTCCTTGGGTAAATCATTTATTCATTTGGTTAACCATGAGTCCATGACCAAATGAGGACATAATTGGTTAAAAAAAAAAAAGTGAGGACATAATTTTTTAGTTTTGCTGAGTAATCCTTCTTAACCAATAAATTTTTTATGCCCCAAACTTCTTCCGTTTCTAAGTTATGTTCATGCCTTTTCAAACGTCTAAATTTTGCCCTCAACCTCACTATTTTTTATTAACAATAACCTTTGAGGTTAACAATAACCATTTTTTTTATTATTATTTTATTTTCTGATTTTAATTTTTTTTAAAAGTGTTAAACCAATTAGATTGAAACACGTGTCAAATTAATTAATAATGCCACGACACCATTGTTGATAAAATAACTCAACTTTTGTTAACGGATCGGAAATGGATGTCAAAGGTTATTTTTGATAAAATATTGTGAGGTGGCAGGCACAACTTATAACTTTAAAAATGCATGGGTACAACTTAGAAACCGAAGAACTTGGGGGGCATAGCTTAAAAAAACCCAAAATTTTATTATTACGTGATTAAAGTCCTTTGTTGACCTCATAGATTTTTTATTTTTTTTTTACATAAATTCATCTTTTACTTACTAGATATATATTCAAACTTAAAAACAAATTGAAAGAAAAAAATATATATTTAAATGTTAATGTAATAAAAAAAATTGCTAAAACCTTCTTATAAAACACATGTTTTTTATTTAAAAAATCACCTAATAATTATTTTATTTTATTTATTTATTTTGTTTGTAAGAACACACCTTAATTTTTTTTATTTTTTATTTTATTTTATTTTTTTCCTAATGCCGTATTTCAACCTTGAACCTAATTGTATATCGCCATATCGGTGTTAAGACTTGGTCACGTAAAGGTTACGTGAATCACAAAACCGTACTCTCCTTTAATCCCCCACCCCCTTTTTCCCGCACAGCCTCACCAAAACAACTTCACCGTTACCACCACCACCACCGCGTGCACTGTCTACCACCCTCATCAAGACCACCTCACTGCCTTCACCAACTCAAGTTAATGTGTGCTCAGAAAATTATATATAAGGTGGTTTCATAGGAAAAAAAGTAACTTATACTCACCAAGTATGATTATAGATTCCATTGGCAGTAATACTTTCTTTTGGATTCTAACACAAGGACTTTCCTTTGTGCCATTGCCATTGAAGCTTTGCGGACATTGACAACGATAACTTCCAGGGTTGTTGTGACAATACTCTTGTTTTTCACAATTATGTAAACCATTGTCCGCACACTCATTAATATCTGGATAAATCCAATAAAGAATTAGCTGCAACATACTTTCTTTATCAACTACTCCCTCTGTTTTTAAATACTTGCTCCATTTCTTCATGCGCGGAATTTTAGTAGAAATTAGAGAAAATAATAAAATATAGAGGTAATGGGGTTGGTGGAAGAATAAAAAAATTGTAAAAAGCAAAAGTAGCTAGTGGAGAAATTGAAGGAGAGAGAATATGAAATTAATAAAATATATTATTTGTTGGGTCCACTATGTGAGTAAAATAAATTAAATATTGTGAAAGAGTTCTAAATAAGGAAATGAATCAAGTATTTAATAACGGCCGAAAAAGAAAGTGGAGCAAATATTTAAAAACGGAAGGAGGACCAGGTTATACAGTAATATTAGTGTAAACCAGATGTATACAAAAGTTTTTCTATCAAATATACCAAAGTTACACATAATAATTAACAGAGTTAGTAATTAATTAAAGAATGAAATTGAAAGGATAAGTTAGATCACCTTGACAATCATGAAGGTAGGGATTAATACCCGTGAATCCAGGTTTGCACTCGCAACGGTAACCCCATTGCCCCGGCAAGTCATCAACACACTTGGTGTTACCCTTGCACAACAATTGCTCCCCTTCTGCTTTCGCGCTTTTGCAATCTTTAGTTCCAATTGACCAATCATATACCGCTGGATACAACAACTCGCTGGCATCTTTGTAAAGCGAGACATCTTTTTTTAGAAAAGACTGAATAGTGAAGAGCATTTCATCGGAGTGACTTTGTTGAAGATGATCCTTAGCCACCACAAACGCAACGCTGCACGGGTTGAAATCTACTACATATGTGTGGTTCATGATAGTACCAGCTTTTAATGTAATGTTGGATACTCCGTCTGGAATAGAGGCCTGGCAGCATCCGAGGCCTTCGCATTTACTGCTCACATCTGATTCGCTAAAGCACCCCGTTATACACCCTGACAGAAACTCAGTTGTACTATTCATCATTGTTCCAGAGAACACAGCCATGGTATCGCACCCAATGGCGCCGGCTATGTTTTGGGTTGTCGATAGTGCAAATCTTGTGACACTAATCCACGATGTTGTATTTTGGGTTATCATACCATTTTTATCAAAACACATATATGAAATGTAGTTACTTACCCTGAATTCGCCATCTAGAGTGATTTTTACTACCTTGACACCTCCGTAAGTTGGAAACGAGGGACCCTAGTGTGGTTGCAAGTGATATTGTAGAATACGCCGTCTTTAAGATGATGGTAGTGGCACTTATCCCCTATGCCGAAAGGATAGGGGATGGCAACGTCGCCGCATTTGTCAGGACAATCAGGAAGGGATATTTTTGTGGTAGAAACCGAAGCAACTTCTTGGCATATAGTTTGGTGTGGTAAAGACGACAATATTGCTAAAACGATTAGCAAGAAAGATATACCCCAACCAAATTCCCCTTTCAACATCGTTTTGTGCTTATTTTTGTATCGAAAGCTATGTGATGAACTCATGAAAAAAAAAAGAGAGTGCAATTTCAGTTTAAGAGATAATTTAGTATGGCTTAAAAGCATGTGAGGGGGCAAAGATGAACTAGTTAACCGTCCTTTGCACCGCGTCAACTAAGTCGAGGTCTATGTTCCCTACCCTAATGCTTGAAAGCTAATAATATTGACTTACTTATGGAAATTGCTTTAGACTAAGGCCATGTTTAGTTTACCTTTAAAAAAAAAATTAATATTCACTTAAAATAATATCAGTTCAGTATTATTAGGATTTGTTCGATTCATTTCAGCTCCAATCAGATTAGTTATTTTCAGTAAATCAAAAAAGGCCCGGTAATGAAAATCGGTTCCAAGATCTCTTGAAATCAAGAGTAAAGCTCTAATTACTTGAGATATCCCTTACTCTTGTTGGTAAGAAGTGAAATTTTTTATTATCATTGGTAACATTATAATTTTGTACTTATTAAGTTACAACCCCTTCCCCACCCACCTGGTCACCAGCCCTCTCCTGCATCCCCGCCCCCGGCCGGCAAAGCCAAACCTCCCCCATCCCGATTCCCTGTCAGCAAGTTAATTTGAATTTTTTAAAATTATTTTCCTAATAATTTAAGGGTAATGCTATATGTAGCCCTAAGGGCTATATATAAGCATTTTATATACTCTTGAAATTGTATAAAATTAGGAATTCATGACAAAAAAAAACACGCGTAAATCAGTGTAATTAGTATTTAGATTTTCATGATTTCTTAACTATTTACAATTTTCAAGTGTAAATTTAATGCTTATGTGTAGCCCTAAGGGCTATGTGTATCATTTTCCATAATTTAATTATTAAAAAACATAAACATTGTTGAAGTTTATGTTTAACAAAATTAGATTGAGTGAACTTGTCTTTACTAGGGCTTTTATTTACTTTTTTTTTCCGAATTTTTTCATTTTGTTTTTGTGATTCCATCACTAACTTTTATATGCGGCTTATTATACCGTGTGGCTAACTGCCATAGGTTATGTTGTTGTATGAACGTGCCTAAACAAGAAAATTCAATCATCATGCACATCACGCATCTCGAGAAACCCTAATGTGGCTCAACAAGGCCTAACACGACCCAGAACGGCAAGAAATCCTAATCCTAACCCTAATCAAGTTAGTTAATCCTCTCCTATAAATACTAATCTTCACAGATTAGTGAGGTAATTAATTTTTTCTCGACTCTCTCTCTCTCTACAAACTTTCTCTCTAAACATCGTTGACTGACTTGACGTCGGAGGGGCTTTCTCGGGAACACCCCCCGAGGCAGTTGACTTTCATTGTTTTGTAGGACTCAGTTAGTAGTTAAACCCGGCGAGCGGGCTCCCCCACAACTCAGATCTCGTAATTCTTTTGCGAAAACAGCTGCTATTGTAATAAAGTAAGGTAATCCCATTAAAGTTATAGGATTTACTTAGTAATATAGTTAAATAAAGATTACTCAATAAGTAAAATTTAAAAAAGGGCTAATATATCAATATAATAGGGATAATTTTTTTTGGCAGATAGCCACACGGTTTAATTTGCTCAACCGCACAAAAAACACGCTAATCATCGATCAATAATACCATACAGCAAAAAGCTCATTGATTCCTACTTGATTATGCTAGGTCGATACTCCTTAGGCACCATAGCTCCATTATGTAGCAATTCAACTTCATCGATTGGAATATTGCAACATCATTGTATTTTTGCACTATTTACACACTCCTCTCCATTTACATATTGTGCTTCATACATAACAAAAGGTAAATCTATATAACATCTTGTTAGTTTTGTTTCGGTTTATATATACTACTCCCTCCGTCCCAAAAAGAACGACCTATTTGGGTTGATTACGCGGGTATTAAGGAAGTTAAGTAAAAAAAAGTAAAAGTATATTGGAAAGATAAATTTACATGGGGAGGGTTTTTTTTTGTTCCTTCTAGGGTTTTTCCCTTGGGAAGGTTTTCCTAGCCTCCATTGCTAGGTTTTTTGAGGTTTTCCTTCTCTCTTCTCCCTTTTCTCTCCATCTCTTTTCCTCTTGGTCTCAGTTGTGAATCTTTGTAGGGGCTTCCACTGGTATTTTTACCGGTGGTAAGCCCAAAAAACCTTTCAATTGCTTTCAATAAATAGATCTCATCCTTGTGATGATGATTTTTGTCTTGAGTTTATTTTCTTTTTGTGTTTGTTTTGTGAAAATTGAAGATTTAGGGTTTCATAATCTCTACAAGAATCCGGAGGACCACGTGAGTATTTTCACTCAGACGACTACGCATCAGTGGATTTCAAGCCGAATCAGTGCGAACTCACAGATTGTATTGCTTCAGATGAAATTTTTTATTAAGGCGATTGTTAATCAAATCTACGATGTATTTAGTTTTAAGGTGTGTACTTATATTGAAATTTTTGATTTTTTAGGAATTATATGTAAGTGCCGTTTGGCTATATTTTATTAATGAAATCCCTTTTCTTCTTGTCAAAAAAAAAGATAAATTTACATGGGGTTTCTAAACAAATAGAGAGAGAAAGTAATAAAATAACATGGAAAATGAAATTTTTATATAGGGAAGCTAATTTTGCAGAAATATTGTTGCAAATTGGTGGTGTTTTAATGCAAATGGGTCATTCTTTATGGGACAAAGTTTTGGCCAAATGAGTCGTTCTTTTAGGGAGTATTATTTTATAATCGAAAATTTTCTGACATTTAGCTGTAAAATCAAGAGTTTTAGTAGTCGCATTAGACATAGTTATAATTTAATTATGGGCGCGTATAATATGGGACTCGTACTATGAAATGAAATAAATGACAAAACTGCATAATTGTCAACGCAAGTAGTCGCATGAGTAAACGCAAATAACGAGGAGGGTCTTTCACTCTTTATACACCCCATATGCGTTAAGGTCTTCTCTCGTGCATTGTCTAGCCAAATTTGTAATAGGTTTCATTAATTAATTATCAAAAAGTTGTTGTCCTTTATTTATTTTTCTAGGTATTTTCTTGACAAGTATGCTCTTTTTTTCTTTTTTGTGACTATATAAAAAAGAACGAAAAAAAGAGTGAAAATAACAAAAAGAGTTTATTTTTCTAATTTCTTGACTAGTGTGGTTTTGGGTTTTATTTTTTAATTTTTTATATTTTTTTTATATAATTTTATTGTGACAATGTGACAGTACAAGTATAAGTTGAGAAGTATTCTTTGGGTTTTTGTCCCACTAGGCCACTAAAGCATTCATGGAATCATGGTACTAATATAATAATATTAAACCAGTAAAAAAAAATAGTTTCACAAAAATAATGTAATTCCAGAATGTGTTAAAAAATTTATTTAATTACAACAAAAATAAAGTTAAAATAACAAAGGGTTTAAAGGTTTTTGGTTCGGGTACAACGTAGATTGGACGGTTGGACCCATGAAAGTTGGCTATTTTTTTTTTTTTTTTTTTTTTTTTTAAGATGGTATTGGCTGGTCTTATTCGTTTTGGGTCATTTAGTTGACTACTTGAGTATGCAATTTATTTATAGAAGTACGATTTTATACTATAATCAGTAGTATTACATATGCTTTAGGGGCATGTTAATTTATTACTCAAAATAATTAATGTTACAACTAGCTAATTTGAACTTTCAAGAGCTAAAAGGAAGTGAGTTGTAGAGGTCATGTAATAATTAATGTCACAGTATTCAATTGGCTGTGTTACTTGTGTATGTAATGTTACCTAATAGATATTATCGAAAGATAACATTTGTGACAAATATAGGATTCATTTTGTTTGAGAAAATATTGTTTTGGGTCAAATCAAGGTTCTACATGTTCATATTAGATATCAATTTGTAGATATTTTTACGAAAGATGTTAACGAAAACGTATTTTGAATTTTTGATTAAGTCATAGCGTACGACCTCTTCCCGCTATAATTGTAAGGGTGTGGTAAATATTATAGAACACTATTGGAGGACCCAATCAAGTGGGGACAAGGGGACAATTGTTCTCCATATTTTTAAGAAAAAACAAATATGGAGCAACTATAAACAATTTGTGTGCAGCACAATGAGAAAGAAAAAGATGCGGTGTAGTGGTTAAAGTGTACATTTTCAGTTATTTTTGGAGGTCATGGGTTCAATTCCAAGACTATGTGTTAGAATCACTAGGCGAAAAATGCAATTGGCCACCGGTTGAAAACCCCCCATTGCCACCGGTTTTGAACCGGTGGTCATTTGGGGGGTGGCAATAAATCAGTAAATGGCCACCGGTTTTAGTGGTCATGGCCACCGGTTAACCGGTGGTAATACTAATTATGGCCACCGGTTAACCGGTGGCAATAAAAAAATGGCGCCTTTTTTTAGCTGCTGAAGGTAGACTATTGCCACCGGTTCGAACCGGTAAACCGGTGGCAATAAAAGGATCTTTTTTTTTTTTTTTTTGGCCTGCAATTATTCCTGCAACTGATCCTGCTATAATATTCTGGCATATTATTCCTTAAAATTCTGCCATAATATAATTATTAATAATAATCATAACAAGAATTAAAAATATTTATTTAGACTACTTTTATAATTAAAATCCAAATGCAATACAACAAATTAAATAAAGTGTGATATATAAATAAATACAAACAATACTAATAACCAGACAATATTGTAGTTTAAAAGTTAATAATAAACAAAGTATAAATTCAAAATGATGCCACATTTACAAATTGAAGGTGATGAAAGATGCCAACATGTCTCGAACTTCATTAAGCTCCTTGCTAGTTAACAGATCCCCCTTTTTCACCTTGCAAAACTTGGAATATATACTAAATTATGTTAGAATAAATTAAAAACATTCGCATTTTCATCCAAAATAACCAAAATAAGGCCTATTTGACTTCTACTTGCTCATTTTCTACATTTTTAAACAAATGACCAAGTTGTTTCTCATAACATGTCAATTATACTTAGTTATAGGTGGCTAAGCCTTGAAATCAAAGGAAAAGGGCATTTTACTAAGTTTAAGGTCTCAATTTCATCCAAAATAGCCAAAGTAAGGCCTATTTGACTTCTACTTGCCCATTTTCTACATTTTTCAACAAATGACCAAGTTCTTTCTCATAACATGTCAATTATACATGGTTATAGGTGGCTAAGCCTTGAAATCAAAGGAAAAGGGCATTTTACTAAGTTTAAGGTCGCATTTTCATTCAAAATAGCCAAAATAAGGCCTATTTGACTTCTACTTGCCCATTTTCTACATTTTTAAAAAAAATGATCAAGTTCTTTCTCATAACATGTCAATTATACATAGTTATAGGTGGCTAGGCCTTGAAATCACAGAAAAAGGGCATTTGACTAAGTTTAAGGTCTCATTTTCATCCAAAATAGCCAAAATAAGGCCTATTTGACTTCTACTTGCCCATTTTCTACATTTTTAAACAAATGACCAAGTTGTTTCTCATAACATGACAATTATACATAGTTATAGGTGGCTAAGCATTGAAATCAAAGGAAAAGGGCATTTTACTAAGTTTAAGGTCTCAATTTCATCCAAAATAGCCAAAATAAGGCCTATTTGACTTTTACTTGCCCATTTTCTACATTTTTAAACAAATGACCAAGTTCTTTCTCATAACATTTCAATTATACAAGGTTATAGGTGGCTAAGCCTTGAAATCAAAGGAAAAGGGCATTTTACTAAGTTTAAGGTCGCATTTTCATTCAAAATAGTAAGACGTAGGAATTTCATTCCCATCAGGGAACATCTCACTTAATGTGGTCAACAAAGAAGTAAAACTAACGTCCGTCCACCCATGCTTCGACTTAATGTTAAAAAGTGTTAGCATGACAGAAAAGTTTGGAGTATTTTTTGCACCCAGGGTACAAAGGCTTTTTGGAAGCCTCCGATAGTAATTCAAACACATCACCTTCGACATTATGCAACATCTCATCCACGTCATTATCCTCGACCTCATCCACTGGATGATCCTCAGCTCCATCCTCACCACTATCAATAACATATTCATCATTCTCCCATTCCTCGTTCACATGAATCTCATTGCTTTTATCATGCACATCATTCCCATCAAGATCTTCACTATACTCTCCACTTTCACCATGCCAAATCCACACATGGTATTTAAGTCTAAACCCACGACAAAGTACATGATCTCTAATGATTTCAACACTATTAACCACCTTGACATTATTACAATCAACACAAGGACAGTATAGGCCTTCCTCACCAATTTTGCGCTGATAAGATAAAGCCGTCTCGCAAAACTCTTGAACCCCATTCCAAAAATCCATTGTATCACGTCTACCATACATCCAACCACGATCCTTTCCCATTTAGTAAAGTGTCTCTAAACATATATAACAACATATTATCAATAATGTACAATTGCTACATATCTTATGTAAATCAACTTCAAGTACACATCGTGAATATACCATTCATATAGTGAACAAATGCATGTTTCCAAAGTGTCCTTATCACTCCAACCTAACCCATCCTTGAATGTCTACTCTCACTAGTGAATGTATATCAACTTTCCAATTTTAAGGAAAATCCGGCAGCACTTCCCCCCAGTTCTCCAAGTACAAGATGTAGATAATTACTTACCCACATATGTACCCAGAGAACATGGAGAAGAAATGGACAGCCAAGATGTTCTTTAAAATCGAAAAAAAAAGACATACATTCACCCCCTAAGTGAGAGTAAACATTCAAGAACAGTCCCAACCGGGGACTATTCAAGACTTTCTCCTAATGAGAAAGTCTTGAACGGGTATCTAGGCATATGATGATGCAAACATTCAACATATTATTGTAATTATTTATTATTAAACAAGACACAACTTGTAATATCATGAACATACTTTTATCAAATAGATAAATAGAAAGAAATATATATAGCTCCATAAAGTTTATAGTTCATACCAATATAGCAAGTATAATGGATGTAATGTCTTGAACTTCCCACTTGAATAGCTAATAAACTTGTGCTTCACTACATATGAATCTACAAAAATAAAAAAATACAACACCAAAATAAAAGTTAGTAATTTTGTCAAGAACTATATACAAAACAACCTAAAATTACACATTAAAACATACTACCAAATTCAACTAATTAATTAACAAGTTTACTAATAATCTCTACTTTATTCAAAATTTCCTAATAAAACCTAACAATCAATTTCACACCACTCCAACATATCAAATTATACTCCATAATCCATATATTTCCTAAAAGCATTAGGAAAATCATTATGTAACGTAATCTAAAACGGATTACTCCTCAATCTAACTCCAAAATAATTCAATAATTCATACTATACTTAACCAAAAATTAAGCAACAACAACAAATTGATAATAATAATAATACAATGAAAGAAATAAAAAAAATTATTCAAAATATATTTTCCATTATACTGTTAATTCATGAACAATTAATCAATTTCTTGCATTCTAAAGATACACACAATTAAACAATTTCTTGATTTCTAAAGTGCATTCTCTAAAATTTTAACCCTACCAACAACAAAAAAAAACCCAAAAAATTCAGAAAAATTAACCAAAAAATCTCTTTTTCCTCTCATTTACACTGTGGTTTCACCTCTAATTCATATGTAGTACGGGCTCATGCACTTTAGAAATTCATGAACAATTCACAAAAAATTACACTTTAGAAATCCACCGTACCTCTACTTCCAAATTTCAAGTTTATGATTCACTAATATCAAGTAATTGCAGTTTTTTTTTTCAATTAACCTAATTCATGAACAATTCACAAAAAATTACCCTAAAAACAACAAAAATAAAACACAGAAATTCAGAAAAAATTACCGTCTATTAATCAGAAATTTCGAACGGTGGCTGTGGGATGGTGGTGCGGTGGCTGTGGGATGGTGGTGCGGTGGTTGTGGCGTCAGTGGTGAGGTCTGTGGTTGCGCGCTGCTTGCTTGCTGCTTGCTTCGAACGCTGGTTGCTGCAATGTCGAACGCTGCTTGCTGCTTCGCGCACTGGTGGAGGAGGTTCGGAGGGAGTGAGGAGGTGGTGCGGCGTCGCTGGTGGATTGTGTGGTGGTAGGGTTTGGATGGTGGTGCGGCGTCTGGTCGTGGCTCGTACTATGGAGTTTTGGTGAATAAAACAGTGGAGAGAAGAAGCTTGAATTGGGCCGCGCGTTTTATTATATATTCAAATATTGCCACCGGTTTCGGTGGCCTTAAGCATTATTGCCACGGGTTCGGTTTGAACCGGTGGCAATAATAAATGCCTAATTCGCGGCCAATTTTTTAACCACCGATTTTAAAAAATCGGTGGCCTTTAAGCGGTGGCATTTTTAATTTTTCTACTAGTGAATATACACATTAGATTATAAAGTAGTTGGTTACTTGTATTTCTTGGCAAATGTACTTATTAGTATAAATAGCACAAATAGTATGATGTAATAGTATCTTTGTATTCTAACATTTTCATTCTAAAGAATATACTCTCATTTTCTCTCTCTTTCTCCAAGCTGCTTTCAAGCTCCTCAATGGCAGCATACTCTCTCATCTATTTTCTTCCTCCTTAGATCCATAATTGTAACATGGTATCAGAGCGAACGATCCAAGGTTCCTAGCTCCATAATTCCTCACAATTTTTCAGCTTGAATGTGAATTCCCAATTCCTATTTTCCCCAAAATATTCTGTCGAATTTTCGGTAAAATCAAGTTCGCAATAGAGCAATAGGAGCTTTAATTCGTCCAATTGTCCTCTATTTTTAATCCCAGTTTGTTTTTCGAACTTTAAAGCAAGCAATTGTCAATTCTTGGATTTTTCCCAAATTTTAGGGTTCTTCCAATTTCATTCTTTATTGTTCGAATTTGAACAATTTTCGATCAGATTTCTGGTGGATTTATGGGTGTTTAATTTCTTGAAGATTTCGATCGATTTTCTGGGTTTAGGTCATTCAAATTTAAGTTTGATTGGTTTGAAGAATTTCGATCGCTCAAGTTTTCGCTCAAATTTATGGGTTTCATGTTCTTGGCTTAGAAATTACAGATGCCTCGAATTGAATTGAAGTTTTTGTGTTTTGCCGCCAAAATTACAGTGAAGCAACCAGTGAAGTTCATTTTCTAAGTTCTTCGTTCTCGTTATTGGGTTCTTCGATATTCTTGTTGGTGGTGTTCGTAGCCACCTCCGTCGTCCCTGCGAGCTGCTGGCAGGGCTATTTCTCCGGTGGTGATTGAACCAAGTTTAGGTTCGTTTCTTGATTGGATTAATTGGGACTTTATGCTAAATCTGGTATAATTCTCATGCTTTCAATCCTTGCTAGCTTGGTGATTTGGTATTTTTGGTGTATATTGATTAATTAGAGGTGTAGTCAGAATTTGTTGATTTTGTTATAGTTTAAGATTCTAGTTACTTTTGGATTTGGGTTGTTCTTGATTTAAGGTAGAGTTGAAGTGTGTTTTGTGTTGTTGGATGTTGATGATGAATTTTGGTTTGGTGGTTTGATTAAACCGATTTGGAATTGTTTCAAGGTAGTTTGATTTGCTGTTGTAAATATTAAGTGATGGTATAAAGTGTTAGTTTGGTGGATTTTTCGTGTTGAATTGATGATGATTTGTTGAAGTTTTGGCGTGACCAAGAAGGTCATTTGTGAATAATTTGTTGCCCATAGAGGCATGATTTTTCCCATAGTGGCTTGTTGATTTTCCCATAGTAGAGGCTTTGATTTTCAG
Organism: Chenopodium quinoa; assembly: GCF_001683475.1. Lineage (NCBI taxonomy): Eukaryota > Viridiplantae > Streptophyta > Magnoliopsida > Caryophyllales > Amaranthaceae > Chenopodium > Chenopodium quinoa. The sequence continues at coordinate 946,349 of NW_018743391.1, read as the reverse complement.
ACCCATAGATGGTCATTTTTCCCATAGAGGCTTTGATTTTTCAGACCCATAGTTGGTCCTTTTGCCCATAGAGGCTTTGAATTTTGAGACCCATAATTGGTCATTTTGTTGTGCCTATAGAGGCTTTCTTTTATTATCCATTAAGATCAGTTTTTCAGACCCAATAGATGGTCATTTTGAGATCCTTTGTGATCAGTTTTGGCGAGAGCCATTGAGGCTCATTTCTTCAAAGACCCAAGTGGTCAATCTCAGACCCGGAGAGGTCAAATATCCAGATCCTTTGTGATCATTTTCTTCTCTTTTTCAGCTTCCAAACACATTCTCTTCCACATTCTTTCTCTTCTTATTTTCCATTTACATTTGAGCTATAGTGTATTGTTATATTATTGTTGGAGATTGGTTTGATTGTTGAAGTTGGAGTTAAGGCGTACATTGGTGGTTTGGTTGTGTATACATCGTTAAGCTTTGAATGGTTTTCTACCCTTCTAAGCTTAGGGGGATACGACATTGATGATTCCAAGGTGGTGATGAGTTCATCATTTCATAATGATAGGTTGATGGATTTGGTTTGGTGTCAGTGGTGGTTGATTTGATTGGTGATCGAGGAGTTGGGTATTGGTGGATTTTCAAGTTTGGTAAAGGATTTTTTGGTTTGGTGATTGTAATTTGAGAGTTGGGGTGCTAGAAATGGAAGAAGGCACTTTCTCAGGACTAAGAAATGGCATTCAAGTAAGGTTCTGGAGATATTTTAGAAAGTTTTTTGTGCAAGCTCAAGAGTATATTGCACCATGTTTCATGATTGTTGTTGTTGTTTCATAGATTCAGCAAGTTTAGTAAGTCCACTTCATCAGCATTTGATGCTCCTAAATTACTAGCTCTAGATTGGTAATTCAAGCTTAGCATCACTATTCCCAGCCCCTTTGCTTAGCTCTATTTCAAACTGTCATAGTTGTTCCACCCATTACAGTTTGAGGGGGATGTTAGAATATACACATTGGATTATAAAGTAGTTGGTTACTTGTATTCCTTGTCAAACGTAATTATTAGTATAAATAGCACAAATAGTATGATGTAATAGTATCTTTGTATTCTAACATTTTCATTTGAAAGAATATACTCTCATTTTCTCTCTATTCCTCCAAGCTCCTTTCAAGCTCTTTAATGGCAGCATACTCTCTCTTTTATTTTCTTCCTCCTTAGATCCATAATTGTAACATGGTATCAGAGCAAACGATCCTAGGTTCCTAGCTCCATAATTCCGCACAATTTTTAGCTTGAACGTGAATTCCCAATTCATATTTTCCCCAAAATTTTCTGTCGAATTTTCGGTAAAATCAAGTTTGCAATTGAGCAATAGGAGCTTTAATTCGTCCTATTGTCCTCTATTTTCAATCCCAATTTGTTTTTTCAATATATATGTACCATGTGTATGGTCCATATATATATATTCCTCCTTGTCCCATGAATAGCACCATAGATTGCTCAATGCAAATTTAGTACATATATAGTAACAGCAGAACAGTAAACTATTTTTCTTCTAAGCATCTCAAGTAATTTTACACGTCTTTGAGAACTACATCTTGTGAAGGCAAACTTGTGTTAGTTTGTCTATTTTCAATATATATGTACCATGCATATGGTACACTTGACCTCAGTGCTGATGATGACTTAAACAAACTCATGTGTTAAGCTAACAAGTTTGTAAGTAGTTTATATTGTAGTCCATAATATTGCATTTTAAAATAGTACAAGCTTCAAGTATTTATACAACTAATTTAAAAGTTAGTATGATAATACAAACCTCCTAAACCTAAGGAAACAAATATAACCATTATTATTTCATGCAAGCGGGTGTATCATGTGCATGGTCACCCAAAAGAACATTACCTTATAAATAAAAGAATATAACTTATATATAAAAAAGAGCATTACCTAATGATAAAAAAAACATAACTTATAAATAAAATAATATTACCTATAAAAAAAAATCATAACTTATAAATAAAAGAACATTACATATGAATAAAAGAACATTAATTATAAATAATGGAAAAATGCTAGCTACATACTACCCAACCCCATGAAAGAAGATGATGAACAACAATGGTAGTGCCAAAATTTCAAATTAAACAATCAAGTAAGTTTATGATAATAAATAAAGCTTCATATGAACAATATGCAAAACACAAAATATAGGTAAAAAGAACAAGCATAGAGTTCACCATTGAAGCACAAGTTAGGGTTTCATATTCATGAAATAGAACAAAGATGGACAAAAAAGAGAAATCATACCTCAAATGAGTAGGAAACCCTTGTGAAGTGAATTTATAGTGGAAAACAAACAAGTAGAATTTTCAATTGCAAGTTCTTTAGCCAACAAAAATACATAAAATTCTTAAATCATCAAAAACCCAAAATTTTGGTTGAGAAATTCGGATTTTGGAGTGTTAAATCTAGTAAAAATGTGTTTGTGAGTGATGAATTAAGCATATAAAAAACTATTAAAAAAATCAAGAAATAAAATGAAAGAAGAAGTTAAAGGGAGAGGAAAGAGAGAGTATCTAAGATAGAGAACATTACATATAAATTTCTTCACAAAAAAAAAAAAAACACTACATACAAATAAAAGAACATTAAATTTGTCCCAATATTCTTTTATTTATATGTAATGTACTTCCTTCACATGGTACACCCCCCTCTAGGTACCATACTATTTTCACAAGTATAAACTTAACAAGTATTCCATTGTATGTAGGTCAAGCACAGTAATCATCTCCCATCTTCCAAAGGCACCAAGTGCACAACTCTACTTTGGCTGCTTGATGAATAGCTCATGCCATCGTAGCCATAGCCATTGTTGATGCAATCGTGGGCCTCACCAAGCAAATATTTACTCTCTTCATTTTGGAGTGGCACGCTATTGTTTGACAACCATGGATGAGTAGTCATACATCTAATCCTCTCTAGCTCTCTTGCAACCTCCTTCATTGTTGGGCGATCCTCTCCTTTAAGTTTCAAGCACCTCCTTGCAAGATTAGCAACTTCCTTAAGCTGCTCAATTGCACCATTACTTACAATTTTTTCATCAAAAATCTCAAACAAACGATCTTCCTTAAATTTCCTAAGAAAGCATACAGCAAGGCATCTCTCATTTTCAGGATTAGCATAAGACATCGCCTTCTTTCTAGTAATTAGCTCGACAAGAACAACACCAAAGCTATAAACATCGCTCTTATCTGTAAGCTCACCAGTTTGCATGTACTCTGGATCAAGATAACCACATGTCCCTTGAACCATAGTTCCTAACTGCTCTCGATCTACCGGAGCTAGCTTAGAAGCTCCAAAATCAGCAACTTTTGCTACGCATTTATCATCCAAGAGTATGTTTGCAGACTTAATATCTCTGTGAATTATCGGTATAGAAATTGTAGTATGCAAATAGGCCAAGACCTCAGCAACTTCTGCTGCAATTCTTAAGCGAACATCCCAAGTAAAAGAAAACAATTTTTCCTCATCATGTAAATGATCATGCAATGTACCATTACTAATAAATTCATATACGAGCAAAGGTACCTCCGTCTCCAAGCAACAACCAAGGAGCTTTACCACATTCTTATTGTTGATTTGTGACAAGGCAACAACCTCGTTAATGAATTGTTCGACCTGGGTGGAATCAACCTTGATGGACCTTTTGATGGCGACTACTTGATTGTTAGGTAGTAATCCTTTAAAAACCATGCCAAAACCTCCGCGACCAATGATGCTACTATCACTATAATTATCTGTGGCCTTCTGAAGTTGTTCAAATGTAAACATCCTAACCATACTACCAAGTGATGATACATCTCGCCCTGAAAGTTTTTGCTGTAAAATATGACCACCATTTTGTTGAAAGCATTTCTCCCTTAATTTTTGGATCTCTTTGTTTCCATGTTGCCAATGGAACCAAAAGCCAACCAACAAAAAAGCAATGACTCCACCGCCAACACCTGAACAATTATCTTGCATTATTAATTCTTAAGGGTTTAATGTAAAGCAAGCATGTACTATGAAGCTTAGTTATCATTTACATTACTCGTATTTTTTAATTTACATGCGAGATTCTCACTAAAAACCGACAAGTGTGGTTTTTTTTTTGTCCTTCTTGTGTTTAGAGTGGGCCAATTGACCATATTGGTATAAAAGTTAACACCCTTATGACAGATTAGTATAAAAATTAACATGTGGCGACATATTGGTATATAAGTCAACAAATTGCGACATTTACCCCTATTTTCTCGTCGGATGATATGCGTACGATACACGCGCTTAATTTTAGTGCTAATAACTTTTATTTTTACATTTTGTTTTTTGTACTTTTCTCTACTTTTTATATTAATTTAAAAAAATTATGAAGTAAAAATCCAAAAAAAAAAAAAAAGGTTGAAAGCCCAAAAGTGATGAGAAAGAAGCTAGGGGAAAACGAATAGGAAAGCTTGAGCAAAGGGATATAAGCTTGAATGTATTGAGGGCGTTGGTCATTGAAGCATCACAAGGGTAGATTCTTCTTCTTTTTTTTTAAAAAAAAAAAAAAAAACACTCATACATATATTTTTTCTTATTATATTGTTGATTTACAAAGTTGTGGGTATAATACAAATGAAGTAATAATGAAAGTTAGCGTCTACTAGTAATTGGTTTTGAAATTAAATAACTAATATTGAGATTTTGTTTATTGTTTATTAGTTCTTTGGGGTTTTATCGTTTGATTGATTTATCAAAGTTATTGTATTGGAAGGGAAGAGGGAAAAATTATTATTTGGTGCTGAATAAGTATATTATGATAATAAATAAGATTGCAAAAGTAATTAAAACAAAATTTTGAAGTATACAACATGCTCTTTCACCCGAAGAAAAAATAGGGGTAAATGTCACAATTTGTTAATCTATATATCAATATGTCGCCACATGTTAATTTTTATACCAATATGTCGTCGGCAATAATTTATATACCAATATGTCATAAGGGTGTTAACTTATATACCAATGTGGTCAATTGGCCGTTTAGAGTGCCACCAGGGCATGCAGATAGAGAATCAATCCTAAAATCTTTTGAAATCGGTAAGGAAGTTTTAGATATGTTCTATTTACCATATTTTCACTTATGGGAACTTTTTATCTTATCTGAAATTATTATAACTTATTTTAGTTGTATTTTAACTTGGGTAACTGTTTATCAGTTTATTTTTTCAATACGAACTTATCTGAATTTATGACACTTGATATATATGAAAATAAGGTGAATAAAACAGATCCTAAGCTATCCCTTGCTCAAAGTGAGTTTCTTCTTAAATACAAGCAATAATGTAAATCTTATACTTCTATTTCTTATGCATTATTAATTATTCATACTTACTTCCTTTTTTAGTTGGCATGTACTCCTGTTTAGAAATTTTATTTTTAGCTAACACGTTTTCGTTTTGGGTAAGTTTTATACCTTGCATAACTAGCTAGTGTACCTCACTTGTTTTTATCATTTTCTCTCCTCTCCTATCCTTAATATGTGTACTTAAATTGAATGTGTCAATTAAATAAAAGTAGAGGAAGTAATTTTGTTAAAAAAAAAAAAAGTTATCACATGGACACTAAAACGAATGAAAATAGAATAGGATGGAAACAAATTTGTTGACCCCGTCAAAAAATGAATTTCGGAAAATTCAACATACTAGTAGAAAAGAAAAATCAACGGAGGAATTGACTAGATGATATCGACATATAATAAAAAGCCAATAATGGATGGAGGAAAGTGGCGTAAACATAATATCAATTGTTAGAAGATTACCTCAACCAAAAGCTAACCCTTATGGTTAAGGCGCAATGAATAAACTTATTACAATCAATATCATCAATAAAGAAGGGTTTCAAAAAACTAATATCAATATAATGAGGGGCCGTTTGGTTCGCACAGGGGAATTGGAATGGAATGAACAAAGGGAAAGACAAGGAATGGAATGAAAATCCCCCAATTTTGGGGTGTTGTTTGTTTTTAATAACAAAGGAATGGATTGAATAAAAGGTCACCAATCCAACCACCTTCACACCACCACATCACCACCTTCACACCAACCAACACCACTGGAAAACCAGCCCAGACCACCGCCGCCCCTCCCCCGACCACCGCCAACTCTCCCCCGAGCCTCGCCGTCCTCCCCTCCCCCAAAAAAACCACCCCTAGCCCCGATCTCCCTTGACCCAGAAATTCGCTGCCCAACACCACCTCACTCCTTCACTGCTCCCATGCTCCAATTCAAACACCAACCCGCAAAACTCACACTCCAACCACCAATTCACCGCAGCCAGCCACCAACCATCACCAGCCGCAACTGCATCTGCTAACGAACAACCCTAATCGCCAAGAATCGCAGCGATTTACGCTGACTAGTTGGAGTTTTCGGGGCTGGGGTGGAGTTTTTCGAGGCTAAGTTCAAGGCTAGGTGGGGTTTTACAAGTTGGGGTGGAGGTATTCGAGGCTGGGGGTAGAGTATTGGGTGGTGTTTTACGGGGCTGGGTGGTTTTTTTGGGGTGGTGGTGTTTTTCAGGGGTGCTAGTGTTTTCGTGGCTTGGGGTTGAGTTTTTTGAGGTTAGGTGGTGTTTTCAGGGCTAAGTGGGGGTTTTCAGGGTGGTTTTGGTGTGGTTGGAGAGTTTTTTCAGGGGAGGGGAGGGCGGCGAGGGTCGGCGGTGGTCGGGGGAGGGGCGGCCGTGGTCAGGGTAGGGGCGGCGGTGGTTAGGGCTGGTTTTCCGGTGGTGTTGGTAGGTGTGAAGGTGGTGATGTGGTGGTGTGAAGTTTGGTAGGGAAAGGGAATGGAAAAGTCTAGGGGGGTGGGGAATGAAGTTGGAAGAATTTGGGGTAATGGAGAGGGTAAAGGGAATGATTAAAAGTAACATAACTTCACCGTTACCACCACCACCGCACTACCACCCTCCCCACCACCCTCATCAACACCAACTCACTGCGTGGTGTGTTCTCATAAAAAAGAAAAATATAGGGTGGTTTTGTACAAAAAAAAAAAAAATGGTTTTCTAAGGAGGTTTTTGGCAAATTATTTTACAAAAATAATGGTTAATGTATTAATGTACTCCAAACTCCGTGTATAATAAACTTTGATGGACTATAGATGTTAGAAGGGGCTGAATTCATTGACGGTAAAAGAAAATAGGAGGATGATCGAAGTAAGTAACATATACTCACCAAGTATGATTATAGATTCCAGTGGCAGTAATACTTTCTTTTGGATTCTAACACAAGGACTTTCCTTTGTGCCATTGCCATTGAAGCTTTGAGGACATTGACAACGATAACTTCCAGGGGTGCTGTGACAATACTCTTGTTTTTCACAATTATGTAAACCATTGTCCGCACACTCATTAATATCTGGATAAACCCAATAAAGAATTAGCTGCAACATAGGTGTATACACTAATATTAGTGTAAACCAGATGTATACAAAAGTTTTTCTATCAAATATACCAAAGTTGTACATAATAATTAACAGAGTTAGTAATTAATTAACAAATGAAATTGATAGGATAAGTTAGATCACCTTGACAATCATGAAGGTAGGGATTAATACCCGTGAATCCAAGTTTGCACTCGCACCGGTAACCCCATTGCCCCGGCAAGTCATCAACACACACGGTGTTACCCTTGCACAACAATGGCTCCCCAGCTGCTTGCGCGCTTTTGCAATCTTTAGTTCCAATTGACCAATTATATACCATTGGATACAATAACTCATTGGCATCTTTGAAATACGAGACATCTTTTTTAAGAATAGACTGAATAGAGAAGAGCATTTCAGAGTGGTTTTGTTGAAGCTGATCCTTAGCCATCACAAACGCCACGCTGCACGGATTGTAACCTAGTACATATTTGTGGTTCAACATACTACCAGCTTCTAATGTAATATTGGTTACTCCGTCTGGAATGGAGGCGAGGCAGCAACCGATGCCTTCGCATTTATTGCTGATATACGATTGGTTAGAGCACCCAGTTATACACCCTGATAGAAACCCACCTGTACTATTCATCATTGTTCCTGAGAACAAACCCGTTGTATCGCACCCAATGGCACCGGCTATGTTTTGGGTTGTCGATAGAGCAAATCTTGTGACACTAATCCAGGATTTTAAATGATTGAATTTTGTACCTGTAATATCAAAACACAAATATGCAATGCTGTTGCTTACCCTGAATTCGCCGTCTAGAGTGATTAGTACTACCTTAGTAGCACCATAAGTTGGAAACGAGGGGACCGTAGTATCGTTGCAAGTGATATTGTAGAATATGCCCTCTGTAAGGGGATTACCGTAGTGGCACTTATCTCCTATGCCGAAAGGATAGGGGATGTCGACGTCGCCACATTTGTCAGGACAACCAGGAAGGGCTATTTGAGAGTCTGTAAAAGAAGCAACTTCTTGGCCTATAGTTTGATGTGGTGAAGACAACAATGTTGCCACAACGATTAGAAACAAAGAAATACCCCAACCAAATTCCCCTTTCAACATCTTTTTGTGATTATTTTTGTAAAACAAATATGTAATTGTTGCAAAATAGAACAGAACCAAAGAAAGAACTAAGAGAAACAACTGATTTTCATTAATGGAGGTGTAAAACTTTAATACATTTGAGAAGAAGAAGAAGAAGAAGAGCTAGGAAAACGAGAGAAAGAAGTAAATTGAATGAATAAAAGAAACTAGTACAGTAGGAGGTTATATACTGCTCTCACATTTAGTACAACCCCAACTAACTAACTTGTGCATTAAAACAGAAATAGCAAAAATATCCTAACCAACTTGTTGGCGTGTACTCAAGTTGTTATAAAGTATGCTGACTCATTAGCTTGAATCTTGAATATGATTCACAGTAATAAACTCATGAGTGTATTTTCACTTTCAGATCATAGAACTTAAGAATAAAATTAGTATGTCAGTCAATAAGTGTAGTATCTTAAAAGCATGTGACTGAGGGGGGGTCAAGATGAACTAGTCAACTGTCCTTTGCACCACGTCAACTAAGTCGAGGTCTATACTTTCCCTACTCTAAAGTCTAAAGTTCGAAAAGTAAAAATATTGACTTAGTTACCGAAATTGCTTTACACTTAGGCCTAGTTTAATTCACCTTAAAAAAAATATTTAGTAAAATAAGTTCAGTTCAATAAAAGTTAGTAACTCTAATGAAAAAATATAATAGAAAATCAGTAAAAAATAATCTCAATAAAGCAAAACTAATTTCACTTCAATAAAACTAATTCAGTTCAACAAAATAAGGTGAAGTGAACGACATCTTACTAGGGCATTTCTTTACTTTTGTTTTGTGCTGAATTTTTTAATTTTTGTTTGTTTTTTTTTTTTTTTTTGAATAATTTTTTTTAAGGATTTTTTGACTTTTAGCACAATTAAAATCAAGAAATACCACCAAAACTTTAAAAATTTTATTTTACCACCAAATAAAATTCTATAAATTGTTTTTACCACCCACCGTTAATAAAACTGTTAAATCTAACGGTTAAAAAAATCTTCGGTTTTCGGGCGCAAATCATGTTCTTCATAGGTTTATGGGGGCATTTTAAACACGCAAAATGAGGCATTTTCAATCATTTTTTGTCAATTTTGACCTCAAATTTTTACAGGAGCAAAATGCCTTTTAAAACCACGAAAAATCATGTGTTTGGCACGAAAATCAAATAATTTAAAAAATTTCGTTTGATTTTTTATGGCAGGTGGTAAAAACAATTTAAATTTTTTATTTGGTGGTAAAAAAAAAAAAAAAAAAAAAAAAAAAAAAAAAAAATCTTGATTTTTTTTGGTGCTAAAAGTAAAAAAAAAATCCTTTTTTTTTTTTAAATTCTGTCAATAATTTTTATATGCGGTTGGATATACCGTGTGGGCGTATGGCTAACTACCATTGGTTATGCTACTATGTTATTGCAATAGAGGTTACCCTATTAAAGTGATAGGTGTTACTTAATAATATACTTATTTAAGGGTTACTCAATAAGTAAAATTTTTAAAAATGATTACTCTATCAATATAATAGGTATTACTACTTTTTTTTTTTCCAGACGATCACACGATATGCATGCCCAGCAGCACAAAAAAACCCGTTGATTTTCAATAATACGGTACCACAAAAAAGCACATTGATTCCTACTTGATTTTGCTAGGTCGATACTCCGTAGCTCCATTATGTATCAACTTCATCAATCGGAATATTGCAACAAAATTTGTATTTTTGCACTATTTACGCACTCCTCTTCATTAACATATTGTATTTCATACGTAAACAAAAGATAAATCTATATAACATCTATCTTGTTAGATTTGTTTCAATTTATACTTTTATTTCATATCTAATCTCATGGCAATAAAAAAATTCTGACAGAGTTGTAAAATCAAGAATTTTGTAGTCGCAGGTAGAACTGTCAATTCGGCTAAACGAGTTAGGTTTGGGTCGGGTTTGTGTGGGTCAAGTGAACTCGGGTCAGGTCAATTTGGGTTAATGTCGTAACCTATGCGGGTCAGATTTGGCTTGGGTCATGCTTGAGTCTGGTCACGTCAGGCCATACATCTTATCGGGTTTAGGTCGGTTTTAAGTCAGGTCACTATTATGTCGAGTTACATTCGGGTCGGGTGAATAATAGGTCGAGTTTAATTCGGGTTTTAACGGGTTAGTTAAAACGAGTTAGGATCATTCTCGGGTTTGTTCAAACGATCAATAATTTGCGAGTTATAATCAGGTCGGGTCGTTTCTAGGTCTGGTCAGATCATGTTCAGCTTCAGGTCTCAATTATTAGGTTAATTTGGTTATCGGGTTGATTTCAGGTTGGGTCATAGCAGGTTCGGGTACATTGTTTGGGTCAGTTTGTTAACAATTCATGTAATGGATGACGTTCACGTTTAATCATTATCAATTTCTTTATTTATTGTAAGAGAAATAATTTTAGAAGCGACGAAATAAGTTTAAACTACATTTTTTTTTCACTTATTTTAGGATAAATAATTTCATAAAAGTTTAAATATGAGTTTGGATATTCTGGTGGTGCGGTACATAATTGAAATATATATGACAACATTGATGAATCAAATATAATATAAGGTGTTGAAATTAATTTGGTTGTGCCAATTTAATACTTCATTCTTTATTATTAGCTTTATGATTTGAATTACAATCCTTCTCAATTAACTAGCTTCTCTAAGGGAAACATTTTAAAGCATTAATGTGCTACACTAGATTACTAGCTAAAACAGTATATATAAGAGTTAAGATATGTGTGTGGTGAGGGAAGTTTTTTTTTTTTTTGGTGAGGGAAGTTGATTTAAGGAATCACTATGTAAGGAATGTTAAAGGTAGATTTGTCAATTTGAGTGTTTGGGTCGAGTTAGCTCGGTTCAGGTCAATTTGAGTCATTTGCAATACTATTCGGGCCGGGTTTTAGGTTAAAAACAGATCGAGTTGAATTCAAGTCGGATTAGTATCAGCCTAACAGGTCAGGTTGAATTCTGGTTTGGTTAGTAAAAGGTCGGGTTGGTTTCGTGTTTCAACGGGGTTAAAACGGGTTTGGGTCAATTTTGGGTCGGGTCGACTGGTTTAGGTCACTAATTGATAGTTTATGTTCGGTTCGGGTCACGAATCCTAAGGTTAACTCGGGTCGGTTTCAAGTCGGGTCATATCGGGTTCGGGTCACCAATTTCTCGGGTTCAAACATGTCTGGTCATGTATCAGTTCGGGTAAAATTTTCAGGTCGGATCATCTTTTGACAGCTCTAGTCGCATGGTAAGCAAACTATGGAGAAGTTAATGACAAAACTGCATAATTGCCAACGCAAGTAGTCGCAGGAGTAACGCAAATGAGGAGGGTCTTTCACCCTATATGCGTCAAGGTCTACTGTGTGAATTGTCTAGCCAAATTTGTAACAGGTTTACTTAATTATCAATAAGTTGTTGTCCTTTATTTATTTTTCTAATTTCTTGACTAGTATGTTTTTTCTCCTTTTTTGTGGATTCCGTTTTTGTCACACCAAAGCATTCATGATGATGATGATATAATTTATTGTACTAGTAGTAGTACAACTATACAACCAGCATTATTTTTTATGTCCACGTGATACCTAATAAATGAGCAATTAAGTAATAAGGGTCGGTTTACTTCATCTTATTTTCGTTGAATTAAAATTATTTTTGCTGAACTGGATTTATTTTTTATGCTTCTTTGTTATATTTTTTTTTTCTTTAAAGAAACTAATTTTTACTAAGCTGAGATTATTTTTTCTAAATCGAAATTATAATTATTGAATATTTTTTAAGGTGAAGTTAAAAGGACCTAAATGGTCTTGAATTTTAATGGTATAAGATTGAGTATATATAAAATTGCCTTACATGCTCATTTTTCATCGGTTTGACCGGCACTAAGTTTTAGGATGGTGAATAGATTATAGTAAAAAAAAAATTGTGTAAGTGCGTTTGTTTGGAGGTTAAAATTTTTAATTATAGAGAGTAAGGTAAAACTTTATACTAGTATTAGGTTAGGTGTCGTGCCATGCACGACAATTTAACTACTTTATTCAATAAAAGAAAAAAAATTATGTTGAAAATAACATAGATAAAATACAACTATAATATACTTATTATATTATATTCTTATTTTGCACGTATAATGATATGAAACATGAAATATAACAAAAGAGACAATTAGACAAATAAGTATACTAAACTACATGTTAGACCATATGTGTGTTTTAAAAATTCAATGATAACAGAAATAGCAAAAATATCTTTACTAACTTGTTGACGTGTACTCAAGTTGTTATAAAGTATGCTGACTCATTAGCTTGAATCTTGAATATGATTCACAGTAATAAACTCATGAGTGTATTTTCACTTTCAGATCATAGAACTTAAGAATAAAATTAGTATGTCAGTCAAGAAAAGTAGTATCTTAAAAGCATGTGACTGAGGGGGGGTCAAGATGAACTAGTCAACTGTCCTTTGCACCGCGTCAACTAAGTCCAGGTCTATATTTCCCCTACTCTAAACACTACAAGAAAACATAGAAATAGCGACGGACTAGTTACAACGGACACTTTAATCCGTTGGAAAAGTGAAATTTTCCGACGGATTTTTATTCCGTCGGATATTTCCGACGAAGTCAATAATTCCGTCGGAAATTTCCGACGGAATAAAAATCCCTCGGAAAATTTCACATTTCCGACAGATTTTTATTCCGTCGGAAATTTCCGACGGAATATAATTTTTTTTTTTTAAAAAAAAACCCTTAAGAAAACCCTAATCTACTCTTTCAGTCTTCCGCCCCCTTCTCCCTTCCTCTTTCCTCTTTCCCCTTTCCCCTCCTCTCTCCTCTCTCCTCTCTCCTCTCTCCTCTCCCCTCTCCTTCTGTATTCGTTCTTTGCGCTCTCTCTCCTCTTCTTTCTTCTTCTCTTTCCTTCTCTTTCCTCTTCGTTCTCCATCCCCGTTCTCCTTCTCCTCTTCGTTCTCCTTCCCCCTTCTTTATCCTCTTCTTTCCCCTCTTTATTTCCCACCACCAACGTCGCACCAGTACCACCAGCACCGACATCAACAACAACACCAACATCAACAATAACACCAACATCGACTACGAATCAACAACAATTTCCTCCAGTTTCGCCCTTTCTCTCTCCTCACGAAGAAAACAAAGGTTTTTAGGCCAAATTCGACCATGAAAACTCTAGATCTAGAGTTTTTGTGGTCGAATTTGGCCTCCTAAACCCAAATTCAAGGTTTTATTATGTCGAATTAAGGTATGTGTAATTTTTTTTGATTTTTTTTGTTGTTTTATCAGATTTTTTTGAATTTTGGTGTTCGAATTTTGGGGGTTGGGTCGGGATTCTTTTTCTTTTTTTTAATTTTTGGGTTGTGGTTGGCTTGTTTCGGTGCCGGTTGTGGTGGTTTTAGGTGGGTGGTTGATTGTAGTTCGGCGGAAGTGGTGGTTTTAGGTGGGTTTTGGCGGCAGTGGTAGTTTAGGTGGGTGGTGGTTAGGGTTGTAGATCTGGGTTTATTTGGGTGGGTTAGGGTTATGGTACAGGTTTTGGTGGTTGGGTAGTGGGTGGTGATGCAGGCTGGTGGTGCGATTTAGGTGGGTGGTGCGATTTAGGCTGGTGGTGCGATTTAGGTGCAGGCTGGTGGTGCGATTTAGGTGGGGGGTGGGTTGGTGGGAGGTGGTTTCGTTTTTGTTTTTTTAAAAGCATTTTCCGACGGAATTTCCGTCGAAGATTTCCGGCGGAATACAGTATGTTGTAAATTTCCGACGGACTTTCCCGACCCTGGAATTCACTTCCGACGGAAAACAAGGTGTTTCCGACGGGAATTTTCCGTCGTAATTCGCCTGTTTTCTAGTAGTGAAAGTTCGAAAAGTAAAAATATTTACTTAGTTACCGAAATTGCTTTACACTTAGGCCTGGTTCAATTAACCTTAAAAAAAATATTTAGTAAAATAAGTTCTGTTCAGTAAAAATTAGTAACTTTTAAAAATAATGTCAATAAGGCAAAAATTATTTCACTTCAATAAAACTAATTCAGTTCAACAAAATAACGTGAAGTGAACGAGATCTTACTAGGGCTTTTCTTTACTTTTGTTTTGTGCAAAATTTTTTGATTTTTGTTTCTTTTTAAAGGATTTTTTTTACTTTAACACAAAAAAAAAAAAAAAAAAAAAAAAAAAAAAAAAAAAAAAACAAAGAAAGAATACCACCAAAACTTTTAAAAATTTTATTTTCCCACCAAATAAAATTCTATACAATGTTTTTTACCACCTATGGCTAATAAATGAGCAATTAAGCAATAACGGTCGGTTTACTTCACCTTATTTTTGTTGAAATAAATTTATTTTTGCTAAAATGGATTTATTTTTTTATGCTTTTCTGTTATATTTTTTCTGTAAAGAAACTAATTTTTACTGATTATTTTTACTGAATTGAAATTATAATTATTGAATATGTTTTTTAAGGTGAAGTTAAAAGGACCTAAATGGTCTTGAATTTTAATGGTATAAGATGGAATATGTATAAAATTGCCTTACATGCTCATTTTTCATCGGTTTGACCGGCACTAAGTTTTAGGATGGTGAATAGATTATAGTAAAAAAAAATTGTGTAAGTGCGTTTGTTTGGAGATTACAATTTTTAAATTATAGAGAGTAAGGTAAAAGTTTATATTAAAAAAATAAACAATGTGAGAGGAGAGGAATAATAGTAAACAAAGTAGGATTGAAGCTCATGTGAGGATAGAGGTATAATTAAAAATAAAACAAGATGTCCCAAAAAAGAAGTGATCCACCTAAATAAAGACGATCAATTTAGAAAAGTGATGCACTTAAAAGAACAGAAGGAATATATGGAATTTGTAATAGGTAAAGTCTAGAATAAACCCAGTGTACAATAACTTATTGTATACCTAACCATTTATTATATCATACTATATCATACGAAATGTAATTATATCATTTTAAAAGTGATTATACCATTCAGAAACTGATAATGTAAATGTATCATTCAATAATTGAATTCATCATAAAAAAAGTATGAAACAGTAATTACATCATTCGATAGATAATTATATTATCCAAAAGATAATTATCATCAAAAAAAATTATATCATCTCACTAATTGTTTAAAATACGATTATATTATTCAAAATATGACTCACAACAAGATAATTATATTATCTAAAAAAAAAGTAATTTTATCATCTACAATGTGACTAGATTACTTGAGAGTGTCAAATTTTGGGTCTATAATAATTTATTGTAGACCGAGACCTGTTGTTTGTAATATAAATTGAAGAATATTTGAAATAATATATTACTAATATTTAAAATAATTTTTAAGTGTCTTTAAAAAAAATAAAAAAATAAAAATTAAGTGATGTCTTCATTTTTTTTTAACTAGAATGTGCCCGTGCATTAGCACGGGTTATAAATAAAGGTAGGATTAAAAAATACAAAGTATATAGATGCATATAGTCTTTAATAAAACATAAAATAGTAACAACAACAACAAACCAAAAAAATGGTTAGTAGTACTCCAATATTTTTATAGAAGTGATTATCGAGTTATTAGTTATTAAAGAGTTATTTCCATGGATAATCTTATAAGAAAACAAAATTCCATAAATACGCTACATGTTAATAAAATTCTCGATGTATCTAGACCTATCAAAGCTGACTCGACTCGAAAAACCGACCCGAATCCAATCATTAAACGACCCGTTTGAACCTGAAAAAATGGTGACCCGATCCGAAACCAACACTAGACCCTAGTGAATTCGAGAATTTGAGACCCAAACCGAACATGAACTAACCTGGAGATGACACGACCTGGATATAACCAATGAATTATTGACCTAAACCAAACCCGACCTGAATCGAAATTGACCCAAACCTGTTTAACCCGTCAAACCCGAATGTAACCCAACCTATTACTAACCCATCCCGAATTTAACCCGACTTGTTACAAAACCGATCCGAATTTAAACCGACCTGTTATTAACCCGACTCGAATTTTACAAAGCCTATTACTATCCTAACCCGAAACTCAATCCGATCTGTTACTAACCTGATCCTAAATCAACACGACTTGTTATTGATTGAACCAAATTCAACCCGTATTGTTCTTAACCCATTTAATTTCGAACTAAACCTAACCTGTTGTTGACCAGATCTAATTTCAAATCACCTTAAATTCATTGTAGACCACCTTATTAATATTGATCAAAGTATAGTTATATAGTTACGTTGTTTCTGGTTTATTTTTTTTTTTTTATGAATTTATTACGTAAGTCTTATCAAAACTAATTTGAACTAATTAGCTCGAATTGAACTTATTTGAAATTATTTCTCTTATAATAAATGAAGAAATTGGTAATGATTCACTAGTAGAATAAACGTAATGGGAAGCCCCAAATGGCAAGCGGTTATGCAATTCCGCTTCCAAAATTATAAATGGCAAGCGGTTTGGGCTGAACCGCTTGCATAATTGTAAATGGTAAGCGGTTTGGGCTGAACCACTTGAAAAAGCCCAAATGGCAAGCGGTTCGTACCGTGAACCGCTTGCCTTTTTAAAAAAAAAACCCTACCCATTTTAAATACCAACTCACGCCCCTTTTTTTTCACTCTCATCACTCCAGCCGCTCTTTCTCCTCCTCTCTCTCCTCTCTTTCTCAGTTCTCACTCTCCTCTCTCAATCTCTTTCGTTCTCACTCCTCCTTCCATTTCTCACTCTCTTCATTTCACTTTCCTCTCTCAATCTCCATTTCTCATTCTCCTCGACCAAAACCTGCATAAATGTCGAACAAATTCGACCAAAACCCATATAATTTTGACTAAAATTCCGAGCAGCTTTGGAGCAAAATTTCAAGCAATTTTTGAGCAAATTCGTGCAAAACGTGTGGGTTTTCAAGTTTTTTAGGTCAAATTCGACCATGAAAACTCTAGATCTAGTGTTTTCATGGTCGAATTTGACCTTTAAAACCAAATTTTCAAGTCAAAATTGGTGTTTTGCTTGGGTGGGTTGCGGGTTAGGGACAGTGGAGGTGTGGGGTGGTGGGTGGGTACGGGCTGGCTGGAGATGTGGGTTTTTTGGGTGGGTTGCGAAGGGTGGAGGTGTGGGGTGGTGGGTGGGTTACGGTTTGGGTGGAGATGTGGGTTTTGTTTAGGTGGGTTGTGGGTTACGGAGGGTGGAGGTGTGGGGTGGTGGCTAGGTACGGGGTGGGTCAGGGTCAGGGCTTCTGGTGTTAGTGAGGGTCGTGGTGGGTGGTGGTGCTGATATTTGTGGGGGTCGGTGGTGTGGATCGTGGTGGGTCGGTGGTGTTGGTGGTCGTGGCTGGTGTTGGTGGTCGTGGTTGGTTTTTTTTTTTGAAAGTATTTTTTTTATTTATTTTTATATAGAGCTAATTTTATTAGTTGTATTAATTTTTTTTTTTGATGTAAATGTAATATTACAACAAATAATTAATAAAAAATATTAATGTTTTTACATATATTTGGTTTGTGTATCAATTTATGTGAAAAAAACAAAAAAAAATTATTTTATTTTGTATACCCATAATGGGCAGCGGTTTGGCGCCAAAACCGCTGCCCTTTCTCTAGTAATGGCAAGCGGTTCTGAACCGCTTTCCATTTAAATGGCTAATGGCAAGCCCCCTAAGCGCATGCGGTTCAAAACCGCTTGCCATTAGGGGGTTTGAACCGCTTGACATTACGTTTATTCTACTAGTGATTAAACGTAAACGTCATTACATGAATTTTTAACAAATTGACCCAAAAAATGTACCCGAACTCGATGTGACCTGAAATCAACCCAAAAACAAGATTAACCCAATATTTGAGACACGAACCCGAACATGACCCGACTTAAAAATGACCCGACCTAATTAGAACCCACAAATTTTTTACTTGAACCGAACTCAACTCGAACTCGAGGATGACCCGATCGACCTGATTATAACCTGCAAATTATTGACTTCAGCTGAACCCGACTTGAACTCGAGAATGACTCGACTTGGAAACGACCCGACTTGATTATAACCTGCAAATTTTTTACTTCTATCAAACCCGACTCGAACAGATCGACATAAGAATAACCTGCAAATTATTGACTTCAACCGAACCCGACTTGAACTCGAGAATGACTCGACTTGGAAATGACCCGACTTGATTATAATTGACCTGACTCGAGAAGTTTACGACGGAATTTCGTGTCCGTCGGAACAATTCCGTCGGAAATCAGCCTTTTTCTAGTAGTGTAACCTGCAAATTTTTTACTTCTATCGAACCCGACTCGAACAGATCGACATAAGAATAACCTGCAAATTATTAACTTCAACCGAACCCAACTAATACCCTAGAATGACCCTAACTCATTTTAACCTGTGAAAACCCGAATTAAACCTGACCTATTATTCACCTGACCCGAATGTAACCCAACCTATTATTGACTTGACCTAAACCTGACCCAAAACTGATAAGATGTATGACTTGACGCGATCCAACTCAAGCATGACCCAACCAGAACCCGACCCGCATAAGTTACTACATTAACCCGGATTGACCCGATTCGAGTTGTTAAACTGCTAATTTAATTGACCAACGAACAAATATCATCTTCATAAAGCCAAATTTCAAAAACAAACTTAATAAGCATGATAATGAGGGAATAAACAATCAAACGCAACAAACATATGATTATGCTATATAAAAACTAAAATAGATAAAGCTTATAAAATTAATAAGGTCAGTATACTAAACTATATATATATGTATAATGATAAATATAATTAAATGAATAATTTGGAGAAAAAGGTCTTATCTTTATTATGAATATATTTATAGGAGGGAAATTGGAACACGTAACAATACACAAATTAAGTTAAAGAAGTGATGATTGAAACTAACCTTTATAAAATCTCATAAAATACAAATTAAAAAAGTTAAAAGGAATAATCATTTTTACAGATCTAATCCTCTCAAACTTCAAAAATTATGACAATTTTCTTCTAAAAAAAATTGATATAGCTACAATCAAATGTATTGTATGAGCATTGAATTTTCACCTGCAAAATACACATAGTCAGAAACAATAAAAAAAAAAATTAAATCAACAGAGTTTTATAAGAGATAGAAAGACAGAAAATAGAAGGAAAAATAACAAGATCGATTACCAAAGACTAAATATCTAGCAGAGTAGAATGTAAAATTTTGAAAAGAAAATCAACAAAAAAAATCGAGAGTCTAACAAATCGAAAAATACAAATTTTTTAAAACGAAAGGTAGGATAAGATCAAGGTAATAATTAAAAAAAAATGCCTGGTCTTCTTCAAGAAACGTTGTGTAACACCCTAATAATTCTCCCTTTTCCAAACCACTTACTTTAAATAAAAATAGAGGAGAACCATTGGCATGTTACCGCCACGTGTTAAAACGTTAAGGCTTTATCAAAGTATCGCAGCGGAAATCCAACTTAAATATTAAAATAATATAGTTTAGAAACCAATAAGTCAAAGCTTACAAATTGGAACCATAAAGGCCCTTATTAAAACCAAACCAATATTCAAAATCCCAAAACATAATTAAAATAGTAAAACATAAATAAGTTCAACACAAAGTACGAATACTCTCAATCACACCAATCCCTTGACAATGCGTATGTCAAATCCCCGAACTTCACATCATCAACCTAACCTGTGCAATACTGCTCCCCAATAATACAAGTGTAATAATTGGATCATCACAGGGTCATTGAAAGGCGAAGGCCATGACCAAAAGAAAACACACAAAAGCACGCAATCAGCAAAGCTGAGTACATACAAGCTACAACGCACAAAACCTAGCATGCTCAACTACTTTAAGTAAATAAACATACAACACGAATTCATTAATCAAGACTCCACACTTAAACAATTCAATCGACTCAACATATTTGCTAATCAAATCCAAACACTTGACTCTTTATATTTAATTTAATTAATTTAATTTGGAGTAAGCAATAGACGAGGTTGTCCAATCCACCAAATCATTTTGGTCCCAAATGACCATTTAAAATAAAAGTTTAGCGCGATGCAAGAATGGGCGCGACTCCATTCTCACAAAGTTAGTCTAGGATCCCATCTGACTTTCATTATAAAAATAAAATGTAAATATCAAAAGAAAAGAGGACATGTTGATCAAACAAGGCTCGGAAAGCCACGGGCTACCACCGTGTACCCCAACCCATAATTGTCAATACTCTAGAAGTGCACGCTTTCCAGAGTTTTATTGCTCATCCATGTTTCACTTTACGTGATTACAAATTTAATTAATAGCCGACTCAATCAAGTAGAACATACATAAAAATCATACATCAATTCACTTTTAATCTGATTTAGGACAATGGTGATCACATCACAAGTTGACCTTTAATTCCATTAAACTTCCAAATTATTCAAAATTATTGAACATAGTCAACCCACCTAGCCATTTCGGCTTAATCCACCTTTACTCAACATACTAACAAGTCATGATTGAGTAATAAATAAATAAATAATAACCTTGTGGAATAATTAATAAATTCATTCCACTTAAACCATGCATTCAAATCCAATCCTTTAATAATCCAAATGGGGTTAACAAACCAATCCAATAAAATATGTTTTTATCAACATTCCATACAAACAATTAATCCAATATAATTCAACATGTTTGCATCCATAATTCCATACAAACATAATCAATTCACCAAAACATATCTCATAAACATA
The DNA here is from genome assembly GCF_001683475.1 of Chenopodium quinoa. Taxonomy (NCBI): domain Eukaryota; kingdom Viridiplantae; phylum Streptophyta; class Magnoliopsida; order Caryophyllales; family Amaranthaceae; genus Chenopodium; species Chenopodium quinoa. The sequence continues at coordinate 925,046 of NW_018743391.1, read as the reverse complement.
AGCACATGAATTAATTAAATGTATAACCAAACAATTTTCATCCAAGTGTTCTCTAATCATGAAACTAAGTTCTTTTCTTTGGTACCTAAACATGATACTACTTACAACGAAGTAGACATGTACGTACCTCGTATAAACAATCCTTTGTGCCACTTTTAATCACTTAAAAGTCTCCTAAGGAATAATCAATTCCTAGAAAACAACCAACAACAATAAATTAATACTTAACCAAATTTCCAGCAATATAATTTAGATTAAAAGTTCTTAAAACTCCATTAAAAACATGTTTTTATGGTTAATTATGCATTAGAAATACAATAGGAACAAAAGCCCCAATTTAATTAGTCATTAGAACCCTAAAATCCCAATTTGATTAAATTAAAACCCTAGGTTTATAAATTATAAAATCTGAAAATTAAATCAACATTGTAATCTGAAAATTATAAGTTTAAGCTATCAAAAACATGAATTTGATACTAAAAATATGAACTTTATACCATAAAATCAAAACATAAATAAAATTAATACTTTCAAGCAAAATAGGAAAACAAAAGAGGGGAGAGAAAGGGGGCAGCCACGAGGGCTGCTGCTTGGTGGGTCGCCGGCAGTGGGTCGCCGGCGGCGGAAGGCCGTCGGTGGTGGCAGCAGGCGGCAGCAATGGGCAGCAGGTGGAACAGTGAGAAAGTTCTCACATAGGAAGGAGGAATAAGGGGAAAAAAAAGAAAGGAAAAAAAAGAAAAAGAAATAAAAAATAAAAAATAAAAGAAAGGAAAAAGAAAAGAAAAATAAAATAAAGGAGTAAGTAAATAATACTAACCTTTTTGGGGATGTATGGGGTATTTATAGGAGAGAGAGTGGTGTAGTGTAAATAGTAAGATTGGGCCTCATAAAATTAGTGGCCAATTAGGAAAGTAAAGTGGGTTAGGCTTTGATTGTTTGGACATGAGTTATAGAATGAATGTATGTATAAGAAATTTGTACCAAAATAATTTTCGACCCAAAATTAAAAATTGAAACTTTTGAAATTAAATTCCGGAAAAATACAAATAAATATTATAAATAAAATATAATTTCATTTATAATATATTTTAAAATACGGGGGATCACACGCTGGGTATAGTTATATTTCTTTCTTTTTTTTCAAGAAATGTTGGGTAGTTATGCAGTTTCCATTTACTACAGAGTAATATATATATATATATATATATATATATATATATATATATATATATATATATATATATATATATATATATATATATATATATATATATAGGGGAGGGATCCGGTGAGAATAGGTCCATATGTGAGAATTCATACTTATATGAGAACTGATTTAAAATTTAGAACATGTGAGTAAAATTTTAGAACATGTGAGTAAAAATTTAGAACATGTGAGTAAAATTTTAGAACATGTGAGTAAAAATTTAGAACATGCGAGTTAAAATTTAGAACATGTGACTCAAATTAAAATTCTGAACATATGAGTAATAAATTAGAACATTTGTGTGAGTAATATGTTTAGAACATCTTATTTTAGAATTAGAAAGTGATTAAAAATTTAAAAAATTTGCTTTATGAAATTTTAAACATATGAGTAAAATTTAGAACATCTGACTTAAGATTATGAACATGTGAATAAAAATTTAGAACAAACTGATATAGAATATAGAAACTGTGAGTAAAGAATTTAGAACATACGTGTAAAAAAAATAGAACATACGTTTTAAAATCTGGAACATATAATTAAAAATATTAGAACACACGTTTTAAAATTTAGAACATATAAGTTAAAATTTTGGAACAAGTTATTTAAAATTTATCATATGAGTAAAATTTAGAACATCTGACTTAACATTATGAACATGTGAATAAAAATTTAGAACAAACTGATATAGAATATAGAAGAATTTAGAACATACGTGTAAAAAAAAATAGAACATACGTTTTAAAATCTGGAACATATAATTAAAAATCTTAGAACAAACGTTTTAAAATTTAGAACATATAAGTTAAAATTTTGGAACAAGTTATTTAAAATTTATGACATCAAACTTAACTAATTTATGGTTTAGAACATGTGAGTACTAAATTAGAACATTTGATTTAATTTAGAACACCTAAGGAAAAGTTTAGAACATCATATTTAAAATTTAGAACATACGAGTAAAAATTTAGAACATAAAGAGTGTTCTCACATATGAAAAATTCTCACATAAGAAAAATTCTCACAAGAGTCTTCCTATATATATATATATATATATATATATATATATATATATATATATATATATATGTTTTATTTTTTTTGAAATTTAAAGTAGATAGAATTTTGGAGGGATTTCTTGATTAGTATGCTTTTTTTTTTCTTTTTTGTGGACAATATAAGATTGAAAAGTATTCTTCGCATCCCACAAAATTATTCATGATGATGATACCATTTATTGTACTAGTAGTGGTACAACTAGCATTATTTTTTATGTCTACTTGCTTAATTTGACACCTAATTAATGAGCATTAAAACAATAAGGTCCGGCTCACTTCACCTTATTTTTTTTGTTGATTTAATATTATTTTTACTGAATTGATTTTATTTTTGCTGCTTCTCTATTATATTTCTTCTTTACAGAAACTGATTTATACTGAGTTGAGATTATTACTACTGAACCCAAATTATATTTATTGAATCTTTTTTTAAAAAGGTGAAGTGAACATGACCTAAAGGGTCGGTCTTGAATTTTGGTGGTATAAGATGGTGTATATATAAAATTGCCTTACATTCTCACTTTTCATCGGTTTAACCAAAACTAATTAAGTTGGATGGTGAATTGAATATAGTAAGGTAAAAGTTCATCAAAAAAATGAAGGATGTGAGAGAAGAAGAATAAAATAGTTAAACAAAGTAGGATTGAATACCATGTGACGATAGAGATATAATTAAAACTGAAAAGCTTTTGCATGAAATCGGACTCACCGTGAGTCCAATATCTAACATTAATAAGTTAATAATCTAATGTCAATATTAAAAAATGAATATCAAATATTAGATTATTAATGTCAAATATTAGATTATTAATGCAATATATTAGAATATTATTTTTAGGTATTAAATTATTATTGTCATATATATTGGACTCACCGTGAGTTCGACTCACCCAATTTTTTTCGATTAAAATAAAAACAAGATATCCCAAAAAGTAAGTGATCCACCTAAATAAGGACGATCAATTTAGAAAAGTGATGCACTTAAAAAAATAGAGGGAATATATAAAATTTGTAATATATATGTATATATATATTGAAGAATATTTGAAATATTATATTACCAGGCCAATGTTTAAAAATAATTTTTAAGTGATGTTTTTAACTTTACTCCATGACATGTCAACGATATGAATCAAATTTTTTTTTTTTTTTTTGCTAAGATTTAATTCTTCGTATAAGGGATTTAATATTTAGTCATCGAAGGGGATAATATCCTAGTAATAAACCCTAACGTAGTCAAAGGAGTTTGGTCCGTTCCATGGCAAATCAATCACATCATCAATGACATCCTCTATCTTCTTCAAAGGTTTCAGCAATGGGCCTGGATATTAACCATGTTTACATACAGACAAATAAAGCAGCAAATTGGATCGCGAATGTAGGTCATCTTGTTAGTGATAACATGGACATTACTCTTTGTACTTCCTCATCTTTGTACCCTATGATGCATTATGAATTCCCTTTGTGAGGAGGGGTTCCTAATGTTTTCTTTTTTCTTACCCTTAAATAAAAAAAAAAAAAAAAAAAAAAAAAAAACACACACACACACTTCGTTTTAAAAGGTACGAAGCATAACAAATTCTTACAACAAAAAAATAATACGAATTACATAAAATACGGGATGAAAAAAATACAGAGTATTTAGAATTATATTTTTGTTGATTTTTTAATAGAAGAACTAAGGGCTTGTTTGGCATTGTTTTTTGTTTTGAGTTTTCAGTTTTTTTAAAAACAAAAAACCAAAAACAGGAAACAAGAATAAGGTGTTTTCACTTTTCTGTTGCCATTTTTCAAAATTAGCATGATTTTAATAAGTTTGACTAATTTTTTATTCATTACATTACATATATCATACACTTTTAAAATACAAAAAACCAAAAAACTGAAAACCGCAACAATGCCAAACGAACCCTAAGATGTCCGATTATAAAATCATATAATACAAATATTTTTGGCAAGAAAAGGGGGATAGTTGTTTTGGAGGGAAAATATTGCATCAAAAATTAACATGAGTGATGAGTCATTCTTGCTGTTTCCTTTAGTTATCTGTATACATTTATAATACGAGTAGTTGAGTTTGTGCATTGACAAACGTGACTAAAAATATTGTAACTAAAATGAAATAGAGGAAGTATGTTATCTAGAAAGACATCAGTTGGACGATATGATTCTGGATCTGAAGCATATAAACTTATAAAGGCATTGAAGCAAGTGTTGGGCACACAACAAATATATAATAGAGTGGATTGCTAAATACCGTCAACATTTTTTTATCAAACTACCAACAAATAAAGGCATTGAAGCAAATAATGTTGGGCACACAACAAATATATAATATAGTGGATTGCTAAATGCCACCAACGTTTTTTATCAAACCAACAACAAACGTGACATGATGAAGGGACAAAATTACCGTTATTCATCACGGTTTTGGGTGTTTTTGTCCCTCGGGAGAGTTACAGCTCGAAGACTGGTCCAGCGCAGTCCGTACCTGCAAAACACGGAGACTCCGGTTGGTAGGAGCTTCGCCTCCAACGATCAAGTTAGAACGTGTTGGAGAGAGTAAAAAGTGCGGAAAGGTAAAAGTAAGATCTTCTCGGATTCCGAGATCAGGTGATTTCTCTGATGTAAGAGAATGTAGGGCATGATGTAATAAATTGTAGATGTCCCCAAAATGGGGGGAATCTCCCTATTTATATATTCATTGGAAAATAAAATGTGCCCTTGATTAGGTCACTCTGACCTAATTCTGCTGGGCTGCGCTGAAAAAAATTACGACTTTCTCGGAATTTGGGCCCTGTAGGCCGCCTTTTCTCCCAAATTCTGGGAATGACACGTGTTAAAAGGGAGATTGGTCCAATTTGGACGAATCTAGGTCTGACACGTGTCGCCACCTGGTTGGCCCACGTGGCATTGGTAAGATTACCCAAAACAATCTCTACTTTGCTTTCTCTCTCCTAAGACCATCAAACCTCAAATTCAATCGTCAACCACCATCCACGCCACCACCACCACCACCCAATGCACCATCACTGCCCACAACCACCATCACCTAAGGCTGTCAAAAGCTGACACAACACGATAACTCGACACGAAATAAGTGGGTTTGGGTCAAGGATTCTCGACCCGTTTACATAATTGGGTCGACACAAACACGATACGAAATTAAACGGGTTAGGTTAGGTTGACATTTTCAACCCGAAACCGACAAACATAACCCAATTATATAAATGGTTGAACGACAATCTGCATGTAACCCGAACCCGGCACGCTTAATGTATCAATTAAGTAGTAATAAAACTGATTTTTTTTTATTAAAAGTTGTAGTTTTGTAAATTACCTTGACACGATTTATACATTTTGGTAATTTTTTGGCGGTTAATTTGGCGAAAAAAAAAATATAATTTTCATCTAGCAATTAATTTGAGACAATTCTTATATATGGTTGTATTGTTAAAACTACTAGCTTTAAACCCTTGTGGTGTCATTTGTATAAACTACTAACTTAAAACTGTTGTAACATCTTCAATGAGTTAGAGTCTATTCTCTTCAGCTTAATTTCTGATCAGTTTAGTTCAACTCCAATCAGTTCAGCTCAGTTCAGTTTAGTTCAGTTCCTAATTTCCTTCTCTCATAAACAATTCATTTCACCTCTATTTAGTTCAGTTTAGTTCAAATCAGTTTAGCTCAAATCAATTCAGTTCAATTCAGCTCAATTCATTAAATCAAAACAAACTCTTAATGATGTCTATCTTATTTATTTTTGAATTAGATATTAGAAAATTTTGACTTTTACTATCACTAAAATACACCATTTTGACTTTTTCTACCCATCTAAATTTTATTTTATTTTTCTACCACCTAAAAACAAAAAAATTATAGGTTATGCCACCACCATTGAAGTACAAAGTTTAACAAAAATCCAAAACTGAGGCTATGGTGGTCGAATTTGTCCGCTAAATCCGGATCTAAAACAAACAAAACCAAATTCAACCTTCATAGCCTTGGTTTTGGATCTTAAGTTCTCAAAATTTGCTCGATTGACGGTGGTTGGAGTATGGGTATTTTCTTTATCTTCTTTTTTCTATCTCCACTTGTTCCTCTATTTCACTAGTGGTATGCACGGTGGTGGAAAAAGTTTTTTTTTTTTTTTAATTAAAAAAGGGTATGGTAATGGCCTGAATGGGGGCGGTGGAGTGGTGATTGTGGGTGCAGCGTAGGCAGTTGTGGTGGTTTTAACTTAAGGGCAACTAAGAGTGGGAAAGGGGATGGGGATTGGCAGCGTGCAGTGGGTGGGGCCGGTTACCCAGGACAGTAATCGGTTTCCAGCGTTGTTTGACCACAATAACCGGCGTCCAAAACCAGTTACTGTCCCGGATTACCGGTTTTGAGCACCGACTGACTACGATTAACTGGCATCCAAAACCGGTTATCGTGGTGTTTAATCGATTTTGCATGCCGATTGTGAGCGCTGGAGAATTTTTTCTTTTTTTTAAAAAAAAAAGTCAGAGGTATTGCCCTTCCACCTCCGGTGCACTTTCGCCGGGACCGCCGCTTCCCTTCATCTGCTGCTGTTGTGGTTGATGGTGGTTGGGAAGTGGTGGCTGTGGCCCTTATGAATTATGGGTGATAAAGGAAGATGGGTGGGGGACTGGGGGTATAGTAAGGGTAGTGGAATCCATTCACTTTAAATGTCTGTGGTTTTGATAAAAATTGTTGGGTATTTAACACCAAGCTCAAGCGTCTTATAATCTAATTTGTCCAATTTTTCAGTATACAAAAGACATTATGGGTTGATAAAGGAATTATGAGACAAATTTATTTATTTATTTATTTTGGTATTCACTTTGGCATTGCGTATACCCGAATCAAACAGTTTTTTGCCTTAGGTATTGCCACTTTACAAAGCATAAGGAAAGGAAAAGCATATCTTAAAGAAAAATACATATAATCAAGATAACTCAACAACATGACATGATGCCGTTCAAAAAAAAAAAAAAAAAAAAAAAACATGACATGATGAAAAATTGAGGAAATCAAAATGCTAGCCATATATTTACAATGATGCATTGTTCTGAAAGTCGATAGAACTCTGGTGAAGAGAGAGGCAACATCAGATTGCAGCAGCCTCTGCCTCTTGGAATTCCATGTATTGGTGCTATTTTAGCTTACTTCAAAGTGAAAAAGTAAGCTGAGTTTCTCAGGAGGGGTGATTAGTACTATATGCAGAGAATGCAGCAGCGTGGTTTTAACTCGTAAGCTCCTAGGTCCATTGTAGAAACTGTTTGTAAGACGAGCCGTATCTCAGCAACATCTTGCTGTTATTACTGGGCAGCAAAGCATTATACACTTCCTCTCAATCTACAATCGGCAAGATTCACTGATGATTATACTATCCTGATATGATTAAATGCTTTAGAAAGTCTGTTTATATCCAGTAGCTGAATCAAGAGCTCAAATGCTTTAGCAAACTCAAACTGTGGTTCTATTTACATGGGGGAAATAAACAAATGACCAAGTATGTTACATGACATGAAACTTGTCTGCCATGAATACAGTTACATAGCCTACACTGATGGAAGCAGCCAAGAAAAGAAACCTAGCTTAGTTTCTCCCTTTGCACGTTTAGAAGAATAATCGGCCAACATGTTCCATAGGTCTCCAACAGTCCAATTATGGGACAGAATCCAATTACACACCTGCAATAAATTCCCAAGAGAGTAGAATATAAGCATGTAAACTATCAAGTAATAATGCAATTCTGCAAATGCCAAAACAAGTTTTTAAATATTGAAGCAGGAGTTTATGTGAGGAAAGCAATTGATTACAAGAGCAAGCGACTTTTAAAAGCAGAGACACTATGACGACGCTTGAATCATTTTCTTCATAATGTATGTAACCAAGAAGGACATACCTGATCCAAATTTTGCAATGCATCCAATTCAAACGTGTAATATAAAATGAAAGGTCTCAAGGCCTGATAAGGTTAAAAAACATCAGGAGCAAAACATTAGGTTTGGTTGAAAATGGATAGAACCCCATTGATAAGAAGGAAAACACAATAGCATGGTTCTCCAACACAGAACATATCTGAAATAATTAAAAAATTAATCAGAAGAAAACTAAACTTAACCTGTAAGGTAGGTTTTTATAAGTTGCAGATACTAGAATTTTGATAAAAGAGCGATAGAGAGATTTAAAATTTCAAGCGGCTAAAGAAAGAAGCTAAAACCAGTCATCTTATATTGATTGAACTAGCAGAACTATGATTAGAAAATTAAATGGCAACAGATGGAACAGATGCATACACAGCAAACCAGATAAAACACCTCTATAACTACTAACAGTAAGGAACCATTGTTCGATGTGGAATAGGTGAGATATTACAGCTGATGGTAGTACTAATATATTACGTGTCTCCATAAGTTTAACCTTACAAGCAGTCACGTACATCCAACTTCCAACAATCTAGAAAAGCTGAAAATAACAGTGCTGGAAAGAAGAGTCACCTGAGATGCAGCTAACCACTGTATTACAGTCTTAACTTCAGGATCTCCACCAAAAGCACCACAGCCCCAGTTTCCAGTAGCAATCCCAACATCGCTATGATGAACTTGCAGCTTACTGTCCACACTCTGAGTGGCTTCTGCTTCATCAGTGTCCATTGAGGTCCCAGAGCCTTCAATTAACTGTAGATGGACAAATGATCTTGAACCAGGTCAATCTGAATATTTAGCCTATGCTACTTGATAGCCAAAACATAATTTAATCCATCATAGTCTAGCAAAAGCAGTTATGAATCGGAGGGGTCCAACAATAAAAGAAATAGAGAAAAATGAACAGAGTGAAATAGCAAAGCATGATGGGTTCAAGAAAGTTGACTCCTTACAGTTGCTTGAATTTTAGAAATGTTGGCGTCCATAAAATCATTAGCAGGACGAGCTTCACAAGAGTCATAACATTGCAACGGGATCTGATACTGCTGATCTTTAGGTTGATCCAGAAAACCACAGAATGCCTTGTTAACCTCTCTGTCAAAATTCAAAAAGTTAGCCATGTCACCTTAATAACAGAAAATGAATTTCAGCAATTTACAAAGAAGGGTATCTGTACATCTTAAATATATCCAAGAACCTCTGACACCAACCCATTGCTCTCAACAATTGTTTACAAACTGTACATTTCTTTATTATCGATCCCAAGTTGACAGCATACACAATTCCCCCTAGAGCCCGAAAATAAATGTAGAAGAAAAATTCATCAGATTTGGACTTTTTTCAGATCAGCTTACTTGCAATATCGACCAAACCAGACCATCCCAAAAGTAGATTGGAAAGGGAAGGAAAAGTGAAAGCTAAGCTTGCAAGAACTAGTGCAACTGATACTTGATAGATGGAAGCCTTCCTTACTTGAAAACCTTAGCTAGACAAAGCCTAAATACAACTATCTATTAATTATTGTCCATCCTAATTGGTAAAGAAAGCAATCAAACACAAATAGAACACTCTAAGTACCTTGACCAAACAGCTCAATCCATACTTGATAATCTTTTCAAAATAAAAATAAAAATTCATGTCATGGAAGTAGGGAATATTCCAGAAAAGCAAGAGTCATCACATCCTTCTCTATAAGCTCTTCAGCTAAGTATCTAACATGCATTCCAGCGGCGGATAAGTCTAGTGAACTATTTTATATTACTAAGCCCTTATTAGCATACTTACAATCGTTTCAAATTTGACAGGACCTAAGAAGCAATAATTTAATGCAAGCTCAACAACTCTTTACTCTTGAACTAGTTACAAATAAACAATCCGAACCTCAAGAGGCAATCAGCTCTGTATTGTCTCAATCCAGGGCGAGACAATGCATCTATTGCAACAATTTTTGTTGTACGTCTTCCCAAAGAATCTACTTCTCTCAAGTCCACATGGTTGCCAGCATAACGGAATGTTGAGGCATATCTGGCAAATTTAAAACTTTCAGAATAAAAAGATGCATATTTATGATGCCATCTAACAAGTAAAATAATGCCTATAGAAAATTATGCTAGTAAAATGTAGAAGAGCTATTGATTTCATCAAGCATGACTTCAGTAAATTAAACAACTTCAACTGTAATCATTTTTTATTATCATACCTTATAACTTCAACCTTAAAGAAACAAGATTATATGAATTATCCTCAAGGTTGAAGTTATTAAGATACACGTATCTAATAGCAATGTGGGAATATATGGCTAAAATTAACCATATCACGTATTTATCTAATTTGAAAATAGATAAATAAAGTGAATGTAAAAGACATGTTCTAGGAGAGAAATGTGGGTGTGATGGCAAAATGAAAGGAGAGTATTTTTGCAAACAACATGCTACGTTATTTCTTTAGATAAAATAGTTTCAGCCATTCGTTGTTTAGCATTAAGTTATTATATAATGCATAACTTGTAAGTTGATAATTAATTCAATCATTTCTATTCACGTCAAAGTTTATTATTACCTTCATAGTGGTTATTTTGTTTATCCCAAAATATTATTTATCTTTATGAGGTATCGATTTCATATTATCTAGTAGAAGCCACATTTCCGCTGCGAGAGCTCTAACAATTGGTATAAGAGTCGACGTCAAAATCTTAAGTGGCAAATTTTTTTTTGATTTTGAAACTAATTATAATGGCATCTACTAGTAGAACAGTTAAAGTTGGGAAATATGAAATCGAAAAATTCAATGGTAAAAATGATTTTTCCTATTGGAGGATGCAAATGAAAAATTTGCTTGTATCACAAAAGTTGCATAAGGCATTGGCAGGAAAAGAACAAAAAACCAGGGACATGAAGGATGAGAATTGGGAAGAGTTAGATCTTGAAGCACGAGCGGCTATAATCTTATGCCTTGAGAGGGACGTTGCATTCTTAGTAAATGAAGAAGCAACAACCGCTGGAGTGTGGACAAAGTTAGAGACTAATTTCATGACAAAAACTCTAACAAATAGGATCTACTTAAAATCCAAATTGTATACATGCAAGATGGATGAAGGCACCTCAATCCGGGAGTATATTATTAAGTTTGATAGGATTATATCAGACTCGAAGGATATTGACGTGAAGGTAGATGAGGAAGACCAAGCACTTATGTTACTGCGTTCATTACCGAAATCCTATGAAAATCTGGTTCAAACATTGATGCTTGTGGGTGATACTCTAACCATGGATGAGACTAGAACATCGCTTTTAGCGGATGACCTTCGAAAGGTTGCTACAAGCGGAATGATGTCTGATAATGGAAGAGAACACAACGAACAAGCTAGGTCATTTTAAAGCTAATTGCCCAAAGAGGGTAATATTCAAGAAGAACAACAACGACAACTCCAGAGGAAAACAACATGAAAATCAAGAAGCTAGTTTTGTCTCAAATGACGAGGATGATTATTGTTACTTAGTTTCAGAACAATGCAATGAGATATCCAGTAAATGGATGCTTGATTCAGGTGCATCACACCATATGTGCCCAAACAGGAAGTGGTTTACAACTTACTAGAGTTTGGATGGTGGTACTGTTTTGATGGAAAATGATCATGCTGGTACTTTCCGAATAAAAATGCATGACGGAACAATAATTACCTTAAAGGATGTGAGACATATTCCAGATTTGCGGAAGAACATTATTTCTCTTAGTTTATTAGAGAAAAATGGTTGCAAAATAGTCTTGGAGAATGGAGTTTTAAAAGTTGTTCGTGGTTCCTTGGTAGTGATGAAGGGAATTCGTCACAGTAATCTTTATCCGCTTTCGGGGACAACTGTTACAGGTGATTTAGCAATTGGAATTGGTGGAAGTAAAGACCAAACAGAATGCACGAGGATATGGCACATGCGCCTTGGGCATATGTCGGAAAAGGGTCTATCATTTCTTAGTGGACAAGGTTTGTTGAAGAACATGAAGAAACCACAAATGGAATTTGTGAGCATTGTGTGTATGGAATAGCACACAAGGTGGAGTTCTCTACCAGCAAGCACAAGAGTAGAGGATTGTTAGACTATGTGCATACAGATGTTTGGGGTCCGACTAAAGTTTCTTCCAAGGTGGTTACATGTATTTTGTTACATTTGATGATGATCATTCTAGATATGCTTAGATTTATTTTCTTAAGCATAAGAATGAGGTATTCGACATTTTCAAGCGGTGGAGAGCAATGGTTAAGAATAGGAAGAAAGCTAAAAATTGTACGGTCTGATCATGGTACCGCATACACAGAAGCGAGGCATTATGAGACACTGGACTGTCATAGACACACCACAACAGAACGAAGTCGCAGAAAGACTGAATTGTACACTACTTGAGAAGGAAAGGCGTATGCGCTCTAAATCTGGATTAGGCAAAGAATGGCGGGCGGAGTCGGTTGCTACAGCTTGTCATATAGTAAATCGATCCCCACATTCTTATTTAGATGGTGACACGCCTTATAGGGTGTGGTCAGGGGAACATGCAGATTACACGAGACTAAGAGTGTTTGGGTGCACGGCTTATTATCATGTCAAGGATAATAAGCTTGACGAAAAAGCCAAGAAAACAATCTTTTTAGGGTATCCAAAAGGGGTTCAAGGCTATCGTCTTTGGAGTGTAGAAGATTCTAAATTTGTAATTAGCAGAGATGTCATCTTTGATGAAAGATCTATGGTAGCTTTATCGAAAGTTATGGTGCCCGATGATGGTGATGTTAGAATGACCATAAATACTCAAGTGGTGGAGATAGAATCTAAAAACCAACAAGATTCTAGTCATGTTAAGGTGGCCCGGTGTTTCTCAGGATGAGGAAGAGGATGATCTGGATCATAAGGAAATTCAGCCGGAAAATGCACATGTACTACAACAACAGCAGGATTCTTTGGCATCCACTAAGCCAAAGAGAAATTATAAATTAGTTCAGAAGTTTGAGTCAGACAAACCGCTGAGGTATTACGGGCATGTAAACTTGGTAGAATATGCACTCTCGGTGGAGGATGATGAGCCGGTCACCGCTGTCAAAGACAAGGATAGCGAGAGTTGGTTGGTTGCTATGGAAGAAGATATGCAATCTCTTCATAAAAACAAGACATGGGAGGTAGTCCCATTGCCCGTGGGAACGACTGCTATTGGTTGTAAGTGGGTGTATAAAAGAAAAGAGGATCTTTCCAAGTTAAATAAAATAAGGTATAAGGCTAGGTTAGTGGCCAAGGGATTTGCACAGAAAGAAGGTGTTGATTACAATGAGATATTTTCTCCAGTTAAGCATACTTCTATTCGGGTGCTATTGAGTCTTGTAGCTCACGGAGATCTTGACTGAACAACTCGATGTGAAGACAACCTTCTTACATGGTGACTTGGATGAGGAAATTTATATGTATCAACCCGAGGGATTTAAGGTTGAGGGTAAAGAGAATCAGGTATGTCGCTCGAGGAAATCACTTTATGGGTTAATGCAATCTCCTCGACGGTGGTACAAGGATTTGATTCTTTTATGTTAAAACAAGGGTTTTCCATAAGTAATTATGATTGTTGTGTATACATTCACAAACTTCGTGGAGATGATTATATTTATCTCCTATTGTATGTGGACGACATGCTTATTGCTTCTAAGAGCAAGGTGAAGATAGATAGGTTAAAAACTCAACTCGGTGAAGAGTTTGAAACTAAAGACTTGGGCGCTGCAAATAAAATACTAGGTATGGAGATTAGAAGAGAGAGGTCAAACCGAAAATTGTTCTTGAGCCAAAAAGGCTACATTGAGCGGGTTATAGAAAGGTTTGGGACGAAAAGTGCTAAGTCAGTGGTGACACCATTGGCTCCACATTTTAGACTCTCTGGTAAACAATCTCCCACTTATGCTGGTGCAGTTGGCAGCTTAATGTACACCATGGTGTGTACACGTCCAGACATTTCACAAGCAGTCTTGTTAGTAGGTTCATGGCGAACCCAAGTAAAGCACATTGGGAAGCAGTGAAATGGATTTTACGGTACTTTGAAAGGTACCAATGATACATGTTTATGCTTTGGTGGAGATACAAGTCAAATAAGTGGCTTTGTTGACTCGGATTATGCCGGTGATCTAGATAGAAGACGATCTACTACTGGTTATGTGTTTAAACTACATGGTGCTCCAATTAGTTGGCGATCAATGTTACAAGCTACGGTGGCTCTATCTACGACAGAAGCCGAGTATATGGCTATGGCAGAAGGAGTTAAGGAAGCATTGTGGTTGCGGGGAATTCTAGATGATTTGGGGTTGAAGCAGAATAGTGTGAATCTAAACTGTGATAGCCAAAGTGCTATTCACTTGGCTAAGAACCAGGTTCATCACGCTCGTACCAAACATATAGATGTAAGGTATCATTTTGTACGGGATGTCATAGAGGAAGGTAATATTTATCTTATAAAGGTGCATACAAATGAGAACCCTGCAGACATGTTAACCAAAATTGTCTCGGGAAGCAAGTTCCAACACTGTTTGGAATTGCTTAACATTATCTCATGTTAGGTAATACATGGAGAAATAAATTGAACTACGAATGGTTAAATCCCTGTGGAGGGTACGTAGGCAATCATTGTTAAATGGTGCAACCGGATAAGGATAACACAATTTGTTCGTCCACAATTTGAATGTTTTTCAAATTATGAACGAGGTGGAGAATTGTGGGAATATATGGCTAAAATTAACCATATCACATATTTATCTAATTTGAAAATAGATAAATAAAGTGAATGTAAAAGATATGTTCTAGGAGAGAAATGTGGGTGTGATGGCAAAATGAAAAGAGAGTATTTTTGCAAACAATATGCTACGTTATTTTTTTATATAAAATAGTTTCAGCCATTCGTTTGTTTAGTATTAAGTTATTATATAATGCATAGGTTGTAAGTTGAAAATTAATTCAATCATTTCTATTCACGTCAAAGTTTATTAGCATTAAGAAAGTTTATATTCTTATATTTATTATTACCTTCATAGTGGTTATTTTGTTTATCCTAAAATATTATTTATCTTTGTGAGGTATCAATTTCATATTATCTAGTAGAAGCCACATTTCCGCTGCGAGAGCTCTAACAAGCAAAAAGATCAAAAATTAGATTTTACCAGCACTAACCCTGAGTAGTTTGAGAAACGTTCCGTACCCACAATCTCTATCGCCTCATTGTCTGACATGGAAGGCAAAAACAGTATGCCAGCAATCAATTCAGGATTGATCATGAAACGAATCTCCTCCTACAATAAGATTAATCACCAACGAAACAGGCCATTTCTTCAGACAAGAGACAGAAATCAATGCAGTGCAGGATTAATGAAAAAAAGGTCATCCAACAAGACAATCGACAATTACAAGTTCCCAGCGGCGGATAAAACTAAAACTTTGGTTAATTTCCAAACAAGACGACTAGTAGATCTATAACTCATATAGTGCACACAACAAATGTATAAAAATAACTCAAGGCGCACCAAGGAGTTTCAGAGTTTCCTGTGCTTCGTTGAAGTGAGGCGCATATAATTCTGAAAAACTGATGTGTGCCTCAATGCACCTTAAGCTGTGCCTAGGCGCGCCTCCGTGCACATTAGCTGCGCCTCATCAAAATAGCTTCACCTAGACCACAAAAAGTGCATGAACCCTGACGCCTTGCGCCTAGGTGTGCCTTTTCGAACACTGCACACAACTGACCAAAAACCAGGAATATATTTTGACAGATGAGCAAGTAATTTTCACCATGCACCTAGGCATTGCAAAATGCAAACCGTGTTTTCTTCAGAATTAGAAACATAATGTCATTAATAAGTTGATAGCAGAATCACACCAACAGTCCAGTTACTCCAGTATACAAGCAGATAGGCTACATATCACTCAATTACTTATAGTCGTGCACTAGTCCATTATAATACTAGTACCTTTACCTATGAAGAACCTTTTCAGGAATATCATCTCACCTACTGCCACAAAGGTCTCAAAACCTGACCTTATGCATGAGGTGCCCTTTTAAAGCACTATATATGACTCATAGATCTACTAGTCATCTTGTTCGGAAATTAGCCAAAGTTGTGGGTTTGTGGCAACAGGTTATAGATCTATCAATCTATATTTGCAGGAATGAATCCGTACAAAAACAGTTATAAAAAAAAAAAAAATCAGGCGAGTGTTTTTTATCAGACCACATGTAAATGATGTCCCACTTGATCTATTGATTGTCCATAAACTCAATACCATTTTAAAATTGATTATGACCCTAAGTACATAACCTAAGACAAAGGGTGTGATAAAGTATGTAAGTATAAAAGTGAGAGGGAAGTTTCCCCGCCACTCCCTCATGTCGTCCTGTGTCTCTCTATGCATCAAGTATTTCAAGACCCATTACATAAAAAATTAAAAGAATTTCACATCTGATTAACAAAAAAAGGTATGAGAAGAGCATTAGAAAAAAAAATCTTTGTAATAATTTCCAGAAATTTTTAAGGTGAAGGCTTCAAAACATAAACTAGAGACAAACACCTAAGCAGACAATTTTAAATTAAATTGGATGATACAGATTAGACAAATTAATGTCATTTGGTTAAAAGCATATTGAGCATCCATATCTCCAATAGGTGTAGTTTAGCCTACCTGAACACAACCCTTGGATAAAGCACCACCACCAAGCTTCTTGTTTGCGAAATCGACTTCCAGAGCTCCTCTCGACTGGTCTTCTATCAAGCCTGAAGGGAAGATCTTTCACAGGAATGTATAAGTTTGAAAAATGTTCCATTGTATAATACATTGTAAGAAATAATTGTAACCAATTCCTGCAGTAGATACTTTTTTCTAGTACAATTATTTGTTACCTCAAACAAGCAGAGGGGAGCTATAGAGTTGGCCCAGAAATCAGCAGTGGGATAAGAAACAAGAGGTAAATTATGCTCCAGAGGAAGAACTTTCCTTTCAAATGAAACAAAGCCCGTCGGTAAACATGAATGTATCCTCTCAAAGTAATGAACAATGCATTTGATTTTGTGCTCTTGATTTTCATTGTATTTTTCATACAACATCCTGAAAATATATAATTAAAAAAAAAATGTATAGCATTTATAGAATCAGAAGAGTTTGATTAAAGAGAAGCAAGTGATAGCAGAACTAGACATCCCAAAAAATAAATAATAAATAAATAAATAAATAGAATTAGGCGTGAATTGGAAGATATTGAGCAAGTCAAATCACAAAGTTGCGGACTACTTGAATTTAACCCACATTCCTCATGACATATCATACAACATGATATTTCATATATTTGTGCTTGGTGCAAGCATGGTGGACCTGATTCTTAGTCAAATAAATCGCATATTGGCTATGACAACTTAGATCCACAAAAAATTTTGCTTTAGAAGACCTGACAATCACAATGCTTCCTTAACTCCTATGCAGATATGCAATAGCCATGTATGCAGCCACTTTGGCAAGCCTTAAAATTTAACTAATTGGAGTATTGTGTACTTTAAGTACTAATTAGTAGTAGATCATTGTTATCTAAAACATCTAAATCAACGAAGCTGCTTATCTGACATATATCTCCACCAAAGCACAAACCTGTGTCAATTCAATTGTACCTTTTTAATTACCTTAAATCCACTATATTGCTTCCTAAATTGATGTGCCTTACCTGGGTTTGCATGAACCCTGTAACAAACACTAATTGCTTATTAAATGCTTGGAGACTTTGGACGCATACACACCATGTCATACATAATAATTGCCAATTGCACTAGCATAATGTACATTTTTCATACACGCCTTATCGGTAGTGAGAAAAGGTTTGCAAAGATCCTAAAATGTAAAGCCAAAGGATCCAGACTAATTGTAGCCTATAAAAATAGATTCTCTTCACACCTATACACACATTACAACAATATAATGCTCCTGTTGCTTCTTACTATTTTAGTAATCAACATTAAACCTTTGAAACACTTTTGACCAACATCTCTGATTTACTTTTATTTGTACTTTGAACTGCTTTTTTGAAAAATTTATGTGTCATTGTGTGGTTAACTCTTCCATCTAATATCACCACCTTCTGGTCCTAACCTTTTTTGTTACTTATTGAATGCTCCAGATACTCAGTTTTACTTCTGCTATAGCTAAAAGGCCTAAAACTGAAGCCTTCAAATTTTAACCTCTCCATAGTTCCTCGTCAACTAATACAATTTTTATCTACAAAAACAATTGTATACATAGCAACTCATCTAGAAATGTCTTTAATAACTAATCTCTCATCCATAAAGGTTCAATAAAGAAAAAAAGAAAGGGTTGAAAATCATGATGTAACCCAATCATAATAGGAAAAAACATCTGCATACACGGTGATACACCTCTTCGGTTCTTCATAATTTCTAACAATTTACTTCACTTCACAAAATGTATCCTTCTAATATCATTCTACGGTAGTACTGATATACTAGCATGGATAACCTATTTTGTGACAGCCCATCAAAGTACTTCCTTAAGGATCTCTCATGCGCCTTCTTTGACATATCTATGAAGACCACATGCAAGTTGATGCAACCCTTGGCTTTCAAACCCTCTCAATGAAAGATGATACAATCAAATAAACAATACTCATAAAGGACCGGATCAAGCAGAGGAACTAAGACAATTTCATCAAAATTTACATCATAAGATATTAAGCTCCAAATAACTCATCTCCCAACATATTGCAAGGAATTTTGATAGAAAGGCTTTTCACTTTGACAAAAGTTTTCATCATGAAATAGTGAAATACAAAAAAAAAATGTGATAGTTCCACAGAGCAAATACATATATAAAGAACCAACTCCAAAATGAGAGCTAAGAACTAAATCCTTGTGTTAAAAGTCAGACAAAATAACATTATAGTTCATCATTAATTCAATAGTGCAACACTTTATGCACATTTTTTTTATGCTTTTAATGAAGAAAATACATTAATAATTCATTTTGTTATTTTCTTTGATTTAAACAAAGTTTTAGAAATAAATATACCTTGTCATGTTGGTTGGGTAATGTTTTATTTTTGCTGTCTAAAAAAAAAAAAAAACAAAGTTTTAGAAAACTTTTTGTTGATTCAAATTTAAAAATAGAGAGGAAAAAAAATAGTCAAAAAGTAAATGAAATTGCATTAAAAAGTAATAAAAACTATGAACGAGGTGGAAAAGTTGCAAAATTATGAAAACGCCATTAATGGCATGGGAAGCATATGACCATCTTGAAATTGTCATTAATGACACAGGAATCATTTAGACCATCCAATTATGATAATCTAAGATTCTAAGGGCTTAAATAGGTTCTTTGAACCCATTTTAGGCTCCTCCCCCCTTCCCCCACCTCTCTTTCTCTCTCTGAACGAAAGCTAACAAAATCTAATATTAAATACTTCAACATGATATTTTGTATGCACTTAATTTTTTAAAGCATTGGGCTACTCAAAAAGTTCAACTATACTGCTCACATAACAAACACACTTGAACATCCATCAAGAAAGAAAAGTAATAACATACGCAAATAGTCTATCAAAGTTGATCACTGGTAAATGGTTGGCACCTCTATTGGCACTTGGAAACAAGCAAAAGAAGGAGCATGATAGCAGAGCAGCAATAAGCTCCTGCACAGAAACATAGAAACTTGCTGTTAAAAGAACTCTTCACATTACAAATTATGACATGTAGCAGTGAAAACAAAACACTACTCTTACAAGTGCCAAAGCAAACAATAATTTACAAACTATAATCCTACGTATTTTACATATGGCTGATACTCACAACAAATGTCACTCACTCGTCGCCATGAAATCCAACGCCTACTGCACAACATTACACTGTAAGAGCACATGTAAATTTCACTTTTTATCCCTATAAAAATGCTCTAGCTGTACATTCTCTGATTTTCTTGGTAAATTCCTTTTAATATCCTGAACAAACGGCTGATGAATTACATAGTGACATGACTGACATCAAGTAGATACCTTCTTCAGTCCCAAACTTATAGCATAGATGTTCCCTATGTTTTTCTTCTTAGGATTGATATGAACTTAGAACTCAAAGTTATGATGCAACAGAGATACATGAACTTAAAAGTCAAAGTTATGATGCAACAGAGATACAGTAACTTAAAAGTCAGATAAAGCAGCAATACATACTTTTCGATGTTTTCTTGGAAAAGAGAAGAAATGTTTTAGATACAAGTAAAAGCTACTCTGGAACTCCCTGTCCTAAAATTAATTTTAGTAAGAGCTCTAACTTATCTCTAAAGCTGAGTTCTACAAGTATCACCCTCTATTTTCTCATCAATACAGTCATTTTGATATATAATGAGCACCAGTGACGGATCCAGGGGTAGCACTAGACAATTAAAAAAAAAAAAAAATCGATTTATTTTTTATTTGCGCGTGTCTTTGTGACATGAATTTTAAGATTGTACTAATTACACCTTAACTAGACAATTAAAATTACTCCTTATATGACAATTCCTGGATCCGCCACTGTGTATATAATCTACTTAATGAGGATCCTGGGTAATGCGGATCCAGGAATTGTACCTTAACTAGACAATTAAAATTACTCCTTATGTGACATGAATTACTTTAATGCACCCTGTAACTATTAATCATGATGTCAAAAGTTTTACAAGTATATAATAAATTTAAAATGAGACTTAAAAATAAAAGTGAATGACAACCAAAATTTAAGACTACAGAATTTAAAAAAATACAGAGATCAAATTAGCATTTTTTAAAAATTGTGAAAATAAATAAAATGTAAAAGTAGAGGTGAATGGCCAATATCTAATAATTTTAAAAAGAGACATAAAAATAAAAATGAATAATTTTGTTTCAAAAAAAAAAGTGAATAATTTAATACTACAGAATAAAAAAAAAATATAGAGAGATTAGTATCTTTTTAAAAAAATGTGAAGATGAATAAAATGTAAAAGTAAAGGTGAATGGCCAAGATCTAATAAATTTAAAAAGAGACATAAAATTAAAAGTGAATAGCGACCAAAATTTAATACTACACAATTTTTTTATTAAAAAATAGAGGGATTAGGATCTTTTTAAAAATTGTGAATATTTTTGGTGTTCTATCCGGTTCACCCTTGGGGATCGAACACAGGTTCTCCCTACCAAGTGTAGTCCCAATCACCACTACACCAACACCCAATTGGTAAAAATTGTTTATATGAATATGGAGTATAATTATAAATTTAAAAAGAGACGTAAAATTAAAAGTGAATAGCGACCAAAATTTAATACTACAGATTTTTTTTTTTTAAAAATAGAGAGATTAGGATTTTTTAAAAATTGTGAATATGAATATGGAGTATAATTACAATAACAATATTATTGTTGAATTATTTATTTATTTATTTATTTATTTATTTTTTACTATTGTTGATTATTAATTGGAAGATCTTATCTTAATCAATCTTTTTTTTGAATGGAATCTTAATCAATCTAATTGTAAATAAAATGTGGAAGAAAGTAGGAAATTTAATTGAGCAACAGTAGACTTCTGAAAATAATAGAAAGTAAAAACAAAAAGGGAAGGGTATGGGACTCGAACCCCCAACCATCTAGATTGATAAAACCCACTTTAACCACTAGAGCAACACGCAATATTAATGACATTCTGCGAATTATATTACTTATTAATTTTTTTCTAAATTTTTGGGGGTAGCACGTGCTACCCCGGGTTCCTTAGTAGATCCGCCAGTGATGAGCACTACTGCAATGTAGCAACAAAATATAAAAAAAAATAAAAAAAAAATTGTTACTAGCAACTAATGGATTAGTCAATTTAACCACGTGCAGATATCTATATATCATATATAAGATACTTGACTGTCGTCTGTGTAATTTTTGTTCTGGTTCCGGGGTTTACATATACTCATAATTCTTGTTATAATTGCAATTGAGAAAAAGAAAAACGGAAATAAAGAGTTTTCGATTTTTTCTTGAAAAGATGCAATACTGATTAGTTATTCTTTGGATTTTCTTATGTCATTAGGTAAACATAATTTGAAATCAAAATTTACGAATCGTTCATGAAACCGCAGTCAAGCCAATAGTTAATGGTTCCAATTTATCGTGTTTATCATGAATTTTGACTGAAAGTCCGTAATTTTTGGTCTGAATCGAATCAAAACAAAAAAAAGAAAGATTTTGCTTTTAGTAAGTAGTGGAAGGGCAACCACGGAAAAGAGATTCAAAATGCAAGTCCAATAAAATAAATAAAAAACGAAGTGCAGTAATCTACCCCCAAAAGGGACTATTTAAGTATCGTCTATTTTGTATCGTTTTGGCGGCATGGCCGAGTGGTAAGGCGGAGGACTGCAAATCCTTGTTCCCCAGTTCAAATCCGGGTGTCGCCTGATTCTAATTAACAAAAGACTCGAACTCCCTTATCAACTGCTATAATCGATAACTCCCCGAATTCCTCGTCGGCCGAGGGGAAGGAGAAGAAGAGGTCTCTTGGTACGTACTTGTATTTGTGGGGTTCTCAAAAAAGAAAGTTCTGTAAATTTTTGTGTCTAGGATTCAAGAAAAGATTTGACTTTTAGTAAGTAGTAGAAGGACTATCGAAAACTCTCCATTCCCTTCCAGCCCTATTGACGTGATTACTGACTGGGCCTTGAAGTCGGCGGGAGCAACTAATGGATTCACTGTCATCAGTGACAATGATACCAAATTAACTTTTCCAGGCATTTCATCAACAAAAACTGTAGGTGAACATTTATAAAATAGTGAAGGCCATATTGTCTAAACCAATGCTTTCTGTTGCGTGAAACATTTTAACCATTTTTACAATTAAATAAAGATAATAATAAATTGTGGGTAGATACCTGACTAAGGAACACAATGCCTGGTTGTTGTGAATCCAGTAAGCGAAGGCCTGTTTCAAGTCCAACCATAATAATGTCTGCATACTGATAATGAGATTCTAAAAGAGTAGGAAATCTTAGTAACAAATCAGCCATCACAGGGACAACCTCCCCAAACCATTTTGCTGCTTCAGCCCTTGACAAAAACTGCAAAAAAAAGTGACACCCTTTAATAAGATTCAGGTTGACCCTATGTAAACACTTCCTTGTCTCGTGAATAGCACCATAGATTGCTCAACGCAAATTTAGTACAAATATAGTAACAGCAGAACAGTAAACTATTTCTCTACTAAACATCTCAAGTAATTTTACACGTCTTTGAGAATTCCATCTTGTGAAGGCAAACTTGTGTTAGTTATGCAAATGAAGCAGCATGGAAATGCAAGCTTTCTCAAATGCCATGTAATATGCAAATATTCATTTTCAAATGTCACTGTAAGTTGTTCAGAAAAAGGAACTGAATCCCGAAATGTGATTTGTATCAGTTCGTTTTGTTTGTATTACTCTTATTATAATTCCCAATTTCCCATGATAAACTGAACAAATTTTTCCACTTCCTAGAAAATGGAACTGTGTTGTAAAAACATACACCTAACATTTTAGTTTCTACATTCAACCAAACTACCGTTTAGTTTATCTTTGATCCAAAACGGTTTAGCTAACACCACCACAAGCACGTTTCCACAGGGGTACTTGGGGAAAGTTTATGCATCACATTATAATTCCACTTCCACTTTCATCAAACTATGAAAATCAATAATCTTTAAGTAAATATAAAACCATGAATAGTATTACAAGAATCTTCAATTATGTGTTCTGCAATTCAGTAATCCAACCAAACAAGAAATCATCCATCTCCTGTCATCTAAACACTCTAATCTCAATAAACCCACATCAAATTTCAAATATCATAAACAAATATTAATGTCAATGCAACATTTAACTCAATTTAAAGCATGCTATAACATTGCAACAAAAATAGAAGAGAAAACCCACATCAAATTTCAAACATTATAAACAAATATTCATGTTAATGCAACATTCAAAGCAATTTGATGCATGCTATAAAATTGCACCAAAAATAGAAGAGAAAACCCACATCAAATTTCAAATATTATAAACAAATACTCATATCAATGCAACATTCAAATCAATTTAAAGCATGCTACCAAAATTGCTCCAAAAATACAAGAGAAAAAACAAAGAAATAACCTCATCAAAGAAAAGGGCATAACCATCAGCAGCAGAGGAAGCCAAAAGGTGAGGAGATAGAGAAAGAGAGTTCCTAAGATCAGAAATGGCGAGAAAGAGAACTTCTCCTGAGTCAACTCGGCTATGACTGGGGCCCTTTGAAAGCGATTTCAGAGCTTCAATAACTGGGTTTGGCCATACTAGATGGGATGATTCAAGCTTCAATGGAAGATATGGTAGAATTGATTTCAAATCTTCCCGATTTTCCATTATTGTTTCCAGCAAATTTCTTTGTAATTGACTTTAATTCAAGTTCATTTCAGTATATGAAATTTTGGAGAATTGGTTGTACTTAAATTTTGCTGGCTTGGTTGAAAAGTGATGTTCATAAACGTGCCTCGGCTACCTAAGAACGTTTTATATCAATTACAACCTCTTAGCCGAAAGTATGAGGGTACTATCTTGTGAATCGAATGCCCTTTTATGGACATGAATCAAGCCGATTAAGCATAACACAAATTGGCCACACCCGATACATGTTTGCCATAAATTTGAAATGGGATAGCCATATAAGAGGCATGCCAGCGAGGACGACGGCTCTATGTATGGACATCAGTTTCAAAAGTTGGCATGAACAAAGGCACAAACATAATAGCTTAGCCCACTCTTTCTTTGACTAATTAACCAAATATATAAATACTATTTCGTGTAAAGGAGGCTCAATAGTGTGGCAAGTGTGCCAAGCAATGCATGAACTTTGTTCTTTTATTGTTCAATACAAACTTAACATGGCATGACTTTTTTTTTTCTTCTTCTAGACACGACTCACTTGAGCATGAGGCACGCGTTGCACGATATGTGATTAATGTGAGTCTACATGACCAACATCTGTCCCCGCCCATAGGCATTCCCAAAAGTCTCAATTATATAAAAAGAAAAATATATTTAGCACTCATAACTTTTATTTACTTGGAAAATATATGGCACTACTCTAGTATGTTGAGGAACGGAAATGAAAGTATCAATTGATATAGTACATTTATGATTCATTACTTCAATTGTATTAATACATCATATTTTCCTTGCAAAATGAGGATAAATGGATGGAATAGTCATCACTTCCCAACTCATACCCCTAATGTCTAGTAGGGATCAAACCTCATAAAGACTCATTTGAAGGATTTTTCTTATCAGCGCACATACATTGTATTTGGATTATCAATCCTTCAAGTTTTAGGGGGTGATTGGGCAAAAATTGTGATTGGTTAAAACACCCTTTGTATTAATAGATCTATGGAGAAGGGAAAGAAAAAAAAAAGAACAGGTATCAATAAGGATACACTGCGTTTCTGGTGCGGCTATAAGGATACAGTGCGTTTCTGGTGCGGTTGACTGCACCATGCGGCAAGGTGCCAAATCAGCAAATGACAAAGTAACCCCCAAACAAAGTAACCCCAAGTCAAAAGTGACCCCTGACTGATTTAGTAACCCTTGACCAAGTATCCCCTGACTGACCTAGTAACCCTTGACTGACTTAGTAACCCCTGATTGACTTAGTAACCCCAAATAACCTCTAACCGACCTAGTAACCCATAAACGACCCAGTAACTCCCGACCTAGTAACCCCAAGTAATCCCTGACCGCCGACCTAGTAACCCCAAGTAACCCCAGATCGCCGACCTAGTTACCCCTAACCGGACCACCTAGTAACCCCTTACCCACCACCAACAAAAAACTACCACCAACAACCACCACCAACGAACCACTACCAACCTAAACCACCAACAAAACCAGATCTAGAACCTAGAACCATGAAACCACCACTACCCATCCATGAAACTACCACTATACACGAAAACAATTTGTTCTTTGTTCTTCAATTAAACAAAAAATTAAGTAAAAAAATTTAACAACTTACAAGTTAAATAATCAAAATTTTCAGCAAATAAGCTTGAATTCAACATAAAATTCGTAGAACATAAATTTCCAATAGTAAATCATTAATGAAGTTTGAAGAAATTTGAGCTAAGAAGATGACACTATTAATGAAGTTTGAAGAAAAAAGAGGAGAAAGAAATAAAATTGGGGGAAAAAGGAAAATGTTGTAGAAGATGGAAGAAGAAAAGAGGAGAGAGAAAGAGGAGAGAGAAGAAGAATTAAAAAAATATATATATATATATGGCTGGCCGCACCGTACGACCAGCCGTATATGAAACTTTGTGATAAGGATATTGTAGTTGAAATTTGTTACTTACGCACTCTCAATATATTCTCAATACCACAATGCAAATGAATGTTAAAATATTAATGAAATCTCCATTAACATCTCCCAATATATATGTAATCTCTAATTTGCAAACTCTTACTATATTGTATTATAAGCCTTAGCGATTTTTGGTAGAATATTATTCGATATCATCTAAAGTAAAAGTAACACAAAGTACAGGTTAGAGTTTGGCAAGTAACAAGGTGGATATGAAGATAAAATTTTGTACCATAATGAAATGTTGACATGTATGGCTATAAGGTGGTACAAGCAACAAGCCTAATAGTCATTTGTACTCTAATGAGCCAACACCATGACTAATGAGCCAACACCTATAATGTCATGCTCTTATGTGCAGAGGATGCTAGCGTGCATAATATACCAACATTTTATGCTATTGTTTATCCAACAACTAGTATTACACATATAATTTACACCTCATAATATGTATAACAATAAACATAACAAGTCACCTCTCAATAATATAATAAGTTGTTATTTAAGCGATACAAAAATCGCAATCCACCCTCAACACCAATGTGTCTTCCTATAATGTTGACTTAGCACACACCATACTAAAAATAAATAAACACAAAAACCATCTTCTAGATCGGATCATTCCATTTGCTAAGAAACAAGAACATAAATCACCTCATCTTATATATTAGTGTAAAACGCAACAAGTCGCCTTTCAACAATATAACAAGTCACCTCTTAACAATATCATTAATCGCCACCCAAAAAATCCAACAATTGCAATCGAGTAATCGACTACAAGAGGCCAAGACTAGTGCATCTCAATTTCTCACCATAGTGTTGACTTCATACATACCCCAAAAGTAAAAGAAATGAAGAACAAATCATATGATTAGGTTAGAGCAAACAAAGGCATGAATCATCCGCGCACACACACAGCACACCAAGGCTCGAAGCATGCCGCTGATGTTCCGCAGCCTGCTATAAAATCTCGCACTGATTTGTTTCACTCCAACGCACTCACCCCAACACACCAATCAACTCACTCAAAAACACACAAAAAGAAAAACTCAGCAAACCAAATCAACCAAAAATGGCTTCATTTGTAGCTTCTCAATCTTGTTTCCTTACTGCAAACCCCACTTTTTTACCTCTCAAACCCACTTCCCTTCAACAATCATCCGCCTTTCTTCGATTTTCTGCTCCTATTTCTTCCTCTTCCTCCTTTCCTGGTTTGCAATTTTTACTATTTTTTTCCTTCAATTTTTGCTCAAAAATTTGATAAATTTAAAAGGGTAGTTTTCAAAATTGCTAATTTATTGATTTCAGGTACTGGGTTGGTTCATGTTGCATCAGAAAAGAAAAATCGGGCATCATTTGTTGTGACCAATGCTGTTAGGGAGCTTGAAGGTTATGTCACTAAAGCCCAGAATTTCCGATTTGCCATTGTTAGTTTTTTCTATCCCTCTTTTTATGCTGATTTTTTTTTTTTTTTTTTTTTCAATTTTATCTTTGGTATATATATTTTTTTTTTGACAGAATTTTGATTATGTTTAGTGTAATTTGTTAGATTAGGTAGTAAGTGGGTAGTTTCACATTGAGGTTGAAATGTTGTGAGATTGCAATTTTACAATGTATATTGATGTGCATTTATAAATTTTGATAGTAGATTGAAAAGTATCGGAATTTAGTTTGACTTAGAAGAGCAAGGGGAGTTTTGAGTAAACCCATTTGATTTATTGATATTATGAAGAAATGGTGGCAATTATATTAGTTTCATCATAGATGTTGTTGGTATTGATGTATTATTATAAGGATTGTGATATGCAACAATGGAATTATTGTACTGATGTTTTGATGAGAATGAAATTTTGGAGATACTAACATTTCAGACCTTGGCTTCCTTTTTCTCTATTTAATTTGACACAGAGAAAATAAAATTGGTGGTAATCAGATAGGGAAATAGGGATTACTCAGCAAATAAGATAATGGGGATGAGGCGTTTGGGGGAGTGAGGGTAAGGGGTAGGTGGATTTGAGTATGGTTATACTGAAGTAGTGCAGTTGATAGATTTAAAGGCAAATAAAGGAAAAGTCTTGATTAGTTTCGAGGCTTTAGAGGGATTTTGCAAATCGATGACTGCTTGAATTATATATGATGGATCTAAAGAATGATATAGAGATTTCAAATTGTGGCTTATGATGTTTATGCTCTTTCTGCCAACTAGAGTTCAAGTATCCTTGGCAGAAGTCAAAGCATCAAGCATGTGCTGCATGCTGTCACTGATAAGACAATAAAAGTACTTCTAAAATATTAGCTTTATACTGGGAACAAATGCAATTTGAATTTTGTTTTGTGAATGGATTTCTTTGCTGAGTAAACTATGACAGACGTTCTAGCCGCTGGAACATATTGTATAGAAACGACTCTATGGCCCTGTTTGATTTGCCTGACAATATCTGATCAAATGGAAATTCTTCTGATGTGATATGATAAAAATCATATGAGATGATATGAACTTAGCCAAACTTTTCTAAATTGTGAAGATTATTTCTAGTGTAATTTTACGATCTAGTGTAAAAGTTTCTGATTTGATTTTATATGGACTTCTATTAACTACGAAGTGGCAATATTTAGAGCACTTAAGGCCTATATATATCATGTCTAAATCAGAATAGTCTTCAATTTTGGCAATGTATTTCCTCTTGTTTGGATTGAGCCAAAGAATTTTCTCAATTACTTGGGTGAAAAGGAATGGAAATGTGTATCTGCATTACGGAGTATTAAAATTAAGATATAATACAACCTAATAGAAAAATAGGCAAGCAAAAGGGGGAGCCAAAAAAGAAATGTGAGCGCCTAACCCGGGAGAAGGGTGCATGCAATTATTTGTACTGTAATTAGGTAGGGGAGAAGGCATGCTTTCCCAGATGCTTTGCTACTGACGAAGAAAGAAGTCATGTCATAAAATCTTACAGATTCTCTGCAGTCTTAAATTTGAACAATTCTCTTGAGCATGGCTATTGGCCTATTTCTCCTTTCAAATGCTATAAGATCAACACTGGCTGCTTGGAAGCTACAGCAGTGACTTAATGAGCTAGTGATCTACAGGCTAATTGTAAGATTATAACAATACTGAAACTTGTAGATGTGGCTATTTAATCAGCAGAGCAAAAGCTTTACCAGAATAAGGGAGAAATTTAGATATTAGTTCCCTGTATATAGGTGCCTCAACATTAATTATACTCTTACTTTTTATGTTCTGAGAATTATCATACATGATTAGGCGTTACGTAACCCTGAAAAGATATAATTGGTTTTAAGAATTGTTGTACATAATTTAGCCATTACATGACCCGTAGTTTTATGAGGGCGTAATAGAACCTGATAGGTGTCTGTTTGCATCTCTAATTTGTCTATATTTTCTTGTTTTATTTAAGGTTGTGGCTAGATTCAACGAATTTGTGACAAGGCGGCTAATGGAAGGAGCTCTTGACACTTTCAAGAAATATTCCGTCAACGAAGATATAGATGTATGTGGCTGCTCTATGCCTATGTATATTTGTGACAAGTTTTTCCCAACCTGTGCAATGTGTTTATGCCATCAGCACTTTGCACAGATAGAAAGGGGTAGAAAATGAAAGTGCCTTTTTCTATTTATAACTGGATAAACTGATGGAAGATGGTGCATTAAGGCCCTGTTTGGTTTGATGTAAAAGGTTTTCATGGAAAATGAATTTTCCATTTTTTCCCATTTTCCTTTGTTTGGTTTGTTAAGGAGTGGAAAACAATTTTTCAAGGGTGGAAAATTCCATCTTTAATGGTGGAAAACATTTTCCTTCCAAAAACAAGGGAAGCCACATTTTCCTCTCTCCTCCTTACCTCTTTTTTTACTTCCCTTTCATTCATCCCTACATTTCCACTCTTATTTTTTATTTTTCTTGGACTTTTCTTGTATGCAACCAAACAAAGGAAAACTAATTTGCAATTGTGTTTTTCCTTGAAAATATGTTTTCCATGAAAACTAATTTTCCATTGAAAATGTTTTACATTAAACCAAACGGGGCCTAAATGCGGAAGACCTTTTCTCTCTCTATTTGGTGGATCTACTTTTTTTTTGAAAAAAAAAAAAAAGAGTAGCTACTTGAAGATCTCTAAGTTGACTCCCCAATCCTCATAGCACATGCCCTAATAATTTCAGAAATAAACATGTTCAAGTTCACATCTTTTTAATTGTTTCAAGTAGTCTTTTATTAATATCAATAATTTGTAACCAAACTTTTCTTTTATGACAGGTCATTTGGGTTCCTGGTGCTTATGAGCTAGGTGTAACTGCACAGGCACTTGGACAATCCGGAAAATATCATGCTATTGTTTGTCTTGGAGCTGTGGTAGGTCCTTGGCGTGTGTTAGAATTCAATGCGTTGTTTTTATTTAGTCAAATCCTTTCTAAATCATCCTTTTTGCTCCTTTACCACATAGAGTTTTTTTTTTTGGGTTGTGACCTAGGTTTTACGTGGCCATTCAGTCACAAGTATTGTAATTTTCCATGAGTGCCATTCAGGGCTGTCACAATTACTTTATTTCCCATGTTGAATATGTTTGATACACTTGATTCCCAGCACGCATTGGACTCACGCACCAACTTTCTCAACCTTTTTAATGCTTCTTTTAATTTGACATGGTACCCTTAGGCCTTAGTTGAGGTGTCAAGGCTGAATCAAATTTTTATTCAAAGTAGCTATTATAGGGATATTACAGGACATTCTTTTTAATGTGCAATTATTTAGAGGCCTTTTTCATATTATGTGCATGTTTCATCACTGTACGAGGAAAGAAATCCAATGTCAATGGCTAGTTTTTTTCATAGTATGTTTATGTACATTTTGTCTCTTGAGCTGAATATGTTTAATTCCTTGTTGGCAACTTTAGGTAAGAGGTGATACTTCACACTATGATGCTGTCGTTAATTCTGCTTCCTCTGGAGTACTCTCAGCTGGATTAAATTCAGGTAGAACTTCTTAGTCCTCATGATATTGGCATTTTCCAGAAAGACAGTTTACTTGCAAATGCATATTTCTCCATTTAGATGTCAATCAAAAGCAACTGTTCCCAAAGTGCATATCATAGCTCTGAAAATTGTCTGTGTTTATTGCATGTTGCTGATAAGTTTAATTGTGGTTTTGTTGTTCTGCTGCAGGAGTACCTTGTATCTTTGGTGTCCTTACTTGTGATGACATGGATCAGGTATTTTTTTTTCTGACCCCCTATTTCCTCGCTTCAAAATTTTAGCATACTATCTCTATTTTTTATTTTTCAATTGATTTTTTTGAGAAAACTTTTTTAGCATACAACTATCCAAATATAATGAATGCCATATCATCTGTCTTTTGTCACCTGCAAGTTGTTGTATGCTCACTGATAACATCTAGACCTCTTTGCTGCCTAAATGAATTTACTTTGGGACCTTGGTACAACCAACTGATCAGTTTGTCTCTTTGATACTAATGTGTTGTTGATGCTATATCGTTTTACTTCAACCTTAAGCCCCTTATAATTTGTGTTTCTCTTGTTCATTGTAATTGCAGGCCATAAATAGAGCTGGTGGAAAAGCGGGTAATAAAGGTGCCGAGTCAGCACTAACAGCTGTAAGTTTTTTTTACCGTAGACTACATAATTGCTGATTATTAATTTTGACATTATTTTTACATTTTCTATTCTGATGTAGAATTTGGAATATGGTCTTTATTTTCTCTAGAAAAAGGGGGGAGGGGGAGGAAGAGGGGAAACCATTTGGGAGTGGCCTATAAAATAGATCCAGTATCATAGGGTTGGAAGTTTGGTTCATGGTGCAATGCCATTGCACCACACCCCGATTTAATGGGATTTAATGTCTAGGTGTAAGGAGCACATATGCTGTATATATGGATCCGCAAAATATAAGCTCTTATCAATGACCATCTGACTTATTTTGGCAGATTGAAATGGCTTCGCTCTTCGAACATCATTTGAAGGCCTAAATTCATTATGGTTGATGTAAAAGGTATTTCCCCTGTTCATTGAGCCACTTCAAGGTTACCTAATTTCCTGAGCTGCTATAAACAAATGAGCACGGGGAAGGAGGGGATTCAGAAACTGAGAGTCTTACAGTACATTGGACGTAAGATGAAACTTACCACCCCTCCTGAACAAAGATAAAATTTTGGGCCTTTTCTTTTTTTTTTTAGTCATTTATTTGGTTTTGATAGTTTTTGTTGGAATAAATTCTTGTTATGGACAAGGCACATTGTTGTCTGAGAATAGTTCAAACTTATGTCTTTTAACTTTCATCTTGCTAGTGATTTGCTTGTCATTTGTCAATGTCAACCAAGACATCGTTCCAAATGTAACCTTTGTAACAGTTTTCTTTTTCGAGTCGTTTGTATTGACATTTTTGAAAGTAAGATATCAATGAACAGACGAACAAATGTTATCCTTCTCTTTATACCCTTATAAAATTCTTATATGCGTAATTCTGTGTATTTTCTGTGGCCACTTATGCAATACAATCTCCAAAAAGGCTGTTTTCTTTGACCTTAAAAATATTTTTAGAAAACACTGAATTTCATATTGAATTGAAAAGCTAAGTATGCCTATCTTCATAACCACTCTAGCTTGAATTTCTAAAAAAAATAGCCAAAATATTTCAAGCTTAAGTTTGAGTATTGTCCTTGTTTCTTCAAAGATCCTTCCTTTTGAGGTCCATACTACAGTAAATATTTAGTAGTTTAGTGGAAGATCTCGAATAGCATAGTGAGAGAAAACTAATTTCCTAGGAAAAAGTGAACTAATTTCCTAGAAAAAAGTAATCCAAGGGTAACAAATTATTGTTTTTTTTCATTACTAAATCCAATTTAATAACTATGGTTTTAAAGTTGGTGCTTCGTTCCAAATAAAGTATCTATTCAATTCATAAAAAAAAATAAGTACCAATTCGTTGTTGGAGTGGATAGTGATGTAGATAAAATTTGATACCCAAGGTCTCGTGTACCATATGCGACTTTACTACGTTGTTGATAATATGTGAGGTAAACCTTGAATGGAATCATTAATTACTATAGTTAAGAACAAGTTTTTATCAAGGGTGTTAGAATATTAAGCAAAAAACTTTGTAACTTGTGTGCAACGTGCTAAAATGATGCTTATTTTAAATCAATAGGAGCACATGAGACATCTAAGATTGAAACATATAGTAATCAAAGAATAAGAAATGGAATTTCATAAACATAAAAACCTTATTTTAAGCAATTAAGTACAACAGAAAGATTGGACCAAGCTATCTCCATTGGTCCTTTAAGATTCCTAGACAAGAATTTTGATTAAGATATTCAATAAATTAAAACCATTTTGGATCAACAAGAATAAAGCAAACAAAAGAATTGATGAAGAAAGTGATTAGTGATAATAAGAAACTTCGAATCAAAGTCAGATGAAGTTCCTTAAAACAAATTAACAAAATTTCTACAATTAAGGATTGTCAGCTGTTGTTTTGTACCATAATAATATTTCCAAAAAAACAGTATGATTCATGTTGTAATAAACCATGCTGCAGAGGCTATGAGGAAGAAACCTAAATATTCCCTGTCTATACCTTCTTCCTTGGTTTAATGCAACTGTCAAATATAATACATTGCTTTTAAAGTCGAAATCATTCATTATTTGTTAACAAAAGCAAAATTATTCATATTTTGTAATGGTGACATTGGAATTAGCCTCAGTAGTTCCTACCAATATCAAACATACGCTTCTAAGGTCGCACCATAATGAAGTCAGAACTCGTAAAAAGTTTTTATTATCCGTTTGTTCAAGTACGACCATGCCAAACTTTCAGCAGGCAGATCAACTTCTTTCAGTTTCACCTCAGGAAAATCAGGTTTTTGACTTAATCCTTTACACATAATGTTAATTTTATAGGCTTTAGGCTTACTATATTTTATAATGTCAGGGGTGGTATTTGACTTATATTAGGGGAATTGTGCATGTAAGAGTGTTGCAGCAATATTATTTGGAAATGGTTCAGACTGCAAGTTATGCCCATTGATGAGAAGACGGTCAGCAGGCGCTATTCCACTTGGAGCAAAATACAGACTGATAGATGCTGTTGTAAGCAATTGCATTAACAGCAACATAACCAAGTTGTATGCTCTAACTCAGTTTAATTCCACTTCTCTCAATTCCCACCTTACAAGAACTTATTCGAATGTGGGTCTTGGGAAAGAGGAGTTTCTTCAAGTCATTGCTGCATGTCAAAGCCCAGAAAATCAGAGCTGGTTTCAGGTCAGGAACATATTTTTCTGTAAGAAGTTTTTCTTAGCAAATTGTTGGCGATGTTCTATGTTACTCAGACTTGGGTACTACATCTGACTTGGCTAATTTTTTTTAAAGCAAAATCCATGCTTTAAATCCTAATGAAGTCACTGTCCATACACATGTCGGATTGTCTGAGATTTAACAAAATAGCAACACAGCACCTAAGGAGAAATGAAGAGTCTATAAACATGTTTATGGTTTTTTCGGGTTCTTATAGTCCTTCCATGTGATATACGTAGTACTTAGTTTTCTTATTTGTAAATGGCAGGGGAATGCTGATGCTGTTAGGAGATTTTTGTGGATGCTAGAAGAGTGCCCTGCCACGGAGTTTCTTATCCTCCCTGGCTATCATCTTTATAGAATGGATTACCAGGACATTCTGCAGCTCCACCACGAAACTAGAGCTGATATAACTATTTCAGCTCTAAGATTAGAGGAAAGGCATGACAAAGGTTTTGGTATTTTGAAAGTAGATTCAGATAATAAAGTACTTGAAATATTTGAAAATGAGACTGCGTTTCCTTTGGTGAGTTGCTTGGACTGTTATAATTTCATCACGAAGAAGCTATAATTTTTTTTCGGACTAAATTTTCTTGAAACACAATCAATCAGGTTGGAAGTGTCAAAAATTCCGAAGATAACAAGCACACTACTTATGCAAGCATGGGCATCTACGTCATTAGCAAAGATGTGATGGTAAACATTCTCAAAGAAGACCTTTCATGGGCAAATGACTTCAAGAGTGAAGTGATTCCTGGTGCTATATCATTAGGAATGAAGGTATGAGAAATATTGCTTTATTGATAAAATCAAACTAAATCATTCAAAGGGAAGATATTGTGTTATGTATAAACATCATATGATACATGCACAAATCATGGTCACATTATTATTGAACTCTTAAACCAGTATAGCTAATTTTCATATAAAGTTTGAGGAATATATTCATTGTTTACTCAAAGGAAAATACATCATACTACATTCTCTGTTAAAGTGTTTTCTCACTGTAAGCATATTAATTCTTTAAGCAAAAGTCATTACATAGTTTTATTTTTGTATGGTTTCATTGTTTTCACTTGAATACATCTACACGAACATCTAGTTCTGTATCTAGGCGACTAATTCTGATTACTTCTAGTTTCAATCTTTCGAAATGCATTTTATATGTCGAAAAAGATGTCTAAAATCTAGATTTACAGTTTGCTGAAAAGTTTTGCTTTTGTTCTTTTGGCCAAAGCCAGGTTCAAGCATATCTATTTGATGGATATTGGGAAAACATGCAAAGTATAAAGGGGTTCTATGAAGCCAACCTGGAAAGCACAAAGACAACAGACTTAAGATTCGAGTTAGTAAAGTCACTTAATTTAATAGATACTCACTCTCCCCTTAAAAGAAGTATACTACCTTGTTTAGATGTCCCTGGAGATAAAATGGTTGCATTCTTCCCCCTTTTTTGTCAATATATATTTCTTCAAGGGACCGAGGGAGTAAATTAAACTGTAACTGTACGTCTACTTAAAGTCATTGATATTATAAGGCTTCTTATGTTTAATACAAATTTAACCCTTTTGGTCACAGCTTCTGTGATAGCGAGTTTCCTCTCTATACTTTGCCTCGGCGTCTCCCTCCAACAAGAGTAACCGATGCTGTAATTACTGACAGTGCCATAGGAGATGGTTGTCTTCTCAATGTAAGAATAGTCATATTAACTAGTTCTATTTCTCATCTGAATAAGCACAATTCTGAGGTTTACAAACACTATTTATAAAAAAGGCACCTAAATCATCACGACTTTGTATAAAAAGGTTTTCCATTTACTTATTGAATTATGATAAAATTTATTGAAGATTTAAAGTTGGATCATTTCTTGTTGGTGGTCACCCCTATTTTACATTCTTTCAAGAGCAGAGGTGCAGAATCCAAGGCTCAGTGATAGGTCTTGGAACAAAAATTGATGATGCAGCAGTGATAGAAGATTCAATTATAATGGGATCTGATAATTACCAAGTAAGACTAATAGTTATATTATTAACTGCCCCTTCTATGTCTAATGTGAAAATGATTTGCACGTCTTGAACTCGAGTTCTATCTGTCAAGCACGGGTATGTCTTCATGTGTCAAACTCGGCTAATCTGTGAATTTTTGTATATTATTGGTACAAAGTAAAGTATATAGTGTCTCCCAATCCTTTACTTTTCTGTCAACATCAAAATTATCTGTGAATTTGAAAGGCTATACACAATATCATTAGTTCACTACTAGCACTATAACCGAATCTGGTAGAATCTTACATGAAAAAGGAGAGTTATTATTAGTTCTCTTTATACGTTAATTGAATACCTTCAACTTATTCTGCAAACAAACAGGAAAATTTTCTGCAGAACATGGAAACAAAGACATCATCGACAATTCCGACTGGAATTGGGCAAGGATCATTCATACAGAAAGCTATAATAGACAAGAATGCAAGAATTGGCAAAAGAGTCATGGTAAAAGAAGCTGAAGTTTTTACATATCAACTTATTAGCCCTGAAAATCTCTGTGTTAACATCAACAGTTAGTTTAATAAGTGATCATGAACTAAGTTTTACTTGAATTTTTGCAGATTATAAACAATGATAATATTCAGGAGGGAAGCAGAGAAGATGAAGGGATAGTTATCCGTGAAGGGATAGTGATCGTAACTAGGAACGCAATCGTCCCTGATGACACCATCTTATAATGATGCAGAAGCTATTTATAAGATAAGATCTTCAACACCATTCTTTCAACA
The DNA here is from genome assembly GCF_001683475.1 of Chenopodium quinoa. Lineage (NCBI taxonomy): Eukaryota > Viridiplantae > Streptophyta > Magnoliopsida > Caryophyllales > Amaranthaceae > Chenopodium > Chenopodium quinoa. Next base: position 887,333 of record NW_018743391.1, on the reverse strand, counting down.
AAATAAGAAAAAACAGATACAAATCATTGAATTCAGTAACACCATGAAAATTTAATTGTGCAATGAACCAACAATTGTACTTGGAATTCTCATTATTTTTGTTCTTCTGATTATGGAGAACTATGCATGGAAATTCCTACATGAAAGACATTCATAGTATGTAAAAAATTCATGATTTTAGTCGGTGTATCTACGTATATTCAAAGCATATATATTGAAAATTAAGAGTAGGCATGAATGTGCCAATGTGGTGAAACAAACTGCAGTGAAATTTTATTATATAGTGCACAAAATTATATATTGTGGATGCAGTATGGTCTCTTCATACTCAGCGCGAAATATTTCACTTGAAAGAGAGGCGGATAAATTTGATATCACCTACCTTCGTCGTTGCAATCACCAATCCTGCAGCTTTGGCTTCGTGGTTTATTCAGCTGAGCGTGTACAACAGGCGGGGACTAGGCACCGCAATGAGTCGAGTCACCTTTGAGACAGTGAGTCCAAAAGTTTCATCCATATTTAGTTCACTCGGCTTCATCCCATCAGGCAACTCCCACGTAAAACAATGGAGTAAGTTTGCTGCGCACAACTCAAGCGTGTATAACGCTAGCCCCATACCCGGGCAAGACTGTCTGCCTGATCCGAAAGGTGTAAACTCAAAATTAGCCCCTTTAAAATCGGGTGCACCCTCTTCAAGGAACCTTTCGGGTTTGAACGTGTCTGGATTAGACCATGAGTTCGGATCTCTTCCAATAGCCCATGTGTTGATCACGACTCGTGATTGTTTAGGGATGTAGTATTTTCCTATGACCGCATCCTTAGCAGTCTCGTGGAGCAAGAGCGGGATTGGTAGGTGCATACGTAGGGTCTCTTTTATGCAACATCGAAAAAATGGGAGCTTATCAAGATCTGATTCGTTGACCCGTCGAGTTAAACCAACTACGTCAACAAGCTCTTGTTGGACCCGTTTCATGTATTTGGGGTTACGTAATAATTCTGTCATTACCCATTCTACCGCCCATGTTATTGTTTCTGTTCCTCCAAACATCAAATCCTGTATAATTATAGTAAATTTACACTTCTATTAGTTATAAATGATATTTGATAATGTATCTATATCTGAGTTATTGACTATATGCCCACAAATATTTTGCTACATGATATTAGCATTATTAGTAATCAAGTGTTCAACATTTCTAAGTCAACCATACAACCCTCGTCACAACCTTTTTTAAGAGCAGCTTATTGTCCTTTGTACCACTACTCTTCTGCATTACTAAGTCTAAAACAGGGTTAAGTTTTTTCCATTCGTTTCAGAATAAATGACACAATTTGACTTTTTACACTGTTCTTAACTTACTTTGACTATATTAAATTTTTTTTATTTTTATTTTATTTTTCTTTTATGAAGGATGATTATATCAATTTTTAATTTATTAAAAGCAAATATTATCCTGTAAAAATAATGACATGTGAATTTTTGTTATTTTTTCTACCTACAAAATATTAAGACAATCTATATTACTTGTATTACGTAACAAATGTGTGCTTAAATTGCTTACCATGATAATACCTTTGATGTTTTCCTTAGTAAGTTTGATAGGGTTATTTGAATCTTCTTGCTTATTAACTTTGGCATCCTCACTATAAAAGTTCAACAACTCATCCACCACATCAAGATCTTCTTCAACTTTATTGTCTTGTTTTACATGTTCATTATTAGTTGCCTTTTTCTTGGCATGATCATCAATAATCGGATCAATGAACCGGTCCAATGCGGTCCGGGCCTTAACTAGCCGTTTGTTAAGCCCGTTCGGGTCAACCCAAGTGAGAATCTTGATAAAATCCGCTATATTAAACGCTCCAAAAAGCTCGGAAAACTCCTGCAGGATGGCTATGAACTCATCCTGGCCCGCGGAGAATTTTGACCCGAAGGCGGCCCGGTATATAACATTCTTAGTAAGATTAAACACATGATCCACGATATTAACGGGACACCCGGCCCGGCCTGAAATGGCCCGGATGATGTTGTCCACCTCATCGCGGACAGATTGCCATGACTCGGCCCGTTTCCGGCTAAAGAGGTGCATGACGCATACCTTGCGCATCTTACGCCAAAAAGGGCTGTAGTGCGCGAAAACCATGTCAGCCCTTTCATAGGTGAGGTAGCTGATGGCAATGCTAGCGGGCCGGTTGGAGAAGACACTGTCTTGGACTTGTAGAACTTCTCGGGCCTCATCCGGGCTGGAGACGACCATCATGTGTACCATGCCAATCTTTAGGTGGAACAGCCCGCCGTAACGTTCCGCCATCTTAGCTAGCCCACGGTGGGTCAGCTGGCCCATTACCGTAATGTTGCCGATGATAGGCAAGCCCGTCGGGCCTGGTGGGTATGGCTTTCGCCTTACCCTTGAAATGATGCCTAGTATTAAAATGGATAGTGTTATAACCAACAACGTTGATTTCAATACTAGAAATAGTTGTTCATGCATTTTTTTTTTTTTTTTTTTTTTTATTTCTTTAGTTAGAATTATAATGGCTAGCTTTTTTTTTTTGCCTTAAGCTCTTAACTAAGTGACTGTATTTTCTCTCTTGTTATTAGTGGTACACTATGTACACTAATAATTGTGTGTTTTTGTAACATAATTTTGATGACATGAGATATAAATGGTGTTCAATTCTATACTACTAGGAGTTGGTTTGTTGGGAAAGAAAAATAAACTAACAACTTGCTCTACCAATTGAATCCAATAATACAAATCGATTAAACTTGACAAACAACTAGGACATGTTTCATGTCTAACATAAAAAAATAATAGATGAATTCCAATATTATTCCTTTTGTTTTATAACTCTTCATGTTTATTTTTATTTGACTAATTTGTCTGTATGCATACTTTCCATGCTCATATTTAAACATCAATCTCTTTAACTACTTAAAAAAAAAAAAAAAAAAAAAAAAAAAAAAAAAAAAACATGTATAAAAAGTTAACTAGTGAGTGACCCGAGCGTTGCCCTGGGTTGTTACTGTTGTAGACGTACAATCGATAATTTTTTAAAAGGCTTTTCAAAACTGCAATTGTCATTGTCAAATCAAAATTGAGTTATTATTTGGATATATATTTTTTTTTAATTTATTTTAAGTTGAACCTTGTGGTTTGCACTTATATAAATTTTTCCATACAAATTCCATAGTAGATATTGGCTTAGATGGTTAAATAGTCCTATGTGTTATAGGAGGTTGAGGGTTTGACGTGGCGCAACAAAATAGGGACTACGTGGCACATCGATGTCATTATACTCAGGCATTACTCCATACTATTGTATTCGTGATTGAGGTGATAGAGTAGAAGCATCGCTCCCACATCGTAGTATCCCTGAGATCTAGGGATCAAGTCTCATGGGACTCATTTTAGGGATTTCCCTTATCTCCCCCCCTTAAATGAGCCTCCTTCTTCTTACTCTATAAAAAAAAAATAAAAAAAAATACTATTGTATTCATCTAATACTAATTTAAGCTCACTGGTTAAGGAAACTAGGAGAGTATATCAAGTATAAAATAACATTTTCCTAAAATGAAATTGTCACATGCAACATACTATAAATGAAAAAATAAACTTTTTGGTAAAAGTTAAACTATTTTCATTATTTAATTTATTACCCACTTATTATACTCCTAATGCTATTTTAACCTCGTTTGGGGGTGTTTGATATGATTCATCAAATAAATTGGTATGAAATCTCTTACTCCCTCCGTGTTTAATAAGTGTTACAGTTTGACTCTTTCCACTATTCATATAATGGTTTTGACTTGATTAATATACTAATATATAAAAAAAAAAAAAACAAATGTTATTGTATAATACATTATTGTTGAATTCGTACAAATATATACTTTCATAATATCAAATTTTCTAAAATTTTATTAACATATGATTAGATAAATTAATGGTCAAAGTCGTGTCTCGGCATAAGTATTTGATCAAACTATAACACTTATTATTAAAACACGGAGGGGGTACCAGACTGGTACGGATGAATACCCATACTAGTCCAAAGTTGTTTGATTGTATTGTTGGAATGAATTATATACTTCATCAATAGAATGGATTATTGTTAATCATAGGGAAAAGGTGAGGTATGAGATTTCATATGTATGGGGAGAGTTAGATCCCCTTGGATATGAGATTCCATTACTCAAAACTTCAACTAATAAAAAAAAATTAGATGGAATGAATTCTAACTCTATTCTAACCCATTCCAAATTATCCAACCAAACGGCCCCTTAAATTGTATTAATCTATGTGAGACCCACTTTTCTTAAATATCGTGAAAAGAATGTGTACTGCCTTACAACTGTTACAATAACAGATGAAGTAGTATTTCCAAATGTATACTTCCTCTACTCCTTTTATGGCTCCATAGAACTAAATTTACTTTAGCTTACTTTGTTAAAAAGTGTGATAAAATTATGCATATGAGATTGTAAATAGTCTAGGCCAAGTTGACGACATAGACATAAGTGACATTTAAACAATCACAATGAAACACCCATATTGGCCATATAGGATTACACAAACTATTGCGTCAGTCTGGACTGACGAAATGCGGATTTTGATATCCTCAATTAGCTGGATCATATCCTCTATTGGATGGATGATATCCTCTATTGGCTATATAAATTTCCTTTATTGGTTGGATGATATTTCTATCCTATAATGGCTATATATCATGGCTGGATGATGATATCCTCTATGGGCTATATATATATATATATATATATATATATATATATATATATATATATATATATATATATATATATATATATATATATATATATATATATATATATATATATATATATATATATATATATATATATCATGGCCGGATGATATCATTCAACCATTAGAGGATATCATCCAACTAATTGAGGATATCAAAATCCGCATTTTGTCAGTCCGAGCTGATCGCAATACCTTGTCATAGAACAAGAAAGGCCAAAAGGAGTACTATTATGCAATCTTTATTTTTTGGTAAAATTTATTGGTTAAGAATTATTGACGCATAGTTGCTATTTAAGTAAATAGCAGCTGTAAGACAAAAGAGTGGTGATTTTTTTTTCTAGTGGTACAAATATTGTACCACTATTACCTATAATGGTTATGAATAGTAATACTACTAAAACAATTTATACTCTAGTAATATAAAATACATGTATAATAGTACATTCAAAATACAACAGTAAGTATAAATAGTATATATTAACAATAAAAACAAATCACAAAAATTAAGTGAATTTACCAATTAATGCTCCTACATACATCCCAAACAAATAGCAATTATGTGTCTAGTTGCACTCATATTTATTCGCTCAACTGCTCTAATTAAAATTAAATTTAAAGATATAGCCTATTTTGAAACTTGAAAGATATAATTTAATAAAAGTGGTGAGCCATGAAATCAACAAATGATTAAGTAAATCCTACTCCATCCCCTCGACAAGGATTCCACTGCCTTCACTATAGAGGTGTCTTCCACAGAGATAGATACATACAATTATTAAGGTGCTAAACCTAACCTGATACTCAATAATTAATTCCAATTATTAATTACTTCGTAATTATTTATAATTACCTTCAATATGACTCAACACATGTAATAAAGCAACCAACTAGTTAGGCCGGTGAAAGTAATTTAGGAGACTAGGAGTAAATGTTTTTCGATCAAGTTGAGCAATTACTAAATACGAAGTGTAAATATAAAATTAATTAAGAGATTATTAATTTGGTTATATATGGGGTCATGGCCTGGTGTTTTGTTAAAGGGTCATGTATATTAATTGGATCCTATAAGTTACACATCTATAAACCTATACTAAAGGCGAAACCTGGATCATGTCATTTTCTGGTTAAAAAATTTCCCGCCTTTTTTTCTTTCCTTTTATTTTTTTTTTTGCGATATTTTAATGACATTCATTTAATAACCTACAATAATAGTTATTTTCAATTTAACAACATATTTAATCCCATTATACTCAATTTTTTGTACATATATTTTATAGACTAGGAAACTTTTAGTTACATCAATACTAAGATAGATTAAAAATAAGGTATTGTAACATATTATTTTCCAATATTATTATAATATTGTCAATATTATTTTTTTTCTCCAACTTTCATCATTTGACAATAAAATTTATTTTAATTAAAAAAATATCATTTGGTAGCATACATTATATAAATCTTAAAATTATATAACATTTATAAGAACAAAATCATTCAATTATATAATACATAACATATATTGGAAAATTTAATCTAATTACTCTAATATTTATATGATTTTAAAAAATAAAAATAAAACTCCTATTACTCACTAAAAATATATTTAAAAAGTTGATTACGAAATATTGATTATTCTAAAGTAAAATAAAATCAAATAAATTTTCATATTTCTGTGAAAATGTATTAATAATTTAAGGATAGATGTATATTAATTCGCATATGAGTACAAATCTAAGCTAATATTTTAATTTTATTACATAAAACCTTATAGATTCTAAATTTCTATTATTATATTTTTTTTAATATAATCCAATTCAATAACCTTTACTTATTTCAGTATTTGGTATTGGTATGAACTAAAATCAAGTTATTTTGTTACAAATAATATTTTTAGATAAAATAATGTTGAATTTACACTATTATTTATAATATATTTGTTGTAAAATTTAATTATGATCGTGCATGGCATGAGACTTAACCTAGTATGAACATAAAGTTGAATTAAACATTCATCAAGCCCATTAAAGACATACTATTGTCCGTCATATATAGTAATATAGGGTGTTTTAGGGTAATATTAGGCTTAGTTGGATTTCACCCTGTGCTTTGTATTAATATCTTGAGCAAAACTACTCTGGCCTTGAGAGTAAAGGATATCTCAAATAGTTAGAGATTTTCTCCTGATTGTAGGAGATTATGGGATCGATTAATATATAAAATTGAGAGAGGGAGAGATAAGGTTTAGGAAATTGTTTCCTGAAATTTCTTTAATTCCACTTATAATTAAATTAAGTTCCTATTGTATTTATCTTCAATTCTACAATAATGTAACAACGATATTGAGGATGTCAATTACGGATTATCTTATTAGTAGGTTAAATTCTTGAAGGTAGGTATGCAGTAGGAATTAAGTCTCGTCACCTGATCATTTTTCTTTAATTTGTAGTAAGATTATGTACAAGCATTAAAATCAATCATTGCTACTATTAGCCAATTAAATAGCACAATAGACTCTTGTATTATTAGTCATCATCCCTCACCTTTTTTTTAACGCAATAACTCCATTATTTTCAAATCACCATGCATGTATTCACGTGTGAATTATTATATTTGTAAACATTATACGTTATTGACAAACAGAATATCATAAATTATCAAAAAGCTAGTGAAAATTGATGAAAAGGATCGACCATATTTCAAATAAACAAATTAGTCTACCTAATACTCACTTACAGAATGAAAATAATTGTGTTTGCTTATTATTGTTCTTACAAAGCCAATCCAATAAAGTTCCTGAGAATAATGTGCTAGTTTTTGCAATTTAGATTATACATCAGGGTGCACATTAAAAATTGTTGTTCGCGTTCTTTCTACTTATACAAGCTCGTCCCAACCAACATGCATGCTTCCATGTGCTATAGCTCTACAATTTTATTTTATTTTATTTTTTTTTTTGTGCCATAGAATGATATCCATAATTGTCATTTAAGATTTGCCTTTAGTGTATTATTATTGATTGATTGACAAAAAATCGAATTAAATAAAAATACTTTAAGTATTGTACATTTAAGATGATTTACATTACAAAGTATTATTGATTTTATGTAAATAATGTAGGAAAAATTGCTAAAAATAAAACAACCTTTGGTCAGTTCTTTTTTAATAATACACCCATTGAAAACCTTTGGATTATTTTGTAATAATATAATAATACAACCTTTGGGGGTATCAATTATAAACAAGACAAAAAATTTGTAACCTTTTAAATTGGTTACCCATGACACGTGGCGTCGGGTAATCGATCTAAATACTAAATTTGGTTATTATTTTAATGATTGATTTTAGATTTTTTCAAAAGAAAAAAAAATCCAACCCTCGACAACCACCACAACACCCTGATCTTCCCCGACAAACAAACCTAACCCGGATTTGGAAAAGGGAATGGGTGTTGTGGTGTTTCAGTGGGTTTTGTGGTGGCTGCGAGGATTAGGATGGTTTTGTCGTGGTTCTGAAGGAAAGGGGGTTAGGGTTTGCCTGGACGTCGCGAGCGACGGGGAAAGTGGAGGTCTAGCTTAGGGGAAAGTGGGTCAGCCGGCGGTAGGAAAGTTGGTCGCCGACTGTACCGTCGTCGCCGAGGGTGGTGCGTACGTTTGGGGCAGGGGAGGTGGCTGGGTGGTGGTGGTGGCTGGATGATAATTGACAAAACCAATAAAACAATGACACGTGTCACGGTAACCTATAAAAACAGGTTACCAGCTGATAGTGTCTTGTTTAAAATTGACACCCCTCCCCCCCCCCCCCAAAGGTTGTATTGTTCAAAAAAAAAATTTGGACCAAAATTTTTGATAATTTTTTCAATAATGTTGTTGACATAGAAATTTTGTTAATTATTAGGTGCCAGATATATGTAAATAAGGAGATAATATCGAAAAATATAAGATATTTATCTTCAAGATCTCGTAGAATATTTAGATAGTTATCTTGTTTACTTAGCTACTCTACGACACTCTATATAAAGAGAGTCGTTTTTAGGGTTTAATGAGGCTCGGATGGAATAAGTCACAATTAAAGACCCCATCTCCTCCCTACTACCAAACATTGTAGGTCCATAGTATGGAATAAGACGAGAAATAAAGAAACAAATGAATTTATATTAATATATGAGTTTTGGGTACAATCTCTGCATAACAGTTTATAATAAAATAAACCAAGTCATCTGATTCTGTTCCGTAGCTTGACGATGACAAGTGTGTGACACCTGTAGGATGACGTTTAATGACGTCGACTTGAGTTTGAATGCATGGTGACGTTTGAAGATGTCAACCTGTATACGAGGGGTTTTGTTTGAGTACAACTGAACGAGGGCTTATGAAGCTTAATCCCGTTCAAATGTGTTTGAGTGTATCTGAACAATTCGGCACGAATTTGATGTGCTTGTTGACTCACTTCAGAGAGAATTCCTTTTGAGTTTTATGAGCTCTTGAAATAATGATTTCTGGATCCCCCTAACTGATGGAGGAATGGTGTATTTATAAGAGATGATAACTCCTTAATTAAGTGGACTTAGTAGGTTTGGGTCTGGCCCATTTTATGACTTAAAAGTCTTTTAACTTGGTCCGTTTGATTTATTTTATAACCCGAATTGTATTTGATTAATTCGGATTATTTATTTTAGGTGGGCCAAAAATAGTTAAAATGGATCATTAACATGATTTAACCCAAATTAATTTATTTAATTTAATATAGGAAAATTTTTAATTTACCATCCAAAAATATACCTAATTTCTAACTTACCACCCAAATATTTTTTATTTTAAATTACCACCCAATAATTTAATTATTCACTCAGATTACCACCCAATTTGAATTTCCAGTGGAATTCTGTCACGTGGGCCCCAGAGTAGTTACTTCCCTCCAATTTTATTTTTCTTTTTTCTCGATTTCTTTCTCTTTGTCATTCAATTCTCTCAACCAACTCATTCCTTATTGATTTTACTCCCTTAATTCACAGCAAATCCCCCTTTTCTTCTTAATTCTGAACACATCTTTACATCAGAACCCTAATTTTGTTTTTAAATCCCTAATTCTTCTGCAACGCATTTATTCAAGGGTAAGTTGTTGAACTGGAGAAGCTACGCTCAGGAGAAGTCGTCATCTTGAAGTTGTTTGTTGGGGACCAGCTGCTTAGGTCACTCACAAGTCAGTAGCTTACTGCAATGGGGTCAAAAGAGGTAAGCAATTTTGTTCGTTGTGTTTAATTTTGCTAGCTGTTGGTTGTTGATGGTATAAGTGCAAATATCTCGAAAATTAGGGTTTATTGTGTAGTTGATTGAATTGTTTAATTGAGGGCAATTCCTGTTAAATTCTTGTTGGGTTATTGAATTATTTATTTGTGGATCTGTGTAGGACATAGTCCCTTGGTTTATTTGTTTAAAATAGTGTTGTGTTGGTTGTTAATATTGCTTAATTAAATGTACAGATTGTTGCTGATGTTGAAATTGTAGATGTTAAGGTTAGATTAGGAGGTGTATATTTGTGAACAGAAAAGTAAAGGGGAAGAATTTGTGTGCTTATGAGGGTGGGAGGGAATATTGGAGTTACAAATGCTAAGTCAGTGAGATTTGTGTCAACTTTCTGAGGGAATCTTGCATATGGGGTTTTGTGAAGCATGATTTGCATGTGCCAAGCATGTGGAACATCTGGTATAAGATAAAGGGAAAGACTTGGTCAAGTGGAAAAAAGGAAATTTTGGTTGATGGTGATGTCAAGGGCTTATTGGGGACAAAGACTAAGGATAACTTTGTTGTTGTTTATTGTACTAGCATAGAACCCATAACTGTAGTTAAGCCCACTGATCTTAGAAGGAGCCCTAGGTTAAAGCAGCAACTGCCACATAAAGACACTTGTGAGGCAGAAAACAACAAAAAAAGGGGGTGATAGGGTTGTAGAGCACAGGAAGACCACCACAAAAAAGCAACTGTTCTCTGATTGTGTGAAAGGTAAAAATAAGCAAGGTGAAGAGGAGGGTACATCTGGGACTAGAAGGGTGAAGGGAAAAGGGAAGGGAAACAGGAAATCAAAGGGGAAAAGGAAGAAAAAGTCAAGTAGTGAGGTTGAGTTTGAATCTGGATCTGGTTCCTCCAGTTCTGACTCCTGTGACACTGACCTAGATTGGGGAGTAGGGGAAGAGGAGAGTGATTATGAGGATGCTAATATTTATGTAAAGAACATACTAGATGAGAATGCAAGTTTAAAGGGTGTGTAGGAGGAGAGTGATCATGAACAGAAGTGTATGCTTGAAAGTGAGCTGCTGATTAAGGAAGTGACAGTTCAGAAGGAGTTCACATCTGATTCAGATGAGTTGGAAAGCCCTAGAGGTTCTGATGATGAGACAAATAATTACCCATGGTTTCATGCTTCTACAGACTATAAAAAACCTATTCAATTGGTGAAAGGACAGAAGTTCCTCAACAACAAGGTTCTCAGGAAAGTCATAAGGGTTCATGCCATTGAAAATAGGTATGAGTTCTGGTATTTGCATAATGACAACAGCAAAATAATAGTGCAGTGTAGAAGGAGGTGCCAGTGCAAATGGAATTCAAAAAAGTGTAAGCTGCCTATGTGTACTTGTGTTGGGGGAAGGAGATGTCATTTTAGGGTGGTAGCAAGGAGGTCTGTTAATCAAGATTTTTGGCAGATCAAGGGTCTGAAATTGAAGCACAACTGTTTAAGGGTCAGAAGCAATCTGAATCTGACTGCTGAATATTTAGCTGACAAATATATTGAGGACTGGAGGAGTGACCCAGGGTGGAAACTGAAAAGCTTTAGAAGGAGGCCAGGGTTTTAGGTGATCTAGGTATTGAAATCACATACAGTAAAGCCTGGATGGCTAGAGCAAGGGCCAAGCTTATGATATATGGAAGTGCAGCAGAACAATATTCAAGAGTGTGGGACTATGGGAAGGCTTTGATGAAATACAACCCAGGTACTGAGTGCAATGTTGTAGTTGATGGGATTAATAAGCCTGAGCCCCCATTATTCTTGAGAATGTTCATGTCTTGCACCTTTGTCAAAGGGATTTCTGTCAGGATGTAGACCACTCATTGGGGTTGATGGATGTCACTTGAAAGGTCCATACCCTGGTCAAATATTAGTTGCAGTAGGTAATGATGGCAACAACAACATCTACCCTATTGCATGGGCCACAACTAAAATAGAGAACACTGAGACTTGGGTCTGGTTCCTTAAAAGTCTCATGAAATCCCTTAGGGATGAAAATCAAGGTTTGGGCTATACCTTTATGTCAGATAGGCAAAAGGTACCCACTTCTGCCATTATGTCTTCTTCTTTGAACACTGGTTACAAAAATGTGTAGTAGCTGACTTATTGTGTGTGCTATATGATTAGGGACTTCTTGAAGCTTTGCAACAGGTTGTGCCATATGTAGACACTAGGTATTGTGTCAGACATATATGGGCAAACTTCAAGTTGCAATTCAGTGGAGCTACATTCAAGGAGCTTTTCTGGTCAGCAGCAAGGGCCACAACACTGGTATGGCTGTTCTCTAAAATTGTGTTCTTTTTAATGTTTTCAACTATGATATGATTTTGTTCTGTTCTGCCATGTTTGAGTTTGTTCTGTTCTGTTCTGATATGCCTGTCTGTGTGTTTTTTTGTCAAAAACAATCAATATAGTTTGACTTTGAAGTAGCAATGGAGTCAATAAAGTTCTTGTCAGAGGAAGCTTATAAGTATCTTGCTGATATCCCCCCTGAACATTGGTCTAGGCATGCATTTAGTTCTTTCCCTAAGTCAAACATGTTGCTTAACAACATTTGTGAGACTTTTAATATTGTAATTAAAGAAGCTAGGGATAAACCAATCTTGACTCAGATGGAGTGGCTTAGGAGGTATATGATGAAAAGAACTCTTGATAAGTGGGAAAGTTATCAAAACATGGAAGGAAAGGTGACTCCTTATGTAAAGAAGGCCTTTCAAAGGATAGAATCTGCTGCAAAGTACTGCATTGTGCAACTTTCTAGGGGGGATAGTTATGAGGTAGAGCTAAACTCTGACCTAGTTACAGTTGACCTCAGCAACCATACATGCAGCTGCTACCATTGGGACCTAACTTGTATCCCTTGTGTCCATGCATAATGGACAAAAGGGAAGATCCTGAGGACTATGTGGACAATGCATACCTGGTGTCTACATACATGTTGGCATATAGGTATGAAGTTGCAGCAATGCCTGGACCACATCATTGGGATAAAGTCAAGCTTAGGCAGCCACTTCCACCAGCCATCAAAGTTCAACCCGGCAAACCTAAGTCTAAGAATAGGAAGTTGGAGAAGGGAGAGGTGCCAAGCCATAACTTGAACCAGGATCAGCAGTCTGTGAAAAGGAGGACCACTTGCAAGAATTGCAGGCAACTAGGGCACTTTGCTAAGACCTGTAAAAATGCAACTGTGACCCCAGTAGCTGTGTCTTCCCCTAAGAAAGATGGTGGAAGGCCACCTTTGAACACTAGCTAGGTCAATGACCAGAGAAAGAAAAAAGAAGAAAGGGCTTTGAAAAAGGTAAAAATGCAAACCTTCTACTTATAATTTGTTATGTAAATGAAAGCACCCTACTGATTTAGTTTTTTATTAACAGAGTGTTGCATTGGGTGGAACACCAGGACCTAATAGCATTGCTAGAAAGAGTTTTCCCAAGAAGATTAGAGAAAAAGACAGTAGCAGCAGAGTCAGAGTCAGCAAGATAGTCACAGCCAGCAACAACATTGTCAGAGTCAGCAGCAGAGTCAGGGTAGTCAGACTCAAGCTTCTACTACAGCAGGTCCCTCAACCTCCACAAGACAAACAAGATCCAAGTTGAACCCTGTTAGACTTAGTGATTATATGTATTACTTAAGTCAAACTTAACATATAATGATGTTTGTAATATTTTGAGCAACTTAACAATGGTAGTTAACCTTTTTGATGTTTTGTGACTATTGCATGTATTTTGTGCTGTCACAGTGAACAATGTTTAATGTTGTCCAACTTAACTTATTCAGTGCACTGTTAATTAACCTTGAGTTTTGATGCCTAATTTGATCATCTTACTAATGTTGTGTTTAGTTTTGAACATATCTTTGTTTAAAGCACCAAACTCAATTAAAGCTTTTGACAACAAAAAACAAGATTTAAATTGGAACAAGTTGATTTTTTCCATTCAACTAAAAAGACAGAGTACAATAGTGAAAGCCTTAACATCACCTCCCACTTATTACATTCTTCTCACTACAACAAAACCTAGAACAACCAACAAAACAGAACACAAAGCAACAAAATAAACTAGGAGCTTGTTGACTGAATTGCCAGAGTTGGTGATCATCATCTTCTTGTCCCCACTGAGAGCCTGCAATAACCAAGACATCTTCATCATCATCTTTGCCCAGTTAAGTCATCATCATCTCTTTTCAGAGAGGTCACTTCAGCTTTCATCAACTTGCTGTCAAGCAAAAGTTGATTGATTCCAAGACATCTTCTAACCTGCAATAACCATAGGAGATGTTAGTTTATGCAACAACATCCATCAACCCACAAATTATACATATGTTGCTCTACCACACCTATTCACTGTGGTGGTTGGCCACCATAATGAGGATAACCAAGGGGTGGCCAAGTTCCATTTTGCTTCATTCTGTACTCAAGGATACAGTCAGCCAAGAAACCAGGGTCATCAGTGCTCCCCACATGTATGTTGTATAGGTTCTGATTAGGTAACCTCCTAATCATCTTGAACACATCACCATCATCCTCTAAGGTTTTATACTTCCCCTTATAAATATATTGGAATATGGGGTACAGGCTGGAGGTCAATTGATCCTTCTACTGGATCATCCATATCACGAAGTTGATCTTCAAATGCTATTGTTGTATCTTGCAAGTTATTTTTGCCAATCTCATAATGTCAATAACAACACTCAAATACTTAAATCTGATAATCACCTTATTCTCCTCCATTTCTGCCACAACAGTTCCAACAAAAAATAAACAATAGAAGCTTAAATTATATTCCAATCAACTCAAACAATCCCAACAATTTGTAACTATAAAATTCAACAAAGTTATTTCATAATCAACCACACATTATAACAGAAACCCCAATTCAGTCCTAGTACATAACCTAATAATCTACACAAGGCAAAGAAATCTCATGCAATGCCCAAAATAAGTAACCACACAAATTCCCCCAATTCAATTGAAACAAGAACCCTAATTTTTAGGAAAAAAAAATAAGGTTACCTGATGCAAAATGATTTTTCCTAGGAGTTAGGGTTGCGTCTGCAGTTACAATTGAGGTCCAATTCGCAGAATTTGATGAGAATTTGAAGATGGGATGGAAGATTGAGTTAGTCGAATTGATTTGGGGGAAAAAGCGGGGAAGAGAAACTAATAGAGGCAAAAACTAGTCGTTTTTAGCCGTTACAAGGGGCCCACGTGACAGAATTCCACCGGAGATTCAAATTGGGTGGTAATCTGAGTATATAATTAAATTATGGGGTGGTAATTTAAAATAAAAAAAATATATGGGTGGTTAGGTAGAAAAAGGTAATATTTTTGGGTGGTAAATTAAAAATTTTCCCTTAATATATGACACTTATAAAATTTCCGTGTCTACAAATATAACGAAGTTATACAATCATTATGTAGAAAATTTAGTTCACTAGTTAATGCATGTTATGAACATCCTCAATAGCAATTTCGAGTTAAGTGGTGGCAACTGGCAAGATAAAATGTGTTTCAAGTTGATACTGAAAATTACTATGCATGTACTACATAGTTAAGATGGTTGAAATCAAAATTGTAGAGAAATTCCAAAATTTTCAGCACGATTATGTTTTTCGAAAAGGCAAAGTCGTTAATAAATGAAAACTAGATGAAGCTATACGATACACAGCACTGTTTGTTTTTATTTTTCGATCAAAAGGCAAAGTAGTAATTTTTGTATGTCTGTGATAAAAAAAATTACTTTATTCGTCGTACATAGTAAATCGTTTGATATTTTTATTTTTATTTTAAAATAAAAATGTCTCTAAAAACTTGGAAAAAAACTCCCTTTTATATTTGTATACTAGATTAGCCTCATGCAATGCATGACATAAAAAATATTCTTTGAAATAAATATATTTTATATGTACCTCATATGAGAAAAATTATAGAACCATAACCACCAATTAAAATGCTATATAGATCTAAATAAGTTTGAAAAAAGTAAAAATTTAAGCAAACTATACAGTACGGAGTCCTCTTTAACCTGGAGTAATTTTATTTGGAAGCCAACTTATTACTCATAAATTCATATAATATGAAATATGGAGTATAGTATAAATAAGATAAGAATATGATGTCAGCAATTGATTTAGGCGAGAAAATTTCTACCACAGCTTAATATATGTACAATTTGAAAGGGAGATAATGTCAACAGTTGTTATTTTAGTAATATTGATAGATAGTTTGTCAAAAAGGTCATGAACATATATAGAAAAAAAAAACATGTAATTGTTTTATAAAAAACGTGTATGTTGTTAGATTCTCATACTAAATTGATGAATATAATAAATTTAGAACAAATGATGAAAAAAAGGAAAATTTAATAGGAATAATCCCGCTTTTTGAGCGTCGGAGATTAATAATCCCACCTTTGATATCAATCCGTTCAAAATGATTCTGAGTGACCAGTAACCGGTTGAAGAGGTAAATTCTTTTTATTAAATTTATTTTACACGTGTCACGACAATTTGATTTGTCCAAAATTTAAAAAAATAATTTAAAAAAAAAGTAAAATCAAATAAAAAAATCACCATCACCACTAACTAAGTTTTAGCCACTACCATCCTCACACACCACCCAAACCCATACCTCGGAACTACCACCCCATCCAGCCCGAAACCACCGCCACCAAGAAACCACAACGACACTACGCCGACTAGGAACCAAACCCAGCCAGCCCAACCCCAAAACCCCTTCGAAAAATTGCAATCCACCAAAAACCGACTAGGAAATAGCGTTAATCGAGATCAAGAGAGGACGGAGATCAGAGGCCGGACGGGGGATAGGGAAGGCCGACACGACCGAAAAAGGGATGGAGGACTGGGAAGGGCTAGGATCAGGTCGGGAAAGGGGTTTTCGAGGGGAGGGGGCCGGGATCGATACGGGGATAAGGGTTTATCAGGGTAGGGGGTCAGTCGCGACGCCGGTGCTAGAGCCGGAGCTGTCGTTGGGGCTGGGTGGCCGTAGTCGCGGGGCTGGGATAGTGGTGGTGGCTTGGGCAGCTGGTGGGTGGAGGGTGGTTTTTTATTTTTTATTTTTTCTTATTAAAGGTCTAAATTTTATTTTATTTTTTTTTATTTTTTTGATCAATCATAGGCCGCCACGTGTCAAGTAAATTGTTATTACAAGCTACTTGACCGGTTGGGACCATTTAAAGTGGATTAATATCAAAGGTGGGATTAAAAAGAATCCCAAAGGTGGGATTATTTATTTTGGACGCTTAAAAGGTGGGATTATTCTCATTAATTTTTCCAAAAAAAAAACTCTTCATTTCTTTAAAGTGTCCCATTGAGTTCCAAGTGATCAAATCTCTCTCATTCATTTCGTTTCTTTAAGGTGCTATCTAATACTTTTGTTTATTTATTTTTCTTAAATATAGTTAATGTATGGCATAAGATTGTTTTTTTTTTGTACAAATTATTTTCTTCATCTAAATCTATAATAAAAGTATTTAAGATTATTATAATACAAGAAAACTATAATTTGAAGTAAAGAATACTCCCTCTGTTTGTTTGTTTGTTTATATATATATATATATATATATATATATATATATATATATATATATATATATATATATATATATATATATATATATATATATATATATATATATATATATATATATATATATATATGCATCAGTTTGACCGGCACATTTGCCGAGACGCTACTTTGACCGTAAATATCTTTAATTGTGTATTAGTAAAAATTGTAACAAAAATATATTATGAAATTAGACATTATGACGAATCTAATGATATATAATATAATAACATTTATTCATTTTTTAGAGGTGAAAAAATTAAGTCAACCATAGTATGTGAATAGTGCAATTATCAAAGTGATGTATATAAAAAAACGGAGGGAGTATTTAAAATATAGACCCGGGGCATCGTCCGAGTTAAACACTAGTTTTTTAATTAAAAAAAGTTAGACCAACTAGAACAAGACATGTGTCAAATTAACCTGCTATGTACCTACAAACAAGTTAAGGACCATTTTAAAAAGATAGCACTAAAGGGTGGGATTATTCCCAAAATTTTAAAAGGTAAGACTATTTTGAGAAGACTTGCAAAAGGTGGGATTAAAATTGTAAATTTTCCCTTCATTTTTTTCCTAATTTGAAGGTAAAACGATTTTTCTAAGCTCTACGTTGTTGAAGAAACAAGAACTTAAAAATGGAAAAAAATGTTAGGCCTTTTATAACTGAAGTCGTGGGGCAAGTTGTTCAAAAGAAAGCTCACTCAAAGATGAATGAAAAGATGAAAAATTATGGGATGATGAAAAAAGTAAGATAAACCGCAAATTCTTTCACTACCCATACTACTATTACTTGCGAAAGGGAGTACCAAGCTCGAAATATTATGGCCTCTAATGATTTGTGGTATTTTATCACCTGTTAACCTTTTGTACTACTGCGTACTCCATTTATTTATTGTTATGGGTTTGGCACAAATTCTTAAATGAACCTGATTTTCAGTAACTTATTGTGGACCACTTTAATATTAGAGAAACTATAGTTGTTTTATTAAAAAAAAAAGTCACTATAATAAAAATAAGATCAATATGTTGAAATAAAAGTCATTTTGGTAATATATATGCTATTTAATGAAATATTTTATATACTGGTTAATATGAATAATAAAGATCACTATGTTAGAATTAGGGTCATAATGTCGTATGCAAATTCACAATAATATTAAATGTTACACAAGTTTTAATAATGGTTACTATGTTAAAAATAAGGGTCACTATGTTCAATATAATGTCGGTTGCGTGTGTGTACAATAAAATTATTGTGAACCAGGTTCACGCAAGTCTTTCTATAAGATATTTTATAAATTATTGAAAATTATATTTATTACGAAATAGGAGTAAGTTTTTAATCATGTTATTTAAAAAAAAAAAAAAAACAAACAAAAAAAAAAAAAAAATTACAGGAAAATTTTTGTTGTGAATTTGACACATTTATTTCCTCCGATTGTGAGCTATTAAATCCAAATACCAAGAGTAGAGCACGCATATTCTAGATTTTCCTCGGATCATATAAAAAAAAAAAAATTATTCCTTTGTTTATTCCATTCTTGAAATCTTGTTTCCTTAAAGTGAAATCTTTGCCCGTCAAAAAAAAAAAAAAAAAAAAAGTGAAATCTTGGAAAATAGAATTGTATTTACGGAGTAATAGATACTCCGTATTATTTAATCTTATTGTTTCAAAAAAAAAAAAAAAAAAATCTTGTAAGATTGTAGGCTGATGATGTATGAATGATGGTAGTGATGACACATTTGACATGTTTAAATCCCATACAAAAAATTTCTCACT
This sequence comes from Chenopodium quinoa, assembly GCF_001683475.1. NCBI lineage: Eukaryota > Viridiplantae > Streptophyta > Magnoliopsida > Caryophyllales > Amaranthaceae > Chenopodium > Chenopodium quinoa. Next base: position 867,898 of record NW_018743391.1, on the reverse strand, counting down.
CTGTTTTTAAATAATTAATGTATTTGTCTATTATTTTTACTATTTATCTAATAAATTAGATTTATTATTGTTTCAATTAACATCTTTAATTTATAATTATTGATAATTATATACGAATTATATAATTGGTCAAAAAATTTACAAGTAATTAATTTTATAAAATAAATGAGAACTATTATTAAAGATAATAATTTAAAGAAAGTTTAGTAGGAGTAGTATTTGGATATGAATAGGACTGTAAGTTGTATATAAGTAGAAATATGTTGTCATTATTTATAAAAGGATCTAAAAGTTAAAGATTACAAAAAAAAAAAAAAAAAAAAAAAAAAAAAAAAAAAAATTAAAGAGACAGATCGCGAAATTATGGGAATTAAGTTCCAATACGAAGATGTGAGAACAAGCTTCGAGGTTTCTGCCGTGTGTAGTTTTGCGTATTACATGTTCAAGAGTATTTCCACTAGCCGTAGCTTCAACGCCGCAATCTGCATGGCCGGAGTAAAAACACTGCGTTTGGGTTGTGCTGGAGGCGCATTTGCCGTGGTTACATACAGTATGACCACGGGAATAGAAAATTTTCGTCAAAAGAACGACAAGCTTGATATTATTGTATTAAATCCGCGTCATGTGCCGCCATCGGTATCGCAACTGTCCTCATGCAAGCTAATAATGGATGTTTATCGCGACTGTCCTCATGCACGCTAATGGATCTTTGGGTTAAAGAGCGACGAAAGAAGAATGCTGATCAAGAAGATAAGCAGAAATTGGCGGTTAATTAATTATTTAATTATTGTACTCCGTATCTATTTTGCTACTAATTGTTACTCCGTATTATACATGTGCTCATATATTATTATTATTATTATTATTATTATTATTATTATTATTATTATTATGATGATTCTTTTGCTCGTCAATTACATGATTCTAATTAAGAATCAAGATCAATGGAGTATATCATTAACTCGTACCACTCCCCATTCGTTTTTATAGGATTATTATGATTAATACGAACAACATAAATAAAAATCTCACTTTTGGCGACAATAAATTTCAGGCATTATTGTGATTACTAATACAAACCATATAAAAAGTAAGGTGTATGTCCTAGATTATGTAAAATAATAACTCTGAAATCTCATACATTACCGTCAGCTATCCGTGAAATATTGGTATTTTATTGGAAATAAAAATCTAAACCAACAATTTTATCCTATAAATCTAATAGAAAGACTTGCTTGAACCTGGTCCATAATAATATTATTGTCGACACGAGATTTATACACACGCAATTTACATTATATTGAACATTGTGACCTTTTCCCCGAACGGGGAGAAAAGGTTTTTTTGACTTTTTTTTAACATAGTAATCTTATTTTTAACATAATATCCTTTATTAAAAACGTTTAATATTATCGTGAACTTGAATACGACGTTTCCTAATTTTAACCTCTTATAGCCTAATTTTTTAGCTCGCCATACAAGATTATAAATTTGTAGCCAATTAAATAAGAGATTATTAATTTTTTTTAGAATTAATTAATTCAAATGACACGCAAGCAAAATTGCCAAATGATATACTCCGTATTTAAGTTATATTAATAAAGTATAAAATATTATCTTTTGATATTAGGAAATTTATCTAAATATGTAACAAATTTTAGCACATAAATACACAAAAAAAAAAAAAAAAAAAAAACTGTGCATCGCACGGGCTTTAACTACTATATCCTAATTTTTTTGAAATAAATTTAAACAAATTTTTTTTCTCCAACAAAATATATTCAAATTTTTATCTAAAAAAACACAATTTTTTTATTCACAAAAAAATATATCCAAATAAATCTTACTCCCACTGTTTTTTTTTATTATTATTATTATTTTTATATGCATCAGTTTGACCGGCACATTATTATGAAACTAGACATTATGGCGAATAACATTTAATTATTTTTTAGAGGTGAAAAAATTAAGTCAACCATGATATGTGAATAGTGCAATTGTCAAAGTGATGCATATAAAAAAAACGGAGGGAGTACATCTTATAGTTACTCCGTATATGATACTCCCTCCGTTTTTTTTATATGCATCACTTTGACAACTGCATTATTCACATACCGTGATTGACTTAATTTTTTCACCTTTAAAAAATGAATAGATGTTAATATACTATATATATATTATTAGATTCGTCAAAATGTCTAGTTTTATAATATAATTTTGTTACAATTTTTACTAATGCACAATTAAAGATATTTTTTGGTAAAAGTAGCGTTTCCGCAAATCTGCCGGTCAAACTAATACATATTAAAAAACAGAGGGATTATGATATTCCGAAGGTAATTCAACCTGCCTCGGTGCCTGCAGTCCTATCCTCTACAGACTACAGTAGCTCCACTCTCTCCAGTAGTCCAGTTCTCCTCTATCCTGTTCGCGAATTTCATATTTCTTTCAGAGTTCAGACTGACAAATTTGATAAATATTGTGTAAGTCCCCTTCCTTATCTGTCTCTTTTATCTTTCTTCTATAACCAAGAACCAGTTTTTTAATTCAAATTTTGATACATTCCATTAATAGAATTGTTCAATTTATAATCATAACAATTACATTTTCTGCCAAAAGTTTCAATTTTGTGATATAGATAAGGTAGAAATGGATGTATTATCAAGTGGATTTTATGGTGAAACATGTTCAAAACCCTTATTTTTGAATGAGAAATATAGTTCAAAGTTCCTAGTGGGTAGAATTACAAATGGGGTTTTGGATAGAAAACTGGAAATTGGGTGTTTTGGTAGAAATTATGAGGGTTTTAGAAGAATGGGGTTTTTTGCTATTAAGGCTATAGATGAGAAGCAACAAGAGCCTGAATTAGATGATTGGAAACTTGAATTTCTAGGTAAACGCCGTCCTTTAGGTTCCAAACCCCTCGAAAAGAAGAAACCGGAGAAATCGAGGTTGTTGGGGGATTCGGATAGTATGGATTGGTGTGTGAGGGCTAGGAAAGTTGCATTGAAATCGATTGAGGATAGGGGGATGGCGCGAGTGATGGAGAATATGGTTAGTCGTAAGGTGAAAAAGAATAAGAAGAATAAGAACATAATAGACAAGAAAGTTAAGGTAGATGAGGAAGATTTTGATTTTGATTCTGATGATGAGGATGAGGATGATGTGAGCCCTGTAGATAATGTGGATCATCTACGCAGTGCGGTTGGTATGCTTGGGGATGGGATGTTTGAGGAGAAAAAGAAGGAAACAATGGAGACATTTATTCAGAGGTTGTCACAGTTTAGTGGTCAGCCGTCTGACCGGAAAAAAGAGGTTAATTTAAATAGAATGGTTGTAGATGCTCAAACAGCACAAGAGGTTTTGGAGGTGGTTTCTGAGATGATTGTTTCTGTTGGGAAAGGCTTGAGCCCTTCCCCGCTCTCTCCTTTGAATCTAGCTACTGCTATTCATAGGATTGCTAAGAACATGGAGAAAGTGTCGATGATGGAAACTCGAAGGTTGGCCTTTGCCCGTCAAAGGGAGATGTCTATGCTTATTGGTATTGCGATGACTGCATTGCCAGAGTGCTCAGCACAAGGTATCTCGAATATTGCATGGGCGTTGTCCAAGATTGGAGGTGACCTTCTGTATATGACGGAAATGGATAGAGTTGCAGAGATTTCCATGGCCAAAGTTGGCGAGTTTAATTCCCAAAATGTGGCTAATGTTGCTGGTGCATTTGCCTCAATGAGACACTCTGCCCCAGAACTCTTTGTAGAGTTGTCTAAGAGGGCTTCTGAGATAATTCATACTTTCCATCCACAAGAGCTAGCTCAATTGTTATGGGCTTTCGCTTTCTTAAATGAGCCAGCTAATCATTTGCTTGAAGCTTTAGACAATATCTATAAGGATCAAGATCAGTTCCAATGCAGCTCAATTAGGGGTTCATTAAGTCATGACGAAGCTGGAATTGCTAATTCTGAAGGTTTGAATCCTCTTATCCTTAGATTCAATAGGGACCAGCTTGGTAATATAGCTTGGTCGTATACCGTTCTTGGTGAGATGGACCGCAAATTCTTTTTTAATGTGTGGAAAACTCTGCAAAATTTTGAGGAAGAAAGAATTACAGATCAGTACAGGGAGGATGTTATGTTTGCGTCTCAAGTCTATTTGGCAAATCAATGCTTGAAAGTTGAGTACTCTCATCTTCAGCTCTCTTTAAGGAGTGATGTCGAGGAGAAGATTGCTCGTGCTGGGAGAACTAGGAGATTTAATCAAAAGGTTACGTCATCATTCCAAAAAGAGGTTGCTCGTTTACTTTTCAGCACTGGGCTTGAATGGGTGAGAGAATATGAATTGGATGTGTACACATTAGATGCAGCCTTAATTGACAAGAAAGTGGCTCTTGAAATTGATGGACCTACTCATTTCTCCAGAAATTCAGGTAAAGATTCTTGTTCTCCATACAAAATTCCATGTATCTTTTCTTCCGAGCAATTTTTCTTGTATGTAACTCTGTATATTTGTCTGTATGATTCTTAACATACTTGAGTTTGCAGGAGTCCCTCTTGGAAATACTGTGTTGAAAAGGCGATATGTTGCTGCTTCTGGTTGGAATCCTGTGTCAGTTCCTCATCAAGAAGTGAGTCTCCTGAAATATTGCTATGACATGTTTTATTTGGTTCGAATGACCTAATATTTCTTCCTTTCTGTGATCTCGGTTTTTGAAATGAACTGAAAATAAGTCCAACAGAACAGGACCTATGTGCCTCACTGTTTTATGACTTGGGAAGTATTCCTTGTAACGAATATTCGGCAAACAAGTTGAATATGGCTATCCTGTGTCCTAAGCCACATCACCTGCTGGATAGCTGAACTGATCGTGAAAATAAACTTAGTCATCTTCATGTTGACCTTAATCTTTAATAAGAAATAAAATAGTCTTCAGAATGGAAGTTTGGTTAAGTAATGAGAAAAATATAATAACTCGAAGTAGACTACTGTACTTATGTGACTATGTGGTATTGATAATGTTGGTTTGGCAGCCATTTTCGGTCAGTTAATCTGAAAAACCATCAGTAGGTAAACACTGCTTTGTCTTTGAATTGTTTGAAACACACTTTGTGTTCAAAACTCATCTTGCAATCCAAGATAGTTGATTGATTAACAAATGAGGTAACCAAGTTCTTCTAAGATGCTAGATCAAGATTGGTGGCGATCTTGTATATAGTTACTGGCTTCATTTGCTTACACCAAACCTAGTGTCTACTACTCTACTATGTAATCTCAAAAGCTGCTAGGTAGTAGGTAACCGAGGGCTGTTGTGAAATGTTGTTGAAAAAAGCTGTGCCATTTTTCCTGAAACTCTGAAAGCACTGTGATGTTCCTGACTCTATCTCTGTTTTTCCTTTCTTCATGTATAAAGAGACTAGTTTGACAGAAATCAACATTTAAAATTGTCTGCTAGATATTTTCTGTTAACTTAGCCTTTCCGAGTTGTTTTCCCTGGTAATGCAATCACTTAATGGAGAGACCATTGCTAGACATAGCTGCTTTAGTCCCGCGATCATCTGCTCCCTTCCATTCTCCTGTCTCCTCTGCATAGATCATGAAATTGACTTTAGTTTTACAGCTAGTCAATATCTCTAATTGACAGAGAGCTGAGCCAGTAGATTCTCTCATAAACCAAGAATGTCTCATCTTTGTTAGTTTTTACTAGTAGATTATCACATAAACATAGCATTCAGAAAATGACAAGATGTAGTGAAATTTTGGTTTTGGTCATTGAACTGAAACCATGTTGATCTCTAATTACTTGCACAAAGTAGATTTGTTGGTCATCATCTGCTTGATTTTCCTGTTTTGGCTGTTAATGAATTATTGATGCAAGTTATGCTTCTTTGCAGTGGGAAGAACTCGAAGGAAGTGTCGAGCAGGAAGAATACTTGAGACAAATTTTAAAGGATTATGTTGGTTGAGATTGTACTTGATCCTGGGGTCAGAGCAGCAATTGTCAAGTACCAAGCAATCTAGGATAACATTACATGGATGCTCGAATTTACTTGTTGGTAAATTAGTCAATTTTAATCAAGTTAATTTTGTATATTCATGCTCATTACATTTGTAATTATAGATTACTACTTGTAAAATTGATTATATTTTATAGGATCATTATCAACTTATTAGCTTTGCATTTCACCTGATGTTTACACTTGATTAGACATGCTCTGAAAAAACCAGTACGAGTATTTTTTTTTTTTTTTTTTCTTGATACCATATGCAATTTAAGGGTTTGACGCAACGATCCGTGCTTAACTTCACTATTTTTGGCCCTAATAATCCTCCCCTTCATTACCAAATAATAATAATAATAATAATAATATAAAATTATTCAATCATTAAATACACTTTGAAAAATAAATTCAAGTAATACGTAATAAGTTGTAATCATCAACGTAATATACACGGCTTTTAAAAGATTTCAACACATGTTGAACGTATAAAAGCATACATAAATAAAGTCCATAATTAAATTCTTTCTTAATCTTTTGCAAACAAACAAGAGCATGACACGTCAATCACCAAATTTCGGTTAACCACATCTCACAATAAATCAAGAAATAAATATACGAAATTTGGACAAATCATTTTTGCTAATAAATACTTTCAGATAATTCTTTCAATTAAATTAAATTATATAATATCTCAGATATTACGTGTGCTTTTATTTAATATTATTTTTTTGGGCAAGCCTTTTTGTCATTTTTATATAGAGTATTTCTAGTCCTCTTTTTGTCATTCAAAACAATAATTTAAAAAAAAAAAAAAACCCAAAAAAACTCAAGTTTCATTTTGCTAAAGCTTTATTTTTCTGGGTAAGTCCATTTTTTCTGATTTGTGATGTAAATCTAATCAAATTTATGTATACCCATTAATTTGATTTGTTTATTTATTTGGGGTGTGATCAATTTTTGATGTGATTTAATATTGCATAATTCAATTAGATCTGTAATTATCTGCATTCTATCATGCTAATATGACACTTAATAAGCTACATTCGATGTTTTCTATGTGTCATAGTTTCAAAAATTATTTAGATCATCTTTTAATAAAGTTTGCTGGAAATCTTGTAATCTGAAATACCCAGAAAAAAGTTCTACAATTTTGTCATTACAATGGGATTTTATAGGCAAAACTTGGTTGTTGCTGTGTTTTGATCCGACGAGTTTTTTTTTTTTAAATATTAAAAAATTACATACACAATCTAAAATCTGATAAACTTGAGTTTAGATTAATTATGATCAGTTTGATTTCCATCGAAATTGGTTGTGTTATTTTGGTTTTGTGTTGAATGTGTACTGCATTTTGTTGAACTTTAGGGACTCCTGACTCATTTAATTGCTGAATTTAATATTGATCAAAAATAAATTTCTAGTAGTTTGGCAAAATAAATTCTCCTTTGATCAGATTCTTTAGAGTTACTTTGAAATTTTTATTGAGCTGCAAATGTTTTTGTGGACTTTGATGATTGTATGTGGAATAATTTTTTCTTAATGTCTGTGTTAAGTTATAACTGTGGTACTTATGCATTGATCGTAATTCATATGTTTAGTAACATAACACTTAGCGTAAATATTGACTGAGAAAACTCATATTACACTTTAGTGAAAGATTATTATATACTACACCTAACTAACTTAAGGTTAGTTTTGCTCTTCATTTGATGATTAAATAAAAAACAATTATTACAATGAGAATAAAATACTATGGATGTACGGTACACCGGGGTGTATATAACAAATTCTACACTTTTGTATGATATCTTGTGAGGAATTGAACTGTGGAAATCGATCATAGCATGTTTTATCTTAGTTGCTAAAATAAGTACTCGTACCTTTTTGAAAGTGTAGAAAACCTCATAGAACTTCCCTTTAATTGTTGTATTGGATGCTGAAAAGGCCTATGATGCATAAGGATTCAACCCCAGTTTTTGAGTAATACACACCCACGACTTTGTCACTTAAGTTAGTTAGCATCTACATCTTGATAACTTAGTTATTGTTAAACGAATTGTTCTGTAATCAATGTCAATTTGCTCTAGTTGGTCAATTTTCAGGCAAATATGCGTTTACTACATAAAGATAAATTAGAATGACATTTGATTGTGTTCCACTGCTATGATCAAACAATATTAATCTTTTATTTGCTATTTTCCAAAATATTCTGCTAGTAAATTATTTTGTGTAGTACTGCAAACTCTTATTCTTGTTATCCTGTTTCTGGTGCCCTCACCCCTGTGTGTATATGTTGGATGAACAGCGATGCTGGTATATGTAGTACATCACATATAAATATCTGTTTAGTATGATTGGATAAGTATCTGTCATTATTAATAATAATATTTGGAGTTATGTTCCTGGCTTAAAGTTTGCTTTATAAAATAGAGCATGGGGTATGATACATTGTTGTAACAATGATGGATGATGAATATTTTGGCCATCTTCCGGACTTTTACAAAATTCTAGTTGCATCAAATAACACACTTACTCCATAACCCGCTGAATATAGAGGGAAACAGAATGAGCTGTACTATATTCTTTGTAAGTGTGAGTGCGGGGAGTGTGCTGTCTAGTTCTTGTAAGTCGTTAGTGACTTCTTGTTTTATTACACCTACCTGTCTGAAACCTTATTTATTGTAGCCATAAGACCACACAGTGTAAACCTTAGATAAGGTGCAAAGGTTGTAGGATTTGAGTCTAGGTAAATGTCTAATGTTTATTGCCCGTGTTTTCATTTAAATTCACACGGTTGTATCTCTTTTTTCTCACCCCAATTTGACTTGTGAAAAATCAAACAATAGACATGCATTAATCAGGCATTGGGCTAATTCTGCTTTATTTGTTCTTGATATATTCACATAGATGAGATGATAATTGAGATCCATTACTCTTTGAAAAGAAAGTGCATTTTTAGAAGATAACCCTTTGGATATGTACTTATGACATGCTATTATTTCTGGGAAGTTGACTAATTTTGGTAGGCATCTCAATGTAATTATATTGAATAATGACTTACTACTATCTCAGGGAACTTAACCCATTGGATATGCACTAGTGACTTACTACTATCTCAGGATAGTATATGCTCCTTTGCTCAAAATTTTAAACATCAAACGCATTGTTTTATAATAGAAAGAATACCGGCTATTAAAATAAATGTTTTCTTCAGTCAAAAGGTTGAAACCATGTTGTGTTGTTGCACCCTTTTAGTAGTTTAAGACAGTTATCCTATATTCCTATATAAGTATTATCGTCTGATGCTTATTAGCACTTCTGTCTGTTTTATTGAATGATGATTGCTTCAAATTTAGACTTTGATGTTTTGACTTACAGGTTAAGTTTCTTGCTCTTTGGATATGGCATCAGATGATAAGCCAGATATAGCTGATAGGGTGTATAGAGAGAAGGCTCCTGAGAAGACTCCTGAGAAGGAAGAAGAAGAGGAAGAAAAGGGTGGATTTATAGAGAAGGTGAAGGATTTTATTCAGGATATTGGTGAGAAGATAGAGGGAGCAATCGGATTTGGCAAGCCTACTGCAGATGTTAGTGGGATTCATATTCCTCACATCAGCCTTCACAAGGCAGAGCTTGTTCTTGATGTTCTTGTGAAAAATCCCAACCCCGTTCCGATCCCTCTTGTTGACATAAATTACTGTATTGACAGTGAGGGAAGGAAGCTGATTTCTGGGCTGATTCCTGATGCTGGGACCATTCATGCTCATGGCTCTGAGACTATCAAGATACCGGTCTGTCTGATTTATGATGACATTAAGCAAACTTACAAAGATATTAAGCCAGGAAGCATTATTCCTTACAGGCTCAAGGTTGATCTCATCATAGATGTTCCTGTTTTGGGAAGGATCACTATCCCCCTTGAGAAACATGGAAAGATCCCAATACCTTACAAGCCTGATATAGATATCGAAAAGATAAAGTTTAAGAGGTTCTCTTTTGAAGAAACTGTTGCAACCATTCATCTCAAGATAGAGAATAAGAATGACTTTGACTTGGGTCTTAAGGATCTGGACTATGAGGTTTGGCTAGGTCATGTCAACATTGGAGGTGCTGACCTCGAAAAATCTAAGAATTTGCCTCAAAATGGTATCAGCTATATGGATCTTCCAGTCACATTCAGGCCCAAGGAATTTGGATCTGCACTCTGGGATATGATTAGGGGGAGAGGAACTGGTTATAGCATGAAAGGAAATATTAATGTCGACACACCTTTTGGTGAAATGAAACTGCCCATTAGCAAGGAGGGTGGTACAACTCGCCTTACGAAGAAGAAGAAAGATGGAGGCAGTGACGACGATGAAGATGATGAGGTATGTCAAAGATTTTCAATTTGATCTACTGATTGTTTGATTTTATCAATTCTTCTCTGTAGCATATCAGGTTTGTTGCCTCATTTATATATAATAATGCTTGACCTTGCTCAAATAGTAGACTCACATTTCAGTGGTGTATATTGTTGCTCATAGTATCTAATAATTCTAATTGTTTCCCAATTTAGGATCATATGAAAACCCCTCATTTTGCTGTGGGGGTACAACTGTAAGTTAGCTTCCATGCAACAAGAACACATCTCATACATGTATACTTTCATTCAATCTATAACATTGCTTTACTACCATGTATAGCTCATTATTTAGGTCAACCTAAGCAAGGATCACTAATGTGTTTAGTAAGTTGCCATTCTTCTATCGTTTGATTGATACTTGCAAATTACAATATCTGTTTTGCGTATGTGCAGGACTAGACCAGATCATATGGAATGCAAAGGTGCTATGCTGTGTTTTACATATACATGAATTGCAACTTGTAGGAACCTGGGAGAGCTGAGTTCTTGTGGTAATGTCTGTTTGTTGTTTAGATCACATGCATAATGGAGAGCTGGGCTCCTTCTTAGACTTTCTTCTTGCGAAACTAAAACAATTTCTATAATGAGAATGAAATGAAGTACTCCGTACATCGGATATAGTTGAGTGCTTGTAATTTTTGTGTGCAGTTGTTCCCCTAGTCATTTTAAAGTTTCGTTTTCTTGCATATTGACATGACAGCAAAATATGCAAATTCATAATCTAGCATTCAAGTATTCAAATACATTAGTTGGGTTAAGTTTTTAGAGGGTAGGCATTAAACCTGTTCCAAACATATGGCTCATTGCGATATCGTGAGTCCTTGTGGACAACCCATCCCCACCCAAAAAAACAAAGTCTGAACCTCATTTGAGGGCTTTTGATGTAGGCCACAGCCTATCCCTGGATTAAGTAGAAACATATCTATCTATGCCAGCCAATTCACAGAGCTCCTTAACCAAAATCTGGATAACGGAACCTGTGAAGTACGAAACCTCAGAAAGACCCTGCGAAAGAACCTTTAGTCCTTTACTCCCCCCTCTTCTCTTGATGTATTCCCGAACCAGAGCCATCTATAAGCAACTTAAGCAAGAAGGCCTGAGTTGGTGAAAATTGGGAAGTGAACTTGAAAACTGAGTGATAGTCAGATAGCTAGTTTGTGCATCCCTGCAAACCCAGGATTCAAGTTGAGGGAAGAGACAGAGTAGTTGATCACTGCCTCACTGGTGTGGCCAAACTGCAAGTCATTCCATAGATAAGGCGATCCCATCCATGTCCGACTAGCAGAACAGATGGTCCAAGGATTCCTCGATCTCACATCCTAGCAACAAATCCTAAAGCTATCATTAATTTAACAAGTTGAGAAAAGTGATAAGATAGAGATGGAGCTAGGACCGAGAGAACCGAAGCTAGCTAAACGAAGACCCAAGGACAGCATTGCCGAGGCAGAAGGAGAATCCGGAAACTTATATGCTGAAAACTGAGACCCAAAGATCCAATCCTAGAACGCTGGCTTCAATGGAACGTAGAAAGCTTAGAGGGCGCTTCAATGGCGCATTCCAGCTACTTCCTTCAACAGTACAAAAGAAAGTCAACCAGCCAAAGTAAGAACCAGGAACAAACGTAGCAAAAAAATAATAAAACTGGCAAAGTAAGCTGATGTGGCACTACGAAGGGCAAAAAAGGTAAACCCCTCAAGCAAATAAGTTATTCAAAACAAAAAAAAGTTACTTCAACTAAAAGCTGTGGCGTGGCTTGGGCTTTAAAATGGGTTTTGTGTTGAAAAGTACATAACTTTTTGCTGCAAAATTGTTTAAGGAAATTAGTTTGTTTAGGTTATGGTATTATTTATTACCCATGTTCTCAAGTTAGCAAGTCGAAGCTAGAAAGATCAGTACCAAGGTGAACCGAAACTCTTCACACTATGCCGAACCTCACCACAAAAATTCTAGCTCGCCACACCAAGGCTCACTACATCAAAGTGTCGAGGCTTTAAAGGCGAGAAAAATAGGTGATAAGGTATGAACCTTATTTTATAGAAACAACTAAGATTTTAGCCCAGATAATACTGAAGATGATGATAGAAGAAGAGAAGAATAGAGGAATAACAAAATTGAGAGAGAAGAGATAATAGAGAGGAGATAATAGAGAGAGAAGAGAGATTAGGGAAGGAAGTTGTAATTCATTGCATAAAGCCACAATTACAACCTACAGTCATTAATAAAGCATGACCTTAATCGAAAAGATTCCCTCTAATCCAGCTGTAATATTGTTAAGCAGAAAAAAGACAAAAACGAAAATAACAACTTTGGCTATTTAACATAATTTGCCGCCAAAACCAACTATAATATCTTTTCTCATATATCTTGTATCATACTCTCCCCCTTTAAGAGACTTCTCCTCAAAGGCAAGAGATGCACTAAACCAGGGAACTTATCAGCCTGCTGCACCATCCAAGTAGTTTCATGTCGTGGTTTGTTCTGCCACTGAACTAAGACCTGAACTGGTTCACACCATCCACAAGAATAATACAATGTTCCAAAATAGCTTCAGGCGGCAAAGAAGTAGCTAAGTATCAGCAATATCAGGAATAACAGCCACATCAAGGAGGTGACCATGGAAAACTTTTAGCTGTGAAACATGGAAAACATAATGGATTTTAGCTGAACTACGGAGTTGTAACTTATAATCCACCTTTCCTATTACAGCAACAGCTTGAAAGGGCCAAAATACTTGGCAGCAAGTTTTTTGCAGCCCCTAAATTGAACAGATTGTTGCTTATAGTTTTGCAGTTTCAACCATACCCAATCATTCACTACAAAGCTTCTTTCAGACCTCTTTTTGTTAGCTTGGACTTTCATCCTATGTTGAGCTTTAATCAAATTAGCCTTCAGAATTGTGATCACTTCCTCTCTTTTCTTCATGCTCATATCTACCACCTCATTACTAGATTCTCCAGACAAATATGGTAAGTGCATAGGTGGTGGATGGCAGTATAAAGCCTCATAAGGGGTCATGCCTGCAGAGCTGTGGAAATGAGTGTTATACCACCACTCATCCATGGGCAGGTACCTGCACCATTCAGCAGGCTTCTCACAAGTAACAAACCTTAAGTATGCCTCTAAACAACGATTCACCACCTCTGTTTTGCCCTCAGTTTCAGGGCGATAAGAAGAAGAAAGCAAGAATTTAGTGCCATATAAAGAGAATAGTCCTTTCCAGAACTGACTAAGAAAGATTGAGTCCCTATCACTGACAATTCTTCTAGGCCATCCATGAAGCTTAAAAACATTATCTAAGTATGCCTGAGAAACCTCAATTGTAGTAAAAGGGTGTTTCAATGCAATGAAATGAGCATACTTGCTCATTCTGTCAACTACCACAAAGATCACATTTCTAAACATGGACATAGGCAAGCCAGTTATAAAATCTATTGAGATGTCTGTCCACACTTGTTCTGGAATTGGAAGAGGTTGTAAAGCACCCGGCTTAGCAGAAGTATCATATTTAGAAGCTTGGCAAACCACACACTTCCTCACAAACTGACTTACATCTCTTGTTAACCCCTTCCAATAGAAAATGTTTTGCAATCTTTGTATGTTTGATCTCTCCCAAAGTGTCCTGCTTCCAATGAAGCATGCTGCCAATGGATCAATTTCTTCCTGAGAGTGTCATCAAGGCCCACAACAATTCTTCCATGTCTTCTCAATAACCCATCTTTCCAAGTAAACCCAGCAACAGAATCACCTTGGTGCAGTTTAGAGACAATTGCTTTAGTATTGTCATCTAAGTTGTAACTATTTGTAAGACAGTTCACCAAATTGGAGTCAACAACTGTAATAGCTTGAAGCAATATGTCAGGCAATCTAGATAGAGCATCTTCCACAACATACAACATTTTCTCTGCCAACCTTGAACTGAATTTCATAAACCCCATCAGTTTAGATAACCAGAATTGCTGAATTGGAGTAGAAATTTTCTGATGTAGTAGACATTTAAGGCTTTTTTGGTCTGTCTTGACAATAAAATGGAACCCAACAAGTATAGCTCCCATTTTTGCACTGTAAAAACCATATCCAGCAGCTCTTTCTCATATACAGAGAGTTTTTGCCATTTGGGTCCCAAGGACCTGCTAATAAAAGCCAAGGGATATTGCTCTTGCATAAGAACAACACCAATCCCCGTCTTTGATGCATCAGTCTCTACAATGAATTGCTTAGAGAAATCAAGGATTGCTAAAATAAGTGCAGTAACTAGAGCTCTTTTCAGTTGCTCAAAAGCAGATTGAGCTAAGTAAGACCAACTAAATGCACCCTTCTTAAGCAAGTCAGTAAGAGGTTTACTTATAAGTGCATAACCTTTAATGAACTTCTTATAGTACTTATCTAGACCTAGGAAGCTTCTCAGATCTTTTACTCCAGAAGGAACATGCTAAGATTTAATAGAAACAACCTTACTTGGATCAGTTTTAACCCCTTTACCAGAAATAAAGTGTACCAAATATTCAACTCTTAAAGTGACAAAAGAACATTTACTCTATTTGGCATATAGAGAATGCTGAGACATGATAGTGAACACCTCAGTCAAATTTTTCCAGTGTTCTTCTAAGCACTTACTATATATCAAAATGTCATCAAAGAATACCAGGACACATTTTCTAAGAAATGGCTTAAATACTGCATTCATCCAGCTTTGAAATGAAGAAGGAGCATTGATTAACCCTAAGGGCATTACCAAGAACTCATAATGACCCTCATGAGTTTTAAAAGCAATTTTAAACACATCATTTGGGTGAATTCTAAGATGATGATAGCCAGCTCTCAAGTCCAACTTACTAAAAACTGTGGCTCCAGACAACTCATCAATGAGCTCTTCCAAAACTGGAATTGGAAATTTATTCTTAATAGTCTTCTTATTCAATTTCCTATAGTCAACACAAAGCCTCCAGGTACCATCCTTCTAGCCCACTAAAACCACAGGTGAGGCAAAAGGACTAGTGCTGGATTAATTATGCCCCTTTCAAGTATTTCCTGCACCAATTGCTCTATAATATCCTTTTGCTTTAAAGGATACCTGTAGGTTCTAATGTTCACTGCTCCTGCACCATTTTCTAAGTGAATCCTATGATCATACTCATCTCTGCTTGGTGGCAATTTACACTCTAGCAAACTGATGCTTCAGATCCTGTAGAGATTGATGTATTGTATCCTCACCAATTACTTGCATCAAGCATGTATGAGTGACTAGATCATCAAGATCTATATCCTACATAAAACATACTTGGGTTGCATTGTCTAACAACTTCTGAGAAGGACCATTTGCCAGCACCTTAAGCTTCTTAGTTGGAATTCCCTTGAGCACTATCTCCTCACCAATTCTTTGAAATTTCATAGTTAACTGCCTGAAATCCCAAGAAATGAACCCTAAGGTGCTTAACCACTGTATTCCCAGCCCCATGTCACAACTACCCGGGCCCTATTCTAAAGATCTGATAAAGCCATGTAATAGTCGGGCCTGCTTGGTGTCTACTAGAGGTGATTAAGGTTAGTCCGACCCGTTGGCCCGACCCGATTTTGGTTTGGGCCCAGCCTGACCCGAAAAATTAATTATTTTAGGCGGGTTTGGGAATACGTTTTTACGCATATTTAGTGGATTTTTTTAGGCTCAGTCCAAAATTGGCCTGCACGGCCCGACCATTTTGGGCACAAAACTTTCGGCCCAAAACTTGGCCCGACCCGGCTCGATAAGTGGGCATAAATTTTTAGCTTCGCCTCGACCCTTCCCGCCCAATGATCACCTCTAGTGACTATTGCTCACTACTTGGCTACGAGGGCTCGTAGGTGAAGGTTTCTTCATTTCCGCTTCTAGATTTTTCCTTTTTCATGGTTTCTTGTTTTTCTTTTTGTTGTTTTCTCTTTTGTCAAAAGAAAAACAAAATAAGAGTTGTTGTATAGTTGCCATACACAAAACCAACATATGAGTGGTTGTCCGTAATTGTAGAAGAGTTTATTTAATTAGGTTTTTTTTTGTTGGGCGGTAGGAAATATTCTCACAATCATATTATATTACAACTAGTGTAAGACCCATGCCATGCACGAATATAATTGAATTATTATTGTTGTTATTGTTATTGTTATTGTTATTATTATTACTATTATTATTATTATTATTAATCATAGTCATTATATAAGACCTTTTTGTAATGGATATTGTTAAATTTTATTTACGAAGAATTGAAAATTAAATTAGTAAATGTTTAACCATTCTTATAATTATATACATTAATACATATATAAACTAATGAATCTAAAGATATCGTCTCAAGATTGTTCCTTTATATTGAATTATTTTTATACCATACAACATTTCTATAGTTAAACTTTTAGATCCATATATAAGGTTGAGGTGGATACATATATTTTATTTATAAGGACAAAATAATATAGACAATAACGTTTTATAAATGAACAATAGTTTGTAGAGACCTAAATCTTACCATTTCTTAAATCTTTTACCATTGATTAAGAATTTTAATAGTTACTTATCGTATAATACACATATTATATAAATAGTATTGTGGAGTATATGCATTATCTTAAAAAAAAAATATGTTATTATTGAGGGGAAAGAGGGACAGATTCTTGAAGAGGATATAATAGCACTTAACATAGAAAAAAAATTAAACAATAGCATCTAATCAATATAGACAAGGAAATGAGTGATAATTCCTCCCAATAATTAACATATATATTCGAGATGATAACTAAGCCAATGACCCTATATTATTCATCATTAATTTATTCTACTCATCACTTTCTCTGTCATTCTATCTATTTTAGCTTCAATCTAGTAGGCCTCCATTTGTTATGTGTCTGCAAAACAAAACAAAAACAAAAAATATTAAGGCAAGAAAAAATACATGTGATCTTATTGGAAGTATAAAAATCATATACATATAATTAATGAAATGAAAGTAATACATGTAGAAGTATTGGCACCCATAAGCCATAGCATTGTTCCTTTTGCTGTTTGTGCAATTCTTCCATTTTATAAAATTTTGTAGATTGCGACAGACTTTTCCGTCATAAACTAGCGACGGAAATTAATTCCGTCGCAAATATAATATTTTGCGACGGATTTTTCCAGCGTTGATGTGACTTCAGCAACGGATTTTTCCGTCGTAATATTGCGACGGAATATACTACAAAGTCAAATTATTTTACGACGGAACAAAGTCAAATTATTTGTCGTAAAGGTGATTTGCAACGGAAATTCAACTTTCAACGAGGGAAATTTTCTGTCGAAAATAAGCCTTTTTCTTAGCTTGTAGTGTCAAAATATATTAAATTTAAAAAAATAAGAAAAGAAAACAACTTTTTATTTAATATATTTTACATACCTTGTCAAGTCTTGATTTTCACAAACCGTGATAAGATGATAAGTTCACTGCAGATAAATAATCTTGTGATTGATTTGCATATCGATTCCATAAAGTGGATCTTAAAACATTATTTCTGAATTCAATAAACAGAAATATCATTAATTCAATATTTTCATCCTTTATTAATTATTTAATATCTTAATGGTTAAATGTACTTACTGTAGGTCTTCTAATTCGATAGTGGTCACCTTCGTTCTTTTTCTTTGCTTTGAATTCCATAAATATAGCCAATGACATCAATTATACAAAGAACATATATATTCTGTAAAATTTATTAGAACATCTTTTTTTAAAAAAATGATCACATTATAGATTAAAATTCTTTTTAAAATAAAAATATCATACCCACTAAACAGTTGATATCCAGATTATTTGAAAGAATTGCATCAAAGGGCACCAATTCGAAATCATATGCATTTATCTCACCTTCATTTAGTTGATGTTGGAACGTTGAATTGATAACATAAGCTTCTTAATTAAAGGATGTATTTTGTCACCCTCGCACATAAAAAGATTAAAAGTTATAAATTAAATGTAATAACAAAATATAGTATATGCAGAAATAAAATTGGTCAATTGTATGTTTTTTTTTTATTTAAACAACAATATCTTTTCATCCAATAACACCATCTCAATAGAATAGATATCAATAGGATTGGAGAATGGTTGACTCGCAAGGTTACATTTTCAGTAGTAGGACTTATATCCTTGATGAATACGAAATTTTCAACCATGAATGAATGAAAATTATAATTAAACAGTATAATAATAGTTAAACAGTATAATAAACATTTAAAACCCAAACCAGTCATGATCAATGCTTAATGCTTATATATGGTTTTTACTACCTCCGTTACATATTAGTTGCAACTTTGGGTATTATTTGTGAGAGATAAAACATTCTAAAGTTGCAACTAATATGTAACGGAGGTAGTATATAGTGTAAATATCTTAAATAAACATGGAAAATTAAATATGCACATAAAATTAATATTTAATGGTAGATGGATATATATAAATATGTAAAAATTAAATACAAATAAAACTATATTTAAAAAGGTGAATCGCTAAACATCGCCCGTAAATTACCATATAAAGCCCACAAATATGACTTGGTGTGACCATTATGCCCATTTTCTAAAATTGAAATAATCTCGGTTTAAAAATGTGGGCGATGTTTAACAAATCCCTTAAAAAGTATGGTAGAGAATGAAAATTATATTAGAATATTTTAGATTTTATGCTGCTTTTTCACATTATTTACTATAAATATATTTTCTTATATTAGTTTATTAGTTTAATTTAATAATAATATTAGTCTAAAAAGTATAATTGACGTGTTAGAACTTAGAAGGGGTAGTAGAAGAAGGTGGAATGATAGCATTTGAATCTCTCTTAATTACAAATAACTTTGATAATAATAAAAGTATGAGTTTACCCCAAATTATGTGGAGTATCTACTAATTGAGATATTATAGCTTAGCTATTGGCATATGCTTATAATGAATCACTCAATTATTTTGATTAAGCTAAGTAAGATTATGGGTTCCTTAAAAAAATTTATGCATGGGTATATGTTAGATTATCATTCTTTGATTTTATGGGTACATTTTAAATTATCATGCATCAATTATAAAATTTAATGATTTATAACCATATATAGTTAATCACGTATAATATGTATAAGAGTAGAAACTTATTATTGATAATATTATATTATTATGTAATAGAATCAATTACATTTAGAAATAAGCATGCAACACATTGTACACTAACTAAAATACTACGTAAATCCTTCTCAAAAAATTTGTACCAATCAAGATTCATATCCATATTAATCACGCATATTATATAATAGAATCTTATGGTTGATAATATCATGTAATACAATATATATATATATATATATATATATATATATATATATAAATATATGTAATAAAAAATATAATATAATAATATAAGAAGGTAATAAAATATAATAATTTAATAAGGAATTATGAAAGTGTCGGGAAAATAATTGATGACATTGTGACAAATGTCATCTTAGGTTCGCTTTTAGTATAGGTTAATAGATAGATAGGTTACACACACCTTGTAACACCCAAGAAATTCCTTTCTTTTAAAATACCTGTTTTGCCCTGTTTAAATCCTTAAATAGGAATAACTAAGGCATTACCGCCACCGTAAAAACGGCTAAGACAATTATCAAAAACATACAGCGGAAGACTATCTAAAAAAACATTCAAAACAAGTCAACTATAAAGCCAACCAAACCGAAAGTAAAGTCAACCCAAAGTCAAACGAAATAAAAAAAAAATCAACCTACAACTTGGAACCATTATGGGCCCTTATTAAAACCAAACCAACTTTAAAACTTTTGCATTAGTCATGCATAATAATATCATAAATAATTAAATCATTAAACACATCATATACTTATGGAAACCAGCATGATTCGCTCTTCACTCATGCCCATTCATGAATATGCTTCACCACCTGAAAAACTTCTCTCCACTTGTTTCCACTACTCTCCATTAGAAATGGGTCATCATAGGGGCAAGATAAAGACAAGGCCAACAAACACACAAAACACACAATCATCAAAGCTGAGTACATAAGCGTAATTAACACACTAACATACATTTAGCTATCAACACACAACTTACCTGGTTGCATCTGTTTACAAGCACACACAACATTCAACAAGACTTCTCAACTAGACCACTAAATAATTTATTTAGTGTTGATTACGTATCGAACGGGTTTTCCACTCAACCTCCCCCAAATAAATTGAGGTTACTGACACGAGAGCTAACCGTGCCAGCATCAATAACCACTCATAGGTGGCGGAATTCCTGCTCATAATAATAATAAAATGGATGTACAACTAGGGGTGAACATGGTCTGGTTTGGTGTGGTTTGAGTCTAAACCAAACCAAACCGCAAAATACGGTTTGGTCAATTTTCCAAACCAAACCAAACCATATTAGTATTGAAACCAAACCACACCAAACCGTAATAATGCGGTTTGGTGCGGTTTGGTTTGCGGTTTATGATGAGACGACATTTTTTCCTAAAAATTGTCAAATATTAATAAATTTATAATAAAGTTTAAATAATTAGCCCAAAGGGATTAATTTCTATTACAAATTTTTAATAAAAATAACAACCAACTAATCAAGTGCTAAGTGCTAACACAATAACACATAATAAAAATAATACATAACAAATTAACAGTGGAAAAAAACATAATACATTTGTCCAAAAAAATAATTCATACTACATTATAGTTATATGACCTATTGAATTTTAAGTATTGATATTTGAGATTGAGTATAGAGTATAGTATATTGACCGTATAGTCTTCTAATGATTTTTCATGTTTTTTTTTTTTTTTTATAATATGTAATAACTATTATAATTTATTTAAAAATTATATAAATATTAAAATGCGGTTTTTCTGGTTTACGATTTGGTTTGGTTTATAATTTTTGAAAAACCAAACCAAACCGCAAACCGTATTTCCCAAAAAATCGAAATCAAACCGTATTTTTCCAAACCATAAACCAAACCAAACCAATAAAATGCGGTTTGGTCTGGTTTGGTTACGGTTCAGACCAAACTGTGTACAGCCCTATGTACAATGTCCTATACTCCAGTAGAAGTTATGATCAAATATAAAGTCACATAAATCCCCTCGTATGTTCATACTCAAGGTATATATATTCCAAAAGTTTTGGTACGTAATCTCTTTCACTTTACGTTATTTACAAATTATTAAACTTGGTGATGACTCTCAAACCATAATTATTCAATCAACAATAATTTATTCAATCAACCAAATATACCAATTTAATTCTTGAATAATTAGTGACCACATAATATTTAATGTTGAATTCTTTTTAATTCTACCTCGGTGCCAATGACACCTTAAACGCATAAAGCGCCACAAAACCTATCCCTCGGTGTTAAGAACACCTTAAGTGCACTAAGGCACCAACATGCAATTTATTCCTCATGTATATAGACATTTATATAGCTCTTTTCTCATGTTTATAGCATCAATAAAAATTATATAAACCATAATAAAATTCCGTTTTAATATTCCAAACCAAATTAAACGTTTAGTTTAACTAAACATGCTCTCTAACATGCCATAAATAAATATGTGGTTCATAAACAATACTCCAAACTATAATTTTCCAACAAATAATCCATGACAAATAAATCATGCCTCGTTATTCAATCACCAACAACAACCAATTCATAAATCCCATTCCAAATCTAGCATGATACTACTTGTAATCAATTAAGCACATTTAGCATGCTACTACATCAATATAATTATGCTAAGCACGCGAACGTACCTCAAATAAACCCTTAAAGTAGCCGATTATACTACAACAATTCCCGAATCAAGTCTCCTACATAAAGGGACAATAATACTATATTAATTCTCCTTGTATACGCAATTTCCAGCAACTTAAATTTACTTTAGACTACGTAAAATAATCTGAAAATTATTAAAAAAAAAAAAACCCTAATTAAATTCCTTTTTAATGGGTAATCACACCCTTTTATTAAAATCACAATTATACTACTTTAAATAAAATTCCAACATTTTAAACTAATCAAAACCCTTTAAAACTTCATCAAAATACATCTTTATACTTAAAATTATTCATAGAAACATTAAATTATCTCTTACCCTTTAAATTCAAGGATAAAATTTAAAACATAATAAAAACATCGTTAAAAATCAAAAACAGCCAAAAAATCATATTTAGAAGCTGAATTTGGCCACGAGAGGGTGGTACACACTACCAAAAGTAGTGAGTCTTTCTTAACACGTTGTTTTCACATGGAAAACACTACTTTTTTTTATCAAAATCGGATGATTTCAGAACCTGATCGGGTTTAAAACGGGATTAATATTAACGAACGGAAATCTAAAAATTAAAACACGAATTTATGTGTTCAAAATAATTTGAAACTAAGTTAAACTAATCAGTAGTTATAATCACCAAAATTTCAAAACATCACTACCATAAAAGCCCTAAATCAATTGTTCATAAAAACCCTAAAATCATAATTAAAAACCCTAGGTTATAAAATTTACAAAATCTGAAAATTATGACATTTACAAAATCTGAAATTATAAAGTTTAATCATCAAAATACAATTTGATACTAATTAAATTAATTTCAAACAATAAAATCAAAACCCATAAATCAATAATTATAATTACACAAATTAATAAAACAAAGGAGAAAGAAAATAAGACTAACCTTTTTGTGTGGGAAATTTTTAGGGATTTATGGGGTATTTATAGAGTAGAGAGTGTAGGGTTAAATTTGGGCTTATAAAAATATGGGCTTAAGTTATGGGATAAGGCTTAAGTTATGAGTTTTGGAATGGCGCATATTCTTGGCTGCATATTAGTGCAGCTAGAATAGCTGCAACTACGCTAAACGCAATGTGTAGCGCATGAAACGTAGCACGCAGCTCATCCCTTTCTTCTTTCCTTTGTAGCTAGCATCCTTCATGCGTTTCTTTCTTTCCTTTTGCTTAATTTTTATTTTCCTTTTTTCAAATTATCGTTCTTCACTTTTCTTTTCCTGTAATAATTTTGATCAAAATTTTCTCTCTTTTACTTTTTCTCTTTCCTTTGTTTTTTCTATTTTCCTCTATCGTTCGACTTTTTCGATTGATTTGCTGAGTTTTTTCAATCAATTTAATGTATGTAAATGTATGATCAATATTAATTTGATTGAGGTTTGGTGATTTCGTGATGAATTTCAATTGATTAGGTTGATGAACATGCAATTTTAATTTTGTTTTATTTCTGAATTTTTTTCGATCAATTTGATGTATGTATATGATTAATATTTTTTTTCATTGTTTATGTGTTGATTTTGTGATGAATTTTGTCTGTATTTTGCGCTTATGATGATGAATGTTATGAATTGGTGATTTGCTATGGATGTGATTTTTTTTTTCAATGATTTTGTGATTACTTTGATTAATTGTAATTGTAAACAGATTGCAAACTTTATAACATTTTTAAGTTATGAACATTGATTCTTAAATAACGAACATAACATTATTTTTATTTTAGTGAATAATTTTGTGGGTATTCTGAACATTTTGTACAC
Organism: Chenopodium quinoa; assembly: GCF_001683475.1. Lineage (NCBI taxonomy): Eukaryota > Viridiplantae > Streptophyta > Magnoliopsida > Caryophyllales > Amaranthaceae > Chenopodium > Chenopodium quinoa. The sequence goes on along the minus strand of NW_018743391.1, from coordinate 843,900 downwards.
TAGTTATGAACATATAATGTTAAAATTAAGAACACACTCTGTTATTTAATTATTTCAAATAGTACAATTGTATTTTCTGAAGCCAAAGACTATGAATTATTGAAGAAAACAGTAACTTTGCATGCTGTTAGAAGGATTCTAAGATAGATTTTGTTCCAAATACTTCGTCATCTTGACTCGAGATAGAAGGATATGAAGGTCCTTCAATTTCTTTTCAATATAATCTCCCAAAGTTTTGACCAACTCAATAAAATCATCCATAAATTTCTCATATGGAATGAGAATACAATATAATTATTACGAACATAAGGTATTTAATTATAAGTACAAGAAAATTGAGATCTAAAATAAAATGATTAGGAAACATACACATTATAAGTAATATAGATATGAACATATGCATTACAAATGTGAATATATGCATTTTAGAAAATGAACATCTGCATTCAAAATATGAACATGCATTTGTTCCTTCAAAGTGAACATATGCATTTCAGAAAGTGAACACATGCATAAAAAATATATGAACAAATGCATTTAAGAAAGTGAACATAAACATTCAAAATATGAACACATGCATTGGTTTCCTAAAAGTGAATATATGCATTTCAGAAAGTGAACATATGCATAAAAAATATGAACATATGCATTTAGAAAGTGAACCTTAGCATTCAAAATATGAATATATTTTATAAACATGGAAAATTTGTCAGAAACAACCTTTTAAAATGTTTACTTTATTTAAAACAACCTTTTAAAATATTTTTTGCAACTTCAGACCACATTAAAAAAAAAAAAATTCAAAAGACAACCCAATGCAAGTTTCCGGCGTTGACTAAATCTTTTCCGATGTTGACTACGCATGTGCAAGACACGTGCCTCATATATTACTTAATACACCCAATTTTCCTCCAATTAACTCCAATAAAAACCCCTGCTTCTCTCTCCTTCCTCTTTGTCGTTCAATTGGAAAAAAAATTGCAGAACAAATTCCTCTAAAGCTGTTTGAATATGGGATTTCAAGGTGTCAACCAAGCATTTCATCAATTTCAAACCAGGTATCGTGGTTTTTGTTTTTTTATTTTATTTTTTTTTTCTGTAAATTGGTGTTGCGAAAAATTAGGGTTTTTTTCCCCAAACCCAGGACGGAAATTCTACGCTTGTAAGTTCTACAAACATGAAACCGGTCAAAGGGGATGCAACACGTTTGAGTGGCTTGATGAAGACATTCTTGACTAGCAAAGGGTTGTCACTAATGTCTTGATTGCAGAAAGGAGCAAGTAAGCCACTGATTTAAGCATTTTGAAGGCCAAACTTATCACTAACAGAGCATGAGAAGCAAAGGTTGTATGAAGAATCGGACAAAGTAAAGAAGAAAATGCTCAAGAAAAATGATTGACCCTCAATTTGCTAGAAGATGACAGAGCTTTCTTCTTCCCTTTATATCTGACCATGGCAGCAAATGGCAATTAAAAAAAAAAAAGAAAAAGAAAAAAAAAAAGAAAAGAGGATAAGCGATAATTGAGAAAGTTTAAAACTTTAAACAAAAAATGAATGCTTACTCTACTTGGGTGAAACGCTAAACATCGCCCGCAATTTACCATATAAGGCTCACAAATATGATATGATTTGACCATTATGCCCTTTTTCTAAAATTGAAATAATCTCGGTGTAAAAAATGTGGAGTCGTACTGGCTCGCCGAAGGAGACCGGATGGCAGGCCGGAGATGCGGGGGACGCCGGAGGTACGTCGTCGTCGACGGAAAACGAGGTAAGTCACCGTTAAAATTCACGGTTTACCGTCGGAGTGGCTCCGGCGCCTAGGGTGGACGCCCAAACCGTAGCCTGGACGTCCAAGCCGGACGCCAGAACCACCAGAGTGGCGTCCAGCCCAGACGCCCAGACCACCAGAGTGGCGTCCTAGGCAGACGCCACTCCACTGGGTGAGGCGGCCCTGCCAGGCGCCAGTCCAGTGGCTGTGGCAGCCCTGGCAGACGCCACCTTTAATAATTAATTTTTTTTTTCTTTTATGATTTTGTTGTTGTTTTTTATTTAATTTTTTTGTAAAAAAAAAAAATCGAAAATGATTTTTTAAAAAAATTCGAAATGGGTTTTTTGTAAATTAAATTTGAAAATTCGAAATAGGTTTTTTTAAAATTAAATTTGAAAATTCGAAATGGTATATTTTTAAATTTAGTTTGAAAATTCGAATTGGGTTTTTATAAAAATTAAGTTTGATTATATATAATTATGTTTTTTTTTGTGTTAATTCTGTGGAAATATAGAAATTAAATGTATTATCCGTTAAATGTATTTATTGTAATATATAATTGATGCAGGAATATGGTGGAGACGGAAATGATTACAGTGGGATATTTGGACATGATGGTCCATTCGAAGAAGCTCAACAGGCGATTGATTGGGCAAAACAGGTTGCAATTGCAGCTGGATTTTGCTTGGTAGTAGCAACTCATAAATCTCAACGGGATGGTAGAATGGATCGCATTTTGAGATGTGACCGTTATCGCAAAAGAGAAGAAAGAGATTTTCGTACAGCCACTCGGTTTGACACAAAGCGGAAAGGTTGTGGGTGTGAGTTCAGAGTAAAGGTTCGACAACTACGGAGTCGTGACGGTTGGGAAGTGATAGGTTACTCTAAATGGGGGTATCACAACCATAAGATGATAGTATATGAAGAGGGTCATCGACAACTGAGCGGCTTAAGTCCTGCTGCGAAACTAGTTGTGAAAGAAATGAGTGATGCTCAAGTGAAGCCTGCTAAAATATTAGCATCTGTGTTAGAGAAATTTCCAGAATACCATCCAAACCGAAGACACATCTACAACGTTAGACATCAACTCAGGTTTGAACGGTCAGAGGGAAGGAACCCTATACAGCAGCTGCTACACCAGGCACAATCACGTGGTTACCTGTTCTGGTTTGATTTTGATGAAGATACAGCGGAGGTGACTCATCTTTTCCTTGTGCATCCTGATTGTGCTGATATGATCAAGTCTTGGCCATTTGTGATTTTGATCGACTCAACGTACAAGACAAACAAGTACAAGTTTCCTCTGGTTGAGATGGTTGGGATGGCTCCAACGAACCAGAACTTTCTGATTGGTCATGCAATCATCAGGGATGAGACGGCTCCAAGTTATTATTGGGTGTTGGAGAAGCTGAGAAACTACATCGGGCCTAATGTTCATCCAGCAGCCATCGTCAGTGACTGTGAGGGAGGTCTCTTTGCCCCCATAGCAGAGCTGTTTCCCGAATCGAACCACTTATTGTGCACATGGCACATCAACAACTGCGTGAAAGTGAAAGCCTACAACCTTTTCAAGAAGAATTTGGAAATGGCAGAGAGATTGGTGAATGGTAAGTGGCGGAAGATCCTACAGGCTACCACAGAGGAAGCGTATGAGCGAGCATTGGCTAACTTCAGGGATTCGTACCAGTGGTGTCCGGCACTGGTGGACTATGTGATGCATCAATGGGTCCCTCACAGGGAAAAGTTTGTCAAATATTGGACAAACCAGGTACTTCATTTTGGGAACACTACAACATGTAGAGTTGAGAGCGCTCATAGAGCTACCAAGGACTGGATTGATTCATCGACCGCTGCTTTGGATACACTGTTCGCTAGACTGAACAAGTCAATTGAAACTCAGAAGAACGACATCAGGAACTCTCTAGAGGACTCCAGACGACGACATGGTACGATGTATAGCCATTTTATATTTAAGATTCTCCAAGGTCGTGTGTCGCACTACTGCTTGGGGTTGATTCTCACTGAGCTGAACAGGGTGAGGGACTTGGCTGACGAAGTGTATACTCGGTGTGGGTGTACTATTTCAGTAACTCATGGATTACCTTGCGCATGCACCATTCACCGCGTTATTACAGAAGAAAGGGCGTCGTTACATGTTGATCAGGTCCATTCATTCTGGAGGACGCTTGTTATTGGTGAGCATGCAGACAATCAAACGGCCGACCGTGAACAGGAGGAGTTGGAGCAGTTCCGTTCGATGTACGACCGAGTGTCCTCCAGCCATCCTTCTATTATTCGTGACGCTACTCATGTACTTCATGACATGTTCCAACCCTTCTAACTTAGATTATGAGGAACCCGAAGGAGTTGACCGTCCTCGAGGTCGACAACGGCGGAACAGGAGTGCGTTTGAGTATATCCGTGGTCTTGGTCGTGGTCGTTCTCGTGGTCGGACATCGTCATCTAGTCGTAGTCAATCTTCATCGTCTGTGAATATGCCCCTGGAAACTGGTACGTTTTGGTTGTTTTTATTGCACATAGTTTTAAAGTGTTACTCCTGCCTTCTTAACTGTCTATAAATAATTATATGGTGAATAGGAAGAAACGATGTTGATCAGTTTCCGTACAAGGAAAGGATACCTGCGATCATCATGTCGTACTTGGAAGGGTGGAATGATGTAATCGGAGATGGTAACTGCGGATTCCGGGTCGTGGCTGATGTTTTTCAAATGGGCGAAGACAACTACGGTTTGGTGCGTGAGTTGATGTACAGCGAAATTGCCTCTAACCGAAATGTTTATCGTCATGTGTACCAGGATGACTTGGATGGCGCTCTGCTGCGTATCCGGTGGGGAGGTGGACCTTGCGGCGAAAATCATTATTTTGACGCGCCCCTAGATCTGTTTGCCGTTGCAAACATTTACAAATGCGCAGTCATGCATTTCGGCCTGGGAGTGCATAGTCAAGCTTATTATCCTTGTACCACGGTTCTCCCTTGGCAGTCGCGTGAGACTGTCACCACACCGGTCAGAGAGCTAGCTATTGCGTTTCTTGGGTCGTCATACAGACATTTCATCCGACTAGACATGTCAACCGATTTTCCGGTGCCACCTATTATACCTCGGTGGTACAACATTCGCACAGCGAGCGTAGAGGGTTGGGATGCGCTATATAATGACCGGATCCACGAATGGAACACCCTAGCTGCATTTTAGTTTTTCATGTTTACATTCTTTATTTGTAATCTTATTTGTACGTTGCTCTTTTAATGAGAACATTAATATTTTATATTGTATTGCTTCCTGCATTCTATATGTTGCATGGGTAAGTTGCGCGGATCCACGAACGGTTATATCAAAATTTAAAAACAACACTGATAATATGTTTAAGTTGGAAGATAAAAGAACAATCTAAAATGTTACAATTTTACAACATAATGTCCAACATAATGCTCTATAAATAAAATACAATAACCATCAGTAATCCCTCCTCGACGACGACTCCCACTGCGCAAGGGTCTGTTCCAGACTATCAACAACAGCTCTCCCTGTTGCACTCATGCTGTCCTTCTCAAGAGAGAGTTTCTGTACCCCAGTGCCCTCCAGTCGCTCGAACATCTCGCTCTCCGCCGGCCAGGCCTCAGCCCATGTACGCAAAAAACTACAAGTCTTTTCCCGGGTATGACATTTCAACAACCCCGTAACTGAAGGCCTCTCCTGGTCCTCCCAAATACGGGCAGCTATGTGTCCTAGAAAGCTAGGAATCACACTCCCGTCAACAGGCCCACCGGGCACCTCACTCCTAACAACCCAAGAATCATTACCGGCCCTCGACCGTTTCCTGCTTGCCCCAGATACAGTGGACGCAGATGATGTGCCAGATCTACTAACAAACCTACCACCCCTACCCTTACGCACCTCCACCATATGCGTCTCGTACATGTCATCAACCCTCTGACTGAATGGACCGTAATCATCATACGGTCCACTGCCATCGTCCACATCCTCATCCTCATCTGCGCCCTCCTCCTGCTCCTCCTCCTGGTCACCCTCCTCAGCATCATCATCGTCATCGTCATCCTCATCCCGACGGTGGATCCGTTCTCTACGAACTGAGGCCGAAATACCACGGGATCTGACATGTCTATGCCCCGACCTCTCCACTGAATAACTTCTACTAAGAAGCTCTATATTTTTCCCCCCACCATGACGACCCAGTGAATTCTACACAAAATTTTAAAATATATAAACATACAAAAATTTATACGATAAATAATCATCATCGCAAATCAAATAAACTAAAAACATACAAATAATTGTAAACAAAATATAAACGTAGAAAAAATACAACGAAATTGAAAAAATTTATAAAAATAAACAACAAAATATAAAAACAATTCAAAATTATATTACAAAAAAAAAAAAAAAAATTAAAAACTATTTTTTAAAAAAAAAAAAAATTGGGGGGGGCGCCCTGGCTGGACGCCCAGCCGGCGGTGGTGGCGCCAGCTGCAGACGCCGCCACCAGTTGGCTGGCGCCTGGGCTGGACGCCACAGCCACGGTTGTGGCGTTTATTCTAGGCGCCGCAGCCGTGGCTGTGGCGTCCAGCCCAGGCGCCAGCCAACTGGTAGCGGCGTCTGCAGCTGGCGCCACCACCGCCGGCTGGGCGTCCAGCCAGGGCGCCCCCCCCCAATTTTTTTTTTTTTTTTTTTTTTTAAAAATAGTTTTTAATTTTAAAAAATTTCAAAAAACCGTGGCTGTGGCGTCCAGCCCAGGCGCCAGCCAACTGGTGGCGGCGTCTGCATCTGGCGCCACCACCGCTGGCTGGGCGTCCAGCCAGGGCGCCCCACCGCGTTCACGGCGGTTTTTCCCTTTTTTTTTTTTTTTTTAAACAAAATGTACCTTTCCTCCTTGGGACATCCTTCCCTCCGCCGCCGCCACCAATTCCTTGCCTTGCCGCCTCGACATTGCCGTTATTTGAATTTTTTTTTTTTTTAGAGAGGTTGAAAGAAGATGAGCGATGAGAGTGTGAGTGATGAGAGTGTGAGTGTTTTTTTTTTAAGGTCAAGGGCAATTTTGGCAAACCAAGTGAATTTTGTGGGCTTTATGTAGTAATTTGTGGGCGATGTTTAACAAATCCCCTACTTGGAACCTCTTAATTAATGGAACTTGAGAAGAATTGCAGAGAGTATTAGTGAGGTTTTGTCTCCAAAATTGAAGGAGAGAGAAGCAGGGGTTTTTATTGGAGTTTTTTTTTTTTTTTTTTTTTATTGGAGTTAATTGGAGGAAAATTGGGTGTATGAAGTAGTATATGCGGCACGTGTCTTGCACATGCGTATTCAACATCGGAAAAGATTTAGTCAACGCCCGAAACTTGCATTGGGTTGCCTTTTGTAAAAAAAAAAATTAATGTGGTCTGAAGTTGCAAAAAATATTTTAAAAGGTTGTTTTAAATAAAAAAACACTTTAAAAGGTTGTTTCTGACAAATTTTCCTATAAACATTAATATTTAAGAATGTTTATCATATGAACAACAAATGTTTAGATTATGAACATTTCAAAACATTCTTTGAACATAAGGTATCCAAATAATGAACATGCACTAATATTGGCTAAACGGTTTTTTTTAAAAAAAAAAAATATATTTTTTACAAAAATATGACGGTTGGGCAGTGGCGGTTTTTCTACAAAATTTCAAAACATTCTATGAACATAAGGTATCCAATTTATGTAGAGGAGAGAGGATGAACTTTGTTTGATTTTTAGAGAGAGAAAATCACAAGGAGAAGAAATTAAATTTAAAAATTAAATTTTGAAATGATTAAACGGTTTTTCTTTTAAAAAATATGGCGGTTGGGAAGTGACGGTTTTAATGTAAATATTGTTTTGAAGGTTGAGTTTGTCTCATATATTCATGGAGGTTTCAATTTTTTTATTTTTTTTTTGAGAGAAAATTAGAGTAAGGGTAGAGAATGTAAATTGTGTTGGGAATTAATTGACAATTGGAGAAGTTGAAAATTAATTTAAGAAATGACGTTTTTTATTTAAAAAAAAAAAATCTGACTGTTTTTTTTTTTCTTTTTTATTTTTTACCCCGAAATATAGTGGGTTTGTGGGAAGTATGTTGTCTGGGCAGGATTTGGGAAGTATGTTTGATTGTTTTCTAGGCGGGCTTTTAATTAGATGGTGGAGGTTAGTTTGGGCCGCGCGAATTGGGCCACCTCTTGTTGCAGCTAAGATAGATGCATTTGAGTGCAGCCAAGACCAGTTGTTGGAATGAGTTATTCCAATAAGAGTATGTAGGAATAATTTACATTGCCCAATAATTAATAAACGTTTGGCCCTAAACATATTTTACTTTTATAAAACCTTATATTTAAAATACTTTAACCCTTTAAATATTTAATTAAAATATTTGAGTCTTTAACAATACATTTTATTAATGCTTAAATACTTTATAAAAATACATAAAAATACGGGGTATTACACACCTCCTGCTCATAACCATAATCCGTATTATTACAATATTCTCCCTTCTACTCTCTGTAAATTGAAACCCACCCAGAGTTTTTTCTGTCTCCTCTGAAACCTCGATAACCAGAAACTTTTCTCTCTCCTCTTAGACCTCGAAAATGGCGGATAATATCAATGACCCCAAGCCCCAAAAATCAGGTACTATTAAATATCAGGCACTTAATGTAGAAATTGAAATAGCTGGTAAAAAAAATAATTTTTGGTTTTTTGGTGGTAAAATAATTTTTTTAATAAAAAGTGGGTGGTAAAAGCCAATATCGATTTATTTTTTAGCAGTACAAATCAAAATTTCCTAAATAAATAAATAATATTGAATTTTTTTATATATTAACAATAAATTACGTAAGATTTTTTTATAATTAATAAATTACGTGAAACTATGATTCCGTTCATATTTCTCGAATTCTCATGATTACTTGCATTAAAAAGAAGAAATAGATGTAACTTTATGAGATATAGTAATGTTTAAAGGATTAATCAAATAAATAGATAGATAATAAGATGAATTTAAGTATATAAATCTTAATAAGTTAAAGTAAACTCAAACATATCAAATTTGATTAAAGAAAAAATCACATAAAATTAAATATAGTGTATGTCTTATAAACTTTTATAATGATAATTTATTTTATAGAATTTGTAGGGTTTTCCACGATTAGGGTTCATGTTACAAAAGATGGAGACTTTCATACTTCAATTTTTCTCTCATTCCAAAAACATGAAAGTACACTAGAGTGTAATGATTTATTGAATGGATTTTTTTTAAGAGTTTTATTTCATAAACTTGAGAGAAGTTGATGATTTGACATAGAATTTAGAAGGAAAGAGGGAGGTTGATGGTTTGACAGAGAATTTATGAAAAAATTGAATGGAGGAAGAATATAGTACAATTCAATAGAATAGTGAGAGTGGGATGTCGAGAGAAGATAATTAAGGAAATTATAAAAAACAAAATGGGGCCCACTGTCAGAAACTTCACGGAAATTTTTAAAAGGAGGGAATTTAATCGGTATTTTTAATTTAAAGGGTGGTAATTTAAATTTACAAAAATAAAAATTTGGTTAGTAATTTCAAAAAAGGTGTATTCTGTGGGTAGTAATTTACAAAATTTCCTTAACTTAATCAAGATGAGCCATAAGGACAATATAAATTACAAAAAGGGTTACAGATTTGAACCAGTGTGCATTCGGTTTTTTTACCATTACTCCAATAATACATTAATACTTTTTTTTTTTTCTTGTATCAATACAGTTTTTACACTTCTTACTTTGAAGGCTTTAATTTTTTTTCCCCACTGCTACAAAGTTAAGGTCTTACACATTTAATAAAAACATTTAAATATTGACTATTTAATATACTTTTCCAATATAAAATATTTCTATATACTATATTTATTTTTCGATGAAATTAGGTCAATTGTATGTCTTACGACTTATGGCATTACAATTAATCTGACTCGAATTAGTAAGACTAAAAGCATGTAAGTATTTGAATTTGTTATATACACCCAACTAATCCAAGGTTAGTGTTTGCTCTTCATTGATGATTAATGATAAACAATCATCAAAATGAGAACAAAATACTCATGGGTGTACGGTGCACCCGAGTGTATATAAATGTACGATCCTATTCCTTACGAAGTTATCGGCCCATTTTTCTTGACAATTGGACAATTACCTTAACATAGAACACAACCTTCATCTACTATGGTGCATTTGCCTCTACCATAAAATTTTCATTCATATACTTGAAAAGCATCAGAGCCCACCCTAAGGTGTGTTGGGAATTTCATTCATCTACTTGACAAGCATCAGAGCCCGCCCAAAGGTGTGTTGGGAATTTCATTCATCCCAAGTCCCGCATGGAAGAAATAGCAAAGTTAGGAGTTAATTCTATAGTGATGCTCAATACACTAGTATAAGGATTTTTTGGAAGGAGCCCAAAACAAAATCGTGCAGGCTTGGTCAAAGCGGACAATATTGTACTAGTTGTAATACCCCGTATTTTATTTTAAATAAGTATCTTGCGAGGTATTTAAATAATTTGAACTAAATTATTTATGTGTAGACACCTAAAAATGTCTCCCCAAAACCAAACTCGATGATGAACAATCTTTCACTGCCATTATTGGTCGGATTGAGTATTTAATCTTGGAGTACTTAAATCCATATTTCCATTTAATATATTTCATAAACCAACCCAATTCATAGCTCATTTCCCCACACCATAGCTTATTTTCCTCTTTTCGTATCCAAATCACAAAACCGAGAGACCCTGATTTCGTGGCCCTATAATTTTGATCCAATTATTATTTGGTTGGATAGGCATTTCAATAAGCTTTCCAACAATATATCATAATCCCAATTCCGATTTAAAACAAAGAAGGTATGAGCAAAATACTAAACTCGGCCCAGAACCGACACCCTTCTACTAAAACGGTCATATATTAAAATTTACAGATTATTTGGACCTGATTCAAAGTGGTTTGGAAAATAGACTTGATAATATTTCCAATGATATATTATATGTCTTATTTCGAGTTACGGATCAAAAGTTATGATAATTTTAAAAACGTGTTAAAAACTGGAATTACCGCACATTAAGCAGGATTGCCGTGGCGCGGCGCCTGGTACCATGACACGGTATTCTTCACGTGTCACGGTGCTCTGTGGTATTCTCACGCATTTTTTAACCGTGACACGGTGTACTATACCGTGACATTGTCGCGTCGCGGTGTGCTATGCCATGACACGGTACATGTTCCGTGTCACGGGAATTTCCTGTGTTTTCTCCGCGTTTATCCTAACGCGTTTTATCCTCCGTTGGTCTGTTCCTATCCCGCGTCACACCAAAGTACCCCGCTTCACGGGAATCCTTGCCGTGTCGCGGCAACCTTTGTCGTGTCACGGCGCATTTTGTCGTGTCACGGCGCATTTTGCCGCGTCGCGACATTATTTTTTAAGGTTTTTATCTTTTTTAGGGTTCCGTGTGATCCCCTACTCATTTCCTCTACAAATACCCCCCTCCTTTCTACAGTTCGGGGCACCAAATCATTCTCCCTTGCTCTCTTTTACACCAAAAATCATTCTCTTCTCTCCCTCTCTCTCATATTCTAAGCCTTAACCTATATTCTTAATTACACCATTCTTCCCTTAAGTACTCCAAGGAGTTCATACAATACCCTAAGTTCTATACTTAAACCAAGGCGTAAAAGGTATAATTAAATGAGGGTTTGGACCAAATCAACTCTACATTTATTTAATTTAATTTCCATTTGATTTATATTTTTTTATTGAAGTTACTAACAATTTATTCATGATGTAGCAATTTAAAGGCACGTGCGGAATGTGAGTAATTAATTAATTTAATTACTTATTTAATTTTAATATTTCTAGTATCATGATTAGGTTAATTTATTATTTGATTTGACTAACTCTATTATTGTTGAATTGCTTCCAATTTTGATGTTTATTCTATTATATTTCTTATGATCGTCATATTACATGTTTAAAGGGAATATGTAATTGAAAATCACGCCTAATAAGATAATTTGGACGACCAGTTTAGGTTCCTTTTTAATCTTATTGTTTAAATAAGTAATCACGATATTTTAGAATTATGTGTTGCGTTAATATTCAACCAATTTAGCCTAATAATAGTTTGGAGCAAGTTGAAACTTTGTTTGCATGCCTTTAAGATCGTAGGAATCACTTTTCACTATCAGAATTGAGCAGAGCGAGGCCAATACGAGCGAATGTGACTCCATGACTCACTTTGTACCATCATCCTCGATCCTCCTTTCGTGGTTCCGAAACATATGGAGTTAGTAATCTCATGAATTATGAATAGAATGTGACCTTCACGAGTCAATCGTTGTTGCCTTTCGTTGTCCCTTTATCGTGGTTGCCTTTTATGATCCGTGAACGGTTTACAAGTTCCTTAAAAACTTGTTGGCGACTCCTTACTTTCCTTGTCCCTAATCGTTGTCCCTAATCGATATGTCAATCCCCACTTCCTATGAGTGACAAGCATATTCACAACATGTTTTAACATAGACGCACTTCAAACGACGCCCACATTATGACATTTTAATTATTTATTTTAAATAAGTTTGAAAATATTGTATAAAAGAAAAGTTTTATTTGATTAATTATTTTATAAAGTCGGGATTTAATTTAGAAAAGTTTTATTTTAGTAAAGTTTTATTAGAAAAGGGATTAGAAATATTTCTTTAAAAAAGAAATTTAGGTAAGAAGGGTTTCTAGAGAAATGGGTATAAATATTTAAAACTTGGGCAAATTAAACTTTGCCCAGAGTGGAGAATACCCAAGGTAAACTTTCTCTCCCTTATCCTTTATTTCTTTTTCTTTATTTTCCCCTTCCCCTTTTTGCACGGCCGACCACCACCTCACACCACCCGGCTGCTACCACAGCCACCGGCAAGGCGCGGCAGCAGCCCAGCCGTGCCGTGCTGGCTGCCGCTGTTCGACCTCCCTTTAGGAAAAAAAAATTTTATTCTTTTTATTTTTCTTTTTTTTAATCCTAGATCTAATTATAAATTATGAGTTTTTTTGATATTTTTATGATGATTGATTTTAAGTATGATGTGAATTAATTTTCAAATTAAAATTTAATTAAAAATCCCCAATTTTGAAACCCTAAATTTATATAAATAATTGATTATTGAATGAATATGATTTAAGGTGGTTTAAACCTTTAAATTGAGGGTTTTAAAGTATAATTACAACAACTTTTCATGAATTAATATTGCTGGAATTTTTGTTAGTATGCTAAAAATTAAGTTTCTTGAAGGAATTTTGACTACCCATTAATTGGGATTAATTAAAGTATGAGGTTTTAAACTAATTTTCAGGTTGTTTTAATTAAATTACGAGTGGTTTAATAAGAGTATATATTGTTGGAAATTTGTGTGTAGTAGATTTTAATGCCATATTATGATTTTGGATTGTAGGAGACTTTGAAATGAGTGATTTCTATTAGTCGTGGCGATTATAAGATCTTATTCAAGGTACGTTCGAGTACTTAGCATATTTTTGATGATGTAGTAACTAGGGTTGGGCACAATAGGTTAACCGTACCGTTTAACCTTAACGGTACGGTTAAACGTTATGTCGGTTACTAAAAAATGTGAACCGTAACCATACCGTTAAGGTACAATTAACCGTTCTTTAACATTACGGTTATAAGTTAACCGCTACCCGTTTATAAATTTTAAATCAACATCAAACTTTAAAAAAAACAACAAAATTCATATTCCAATTAATAGTATATACCAACTGATAAACCAAATACATTACTAAATATTAATAACTAAGTTTTTTTGTAAAGCATAAACAGGCATACAATTATTACAATCTAATGATATTACTCATTCTTCGTATTATATTAAATTGTAATATTCAAATTAAGACCATGGCATGTTAGCATACCAACACCTAGAAGATCAAATTGCATCATTATATATTTTCCCTAAAAAAAAATTAAATTAAATAATACTTCGTATATAATTATTTACACGGTTAACCGATTCGCTTAAAATTGTAACCATAATCATTAACCACTATATTTAGCGGTAAGATCGATTAACCGTTTAATTTAAACGGTTTGGTAAATTAACCGTTAGTACAAGTCGGTTATACCGGTTAACGGTTACGGTAAACGGTTATGGTTTTTTTTTTCACCCCTAGTAGTAACATGCTAGGCTTGATTATTTAATTCCAAGTAGTATCATGCTAGATTATGATTGGAAATTGTGATTTGGTTGATATTGGTGATTGAATTATGAAGCATGATTTATTTGTGATGGATTAATGATTGGAAAATAATTGTTTGACATGTTGAATATGAACCATACCTTTATTTATGGCATGATAAAAAGCATGTTTAATTAAACTACATGTTTAATTTGGTTTGTAATATTAAAAAGGAATTTTATTATGGTTCATATAATTTTTATTAATGCTATAAGAATGAGAAAGAAGCTAGGTAAGTATCTACGTACACGAGGAATAAATTATATGTTGGTGCCTTAGTGCACTTAAGGTGTTTTCAACATCGCGGGATAGGATTTGTGGCACGTTATGCGTTTAAGGTGTCTTTGACACCGATATAGATTTAAAAAGAATTCAACTTTAAATATTATGTGGTCACTAAGCTAATTATTCAAGAATTAAATTGGTATGTTTGATTATTTGAATAATTATTATGATTGAATGATTATGGTTTGAGAGTCATCATGTCTCCAAGCCTAATAATATATAAATAACGTAAAGTGAAAGAGATTACGCACCAAAACTCTTGGAACTTACATACCTTGATTATGAACATATGGGGGGAGTTATGCAACTTTATATTTGACCATAACTTCTACTGGGAGTACAGGACGCTGTATTTTCCTTTTATTATTATGCGCAGGAATTCCGCCACTTACGAGTGATTCTTTTATATATACGGGCACAGTTAGCTCCCGTGTAGTACCCCTTTTATTGGGGCAGATTAGGGGGAAACCCGCTCGATGCGTAATCAATACTAAGTAAATTATTTAGTTACTTAGTTGAGAAGTCTTGTTGTTGTTGTGTGCTTGTAAACAGGTGCAACGAGGTAAGTTGTGTGTTGATAGGTGAAATCATGTTAGTGTGTTTAATAACGCTTATGTACTCAGCTTTGTTGATTGTGTGTTTGTTGGCATTGTCTTTACCTTAGCCCAAGCTTTTCAGGTGATGAAGCATATTCATGATGGGCATGAGTGAAGAGCAAATCATGCTAGTTTACATAAGTTTACGATGTGTTTATTTCTTTCTTATTTTATTATATTATGTTGTGAGACTAGCGCAACGGTTTTGAATTGGTACGGTTTTGTTACTTAAGGGTCTGCAATGGTTCCAAGTTGTAGGTTGACTTTGTTTTACTTTGATTTGACTTTACTTTCGTTGGTTGACTTTTAAGTTAAGTCGTTTTAAATGTTTTTAACGATAGTCTTCCGCTGTGTGTCTTTGATAGTTGCCTTAGCCGTTTTCACGGTGGCGGTACTGTCTTAGATTTTCCTATTTTGAGTTTTAAACAAAGCAAAATAGGTATTTTAAAAGAAAGAATTTCTAGGGTGTTACACTAGTAGTGTGTGTATAAGCATGCATCGCCGGCCCGACAAATGGTATCAGAGCCTGGCGACTCGGTCCGGGGCGAGTGGCTGTCGTGGAGTATGTACGTGGCGGGGGTCTTCCTCGTGTGTCCTCGAAGTTTGGTGATTTGTGCCCTTTGTGTCGAAAGTTCACTTGATGGTGTCCAAGCTGGTGGGACTAGACCAGGGGTTCGGGTTGCTCTGTAGCTCATGGTTGGAGCGGGTGGGTCTAGTCCGGTGGGCAAGGTTTGGTGATTTGCGAACCATGGTAGTTGATGGTGTAATCAGTAGCAGATCGAGTTAGTTATCCGTTCGAGGGAAGGCCATGAGTGGTGATGTAATCCTTGGTCTGAGAGAAAGATTTTTGGGAATTTCATCCCAAGTCCCACGTAGAAGAAATAGCAAAGTAAAGATATATATGATGCTCAATACACTAGTACAAGACCTTTTGGGAAGAAGTCCAAAAACAAAACCGTGTAGGCTTGGCCCAAATCGGACAATATTGTACTAGTGTGTGTATGAGCATGCATTCGTGGCCAGACAAGGTGGGCGTTATTCCTAAACGGTGGAAAAGAACGTTTCGTTGGAATAATTTTTTATTTCAGAAGACCTCATCTATCTATAAATACCACCACATCATATTCCAAAGAGTGTACAATTTTAATACTCTTTACAAATTACGATCACTTAAACTATATACTATCGGAGCAGGTGGTATCAAACAAACTTCCAAAACATTTAGGGGGCGTTTGGTTCACATAATTAAGGTATAAGGTATGGGTTTAGAATAGTTTAAACCCATACCTTATGTTTGTTTTATAATTTTATGAGTTTTAAACCCATACCTCAAACCCCCAAGGTATGGGGTTTAGAAACCTTGGTGGGGAGGTGGGTTTGGCTCATTATATTCCCATACATTTAGACATTAAATAAAATAAAAACATTGCATTTTATAATCATACCAAACATATGGTATTAAGAATCAAGTTCCAAACTCATACCACTATGGTTTCATTCCTGATTCCAACCCCATACCAGTTCCTTAATAAAAATATTTATTGACCTTTAATAAAAACACAAGTTCCTTATTCCACACATAGAACAAATCTTATTTTCAAATTAAAATATTCTAGTCTTAAGTAATCATATTATTTGTCCGACTAATCTAAAACCTACCTTGACTATTTAAGAAAAAAAAAACAAGTATTAGAAAATTATTTAAAGGTGAGAACTTGTATAGTAAGACCAACATCTTCACCAAAAAAAAAAAAAATAGTAAGACCAACATGAGTTGAATTCATACACCAATAAAAGAGATTATATTAAGGAGGAATTCCTGGAATGAACCTAACATACGTTTACAACTTTACAATATAATTTCTATGCATAGTTTGTTCTCTTTAAAAAAGAAAGAAACTCCTTTATCATGATATAAGCATGCATAAAACTGTACCAACACGATTAGGTAATAGATAAAGGTGCACGCAGTCCAAACTACAAAGGAAGATTCCAAAGTGGTGTACCAAAATTGTACGAGTGCTCCCAATCTTTCCTAATTCTTTTTCTAACGTCAAAATTCTAAAGTCACCTATGTTAGCATGTAACAACAACTAGGAAGTTTCTTCACCTTATTATCAATTGATGCATCACTTTTGATAGATACGTACGTCTCCGTGTTTATTTCCTTTCTCGAAACATTGTTGGGTATCTAATGAGATTGAAGACCATTACGCATGTGTAATGAGTACTTTGCAAATTATAAGTCTCCTTCGCAGTTATCTTGATATGGGCCGTCTCAAGTTATTGAATACATGCCGGGTGAAAATGGTCTAAGATGGTGCTCTAAGATGGCTAAAAGCTCATGACATTGGCTTGCATCTCCAAGTACATTTTTAATAATACTGTACAACTACAAATTGTTTTATCACTTGTATAATTTCTCCTCTCACATCCTTTACGTTATAATAAATTATTACCTTTATTATCTTTCTTTATACTCCGTACTATGTAAAATGGAGGAATAGTTGCATCATTATTTAACCTAACAAACCACTAACAAGGATGAATCAAAAAATAATTCTTTATTTATTTTATATCTCCTATTATATTTTACGCGAAAACATGATTTAAAAAAACAAATTTTGAAACAACAACAAAGCATTAATCTTAAAATAATTAAGGATTAGATGATACAATTGTCATAAGAAATCGTGATACAGTAGAAAAATGAAGGTAACTAGACCGTCATCTTCAAAAAAAAGTCTAAGCCAACATTCAATAAATTATAAAAGCGTACATGCATTTAAAACAAACGCAAAGAAAGAATGTCAAGACAAAAGGGGTTAAAGAGATCGAGTATTTTCAAATACGTCGTATTCACACCCGTCTTTTTCCATAAACCATCCGTTCACAAAGATGCATGGCCCTCTTTAAATTCATTGAACAATTCTGCTCTTACTTGTACCTACAATCACTTAACCAAAGGTTTAAATCATAAGTTTTCTCTGTCAAACAATTATATAGTTTTGTTTGAACTTTACAAATTTTAATAGGAGTATTGTAATTTAATCACTGTCTTCCCTAGTTATTGTCACATTCATAATCTAATATATATATATATATATATATATATATATATATATATATATATAAAGGGGAGTTTTTTCCCGAGTTTTTAGAGAGCCACGTAGGATTTAATTTTTTCTGCGCGCCACGTAGGATAATAAATTTTAGTAGTAGCCAATTAAATATGAGATTATTGACACGTAAGCAAAATTGGTGAATCTAAATTAATTAAATATAAAATATTATCTTTTAATATCAGGAATTTTATCTAAACATTTAACAATTCTTAGGGAGTATTTTCCCGAGTTTTTAGAGAGCCACGTAGGATTTAATTTTTTCAGCGCGCCACGTAGGATAATAAATTTTAGTGGTAGCCAATTAAATATGAGATTATTAATTTCTTTTAGAATTAAATAATTTAACTGACACGTAAGCAAAATTGGTGAATCAGATAATCCAGTTTAAATTAATTAAATATAAAATATTATCTTTTAATATCAGGAATTTTATCTAAACATTTAACAATTTTCAGCACATAAATATATATATATAAATAATATTTAAAAAATTCAAACAAACCGTGCATCGCACGGGCTTCATCTAGTTATCCTCAATTTAGAAACTAAAAGTTAGATCATAATCTTATTGAATCGATACCGCTTATATGTCAATCAACCCATCTAAAAAAAAGTTAAGGCTATGTCCTTTAGAGCTGCTCTGCTGAAATCTGCTCTGCTCTGCTTAAAAATAATACTTAATATTGAATTATTATAATAATTATTAATATTTAATAATAATAAATAATAAATATTAAGAATATTATATAATAATAATTAATATTTATTATTAATAATAATAATAATTAATATTTATTATTAATAATAATAATTAATATTTATTATTAATAATAATAATAAATAATAATAATATTTTCTCAAAAAAAATAATGAAAATAGTAATAATAATAATAATATATTTTTGATAATAAATATTAATATTTAAAGATAAAACTAATATTTAAATATAATACTAATTATTAATTTTAATAATTGTAATAAAAATAAAAATTGTTAATTTTTAATAATAATAATAATAATTTAATAATATTTAATAATTATTATAATAATAATTAATACGTGGTATTTAATAATAATAATAATAATTAATACGTGGTATTTAATAATAATATTTAATAATAATAATTAATACGTGGTATTTAATAATAATATTTAGTAAATGTGAACAGGCCCGAAGTAGTGGGGAAAAAAAGTGTGAGGGATAACTCAAGTGGTTAGAGCTACCTCTCGGTTCTAGGATATCTTAGGATTGATTCTCTTCCCGCCCTTGTGGCTCTCTAAATACCCAAAAAAAAAACATGTAAACCAAGCTTGACATTGGACTTGAATCCGGCTACAACTTACCTCGCCAGTTGCCACAATAAGGGTCTGTTTGGTTCACCTTATTTTTTCTTATCTGATCTGTTCTGGTTTGATCCGATCTAGTTTGATCTAATTTGTTCTAATTTGTTCAGAATGTCAGATTTGACCAAACTTTGACCTTAAATATACAACAATCTATACGGAAAAAATGTATCAAGTGGGGTTTTATTAGATTCGTAATAATGTGTATTTTATTAATATGTGATTTTCATAAATTTTTATTACAAAATTAAAGATATTTAGCGATAAAAAATTGCACATAGAACAATGATCTAATATGAACTAATTTTTTCTGATCTGAACTTATTTTTTTCTATCTGAACTTATTTTTAAACTGAAATAAGTAAAAATAAGGTGAATTAAACAAGGCCTAAGTATTCATAAAACCAATTTTTTTTAAAAAGGTAATGCTAAGGGCTGCATATAAGCATTTAATATCTTTCCCTCTTTAGTATTAAGTTGGGAATTTATCGATAATTCAATTGTAAATCGATGTAATAAATGTTTATTAATTTTCAATTTTTTCCACTTTTAGCTTCTTATATGTAGCCCTTCCCATAAGGCCTGCATAAATCTTTTTCCTTAAAAAAATGATTAACTTTTATATACATCCGGTATACAATAATTTATTGTACATCGGGGACCTTTTTATCAAATTTAGGGTCACTTTTATAATTTTATGGGTACCTTTTACCAATAAAGCATAAATATTTCATAAGTTGTATTCATAATAAGATAACTTTTATTTATATTAAGGTAACTTTTGCTCATTTTAGAGGTAACTTTATAACGGATGTACAATATTTATTGTACATCTCATGTATTTAAAAGTTTGTCTACAAAAAATAGCTAACTCTTTTTCAGTCTTTTGTACTTCGTATATTTCATACATCAATTTAATTATATAACGAATAACTATTAAATTAGGCATAGAGGCTTGCCTTTGGATCCATCTATGGTTAGACAGCTAGATAAGTTGGAAGAGTGGGGAAGAGGAGATGGTAGGGGAATTCGATTCCCTCCTCCAAATTGCCTTTAATGGGAATTGAACCTTCATCTTCATAATTTACTCTATCTGTTTTTAAATAATTGTTCTAATTTTCTTTTGCGACCGTTTTTAAATACTTGCTCTATTTTCTTATTTAGAAAGTTTTTATACAGGTAATATTTAATTCATTTCTCTCAACTAGTGGGATTCAATTTTATTACTTTTAGATTCTTTCTCCTTCAATTTACATTTCACTAAGACCTTGTTCACTTCACCTTATTTTTGTTGAACTGAAATTAATCTTAATGAATTGAAATTATTTTTTTTGGACATAAATTATTTTTACTGAACTGAAATAATTTTGTTAAAGTGAAATTATTTTTACTGATTCTCTAATATATTTCTTCTTAATAGTTACTGATTTTTATTGAATTGAAATTATTTTTGCTGAACTGGACTTAATTTTAATGAACTGAACAGGGCCTAACCCCGCTATCTCTATATTTTAATACTTTCTCCAATTTCTCCTAAAATTCCGCACATGAAGAAACGGAACAAGTATTTAAAAACGGTGGGAGTAGAAAATATTTACCTTTCTAGTGAGTTTCCACTATGCTGTCAAACTTGGTGAGTCTATGTTCGCCATTAGGGTGTATTTCTATGTCCACCAATGTGCATTATTTGGACTATTGATAAAAGAGGGGCATGTAGGGTGTTGGCTTGTTCATCTATTAATATAGGTTTTTTTTAAAATAAAAAATTTAGAAAAAAGTAAATAACTAGTAATTTAAATATACTTGATTTTTTTTTTCTTTGTAAAGTTTGTTGAGAAAAGATATTAAAATTAGAAGATTATCATTTTTTTTTTGAAACAAAAGAAGATTATCAATTAAGATTTCATGAATGGTTTTTTTTTTCCAGACGAATAATCATTTCTTTGAACTAGATTGAATAATCAACTTTTCAAATTCAAAAATAATAATAATAATAGTTTGTCCATTTCTTGGAAAAAAAAGGCTATACAATTCAGATTTTTTTAGACCTTTAGATTGAATCCAATGTGGACATGAGTCACAACTAGGCATGACAAATTAATCAATCTAAAACCTGATCTAATTAAATTTTGTTTAAAAGACAATAAAGAGACTTGAAATCCAAAATCAAAATCCAACTAAATTTGATTTTGAACACATAAATAGGACCTAAAATACGAAATTGACATAACAATTACCTTGATTCAATAAACCGTTCGTAACAATAATCTAAGATCATAATTTAAGAACTTATCAACCCTGATCAAAATATAACCCGACCTATAAATGACCAGAACCAAAACAACCATTTCTGCACATCTTGTCAAATTCCATTAGTTTACTTCTCATCATACTTTGATGTTGAATTGAATTAGCAGCCCATAGAATTATAACAGTGGAGTAATACTAGTATGTTATTATCAATTGTAGGAATAAAAGTGGAATTTGAATTGACTTATCCTCTTCTCTTTAAAACCGAGTAACCAAAAAACCATAAATAGTCTAATAATACTGCTACTACAAGTATTAATTAATTAATATGAAAAAGATTTAATCACTAAAAAAGGAAAAATGAAGGTGGTAAGTTTTTGTCTAGGGGTGAAGAACCTTTGAAAACATCACCCCTTTCAAATTTCCAAAATAATCAAGTTGTGATTTCAATTTTTGTCAGCAACCCCACTTGTTTTGGGAAGTTCACTGCATCCAACCTCCCTTTTTCTTAAACAAACCCACCATTTTTACTCTTTCATTTATATTTCTATAATTATATACTACTTGTATATATATATACAACTCTTTTATGCTTTCATTTTTCTCTGATTCTTTTCATTCTTTCTTCAAATTTCTCTAATACACACTTCGTTAATTCATCAAAGATTCAAACTTTTACTTTTATTTTTTGGGGTTGATTAAATTGGTTCTTTTCTTCTTTGTTTGGGATTTTGATTTGGATTTTATTGAATTTATCAAATTTAATTTTGGGAGGAAAAAAGGGTTTCTGGGTTGTGATGCTAAAGTCGCCTTGTTCAATCTCAGGAAATTCTGTTTCTACTTAATCACAGGTACTCAATTAAACCCTTTTTTCAATTCTTGGACTCTTTTGAATTTTATGGTGATTTGGATGATTTTGTTAAATGGGGTTGCTTTTGTTAGGATTCTTGGTGATGGGTTTGTGAATTTTTTTATGATTTGATTGATTTTGAAATATTTGGTGTGGTTGCTCTTAATCTTTATGTAATTAAAGTATGTAATCAGCTGTTAATGTCTTATTAAGACAGATTAATTTGTTTGAAAATGTTGGTGTGTTGATGTTGATTTTACTGTTCTTTGTATGATTCTGGTGATTTTTGTCTAATTTTTTTCAACCATTTTGGAATTGCAGAGGTACATTTGCAAAATCATCAATAATTGAGTTCTTGGTTCAACATTGACATCAGCTCAAATTGAAGAGAATCTGTCAGAAATTCTATTGAATTCTTGATCAAAAAATCTGGTTCACATTTGCAATCAAAAGTTCAGAATTAAAATTTGGGAAATTGATCTGTTTTTGGTGTGTTCTCAGCATTACAAATTGGTTCTTGATTAAATCTGGCACACATTGTGAGAAATAATTGAGGGTTTAGATTAAATGATTAGAGAACTTGGAGAAACAGATTGGAAATTGCCAAAAAATTTGTTTGCATTGCGAAATAATTGCTCCGAATCAGTAGTAATGGAAGCTAGAGTTAGAAAAAATGTAACTTCTACAATGAGGGATACAAGTAACACAAACATGAGGAACACATATAGTACTCCTATGAATGCAGGAATGATGGGGAGGGATAGAGATTATCATCGATCGTTTTCGCAAGGGACCGGGAAGAAGGCATTGCGAGGGGGCTATTTCGGGTTAGAATCAATGTTTCTACTCGTCTGCCTCACCGCCTCGTTGTTGATCCTTCCATTGATACTACCACCATTGCCTCCACCGCCGTTTTTGCTACTACTTGTACCTATTGGCATTCTTGGACTGCTTATGATCTTAGCATTTATGCCTTCTAATATTAAAAACTTGACTTATATGTAAATTTAGTTGTGTTTAGCTTGATCCTTGTTAGTCCTTGTCTCTATAGTTTAACTTTGTATCTCTTTTTCGCCTCGCTAATCAATGGAGGAAGGAGAGATAGGTTGCAAATTCAATTTTCACTTGAGAATTTGGTGTAAAGATACATGTAAGAAGAGTTTATCATATAAAGGCCTTTCAGATCAATCATTTTGTATGGTAAATTACTGGATGTGCTTGATTTTAGTTGCATTATGATGAATGTGAGATACAACATACAATAAATAGTTGAAAATCACTTGATTGATTTGGTAAATGTTCATATTACACAATTGATGTTTATAATACTCTTATACTAAAAAACAATCGGTTTTGGATTATCGGTTTTACAGAACATTTAAGAAGTTGGATTCATCGGACATAACACGGCAATGGTGGGTAGAGGTAGGCATCGGATGGCCCGTGCAGCCTTGCTAGCCCCCATTTTGTGTCTGCGGACCTTGTGCTCAAGTAGATCATGTTTAAAATGGAGCAATTAAATTTGTGCCATTTCCCATCAAGGTGATGTTTCATAAACATTTATCATGCATGACTTGGTCCATGTGTTGTTTTGTACTACACCATCGCCCCCTATAACTATTTTAGATTTTTCTTTTGATTCCGTCAAAAATAAGCGAATTGAAATGCTAATTGACTTGTTATACTCGGGTTCATACCAAGTTTTGTTAATAACGTTCATGTATGACCTATAATCCATCATACCCGTTGTGTCAGGTTGATATGAGGAGGGCATTTCATGTCAGCCCGACCCATGTCTAATCTTAATTGCTCGCGATGATATGGCGGGCCTAGCGTGGTGCCCAACAACATGTTATTTACGTGTGTGTCTTAGTGCATGTCCCAAAAGCTAATATACAAACTACACGAAACTAAAAGAACATAGCTCGAGTTAATGAAAACAAATCAACATAACCAACAAACTTGAGCATATAATCTCTCCACAAGATGTCAAGATCCATCGAGGCCAAACTATGCCACTTAAAACCTCCAATTAAATAGCTCAGCATAGTGTGTGTGGTTTTTTTTTTTATTTTATTTTTTTATTTTTTTTTTTATTTTATTTTTTTTATTTTATCAGTAAATCTTATATGAAGAAAATGGCTAAATAAACTTTGCAAAAAATTTAAGTTTATTAATGATAACAAATATAATTAATAATTTAGGGTCTGTTCATAAGTAGTGTAGATATTCGTCCGTCTCCCTATGGTGGAATGTCTCCCTATGGCCGAGTCGTTAGTTTTTGTTGGTTTAGTTGTTTGTTTATGTCCAGGGTTTGTTTGTGTGTTAGGGTTCATCAAAAAAGTAATCATCTTTTGCCCTATTGTCAGTTCTTTGGTAAAGATTTGTTCGGGATTGCTACGGTTGTCAAATTTTCAAATGCGTTCAGGCAAATCAGATGAGAATCATCCTTACGGCTAAAACGAATCGTTAGACTGTCTTTCCGAAAAGGCTGTATATTCCAGCAATGTGTGCGAGAGATGTACCATACTGCAAGATCTTTCCAACAATCGTAGCTTTGATGAAGGAAACCCTATTTGATTCAATTTTATGTATTTGTTAATTTAGACTTCATTTATAGATGTCAGATGGCTTTTTATTAATGAATTGATTTGTTTCAAAAAAAAATTAAACTAAACTGAACTGAACTGAACTGATTGGATCTGAACTGAACTAAATATTTTATGAGAGAAAGAAATTAGGAGCTGAACTGAAGTGAACTAAACTAATTGAAGCTAATTGAACTGAACTGAAATTAAGCTGAAGTGAACGGGTCTTTAATTACCAAAATGCAATGTACTATAATAAACAATTTTTGTTTATTGGTTTATCACAAAGATAAACATCTTCATAGAGTAATAAATATTACTCCATATTATATTATCAATAAATGTTACTCCATATTCCATATTATATGATCACCCATATTTTAGGGTTGGTAGGGGTGCGAATGGATGGTGTGTGAAATGTGATCCTAAATATACTCCATAGTAAAATAAGATAATTAACGCAAAAAATAGATTCTTGTAAGTGATCAAGTGCTCTGCAAGATAAGGATATTAAGCATTAGGGTTTTTTTTTTTTGTTTTTTTTTTTTTTTTTCAGTCCACATTTTTTTAATTATTTAAAAACATAACATTAATGTTTGACCCCTCTTAACATTATTTTGTTTGTAGCACCCACTACCACATTCACTTGTAGAATAATAGTAGCATAGATCCAACATGGTGTTAATAATATTATGTAATAAGCCTAAAAATAGCAAGTGGAAATTAAAAAATGATTAGCAACATGGTTTGTTTCTTCTAAACAAGGAAAAGGAACCGACCATGCTTCATAATTGTTGTACATTATGAGGGCACCCCCTCTAATTAATGGAATCTATGCATTACTTGTAATAATTAAAAGTTATGCAATCTAATTATCGTCATAAATGGAAGTAACCAGCCTGTTTGCTTCTAAAGATGGAAAAGGAACCATGGTTTGATATGGAGTATTATTCTTCTAATTCATAAGATTTGGTCAAAAGCTATGGATATAGACATTAGTGCAATGTTCTTATAGAAAACATAAAGTCAAACCCATTTGATTTTGAGAAACTACAAGAAATATAATTTATGAGCATGTAAATATGTAATGTAATGTATCATATCATGTGGTCACTTTAGTCGATGTAACTTTTTGCTTTCTATTTTCTTATGTACCATGTACGGATTAAAATTTCTCAAACAAAGGGGATCGTAATGTGAAACTTTCTAATACTTTCTCCGTTCTGTTAATATTGCAATAAGAGACTTTTTGCACTATTCATCACTCTAAAATATAGTCATGTGGAATCTTGTTGGATTCGTCTCATAAAATTCTTTCAAAATATTAACTTTTTATAATTTTTACTCTTACACAATTATAGATATTTAGCATATAAAATGTGCATAGGGATGCATAATTTCTTCCTTGTTGCAATATTAATAGAACGGAGGAAGTAGATAAATAGAATATTATAATAACATTTTTGTGAGAGTGTGGTATAGCTCAAGTGGTTACAGCTCCCCCTTTCAATTTCAATTGATTTTGGAAGCGATTTTCATTATTCGTCCTTGTGGCTCTCTATACGTAACAAATAATATCATTTTTGTATATATTGGCGTGGAAAACATATAAAATTTCTCCATTGAAGCTCTTTGAATTCTCCATCTACATACATAGTTGTTTATGAAGCTAACATCGTTAACTTTTTTTTATCTCCAAAATTAAAGTTGCCCGTACTTAATTGCATATATATTGACGATTATGAAATTACATAAATTCAAAGATTATGAACTATCTTCATGTTAATATAAGTTTTAAACTACATTTTTATCCAAATTACTATCTCTGTTTCACATTATACATCTAAGATAAAAATTCCCAATTGTAGCACATAATGGGAAATATTAAATATAGTAATCTAGAAGATTATCATGATTTAAGGATTGGGATGATAAATACAAATGTGGGTTGTGACAAGTCGTGCATTGTAGCTCGTACCAACTCTTGCGCTTTTGCAGTAGTTTGGCTCAACACATAGGCGATCCTAGGGGAGCTAATTGAGTTGAGCAACTCGTACTCGACTCGGTCAACGCTCGGTCAAAACTCGATTCAAGTTAGCTCGACTCGAGATGTTAACGAGCACGAGTTGAGCAAGCTCTAACTCGACTCGACAAGCTCTAACTCAACTCGATAAGCTCGTGAGCAACTCGATAATATATTATTAATATAGAATTTGCAAACAAAGTTAATATATTTGAACAAATTTGACACTTATTAAACGTTAATTTAAATCATAAAAAAAGAAAGAGTAAATTTTTAAAAATTATATATATAATAAGGAAAACAATATAAAATTGAACAACAAATAAATTAAGGAATATAATAATAGAAGGACCAAAATTTTAACGAGTAGATTGTGAGCTACTCGACTCGACTCGAAACTTTAACGAGCACGAGTCGAGCAGGTTTTATTTGCTCGAAACTTTAGCAAGCACGAGTTGAGCATATGTAAAAAGTTTTCGAGTTGAGTCGTGTACCCCTCAGCTCGTGATCGACTCGCTCGATAAGCACCCTTAGGCGAGCCTACAGTTTACATGTCGTGCTTAAAATTTTAAAAGGACGCTCCTCACACAATTGTTGTGTATCTACGTGCCTAAACCAAATACTCCGTACAATATCACTTATTTTTATATACAATACACATTTTTATATCTATATCGGTTGTGTCGATTTGTATTTTTTCTCAAAAAAAAAATATAACCTAAGTTTAACACACATAGTAACATGTTGTGTTGTACATTTACAGATGTACTCCAATGCCCATGTCCAATGTCCATGCCACCATATGCAAGCTAACTCGAGCCAATGGCCAATGTCATTCTTATATTACCATAAATGCCTACCCTCAAAAGTGTGCAAATACAATTATACAAAGGTTGCAGATAGATATGAATGGCCGGAAGCCATGACTCATGAGCCTAGAAGCAGGACAATGAAGGACTATGGACTTTGGTGATAAATGATTAATGAAGCATGAAATAAGAAGAAAAAAAAGAGTGAGTTAATCACACAATAAAAAATAAAAATAAAAAACTAATAGTAAATTAAAAGAAAAATTGATTTGTTTGAGAAAATTGGCGTATTGACAAGTGGTAGATCAAATCAAATCTGATCGTAGGTGATATCCATCATATGATATGTTGTATCCTTTTTTTATGCATTGGGAATATTACCCTAAACTAAAGGAAAAGTACATGTTATTTGTTGATTATATTTTGGCTTAACCAAATCTTGATTGATCCTAATCAATCAAATCTTTATGATATTTTAAATGTATCATTATCCCTAAACATTTTTATTAAACTTAAAGATTTAACGAATCCCTCTATGATTTACGTAATCTCGTTATTTTGCATTATATTTGACTTAACCCTCGATCTAACAAACATCACTTGGTTGGTGGTGTTTGTATGTGTTGAGGGATTTCCGGTGGCTATGAGATTCACCAAATATCTACTACAACTCTACAAGTATGACATTATCCTTAAGCTAATATAAAACTATGACATTATCGTTAAGCTAGTATAATAACAAAGGAGTTAGTTTTATACTTTTATGGAGAATGATTTAATTATATGTCTAATTAGATTATAATCTTCAAATTATATACACGCAATTTTAAAATTAATGACACTTATTATATATGACTTTTTGTGAAGAACTACGACCTTATATAAAGTTTTCGTGAAAAACTAACTTGTTAAAAAAATGTGGTAAAAAGTTACATTATAAACACTAGGTGGTGTTAGAAACTACCTTATAAGACATTTAATGTTGTAACAAGCTATCTTTTGACGGATTATTGCATTTACATGCACTAAGATACAAATATTGCAAAAACAATTGACATGAATAGATGAACTTGACATTAATTTATGTTAAATTTAACCACACAATAGTGTGGTCGAATATTAAGGGAGGTTCGAGGTTTGTCGTTAGAAAAAAAACGTCACATTGAGGGGGCGTTTGGTATAAATTCCGTAAACGGAATGGAAAAGGTTTAATAAGTAAGGGAAAGGGTAATGATACACATTACCTTTGATATATGTTTGGTATCTTTATGAAATGGAAACAAATTGAGGAGTTTATGATTGAGGAGAGAAACTTTTTTTGTTTCCACTAGTTGGATTAGGGTAACAATTTGGGGGATTTTGTTACCCTTTGGAAACGGCATTTGTTACTTGTAGCTCATACCAAACTAATAGAAACGAAAACACTTATTTGTTTACGTTTCCTACATTACAAATTTTCATACCAAACACCCCTGAGTAGTTATGGTTAGGGAGGAAGGGACAGGGCCAAGGGGGGTAATTGGTTAGAAAGGGAGGGAGTGTGTGCATATAATGTGCAAATAGTAGTGTGACTTGTGAGGGAAAGGAAGGGAATTGGGTGTTGCCATTTTAGGACGGTGATCATGTGAAGAGAGGGTTGCTTTAAGGACAAGATTACATAGAATAGATGAAAGGTGTGAGCTATTTATTCAAATTAGATTGGATTTTTGTCCTTTTAAATAAAATATCGGACTTTCAAATCCAGCCTGAAACATCTGAAACATAAACTAGTTGTATAAGATAACCTAAATTTCAAATCAAATCGAGACAATCGAATAGGAATTACCCACCACTAGACAAATATATACAATATCATCAGTAAATTAATGGATCTAAATTATATTTGCAAGTAACATTAGATAAGTTGTAGGGTTTGAGTTAAATGGATAATAAACACAATTTAAAGACCGAAAATAGTTTCCTTGTTTCTATCATTAGGTTTAAACATAAACCTAACTTTTTAGTTATAAAAAAAAAAATTTAAAAAAAAAAAAAAAAAAAAAAAAACATAAGTAATTAAAAGTGTGCATAAAAATACATAATTTTGAGTTCATTATACAACTTGTTACAAAGTACGTGTATATAAAGGTGTCAAAACCCAATCCAACCTAAAACCAGCCCGAAATATTTCTAACTTTAATGAATACAGTAATTTAAGATAACTTAAATTTGAAATAGACTAGTGACTCAATCTCACCGAACTCAATGACCACCTGAATTGACACCTATAGGACTTTTAAAATCTTAATTAACTTTAGAGTTGTTAAAGTTGTAAATCAAAACAACATAGAAAAATAAGAAGAAACCTGAAAAAAATTTAGGTGTGTGTGCAACATAAAGACCCCACACGGCCATACCACACCACCCCCACCGGCCCACCAACAAAAAGAAAGAGACAAGAATATGGCCCATATCACGAGTATTATGCATTAATATTCATCAAATTATTTACCAATAATTATTGCATTTTTCAAATAAAAAAACAAATAAGAACAGCAGGCATAAGCATGTGCAACAAGAATAATAATTTCAGACTAAAATTGAAGCTCATTGAAAAAGCAAGGTGACAATTCCAGGCACCTGACTTATAACCAAGTTGAAGTGAAACAGACTAGTACAGCCATTAGATGGACCCTCAATCCCTCACATAAGCATAGTCGCTAAATATACATGGATACCACCACCCCCCGGATGTCGTAACCGACCCATCCGTCTCTTTCTACAGTACATGTGATTTTCTTCTATTTTACATTGTACATAGAATGCACATGGACCAATATCATTATCATAAGTTAACACACCGAGAGGAAGTGCGGATGAGGAGTGACGGAGAGAGACTCTTGGAAGCTAGCTATATGTCAGCGGCAGCAGCCTCAAAACCCTTGCTAACAATGTGATCTTACTTATTTTTCCTATGGTATGAAGTTAAAAAGGAGAAAAGAAAAGGCAGCATCTGCGAACCTGCGAAAGGAAGTTGCAGTTGCTGATGGCGTTTTATGCTTAGGTTGTTGAATACATGCCGGGCAAAAATGGTCGAAGATGGTGCTCTAAGACAGCTAAAAGCTCGTGACATTGGCTTGCATCTCCAAGTAACCCACCTCCAAGCCTCCTGACGGCTTCCACAAGTTGACCTCTTAGCTTTTGAGATAACAAACACCCACCTGCCTTCACGCTCTCTCTATACACTGGCAAGTAGGCGATTGCCACCCTCAACGGTGGAGGAAGATCTCCAAGGCAAAGAGGAGATTCTCCTCGGTTTAAAATTCTAACCATGTTAACAAAATGTTCTTGGCCTTGTAACAAGCCATCCGTGAAGGCATCCTCCGACCACTGCTCCCGGAGAAATGTACGAAGCTCGGGAGCAACTGAATCGTCCTCTGACCGAGCAATGCTATCTGCAACAGCATATGTGCCTGTTGGATCTCCTAGAAAGTCTGAGCGGAGAAGAAAAGCAACTCCCTCAAGGGACCCACCACTTCTCTCTCCAGCTGCTTTGAGGATTTCAATGCTGAGTGCGGTAAGAACATGTTGTGGTACTTGGGGAAGAAGGTAAGAAGCAACCTCGACTTGGCTGCTTGAGGTGGCAGCGGTCAGCGCAAGACATAATTCCATGTCTTGGCAACCTCTACCAACAAACCACTGGACAACTGGCAAACACCCCCTCTCGGCTGCTCGCATTAGAGGTCCTAAAAACGCCATGGCATTACCTTCTTCTACCAAACACTCCATTGTGTTGATCTTGCCATAATGAGAAGCAAAACCCAAGGCCAGATCAACATCCACATCCAAGCTGTTACGCTGAGCAATCTAGGAGAACAAAAAAATAAGCCACATGTTACTACGTAATATAAAAATAAATAAATATAAATAAATAAAAACTAAACTAAAGAACAATATTTATTAAAAAAAATCATAAACTCTGACAATTTAATTATTTTGACAAGTAATTGTAATTCCATGTAGTCAGTTGACAAAACTGCATAAACGGGACAACAAGCAAGATTCAGCTTTCGCTAATTGTTAGTATAAACTAAAATGTGATCTATCTCGTGCCAGAAAACTGTGAATGAGAATTACATATTCAATACATGATACCCATTAACCGGAAAAGGAAAGCCATTAATTCCCAATACGTCATTTTAAGTAATTAAGTCATTGCCACAGCTTCTATCAAGTAATAGACCAATAGTCAACTAAACAAAGTCTATAAATGAATAAAAGAGCCTTTGAACCAGTGGGATTGCAATGCCGCATCCAATGAAAGACCCTAACGGCCTAACCTAAAAAAATCTACTAAAATGAAGCAACTACCACTGTAAGAGAAATTAGTTCTAAGCACCCAGACTAAGAAAGAGACTCGACAGAGTAAGCTTATCTAGTCACCAAATAATTTAATGTTGACTAAGAGACTTGTAAATATTCTATTGTAGCAGACAATGAGACCAGAATACGTAGCCCTATGAATGACATAATATAAAAGTATAAACTCTCCCCGACAAAAAACCTAAAATACTGAGTTTGGCTGACAAAGAAAAACAGGTAAAAGGGGGGTAGGGAAGGAACTTTATACTACATGTTACATATGAACAATTTCAGAAGGATATGGAATAAATATGGGCAAGGAATTAAAACCTAATCCCGCCTAGTGGAAACAGAAAGTACATAAAAACACAAAAATTGCACCAGCCTTCATAAGATTTCAGCTTTCTAATTTTCTTCCTCGACTGGGCATGAAAATCCAGTAAGAGATTGCAACTTGGCTCTTATATGTGGGAGGCAATAAAAATTAAGACCCCAAAATTGCCTTGCAGCCCATTGAAATTAAGCCCAAATATATAATAAAAGCACTCTCCTAAAAGCCTAAGCAAGCCAAAGGCAGTCCATCCCTAGCCAACAAGTTCACAATAACATGCCCAATCAACACTTGCATAACGACATTTATCACCCATCTAATCTACTCAATACTTCTGATTTTCTCTGTGCGTAAAAGTTGAGAGAAAAAGCTATTGGTGGATTTCATGTGGCATCCCGGTTAACGCTCTTATAAGGTAATAAATCACCACGCAATTGGGCTCTAGTATAAATTTAATCAACCCTTATCCCCTCATCTCCGCCAGCCCTCACTTCACAAGTCTGTATCCCTCTTCTCCTTATCAAGATATATATAAAACAGATACCATATCAGATAGCTTCCACCCTTCACACCTCATCCTTGCTGGGAGCCAGCCCACACTTCACAGGTTTTTGTTCCTCTTTTTCCCCCTAATTAGGCAACATGATTCCGGTATTGACTATAGCACTGAAGTCCCAGATTTGGTATCACAGAAAATAGCGCATTTAGACAAGCAGTACTAATATATTCCTGTCTTGCAGATTTCAGGAGTCAAGCCACTAACAGTAACAGGTAAGCTTTTCATCCAAGAATTTTGACTCGAATTTTGTTCAACAGCATACAGATCCTCTTATATGGATAACAGATCCAAAATTATCCATATAGATTGTCTGTGCATGTACAAATTTCCTGTGCAAGTTAACAACCGTGAGAATGACCAAAACTGTCCTTTGATGGAGCTCTATAATTGTAGATCTATTTAAGAGCAGATGATCCATATTTTATCCATAATGATCCGCATGTTTCTGAGATTCCCAAGACCTATGAAGATGTTCTTAAATCTCCCACTAAACATTCAGAAAGTAGTAAACTTAAGAAAGAATAAAAAATCACAGATCGCAACATTTATAATATAGTCACCAGGCAAAGATACAGAAATTCAGGATATGATAATCACTTAAAATTATAAAATCAACAATGAGGCATTTAGGTTCCGGGACTAGCTTTAGACACGTGTTAAACCAAACTACACCCAAACCATAACTCCCTCTACCCTTAAAAAATAAATAACTAAAACCATAGAATGGATGTTTCTACTTAAATTCATTGCTATTGGAAAAAAAAAAGGTTCATCATTAAAAAGCAATCATATACATGGAAATTTATCATCATGAGAAAGAAATTATTAACATATTTCTCAAAAAGTAAGTTCAACAAGGCACAGTAATTTTATGTATTAAACAAAAATTATTACTAATTTAGATTTTCCTGTTGTCCAGTGTTTTTATACAATGAAATTGATAGTTTTACAGATTTTTGAATTTTCGCTCATCGAAACTGATTTTTACCACCTGATTCTAACTGAACTATAACTTATCTTCTATTCAACTGATTTTTACTAATTGAAACTTACTTATACAAATTAAAACTAATTGAAGACTGATTATGACTTATTAGGATTGGTTTATACTAAACATTATTTTCTGAGCCTTAGTCAACCTATGAATTGAACACAGATTTGTAATCTTTTGAATTACTATTTGACAGCAGATTTCAACTTCAATCAGTGCTGTGCAGACAATAGCTTAGAAATGCAAGTATCATTTTGAAAGTTCCCTACAGCAGTAGTACATAAAATCCCCTTAAACAGTGAAGGTCCAACAAAATAACGGGAGTAAAGATTAGGTATGGCACTTTGAGTAATAGGGATCAACATACTAGGGGATTTTACTAAGAAATAACTTGAAAAAACAGAAACATATTTCAAGTTGATATCCTGTACATCCTGGTAGAATATCTTACACTTTTCTTTAATTTCTCCATTTTTCCACAATTGGTCTGATTTCTCACAAACAAAACTTTCCCCCACCATAACCAAACTCATTGATCTCTTTCATACCATGAGCCTTCCACCTGATCACTAACCCTTCTAGTAAATCCTGGTGCTGACAGTGATAACCTTCCATACCCCATACAAAGTTCATGCTTGCTGCTCTAATATCCTTCATACCAAATTTCTGTACTCAAGCCTTGCTCTAATATCCTTCATACCAAATTTCTGTACTCAAGCCTTGCTCCTCATAGACCATCCAACAGCCTACTTCCAATAGCGATTGACCTTCCACCTCAAACAAACTCCTTGCTGTCTACTTAAATTTCTTTTAACCGTATCTGCCAACTCAAGCATTGCTCCTCAAAAAGCATAATCCCTCTAGTTCAGCCTAGGATTAAAACTAGAAACTGAACGGCAAAAGTGTGAAGAGCACATTAAGGAGGACAAGTTTGTTGCACTCTTAGTATGTACACCAAGATTACATTATGACTTAAGCACAAAGCCACAAAGAATTCAGAAAACCAAGATTCAATCTAGTAAAGAGGCATGGAAAGAAACAAAGCCTTCTAGAAATAAAAAATAAATAATAAAAAAAAAAGGTCATGTAAGGATGTCAATTTTTGTCATGCAAACAAACAATGGTACAATCAGTGAGAGTAATATGGTATCTTGGTAGTGATGTCACTACTGTGGTGATCAATCAGTTCTAAGTAAAAGAACCGTTGTAAAGTGAATCTAAAAGAAAAGGGCTACAGGAAGGGGGATTAGCAATGTGGAAAGTTAGTGGTAGCAAAACCCCAGCAAACACATATTAAATTGAGAATCAACACTGCCACATGTTTAGTGTAGCACTAGGACAGCAAAGATTGTTACAGCTACAAAAGGTGATTTGCATTTGCTCCAGTGCTACAAAAGGTGCACAGCTAAGGTGACGATACATAGTTCATTAAAGGCAGGGAGAAAGTGACAGAGATCCAATGATCAGATGCAACACATTGGATAGTTAAAGTTAGCATTTGGCAATGCTGCAAGTGCATTGCAATTGTTGCATAGCTAGAATCATGCTACTGATGGATAATTGGATATAAACACAAGGAATATATATAGTAAAATCCTAGGCACCACGCCACCACTAAACTGTAATTCAAGCTTAGGTTTTTTTTTTTTTTCCTCAAGCTAAAATTATAACTTAAAAGGATTTAATGGTTAGTAATTGGTCATTTAGGCGTAGAAAATAAGCATATAAGCCAAAGAAGATCCACCTTTGGCCTTGTGATCTTTGAGAACAGCACATGAAATACTAAATAAAAAAAAATAGTTTGATGACTTGATATTTAAGTTCATTCTTTGTCCAACTTCGGATAAAGTCATAAAGATGCTGTTCTAGGCAAGCCTAATGTTTGAGTGCTCATCTAGACAAGATAAGACTTTTCTTTCAACACTAGTGGATCTCTCTTAAAAACTTCAATAGTGGCCATGTAAGACTTTAAGAAGTCAAAATTAATAACGATACACTTTTCAAATAAAAGAGGAAGTCAAACAGTAGCTACGCTTAACTATGAACCTCAAAAGTAAAATAAATAAAATAATAATAAATATAAAAAAAAAGTTTAATTTGTGCACAACAAGCAACAAACGGCATTCAGGCAACAAAAGATAAAGTACTGTAAACAAAAGACAAAAGGAAATACCTGCAACAAAATGAGCACTAACTCAGTGCTGCCAAAACGTGAGGCTTCAAGAAAACACTGGTTTACATTATCAGCACCACCCTCGACCAGCATACCAAGGAGCCCTTGTATAGCAGTAGCTGATGCTCCACAAGACCATCCAGGATCAAATGAACTACTAAACAAAGTAAGAGGGAAGCAAGCAGCATCAAAGGCCTCAGTAAAGTCCTTTCCAGTGAGATTGCTTCCAGCAAGATCAAGAAATATCTTAAAGGCGGACAGTTGAAGCTGTATCTCAGCAGCAGAATCACGATGCATTTTCTCTTTGTTCTCATGACACCGAGAATGAAAGCCAATGCATTTCAGAGCCCATTCAGTGAACTTTTGGACCTTAGCACCAGCCTCTGCCTTCAAAACATCATCACCATTGCATTCCTGAAGTCGCTCATGCAACCTAACCAAGTTTTATTGCACAGATTGAGGAAATAAATTAGATGCTTGCTGTGGTGTAGCAATAAGATGCAAAATCAGATGCTAAGGTGGCAAAAGAAAGACATCATCTTATCTAGTACCTGGAAAGACCTCGTAATACCAAGCTATGGGAGGGGAGAGAATGAACACTTTGGTTATATATAATAATAATTCATATTACAAGAAAATAATTGCAAGAGCTTAATTCTATAAGTGCATAACTCTGTACCAAGATATCACCTCAACAATAAGAAATGAAGTGCTATGCTCAATAAGTGGGTAGACAAAAACAGCTTAACCAACGCCTTTCCTTTTCACCAAATGACAAAAACATGTAGTTCCTATTGTCTACAACGACTACAAGTCTACACCTTATTAACATTTAATATCATTATATCAATCAAATGAAACTACCTTTGGGCCATCACAGTCACTGTATCTGCTAGGTCCATTGTTCGGCTCTGACATGCAGAGACACAAGATGCGAGAAACGAAGTTCGAAGAGCTGCTCTTGTGAAGTCATAAGCTCCATTAGCTATTATCTTCTTTACTAGTCCCGTAATACCATGTAACTCCTCGTGTGTAGTAAGAAACCATATCGAATCCAATGAGATGCAAAGGAAATCATTAAGAGTTAGTGGATCAGCAATCAGAATCAAACTTTCTGCCAAGTCCCAATCATGAGAGCTCACAGCACTTTGAAAAAGTTTTCCCA
Source organism: Chenopodium quinoa (assembly GCF_001683475.1). Taxonomy (NCBI): domain Eukaryota; kingdom Viridiplantae; phylum Streptophyta; class Magnoliopsida; order Caryophyllales; family Amaranthaceae; genus Chenopodium; species Chenopodium quinoa. Next base: position 806,391 of record NW_018743391.1, on the reverse strand, counting down.
GCTCAATCCTATCTTGTCTACTGAGCTTCTTTTCATTTCCTACACTACCTTTCTTCCCCAACTGAGAACTTGTCGTCACTGCCTTCGATTTCTGCTTCTTAGAACCATAGCATCCAACCTTGGACATTCCAGTGTCCTCCATATATAGCGGCCCTTCTCTCGCAAACACAACATTACTTCCCTCACCTAGCTCGGAAATTTTGCTTTCAATTTCAAACTTGGGACTCTCAGTTCCACCGTAATCAATTTCCATCTCAGAAGGTATCTGCTCCTCTTCTTTAATTTCAACCTTCAATCTCAACCCCTCCCTTCCCATGTCACTTTCCATCTTATACAGGAAAAAGATGCCCTTTGAAACCACCCAAAAGACTGATCAGCTACAGTCAGTTGTTAACAATGAAACAGAACAACCATATCAAAACTATGACAAAAAATTCAACAATCACAAAAATACCAGCAAATTATCTTCCTGAATCCCAACACTTAGTTAAAGTAATCTAATATATCAGCTTCTACTTTCACTTCACTTGAACCAATTAAAATCGAAAACGAAAACTCCAAGTTACAACCAACTGATATTGAAACCGGAATCGAAAAACGAACACTCAGAGCTACGACACCCCTATTGAAGATCACTAAGATTAACGCAATCAAATGAAAAAAGATGCAAATCCTCAAACACCCTTCACTTGAGATAATCAGAAAAACTTGGAGAGTAGCAACATCACACCATGAAAACAATAAAAATCCATCAAACCAAATGAAAAATTGAGCAAACCCAATATCAAATTGCACCAGAGGATCTCAAGATTCTCAACTGAACAGTACCATATAAGCAAAACCCTAGAGCATCATCTCTTCAATTCTCTGATAATACAGCAAATTCTCAAAGATCCAGCATCAACCTGAAATACCCAAAACAAGAATCTCATCAGGAAATAAAAAAAATATTAAAAAGAATCAAAAATAAATTAATAAAGAAATCAATCAAACTCAACCAAAAAAACCCAGTTGCTAACGCAATCAATAAATTCAAAATTGTGAAATTTGAACAAGGGCAGAAATTAAAATGCATGAAATTATGATTTTTATAAAAATAAAATAAAAAAAGGAAATGGGTTTGTTCTTGCGAACCTGAAAATTTGCTTGGCAAAGAAGAGGAGAGAGAATGAGAGGTTGGCTTAGAAAAAAAAAAAAAAAACCCAGAAAAACAAACTAAGATGGGTAATCTTTCCTTTATTCCTTCGAAAATAAAAAAGTAAATAAAATATTTAAAAAGGGGGTTTTTATTTTTATAATTAAATTAATTTTGGGCCTCTTGTTTGATTTTATTTGGGTGGGCATTCTTTAATTATTGATTCTTTGTTTGCATTTGCAGAGGAACTGTTAGTGAAGTCAGACACCAAAATTGTTTTGTAATTTATTAATATCACAAACTCTTAATAACATCCGATTTGCACTGTAAATCGGGCTGGCTGGGCAACTTCATCATCGAGAAAAACACCCACCACCGTCGCCACTCCCTTAGCTTTTCCCAAGAATCCGGCGTCCCCCTCCGATTTCGACCTTGCTGACCACCCCAATCCCACGATTCCAGCGCCGCTGACCTCCCCCCAATCCCCCGATTTGTCGAGTTTGAAGTCCGGGATTACAACAACTCCAAATACCTCGACCCCAATTGCATATATACCGTATTGTGGGTATCTATCATTTCACCTCATCTACTTTGATGGTGGCAAACATGGGGCGGTGGATACTCTGGGTTAACTTTTGGATTTTGTATTTATTTATTTTATTTTGGTACTTTGTTTTGTGGAAAAAAAAAAGTCACTTTTGTAAAAAAAAAAAAAAAGGGTTACTTTTGTGAAAAAAAGGGTCACTTTTGTAAAAAAAAAAAAAAAAAAAAAAAAAAAAAGGTCACTTTTGTGAAAATATGGGTCACTTTTGGAATAAAAAGGGTCACTTTTGTAAAGAAAAAGGGTCACTTTTATAAAGAAAAAGGGTTATTTTTCGCAAAAATGTTCGATGTATAATAAAATTATTGTAAACCGGGGGCATGCAAAAGGAGTTTTATTAACATTAATACTCCGTTTATTCTATACTCCCTTCGTATTTCATTACTTGTTCTATAATACAGAGCATTTCTAGATACACAAGGTTTTAAAAGAAAACAGAGTATCAAGGAAGTGAATTTGATGAAAAAAAAAAAAGTATTACCCTTGTTTAGATTTAGATTTTGGCCATGTTTTCATCAGATTATTTTCAGTTCAGTTTAGCTCTAATAAGTTCAGTTCAGTTCAATTCAGCTCCTAATTTCCTTCTCTCATAAATTATTCATTTCAGTTCAACTTGGCTCAATTCAGTTCAGTTCAGCTCATTTCAGTCAATGAAAACAAGTCCTCCATTTGTAGATATCGAATAGCTTTTTATTAATGAATTGTTTTTTTTTTTAAAAAAAATATTACTTTCATTTATATTATTTGCAACGATTTGACATAAAGTGTGAGTAAAAAATCTAATTGTTACAAATAATTTGAAATGGAGGTAGTATGATAGTTAGGAGAATAGATGATTTGAAAATATTAAAGTATAATAATTAAGGGTCCACTAGGAGAAAAGAAATTTGTAAAATATTCTGAAAGGGTTTTTAAAAAAGACAATGGAGCAAGTAATATAATATGACTGTAAAATACGGCTGTAAAAGAAAAGTAAAGCAAATATTAAAACACACCCCTAAGAGGAAAGTAGAACCAAATATTAAAATGCGGAAGTGTAAACCGTACTCCATACATATACTCCACATTTATTTAAACTAGTCTTCTGGCCCGTACAATGCACGGGTTATTCATATAAAATTGTATTGAGAGATAAGTGAGGAAATATCATTAAGTCATTATAGGGTATAATATGTAATCGGAAAATTTGTATTGAGAGATAAGTGAGGAAATATCAATAAGTCATTATAGGGTATAATATGTAATCGGAAACATGATTAAAGAGATTAAAATTTTTGAACTTTAATCGAAAAAGAGGCTTAAATAGAAGGTGGAAGGGCTAAAATTAAAGAGAGAATAGAAAAATGTTGAATTAAAGGTGAGAGATGAAGTGTGTATGAAAGATGAACTATAAGTTTACCTAAGTTTAATGAAAGAATTTAAAAAAAATGGTGTAATAAAAAATTAATAGTGTAAAATGACATGTGTCACTATGGTTAGAGAAGTGTAATAGAATGGATGGGGACATGTATCTTTCTTAGTTTCTTGGTTATAGACGTAATCAAGAAAATTTGGGCTGGATACACTACAGAGTATACTAATAATTAATATTCCTCCGTTTTTTTTATTTTTTATTTGCATCACTTTCCTTTTATTGATGTTATTTTTAATGCATCACTTTTATATTTGGTAATTTTATGCTATATTTTATCATTTTTCTCTTATTTTAAACTCCACTCAAATTATTTTATCATTTCTCTCCTTCCACCACTTAAATAATAAAAATATCTATCATTTCTCACATATTTTCTCTTTCATGATCTATATTTTACTTTTAGTACTCGTATAATACATTCACTCACATTATTATATTACTCTCCTAAAACTCCGTGCATTCCAAAGTAAAGGCCCCGTTCTTTAGAGCTGCTCTGCTGAGCCCTGCTCAAATCAATTCTGCTCTACTCTGCTCAAAAGAAATTTGTTCTACTCGGTTCTGCTATGCTTAATTTTTAAATAATAATTAATATTCAATAATAATAATTAATATTGTATTGATGATAATAATTTTGTTATTTTGAAAAATTATAATAATTATTAATATTAAAAATTATAATTAATAATAATAATAATTAATAATAATATTAAAATAAGAATAACATTAATAATAATAATAACATTAATAATAGTAATAATAATAATGTTGAAATCTGCTCGGCTCAGCTTTACTTTTCTGAAATGTGCTCTGTTCTAGTTTGCTAAAATTTAATCTGCTCTGCCCAAAAGCTAAAAAAACAGAGCATAATACTTTGTACGAAGTACTTTGTAATAGTAATAATGTTCTATGATGCTTTGTAATTATTAGATGACGTAGTTTAAGTTTGGAGGAAAAAAAAGTAATTTCATTTATTAAAAAATAATAATTAAAAAAAGGTTAATGAGTCATGAAAATGAGAGTCACCCAAAGCTACGCCAAAGGACCTCACCACTTGGAAGTTTTAGGTTGGCTTTTCGTGGGCTCCACCTTTTTTATGCACAATCATTGCTTTTTCCATTTTTAACCCTCCATTCTCATTTCTTCACCGATTTTTGTTTATAACTAGTTTGTGTCCCGAACGATGCCCCGCAATGTTAGTTTGTGCTTGTTCAATTGTTGTATAGCTAGTGTGTGATTTGGGCGTTGACTCGCATGTTACAGTTTATTTTTAATTCATATGTATTTATTTTCTAATCTTGTGAAAAATAAATAAATTAAATAACTTCTAATTTAAAAGAATATATATTGTTATATATGTGAAATTTAAAACCTAATAAAAGTTGGTTCCAGCAGCAAGAGTCGTATGGAAAAAAAATCTAACTCCTTCGATCACTGCCCAATTCTACCAAGGATCAATTAAAGAATGGTTAACAAAGAACCTGGAGAATCCGGATGCAAATGATGAAGAAAGTTTGGTAATTTATTTTGGAATCACTGTTTGCTGGATATGGCGGTGGCGAAACTGTTATGTGTACAATAAAAAGAGCGAGTTTCCCATTGATTTCATGGCTTTTCTGCAAGTCAGGTATGAAGAGGCGAAAAGAGCCTTCAATAATTTGAGGGAAGACGAGGCTACTAGCAGACCACCAAGAATTGAAGTATACATTGCTTGGAATATCCCCGAGTATGGTTGGTATGCCTTAAATTGTGATGGTGCGGCTAAAGGGTGCCCTGGGCCAGCTGGAGGTGGTGCAATTATTCGAGATTACACAGGCAAGATGGTCTCGGCATTCACTAGTAACTTTGGTTACTGTTTTGCTTTTAGAGCAGAGGTTATGGCTCTTACAAGAGGTCTAGTGATTGCCCAGAACCTACAATTAACCAAACTGGAGGTACAAATGGACAATTTAGCTTGCGTTCAAACTTTACATAATCAACAAGTGCCTAGAGGTGAGAATGTGCACGATATTATCTACTGCAGGAAGCTTCTAAATGACCCAAGATGGAAAGTTCGAGTGGTACATGTGTTTTGTGAAAGCAATCGAGCGGCGGATTGATTGGCCAACAATGGAGTTATTCAAAACTCTCAATTAGATTTTATTAATAATGTTCCAATTGAGTTGAGTCGTATTTTAGAGGAGGATGCTAGGGGTGTGACGAGGTCACGCTTCATTCCTTCTTAAGTAGGTGCTGTAGTTGTTTTCTTTGTTTGTTTTGTTTTATTTCTCTTGGTCAATGTACTTCTTTTGGAAAAAAAAAAAACTAATAAAAGTTGGTTTAGATGGTAAGTGTGTAGCATTTATTTGTTTGAGGATAAGGGTTTGAATCTAGATAAATGCATATTTTATTATTTTTGTTATTACCTCCGTTACATATTAGTTGCAACTTTTGCCATTTAGGGATGCTACACATTAGTTGCAACTTTCTATTTTTTTCCCTTTTTAGTAAGTTTTTTTCAATAAAAGTACGAATATACCCTTACTAAAGAGTTCAAAACCACAATTAGCTACCAAATCAGATTTCATTAAATTCCTAATATAACTTATTTAACATATTAATGTCACCCAGTTAAATCAACAATCATCAAAAATCACTATTTCCCATTTCATCTCCCACAAAAAATCAGACACCCACCACTACCTTTACGGTCGTCGTTTTCAAATCAATCACTACCTTCACATCATCGTTTCCAGATCAAACACTACCTTCAACGTCGTCAAAGCTCATCACCACCGTCAAAGTCGCCTCCTCCTCCTCCTCTTGTGTTCCTTTTTCGCTCTTTTTTTTTTTAAAAAAAAAAAAAAAAAGTTCATTCAGATCTGATAGTTTAAGGGGCGGGTGGGCTTGTTTGGGGTGGCTCGAGGCGGTTTATGGGTAAATTAGGGTGAGTGAGGGTGGTTTCGGTGTGGTTTTAGGTTGAATGGGAGTGGTTTTGGGGGTGAGTGAGGGTGGTTGTTCCGGGTAGTTATAAGGTGGTTCGAGCCAAGATGGAGTGGTTTCGTGGTTGTTTGCACTAAGAGAGGGTGATTTTGGGGTTGTTTAGGTGGAGAGCGAGTGGTTTCAAGGTGGTTTGGGTTGAAATGGGGTGGTTTCAGGGTGGTTCGGATTGAGATATGTTGGTTTCAGGGTGGTTCGGGTTAAGATGGGGTGGTTTCAAGGTGCTATATTTGTGGGTGACTTCGGGGTAACTATTGTTGGCTGACGGTGGTGGGACTGTAACACCCCAATAATTCTCCCTTTTCCAAACCACTTACTTTAAATAAAAATAGAGGAGAACCATTGGCATGTTACCGCCACGTGTTAAAACGTTAAGGCTTTATCAAAGTATTGCAGCGGAAATCCAACTTAAATCTTAAAATAATATAATTTAGAAAACCAATAAGTCAAAGCTTACAAATTGGAACCATAAAGGCCCTTATTAAAACCAAACAATATTCAAAATCCTAAAACATAATTAAAATAGTAAAACATAAATAAGTTCAACACAAAGAATGAATACACTCAATCACACCAATCCCTTGACAATGCGTATGTCAAATCCCCGAACTTCACATCATCAAGCTAACCTGTGTAATACTGCTCCCCAATATTACAAGTGTAATAATTGGATCATCACAGGGTCATTGAAAGGTGAAGGCCATGACAAAAAAAACACACACACACACACAAAAGCACGCAATCAGCAAAGCTGAGTACATACGAGCTACAACGTACCAAACCTAGCATGATCAATTAATTAAAGTAAATAAACATACAACGGGAATTCATTAATCAAGATTCTACTTAGACAATTCAATTGACTCAACATACTTACTAACGTTTTAAATAAAAATAGAGGAGAACCATTGGCATGTTACCGCCACGTGTTAAAACGTTAAGGCTTTATCAAAGTATTGCAGCGGAAATCCAACTTAAATCTTAAAATAATATAATTTAGAAAACCAATAAGTCAAAGCTTACAAATTGGAACCATAAAGGCCCTTATTAAAACCAAACAATATTCAAAATCCCAAAACATAATTAAAATAGTAAAACATAAATAAGTTCAACACAAAGAATGAATACACTCAATCACACCAATCCCTTGACAATGCGTATGTCAAATCCCCGAACTTCACATCATCAAGCTAACCTGTGTAATACTGCTCCCCAATATTACAAGTGTAATAATTGGATCATCACAGGGTCATTGAAAGGTGAAGGCCATGACAAAAAAAAACACACACACACACAAAAGCACGCAATCAGCAAAGCTGAGTACATACGAGCTACAACGTACCAAACCTAGCATGATCAATTAATTAAAGTAAATAAACATACAACGGGAATTCATTAATCAAGATTCTACTTAGACAATTCAATTGACTCAACATACTTACTAACCAATTCCAAACACTTGACTCTTTGTATTTAGTTTGATTAATTTAATTTGGAGTAAGCAATAGACGAGGTTGTCCAACCCACCAAATCATTGTGGTCCCAAATGACCATTTAAAATAAAAGTTTAGCGCAATGCAATAATGGGCGCGACTCCATTCTCATAAAGTTAGTCTAGGATCCCATCTAACTTTCATTATGAAATAAAATGTAAATACTAAAAGAAAAGAGGACATGTTGATCAAACAAGCCTCGGAAAGCCACGGGCTACCACCGTGTACCCCAACCCATAATTGGCAATACTCTAGAAGTGCATGCTCTCTAGAGTTTTATTGCACATCCATGTTTCACTTTAAGTGATTACAATTTTAATTAATAGCCGACTCATTCAAGAAGACCATAAATAACAATCATACATTAATTCATTTTTAATCTTATTTAGGACAATGGTGATCACATCACAAATTGATCTTTAATTCCATTAAACTTCCAATTTATCCAAATTGTTGAACATAATCAACCCACCTAGCCATTTCGGCTTAATCCACTTTTACTCAACATACTAACAAGTCATGCTTGAGTAATAAATAAAATAATAATAACCTTGTGGAATAATTAATAAATTCATTCCACTTAAATAATTTAATTCCAATCCTTTAATAATCCAAATGTGGTTAACAAACCAATCCAATAAAAATATGTTTGTATTAACATTCCATACAAACAATTAATCCAATATAACTCAACATGCTTGTATCCATAATTCCATACAAACATAATCAATGCACCAAAACATGTCTCATAACATAAGCACATGAATTAATTAGATGTATAACCAAACAATTTTCATCCAAGTATTCTCTAATCATGAAACTAAGTTCTTTTCTTTGGTACCTAAACATGATACTACTTCACTACTAGAAAACAGGTTGATTGCGACGGAAATTTTTCGTCGGAAACACCTTGTTTTCTGTCGCAAAACCCATTTACGACGGAATTCCGTCGTAACCGGTTGTCGGAAAAGTTGTTGTCGGAAAAACTCCCTTTTCCGACGAAATTTCCGTCGTAAATGGGTTTTCCGACGGAATTTCCGACGGATTTCAGTCCGCCGAGAACATTTTCAAGCACGGCAAAGTCCCTCGTAAAATTCCGACGGAATTGAATTCCGTCATAAATGCCCAACGGAATTTCCGTCGGAAAATGCTTTAAAAAAACAAAAAAAAGCCACCGCCACGCTGTACCAGCCACCGCCACCGCAAGCCGTCACCCCTCACCACCTAGCCCCACCTCACACAACCAGCAACTCACCAAGTCACCTAACCCACACCCAACCCCACCAACCGTATCACCACCCACACCAGAACCCTACCCACCAGCCACCTACACCAGATCCACCACCCCACTACCCACCTACAACCACCACCGCCACCTAACCATATTTACCACCCCACCACCCACCTAAAATCACCACAACCACCACCAAAAATCACCACAGCCACCACCAAAAATCATCACAATCCAGAAATTAACAAAAAAATAAAAAAAAATTAAAATCAAAATTGAAAAAAACAAAATAAAACAACAAAATAAAACCCACAAATATGGTCTCCATCCAACAGCCACCACCCACCACCACCATAAATTGTAAAAAAAAATTCCAATAAAACAACAAAATAAAATCAAAATTGAAAAAAACGAAATACATACCTTAATTAGACCACACATAACCTCGAAATTGGGTTTAAGAGGCCAAATTCGACCATAAAAACTCTAGATCTAGAGTTTTTATGGTCGAATTTGACCCAAAAACCTTTGTTTTAAGCATGAAGAGAGAGAGAGTAAGGGCGAAATAGATGAATATTATTGTTGATGTTGATGCCGGCAATGGTGTTGTTGATGTTGGTGTTGTTCGTTGTTCGTTGTTGATGGCGGCTATGGTGGGAGATTTGAGGGGAAAGTAGAGTAGAGGAGAGATAGAGAAGGAGAACGAGTGAGATTCAGAGAACGAAAGAAGGAGAACGAGTGAGAACGAATTGAAAGAGAATCAGAGAGAGGAGTGAGAACGAATTGAAAGAGAAGGGGAGTGAGATTCAGAGAAAGAGAAGGGGAGGAGAGAGAAGAGGAAAGATAAGGAGGAGAAGAGGCGGAAAAGAGAGGAGTGTTATTCTAGGTTGATTTTTTTTTTTAAAAAAAAAAAAAAAATTCCGACGGAAAATTCCGTCGTAAATTTACGACGGATTTTAATTCCGTTGGAAAAAGTAATTTCCTACGGAAATATCCGTCGGAAAGCCCATATATTACAACGGAATTAAAATCCGTCGTAAATTTACGACGGAATTAAAATTCGTCGTAAATTTACGACGGAATTAAAATCCGTCGTAAATTTACGACGGAATTAAATTCCGTCGTAAATTTTGTACTTTCCGACGGATTTTCAAGTCCGTCGGAATGGTTCCGTCGGAATTAAGCTGTTTTCTAGTAGTGCTTACAACGAAGTAGACATGTACGTACATCGTGTAAACAATCCTTTGTGCCACTTTTAATTACTTAAAAGACTCCTAGGTAATAATCACTTCCTAGAAAACAACCAACAACAATAAATTAATACTTAACCAAATTTTCAGCAATATAATTTATATTAAAACTCCTTAAAACTTCATTAAAACATGTTTTTATGGTTAATTAATCATTAGAAACACAATAGGAACAAAAGCCCCAATTTAATTGATTATTAGAACCCTAAAATTCTAATTTAAATAAATTAGAACCCTAGGTTTTAAAATTATAAAATGTGAAAATTAAAACAACAATTATAATATGAAATCATAAGTTTAAGCTATCAAAAACATGATTTTAATACTAAAAATATAATCTTTATACTAAAAAATCAAAACCCAAAACAAATTGAATTAACATTAAGCAAGGTAATGAAACAAAGGAGGAAGAAGGAGGAGCCACGGCTGGGCTGCCTGGTGGTCGCCGGCGGTCAGATGGGTGGCGGCAGGGAGGCGCACCGGTGGTGGCTGGGCGACAGCAGTGAGTCACAACTTACGTAAGAAGGAGGAAAGGAAATAAAGAAAAGAAAAAGGAAAAAGAAAGGAAAAAAAAAAGAAAAGAAAAGAAAAATAAAGGGAAAATAAGAGAAATAAAATAAAGAGAAGAAAGTTTACTAAACTTTTAGTGTGGGGAAAAATTTGGAGATGTATGGGGTATTTATAAGAGAGAGAATTTTAGGGTATGAAGGAATATTGGGCCTCATGCAAATTATGGGCCAATTAAATAAGTAAAGTGAGTTAGACTTTGTTTGTTGGACATGAACTGTAGAATGATGTTCATAAAAAATCATAATGTAATAAAAATAATTTTCCACCCAAAATAATTTGAAACTTTTAAAAAAAAATCCGGAAAAATACAATAAAAAATATTATAAATAAAATAAAATTTCATTTATAATATATTTAAAAATATGGGGGATTACAGGGATTGCTATTGTCGGTTGACGATGATGGGACTGTTGTTGTTGGTTGACGGTTGTGGGGTGGGTGCTGTTGATGGTGGTGGGTAATTTATTAATTACCTTCACTTTCTCTCTCCTACCTTACTTAATTACCTATTCTTTATTTTATTAATCTACCATTATGAAATTTTGTCTTATAATCCGTGTCAAGCTCAAAGTTGCAACTAATATGTAACGGAGGTTGTAAATGAAATCACAAGCTTACGTGTCGCTGACGTGACATTGTGACTTGGTTTTCATATACATTGAAGAGTGCCATGTGACACCGTTCCTTTTAAAGGAACACCTTTAATTTATAGTATAGATACCAACGGTGAAACTAATGCGGTTATAAATCGAATCGGATTGGAAACCATATCAAATTAGTAATTCGATTCGATTTTTTCTAATTTAGTTTGGTGTATTTTGAGAAGTAAATAAATTTGCAATTTGGTTTCGATTTTAGGATTTGAAAAACCAAAATACAAACTTATATCTAAATCTATTAAATATTATTAAAACAAAACATTGCTGACTTCATTCACCCTTAATCTATCTCACGTGTCATTCTCACATTAAAAAAGTTTCCCTCCATTTCTATGAGTGATGTCATCAATTATTAATTTTTTTTTAATCTACATTATATATTTCAAACAAAAAATAATTTCACTCTTTTGCATACGGAGTAAAAATTATTTAGATCATGCAACGCACGAGTCTAATCTAGTTACAATCTAAATATAATTTTAGGCTCTACATGCAATATAAGGCCAAAAAGTGGTTATGTTTGACATGCCCCAAAAAAGTTACAAATCAAAGCCCAAAATACTATGCCCTAAAACGGTGTGGTTTGGGTTTGGATCGGACTTTGGAGTTTGGACTGAATACTAACATGGTGCGATGCCGCTTGAAAATCCCCAAACCAAATTAATATCATTTTGTTTCGATTTAGGGCTATAAACGACATTGCAAATAGAACATTATTCACCCCTAATGCCACCCTTGAAAATGTTGGGGAAATTGTTTACTAGGTCACAAAAATGACACGAAAATTGGACAAATTAACACTTCGAGGCCTGAATAAGATCAGTTTCCCAAAGTAATATTTCAACCCTTATATACACACTAGGTATCACAAAATTACTAGGAGATACAACGAAGACAATCACAACAGTGAGTAGTATGTTTGTGATCTAATGTAATCAAACTTTGGATAATTTATGATGTGATAATTGAGGTTTGCAATTTTGTTTCAGGAAATATAATAAACTGATTTTTCTTAAATCTTTTCTTCATGATATATTCTTTGTACATACTTATAAAGAAGCCAAAATCGAAATGAACAGCCATGAAGAAAATTGACAATAAACGTCACTTTACAAACAACCCAGACCTGCGCCCGACTGGGCCTTTGACCACCCGACCGGGAGGATCTGGACATCAGAAAATCGAAACCTCTCGCGTCCGGCCAGGCGTTGGTGGCCCTACCGGGTGGTGAAGCCTTATTCCATAAACACCCTCGCGCCCTATAGGGCGGTGAAGCCTAGAACCGAGCAACAGGGCTTCGATCTCCTTCTTCTTCTCACTCGCACCCTGCCAACGGAGCTAGCCATAACAGGCTGCTATGGCTTTCCTCTTTACCGAGTATACCCCTCTATACCGAGTTCATTAGCTTCTATTTACTTTGGTATACTTAATCAAAACTTCTTACCAATATTAGCACCTTCACCTATATTAACATTGATTAAGCAAGGCAAACATGAAATTTGTCTCATACTCTAAATTACTCAACAGAAAATTAATAGAGTAATAATAGGTTTCTCCTAGGCACATATGCAAATGCAAATCTTTGGCTAATAATATTTTTAATTATCAACAAATATAATCTATACTCGATTATCAACATATATATTCTATACTCGATAACAATTGAAAATTAATAAATTATTTATTGAAATGGTTTCAACAAGTACACACAGGAGATTAGGAGTATTGTAACACCCAACTCAGATTACACATGAGTCAACTAGTGAATATCTTCCTTTTTGGGCCTTAGCTTGCAAGGATTTGCTCCAGTGCAGGACAGAAGTCCTACCCAAAAGGCCTCTAATAAGTTGGAGTATTAACTAGAGTTGGCTAATTATTTATGGATATACTCTAGACTAGGCATCTATTCCAACACCCCTCCCTAACAATGCATTTCACAACCTCCCCCATATACCCATTTTATGCAAATGTACAATAACTGCACAATAATCTTACTACTTTACCCCCTATGTATACACCAAAAAAAAAAACAAATAAACCACCATTGATCTCATTTCGCTTTCTCTCTCCTCACCCATTTTCCGCATTTTCTCTCTCTACACCCATTTTTTATGAATTTTCTAATCCGAAAATTTATACGAATTTGTGAGAAAAAAATGTTCAATTCAACAAATCAAGGTCGAAATTCGAAGGAGTAAGTGATTTTGTTCATATTAGTTCGAAAAAAGTATAAACCCTAGTTTTATTTATTTATTTATTTTTTTGTTGCAATTGTATTACATAAACGAACATCATCGAAGCATAAAACATGAAAAAAAAAGTATGAACCCTTGCATTTTAGTAATTTTTACTAATTTTCGTTTAAAAACTAGTAACCTGAAGAAGTATATTTTGATTTTTGAGTATGAAGTATTTCAATTTTTTTTTTTCTTTAAATTTTTTGCAGTGCGAAGGAAATAGTTTTAGAGTAGAACATCAAATAATCTGGAGAAAAGTAAGCATTAATTAAATTAGTTTGTAGTGGGTTTTTTTTTTTTTTTTTTTTTATTATGAATGTTCATTTTTATTTTGATGAATGTTCATTTATATATTTGTACACAGTCATTCACAAAATAGATGATTAATATAAATGTTCATTTGTATAGTACTACATAGTCATTGTATTAATGTTCATTCTTTTTCATACTTTAGAGTGAAAAATTATTTTGATGAATGCTCATTTGTATTTTCACAGATGTTCAATCACATAAAAGTATATGGTTTTCACATACTAATATACGATTATCAGAATTTTGATAAATATTTATATATTGGTCATTTTCTTCAAATATTTCATGCTCAGTTCAATTTCGAGTTTCAATATATGTATTTTTTCATAGTGATGTATTTTGAGTTTCAACATATTGATAGCTTTGAAGAGTTATTCATGTATATATTTCGTTTTCATTGATTGATATCTTTCATAGGCATTTTTAAACTAATGCATGTTCATTTATATATTAATATATATTCATTTTCATATTCAATTATGTAAATATGTTCATTCATGTATTAATAGCTGTTCATTTCTACACTGATATTAGTAATATATGTTCATTTATATACTATCATATACTATTCATATTCATATGAAATTGGTTCAATTCAATTCAACACTCAATCTAACTAATAATTCATTTATTTTTGTCTATTAGTTAAACAAAGAATCGTGGATATAGCAAGAAAAAAAACTAGAAGACGACAAAATAAGGAAATTAAGAAGGCAAGGATTTGCTCAACATGAACCAATAGCACGAGCATGAATTTTTTGATTTCGGATCGAGAGTTCATTGTGTATAATAATATGTGTGGAATTATGTTGTATATTTTAATATCCAATATTTTAAGTTTTGGTGATATACAATTTCTATTGATTTTAATAAGAAGGAAATAAAATTTATTTTTCCCCAAAATAATATTACAAAGCACAACAAATCTTCTTCTCCACACCAATCACGAGTTTTTCTCCATTCCTCTCGTATATTGTCGTAACGTCCTTAATGCTAGGTTTTGAAAAAGACTTTTCATGTCATTTCCATTTAAGTCCAATTCGGATCCCTCTGTTGTTTCCTTTTCCTCCCGCACCTTTTCTTCAAAATGAGAAAGAAGATGGTACACTCAAACAGTATTATTTAAGTGCTTATTGCTTGCCAAAGATCCTACTTCTACAATTGGTAGGTCATCGGGTTATTCAAATAAGCCGTGTTTTATGTAGTTTTCCCATGTTACAACTTCTATACCAATCCGGTCAATCCCGAATGGATCGGTTAACATTTTATTAGGGAGTTTGGTCTTGACTCTTTTGTGCGGTATTCATATCCTTCAAAAACAAACATTTAATAAACAAAAAAGTAAATATTCAAAACAACTTGAATTTGTGATTGATCATTACAATTGTCGACTTTGAACCATCATTCACCAACTATATGACTATATATATATTAGAATATTTGACATTACATGCTCATAAACACACCTGAACGATCAATAGATTTAAAAAAAAAAAAAAAAAAGCTAAACACTTAGTTCATGTATCAAGTCTCTCATAGGACCTAATATTTTTACACTTATTATCTTTATAACCATCATTAGAACAAATAAATCATTTCATAGAAAATAAGTCATCCCTTTTCCTCTTACTCCTCCTAACTCTGATTCCAAAATCTTTCATAAAAGCATACTCATTAGT
Organism: Chenopodium quinoa; assembly: GCF_001683475.1. Classification (NCBI taxonomy): domain Eukaryota; kingdom Viridiplantae; phylum Streptophyta; class Magnoliopsida; order Caryophyllales; family Amaranthaceae; genus Chenopodium; species Chenopodium quinoa. The sequence continues at coordinate 790,834 of NW_018743391.1, read as the reverse complement.
TAGACATTTCATAGTTAAGCATCATCTGTAGAAGAAAATTGTTTCCCCCAAAAATCAAACTCACTTGCTTCTTCAAAAATAACCGCATCCCTTTTTCTCACTGCAATAATTAAACCTGTAACAAATGAACACATACGGTAGCAATAATGGTTGTAGGGAATATTTCAAGCATCCCACACTTGAGCTCCGCTGTGATCATACGCTTAAGCATGGTGGCGTCCAAAGGGAAGGAAGCTAGAGTAAAAGAGTCGCCAACAAGTTTTAGGAACTTGTAAACCGTTCACAGGGTGAAGGTTACACCCCTTAATGATCCAGGAGATCGTTAACTCCAATAGGTCTAGAACGGAACCATGACTGGAAGTTCGGGGATGAAGGTACAAATCCAACCTAAAAGAGATTGAATCTACCCTAAAATTAGGCCTCTACTTTATTCTTCTCGTATTCATGTACGCTTTCTGACTAACACACAATCAGTAGGTTAACTCTAAACCTGTTTAATCTATGTTGGTTGAATATTAATGCACAAACCAATTTATTATTGGCGACCATTTGAATTATAATCATATTAGCCTAAACAAAATTATTAATTATCTTATTAAGCGTGATTACTAGTACAAATTCCCTTTAAACATGCATAAAAGGCGTGATCAAGCAATAACAACAAACAATATATATCAAGCAACATAATAATCATCATCATAATAATCATGTTAGCAATAAAGCATAATAATATTAGCAAGATCCTAGGCATGATACTAACAAGATTAATAACAAAACCTAGCATGTCAGTAAACATCAAAGATCAAAGCTTTAGCCCTAGCATGATACTAATTTAACATGATATTAGGAAAGAAATAGGAAGCATAATAATAATATCAAAAATATTAGTTAACCCTAAACATGATACTAGGAGCAATAAAACATCCTAACATGATACTACGAATCAACAAAATAATGTAAGCATGATTTCTATATCAAAAGATCAATAATTAAAGTAACTAAATCACTTACTTCGATGCCTCGTATCTCTTTATAATAACAAAATACACACGTTAGTAACTTTAAGGAAAATAATAAAACAAAACAATTAAATTAAATAATTGAAATAGGGATATGGGACCAAACCCTCAGAAATTATCAACCTTTCACGTCTAAGGCAAAGAAAACTTCGAACTTGGCTAGGTGTGTTTAGAACTAATGAATGTGGATTTGTGTGAGAGGGAAGGTTTAGAAAAAGAATAGAGAGAGAGAGAAAGCTTCTAGCTTTTAGAGAGAGAGATTGGAAATAATGATTGTGAATGATTAAAAACGGGGAGATACAACCCCTATTTATTGAAAAAATAGCTCGGAATTAAATCAAGTCATATTCGGAATAAAATACCTCCTGTCGCCAACGACAGGAGTTAGCGCCAGACAATAGGAGCAGCGCTAGGCGACACCCTTGTCGTCTTGCGCTAAGTCAGAATTAAAACGCGCTTTGTACGCAGAATCATCTTCTTAATACGATTAAGCAGCTAATTCCGCGTTAAGCATATAAAAATCATGTTTGTGACAAATCACATATTTTATTCAAAATAAAACTCTTTAAAATATAATTATTAATCCTAATCTTGTTAGAATTAAAAGGAACCTTCTAGATAATTCTAGAAGATTAAAATCAATCCTAATACATTTAGGAATAATAATTAATAGGCCCTATCTATATCATTGGGCCACATTTAAAATCATTTGGGCCAAATTTAATTTAATCCATAACTTTCTCATTATTCATCGGAATTGGGCTTACAATATATTGTTGGAAAGCTCTTTTTGAGCCCAATCAACCTACACTATTATTGGACCCTTATCATGGAACAAACCAAATTGGAGTGGATATTTTCATAAATAGAGTGTAAGAAGAAACATTTTAAAAAACAGAAAGAGAGATATTTTAATAAAAACATCCACATCACTAGACTTTTTACACTTTCACTTCGTTCGATAATCAAATGACGTGAAAGGTATTCATCATTGGGTTTGGTTTTGAGGAGACACATTTGGGTGTCTACAATGGTCAATTACAATAATTCATTTGATCAATTACAGTTAACTTACCATATGTAAAAATATAAGTGATCATCTATAGGTACATAACTGGACATTATTTATGAAACTACAAAATAGTGATAAGCATTAAAAGTCACATGTACAACTTATAATTCCATAAACACAACTATATATATAAATAAACATTTATAATTGCATAATTGAACATTATTACAATAAAACAGAATAACAAATATTAAAATGTGTTCACTAGTTAAAATATTGTAGGGAATATTTCAAGCATTATCCCAAACTTGAACCCCACTGCGATCAAACACTAAAGTACGGTGGCGTCCAAAGGGAAAGAAGATAGAGCAAAAGAGTCGCCAACAAGTTTTAGGAACTTGTAAACCGTTCACGAGGTGAAGGTTACACCCCTCAACGATCCAAGAGATCGTCAACTCCAATAGGTCTGGAACCATGACTGGTAGTTCGGGGATGAAGGTACAAATCCAACCTAAAAGAGATTGAACTTGCCCTAATAATAGGCCTCTACTTTATTCTGATCGTATTCATGTGCGCTTTCTGACTAACATGCAATCAATAGAATAAACCCTAAACCTGTTTATCTATGTTGGTTGAATATTAATGCACAAACAAAACTATTATTGGCGATCACTTGAATTATAATCATATTAACCCTAAACAAGATTATTAATTATCTTACATAAGCGTGATTACAAGTACCAATTCCCTTTAAACATGCATAAAAGGCGTGATCAAGCAATAAATCAAGCAACATAATAAATCAAAATAAAAATTATAATCATAATAATAATCAAAACAATAATCATCATAATAATCATGTTAAAGCATAATAATAGTAAGACCCTAGGCATGATACTAACAAGATTAATAACAAACCCTAGCATGTCACTAAACATTAAAGATCAAAGCTTTAACCCTTACATGATACTAACAATCATAAATATTAGGAAGAACATAAAAGGCATCATACTTTTAAGCATACTTGATATTAAAGTTACCCTACACATGATACTAGGAATCAAAATAACAATCTAAGCATGATTTCTACATAATAATATCAATTAAACCATTAAAGTACTTACTTGGATGCCTCGTACCTCTTTCTAATAACAAAATACACACATTAGTAACTTCAAGGAAAATAATAATATCAAAGAATTAAATTAAATAATTGAAAGAGAGATTTAGGGCCAAACCCTAAGAAATTAAAACCTTTCACGTCTAGGGCGAAGGCAACTTTGAATGTGGCTAGGTGTACCTAAGTCTTGTGAGTGCAGAATTTTGTATTTGAGAAAAGGCTAGAAGAGAGAGAGAGAGAGAGAGAGAGAGAGAGAGAGTAATCAAGAGATTCTTGATGAGAGTTGATGAATGAAAACAGAGTTTTTAGGAGGCTATTTATAGAGAAAATCAGCTAAAAAGATAGAAAATCGAAACAGAGTTCTGACGTGCAAAAACGAGGTTAGCGCCAGACGCTGACATTAGTGCCAGACGCTAACGCTAGCGCCAGGCGCCAAGCTTAGCGTCAGGCGCTAATGCTGGCGTTTGGCGCTAACTTAATTATTGACGCGTTTTCTTAAAACCGGATAGAAATTGCCGTATAGGAGGATAAAATCGTATTTTCCTCAAAAACATTCTTTTATTCTGATTAAAACTCTAAAAAGTCAACAAAAGTCAATTTTATCAATGCTAACTGAATTAGGAATGCAAAGAATCTTCTAGAAGAATCTAGAAGACTAAAACCATTCCTAATTGGATTAGGAATGATAAATCTATATTAGGCCCTCCCCTAGATCATTGGGCCGCATATAAGGCTCAAACCAGACCCAGTTCAGTAATTTGGCCATAGCTTCCTCAATATTCATCGGAATTGGGCTTATAATATATCGTTGGAAAGCTCATATAATTTCAAGCCCTATCCAACTACACCATTATTGGACCCATATCATGGACCAAACAAACTGGATTGACTGTTTTCTTAAAATAGATTTTCAAAAACATAGAGAAGAGAAAAGAAATTAAAACTATCCACAACACTAAACTTTCCACACTTTCACTGCATTCGATTACGATTCGACGTGAAAGGTACTCATTACTGGGTTTGGTTTTGGGGAGACACAAATAGGTGTCTACAAATATATATGAGCGTCTTTAAAGGAATGAAAAGCATTGAACTTCACCGTTACAACATATATTCCCTCCGTTCCTGAAAGTTCGATTCACTTTGCATTTGCGCGGTTTCCAATGAATATCTTTGACCATGAATATCTTTGGCTATGTATGAGTAAAAATTATAAAAAAATTGATATTTGAAAAATTTATGATAAGGTGAATGAGTGAATCTAATAAGATCCCACATGCTAATTTATTTTTATTGTATGAATCATAAACCGTGGTCAAACTTATTTTATTTTGTCCTAATGAATCGTAAGTGAGTTGAACTTTCAGAAGCAGAGATAGTATATTCAAATACAACTACAACAAACCTATAGTTTACTAGGGATTAGATACATTAAACATAAATGAACATTTACTACTACACAAGTGATCACTTTTTTAACTAAGATTATTTTTATACAATACACCAAATTGATAAAAATAATCGGTTAGCAAAATTATGCTACCTCCGTTTCCTTTTAGTTGACACGTTTTGACTTTAGCACTATTCATCTACATTCCTTTGACCGTATTTTGTGCATTACACGTAATGAAAAATATAATCATGTGGGATCTTGTTAGATTTGTCACGTTATATAATTAAAAATCTTAATAATTAAATAAGTGCATTGACAAATGTGACTAAAGAAACGTGTCAACTAAAAAGAAACGGAAGAAGTAACAACTATAGATGTTCATATAAGATGCACAAAACTAGAAAGACAACAATCAAATAATAAGATTATAATCAAAATTACAAAATAGAAACAATAACAAAAATAAGAATCAAATTAGAAGAATAATATAAACAAAACTATAAATCAACTAATAGCAACAAGGAAAATTTGAGTCTAATAATTTGACCTTTGTATGGTTCTTTTTTTTTATTAATCCGACCTTTTGGTTATTCTACAATAATCCTACCTTTAGGGGTATTAGGCCAAGGTGACTTGCGACCTGTTTTTTAGGTTTTTTTAATTATTTTTTTATAAGTTTAAAAATTGAAAATGAATTAAAAATAAAAATAAAAAACTAGCCCTTCCCTAGCCTTCCCCCATTGATCCCGGTAGCCCTACCACTCCCTCAGTCCCTTCCCCTCCCCCTTGAGCTCCTTTTACCAGCAAACCCCTCCCCCTTCCCATCTCTTTCCATCGTTCTGGCCAGCCCTCCCCCAGCCACGCCTCACCTTACAAAAACCAAGAATTCCAAATCAACACCCAGAATTTCAAATCAAAACCCGGAAACAAGGGCTTGTTCTTTCTGCTTCAATTTCAAGAGTAGACATAAATACTAATTTTGATGAAGATGATTTGATATTTCCAGCAATTGAACCTTCAATTCGAGGCATTCATTGGGTAAAGAAAGTCCCATAGTATGATCTTGCAAAATCCTAATCAAATTGGGGGTAAATTCTAGGGTTTTGAACATTGAAGATCTCCTGAAAATGGAGGGAAATTGAAACAGAGAAAAAGAAAGAAAGAAGAGGGATTTGGGGAAGAGAGAATTTGGAAAAAAAAATGGCGGTGGGGGTTTTCGATAGTTTCGATGGTGGTGGGGGTTTCTAGGTTCGAGGGTCAGATTTCTAGGTTCGGGGTGTTGGGATTCTAGGTTTTGACCAAGATGGTGGCCGGTGGGGCGGGGTTCCTTGCTGCTGAAGGTGGAGGTCTGGTGGGTAAAGGACTGGCCGGAAATGGAGAGCCATTCATATAGCCATGGAGGTTTGAAAGGGAGGAAGAAGATGAAGAGGAAATGAGAAAAAAGTTTTCTAAAAGAAAATAAAAAAAAAATAATGAAAATGCAACACGTGGCAAGTGACTTATTATTATAGGTTAAGTGACGGCCTAATAAAATAGAACGCCCCCCAAAGCTTGGATTATTATGAAATAATCAAAAGGTTGGATTAATAAAAAAAAAAGACCGCGTAAAGGTTGGGTTATTAGAATCAAATTAATAACAATACTAAAACCAGAGCATTATCACATTTAAAATCAATACAACAAAAACCACGACATTAAAACGTTATAATCGCACAATTACAATTGAAAAACATAGCACTATCAAAATCGATTAATTGATTATCATTTAAAATACGAATTACTCATACTGATGCATAACGAATCAAGTAATCCAACCCTAACAGGGAAAATCGACTCACAATCATGAACAAATTAAATGCAATTGAGCTTGAGATCTCCATGGAAGAAAAGAGATAAAATTGAAATTTAATCAGAAAAAAAGAGGAGAGAGAAAATGAAATCAGTGAAAAATAGGAGAGAGGAAATTAAAATTAGATCTATAAAATGTATATATGGTTTTCTTAAATGGAAATTAAAAAAAAATGGAAAAAGGAAAAAAAAACACGCATAAGATGAAATCAAAAATTTTATATTAATCATAAAAATAAAATCAGTTTTTATTTTGTTTTTGTTTTTTTATTTTTTTTTATTTTTTTTTTGTGGCTAGCCATATTGTGTGGCCGGCTGATAGGGGTGAGCATATCCGGGTAGTTTATAACTAGGCCCATGTCCCGACCTAAGAAAGTCGGGTACCCTAGTTTCGGGTGCCCGACTTTCTTGGGTCGGGTCATAGGGTACCCGGAAACTTTAATCATTTCAACTTATTAATCTATGTAAAAATAAACTAAATTCAGTAAATCATTCCGTTACTAATTAAACTTCATAAACACTAGCATACTCGATTGGACTTCCTACCAAACGTATTGTAGGGAATAAATTTCAAGCGTTAATTCCACTAGCTTGAACCCCACTATGATAATACACTAAAGTACGGTGGCGTCCAAAAGGGAAGAAGATAGAGCAAAAGAGTCGCCAACAAGTTTTTTTAGGAACTTGTAAACCGTTCACGAGGTGAAGGTTACACCCCTTAACGATCCAAGAGATCGTCAACTCCCTAGAACCAAATAAGGTTTCGGGGATGAAGGTACAAATCCAACCTAAAAGAGATTGAACCTGCCCTAATAATAGGCCTCTACTTTATTCTGATCGTATTCATGTGCGCTTTCTGATTAACATGCAATCAATAGGATTAACCCTAAACCTGTTTATCTATGTTGGTTGAATTTAATGCACAAATAAATCTATTATTGGCGATCACTTGAAACATAATCACAATTAACCCTAACAAGATTATTAATTATCTTATTAAGCGTGATTACAAGTACAAATTCCTTTTAAACATGCAATAAAGGCGTGATCAAGCAATAACAATAAAATATCAAGCAACATATAATCAATAATAATAAATCATAACAATAATAATAATCATAAATAGAATAATCATCATCAAAATAATAATAATAATCATAATCATCATAAATTATAACAATTATAATCATAATCATAATCATGTTAATATTAAAGCATAATAATAATAGTAAGATCCTAGGCATGATACTAACAAGATTAATAACAAACCCTAGCATGTCACTAAAGCAATAAAAATCAAATATTTAACCCTAACATGATACCAACAATCATAAATATTAGGAAGAACATAGGAAGCATTGTAACAATCATATTTAATATTAAAATTACCCTAGACATGATACTAGGAATATCATAATAACAATATAAACATGATTTCATCATAATATCAATTAATCAATTAAAGTACTTACTTGATGCCTCGTACTTCTTTCTAATAACAAAATACACGCGTTAGTAACTTCAAGGAAAATAATAAATAAACAATTAAATTAAATAATTGAAATAGAGACTTGGGACCAAACCCTCAGAAATTAAAACCTTTCACGTCTAGGGCGAAGGCAACTTCGAAATATGGCTAGTTGTTTCTAGATCTTGCGAATGCGGAATTTTGTATATGAAAACAAGGTTTAAAGAAAGAACGATGAATGAATGCTAATTAAAACTGATTGTAAATCATGAGAATTGGTGAATGATTAAGAGAGAATTAGAGAATTGATGATTGCGAATGAAAACTGATTGTTAGTGTATGTAGATGATAATTGAAAACGGAGTTTTTAATACGATATTTATAAAGAAAATCAGCCAAAAAGATAAATTAAACAAAACAGAGTCTGACGCATAAAAAACAGAGCTGGCGCCAACCCTGGCTAGCTGGCGCTAGGCACCAACACTAGCGTCAGGCGCCAGGCCTGGTTCCAGGCGCCAAGGCCTGGGGTCAGACGCCAAGCTTAAATTTAACGCGTTTTCGAAAATCAGATAAGTTTGTCGTACTAGAGGATAAAATCATATAATTCCCTCGAAAATGCTATTTGATTTTGATTAAAACTCTGAAAAGTCAACAAAAGTCAATTTATCAATGCTAATTGAATTAGGAATGATAAATCATATTAGGCCCTCCCCTAGATCATTGGGCCGCATATAAAGCTCGAATCGGGCCCAGTTTAGTAAATTGGCCATAACTTCCTCAATATTCATCGGAGGCTTATAATATATCGTTGGAAAGGTCTTTGCAAGCCCCATCCAACTACACTACTATTGGACCCATATCATGGACCAACCAAATTGGATTGGCTTTTTTCTTAAAAATAAGTTTTCAAAAACAGAGAGAAGAGAAAAGAAAATAAAACTTTCCGCAACACTAGACTTTCCACACTTTCGCTTCATTCGATTATGATTCGACGCAAAAGGTACTCATCACTGGGTTTGGTTTTGGGGAGACACAAATGGGTGTCTACACGTATAATTACTAAACTATTAAATTGAATTAAAAATATATTCATATTTCTATATAAATCGAACTCCATTAAATTGAATTACACTTTTAAACAAACTACATACTAAAAAGAAAAAAAGAGTATATAACCCAGCAAATGGGTTTCACACTTTTACAAACACATTCTTGAAAAAATGGTTTTAACATGGGCTACCAATTTAGGTATCAATCTCTGAGAAAAACGCCAAAAACGAACATTGTGGGCCACCGATTGGGTATTGATCGGACAAAACCACCAAGAAATTCACTGTGCTGCAGCTTTCCTCCCTTGCTTCTGCCACTCGTCCCTGACGTCGATCGTATCGCTGTGTGTTTGTCAGATCTGACAGCACCGACTTGGTATGTAAAGAGAGAGAGAGAGAGAAAGTTTGTAGTGAGGGAAAGAAATTATGTAGAGAGGAGATAGAGTGAGGAGAGTGAGGAGAGAGGAGAGAGAAGAGAGTGACGGCTATTCTAGTAAAGAGGAGAGAGAGTTGGGAATAAAACCCTAACCCTTTATTCAGCCTTTCACTCACAAAAAAATTAAAATTAAAGTTGACGGGTCAACGGGTACCCGCCACCCTCACTGGTTGGCCCATGACTCGACCCGAAGACATGTTAATTTTCCCGGGTCGGGTACCCGACCCGCTTATTTAAAAAATTAACAAAAAAATACCCAGTAAATTAAGTTGGGTTAGCAGGTTAGTGGATAGGATATTTTTGAACACCTCTACCGGCTGAGACACATCCAAACACTGACCGAGTAACTAACCCTTGACTGTCCGAGTAACCCCTGATCGATTGAGTAACCCTTGACCAACCTAGTAACTCCTGACCAAGTAAACCTGACCACACGGTGTGACCAGCCACATATGAAATTTTGCGAAATAAAATATTATCTTTTTATATTACAAATTTTATTTAAATATGAGAAACAAAGTTAATAATTCATTATATATATATATATATATATATATATATATATATATATATATATATATATATATATATATGTATATATATGTATTTATGGACCTATTCTCACCGGATCCCTCCCCTATATATATATATATGTATATATATACATATATATATATATGTATATACATATATATATATATATACATATATACATATATATATATATATACATATATATGTATATATATACATATATATATATACATATATATATATACATATATATATATATACATATATATATATATACATATATATGTATATATATACATATATATATATACATATATATATATATACACATATATATACATATATATACATATATACATATATATACATATATACATATATATACATATATACATATATATATACATATATACATATATATATATATATATATATATATATATATATATATATATATAGGGGAGGGATCCGGTGAGAATAGGTTCATATGTGAGAATTCATACTTATATGAGAACTGATTTAAAATTTAGAACATGTGAGTAAAATTTTAGAACATGTGAGTAAAAATTTAGAACATGTGAATAAAAATTTAGAACAAACTGATATAGAATATAGAAAGTGTGAGTAAAGAATTTAGAACATGCGTGTAAAAAAAAATAGAACATACGTTTTAAAATCTGGAACATATAATTAAAAATCTTAGAACACACATTTTAAAATTTAGAACATATAAGTTAAAATTTTGGAACAAGTTATTTAAAATTTATGACATCAAACTTAACTAATTTATGGTTTAGAACATGTGAGTACTAAATTAGAACATTTGATTTAATTTAGAACACCTAAGGAAAAGTTTAGAACATCAGATTTAAAATTTAGAACATACGAGTAAAAATTTAGAACATAAAGAGTGTTCTCACATATGAAAAATTCTCACAAGAGCCTTCCCCTATATATATATATATATATGTGTGTGTGTGTGTGTGTGTGTGTGTATATGTATATGTAAATATATGGGAAGGCTCTCGTGATGAGAAATTTTCTTATGTGAGAATTTTTCTTATGTGAGAACATTCTTTATGTTCTAAATTTTTACTCGTATGTTCTAAATTTTTCAAATCTGATGTTCTAAACTTTTCCTTAGGTGTTCTAAATTAAATTAAATGTTTAGTACTCACATGTTCTAAACCATAAATTAGTTAAGTTCGATGTCATAAATTTTAAATAACTTATTCCAAAATTTTAACTTGTATGTTCTAAATTTTAAAACGTGTTTTTTAAGATTTTTAATTATATGTTCCAGATTTTAAAAGCGTATGTTCTATTTTTTTACTCATATGTTCTAAATTCTTTACTCACACTTTCTATATTCTATATCAGTTTGTTCTAAATTTTTATTCACATGTTCATAATCTTAAATCATGTCTAAATTTTACCCATATGTTTAAAATTTCATAAAGCAAATTTTATAAATTTTTAATCACTTGTTCTAATTCTAAAATAAGATGTTCTAAACATATTTCTCACACAAATGTTCTAAATTATTACTCATATGTTCAAAATTTTAATTTGAGTCACATGTTCTATATTTTAACTCGCATGTTTTAAATTTTAAATCACATGTTCTAAATTTTAAATCAGTTCTCATATAAGTATGAATTCTCACATATGGACCTATTCTCACCGGATCCCTACCATATATATATATATAATAAGTAGGCAAACGAATATCACAAAATTTATTAGATAAATATATATTAGTAAAATATTTTATTTGAAAAAATACAAACAAACCGTGCGATGGGGTTTATCTATTATGGATATAAATCTTATATATATGAATATCATGATTGACGCATATTATGTTACAAATTCAAACTTTTTTTTGTTAGTTAAGGTTGCGTTGCTTATTTTAAAGGAACATAAGGGTGAATAATTAATTTAGGGGGCATTTTTTTTTTTTGGAAAATTGTCACCATTAATCCCAACTTTGCTCCCTTCGCCGAAATTTATCCTAGCTTCAGTTTATTCACTATCACTCCCAACATTGTATCCTATTAGTTTTTATCACCCCCAACCAGTCATCTAACTTGATAATGTAAGTTATTAGACACGTGTCAACACGTGATAGGTCCAAAAAAAATTAATTTTTTTTACAAAAATAAAATCCTACCCCCTACCCAGTAGTTGGTAGCCCCCTCCACCTCCAGTAAGCGACATCCCCTGCCTCTTCTCTTGTCTCTAGCCCCGACCACCGTAACCCATCCCCTCTTCCCAACCTTGACTACCGTAACCTATCCCCGCTCCCCAGCCCTGACCACTGGAATCCACCCACCTCCAATTCCCGCAGCCCTATACGCTCAAAACGAAACCATTGGCCACAAAATCAGCATTCACGGTCAAAATTGGCCAGTTAGGGTTGAAATCAACCATTTAGTCTCAAAACCCGCCGATTTTGGTCGTTTGTTGCCAATTTTGGTGTTCGTTTTTGGGAGGAGGGGTTGTTTTGGGCGAGGAAACTACCGTTTAGGGCAGGGGTAGGTTTTGTGGTAGTCGTGGGCTAAGAAGAGAGTGTGCGTGGATCGGAGGTGGGGCAGGTGTGTGATGGCCGGGGCAGCGACGACACGGGAAAGCCGGAAAGGGGGTCTGGGTAGTGGACAGCGCTCCAGGGGGAAGGGGTTTGGCTAGGCGGGGGGGTTGCCGGCTGTCGTTGGTGGTTTTGGGTTTTTTTGTTTTTTAATTTTTTTTATTACTTTTTAACCAATCACGTTGCATTGCGACATGTGTACAAGTAATCCCAAGTCAAAGAGGTTTACCTTTTTAACCGGTTTCAAGACACTTGGGGGTGATAAAAATTAATAGGTTAGAAAGTTGAGAGTGATAGTGAATAAACTAAAGTTGAGATTAATATTGGAAGATGGAACAAAGTTGGGAGGGGGAGTTGCGGTGGTTCGGTGCTATGGGTAATTGTTGCATTGGTGGCAGTTGTCGCGGTTTGATGTGATGGTGTAAATGGTGGTGATACTGGAAGTGCAGATGGTAGGGGTTATGAGGTGTTTGCGTAAGGAGCTGGGAGTAGGGGAGTGTTGGTGAGTGGTTAGTGTGGTGTAGGTTAATAAATTGGTGTGGTGATTGATTAATTTAATGAATTAATTGGCCCCACTTAATAGCAACATTGATAGAAACCTTTATCTGGTAGTGAAATATATAATTAGGGAATTTGGGTGGTAGTAAAGTAAAATAAAAAAAAATTAAACATGTAGCAAATGTGACACAGAGTGCTTTTGCTGGTAGCAAATGTCAGATTTTCCTTAAAAAAATTCTCGCTCAAATTTCTTTCATTCAAACATTTATATTATTCTATTATATAGAAACTTAGAAAGTACTTTTTTTTTTTGAACGGAACTTAGAAAGTACTTAAAAAAAGAAACAAGAGAAAACAATAACATTTATACGTGAAATGAACTTGATATTATTATTACTTAGGCCCTGTTCTATTCACCTTAAAAAAATAATATTAAGTAAAAATAATTTCAGTTCATTAAAAATAAGTTCAGTTCAGTAAAATTAATTTTAATTTAGTAAAAATAATTTCAGTTCAGTAAAAATAAGTTCAGTTCAGTAAAATTCAGTTTTTTTAAAGAAGAATTATAATAGAAAATCAGTAAAATAATTTCAGTTCAGCAAAAATAATTTTAGTTAGTAAAATTAATTCAAGTTCAGTAAAAATAATTTAAGTTCAGCAAAAATAATTTCAGTTCAGTAAAAATAATTTCAATTCAGCAAAATTAAGGTGAAGAGAACAGGGCCTTAGACCCTTGTAGGAGAAAATGAGATTATTAAACTTAGCCTGTAATTAAAATAAAATTAACAAAATACATAAACTCTAGCCTAAGGTCCCGTTCACTCCACCTTATTTTTGTTGGAGTGAAATTATTTTTACTGAAACGAAATTATATTTGCTAAATGATCCGTGCCATTTATGGCACCTTTAGGCTATGTTTTCTTTATATTTCTATGCTCGTTTTTAGTCTTTTATGTAGTGTTTTTAGGGAATAATGCTTGATTTGCCTGTTTGTGTGTTAGTTTAGAGAAATGCGTGCTTTTAGTGGTTTTCATATTATTTTATTCATTTCTCGGCTTTTTCCCTCGCTTCTCCGTTTGTTTGACTTGTTTTGTAGGTGTGTCGAGCTTCCCGAGATTTAATCATCAAGGAGGGAGATCAAGTGCATTCAAGGAATTTAACGTAGCCAAGTTAGGGAAGGCAAGCACGCAAGTCAAGCCAATCCAAGAAACAAAGGAAAATGAAGGCTTACAAAGTATCAAAAAGGACCTTTGTGCATTGTTTCGGCCTTATCTCGAGTTCTAAAGATTGGATTGAGGTGATTCAAATTGGGTTGGAAACTAGACTTGAAGATCTTACCAATGATAGGTCGCACGCCTTCGTAAGATTCTTAGATAGTAAGTTACAGCCTTCCAAAGTTGGCCCTGCAAATCTGCCGCAACCCATTTCTGCCGATTTTGGGTAGTAACTCTCCGCGGGCTCCCCGCGGGTGCGGGCCTTGGCCCCGCGGGCGCGACTTCCGGGGTGTCCGCGGGCGCGGACGATTTCTCCGAGGGCGCGGACTTCTGGGTCTTTTACGATTTTCAGTTTCTTTTCTCCTTTTGTTTATATATTGTTTTTGGGGGGTTTTATTATCATTCATTCACATAATTCTTATTCTTAGAATAGTTTTCTCTCTTAGGTTGAGAGCTTCTCTCTCTAGATTAGGCTAGATTAGGAGTAGTTTTAGAGAGAGAAAGTGAAGGATTTCAATGGTGATTGAGAGATTGAAGATACAAGGGTGACAATTGTGTTCAAGATCTTCTCTATTATCAATGAGCATTCTTAACTCTATCTCACCTTATTGCTTTGTTTAATTTCATGTTTGTTTGGTTTAATTTTGATGTTTGATGCTTGATTAGTGTAATTGTTCTTGATATTTTGTTGATTCTTGATTTCCATAGTTGTTAGTTGATAGATGATGATTCTTGAATAGTTGTTTGGCTAGGAATCGGGTGAAACTTGTATGATCGATTAATTGTGATTAATTTGGGAAATGTGTTGATTAATTGTTGAGATTAAAGTGATTAGTGAAGGTTTGCATGTGTGTAATTCAATTAGGCCTTGAGAATTATGCTAGATAGCATTGTAATTGCTAATGACATGAACAATTGATTTAGGAATTTCAATTATCGATTGGTTATGATTGTGATTCTCTTAGTTTGTTATTCATAGTGAACCCTAGCTTAACAATTAGGAGATAGCTCTTTGATTCCTATTGATTGCTCTTATCATTAGTCCTCACAGCCTTTGATTGGCATGCTCTTCCCAAGTTGTTGCAATTGACATGATTACTTGTTGATCCCCGTTGCTAGTGTTTTATTTCCTTGGTTACTTGTTTTGTTAGTTGTTAGTATTCTCTCTTACCTTCGTCTTCGACCTAGCTTAGGCGCATAATTGAAAGAGCTTGAACATTACCGTTCCTTTGGGTTCGACCCTTGACTTGCCTCTATACTCGTATTTAGGTTTGTTAAGTGTTTATAAATTTAGTTTGACTGAGGGAAGATTAGATAACGACCTAGTTTTTCCCCTCGTCACTAAACTTAAATTATTTTTATTGAACTTAAATTAATTTCACTGAATTGAAAATAATTTTGTTGAACATAAATTATCTTTACTGATTTCCTATTATAATTCTTTTTTAAGAAAACTGAACTTTACTATACTGAACTTATTTTTACTGTACTTAAATTATTTTTACTAAATTGAACTTAATTTTACTGAACTGAACTTATTTTTATTGAACTGAAATTATTTTTTACTTAATAATATTATTTTTTTTAAGGTGAATTGAACAAGGCCTAAATTGTTGGTTGAATAATGATCTTATATATTTTATGTGAAGCTCAAGGATTATGCAAATTAGTCCAGCAGAGGATTGGATAGCCAAAATAGGTTGATTCATACTCGATTTATGGTGGTAATGGCGACTCATAGTAGTAAGTAGCTGATAGTTGCATTATATCGGTGGTGAATCGACCGTTGTAGTTGATGGTTTAGTGGTAGTTGTAGATGGTGATGGTGGTTGGCTGGTGGCGCTGGCTGCTCCGAATCTTTTTTAACATCCTCTTATTTTCTGCTAATACGACCCTTTCAATAACAACATGCAAAAACTAAAGCTAGAAACACAAATACAGCTCCACTTGTATTCATTATTATATGCATGGTTTGACGATCCATATTAATGTTTTGTGTTAGACTTTGTTCACTTCATTTAAAAAAAATATTGGGGAAAATTAATTTCAATTTAGTAAAATTAATTTCAGTTCAGTTCAACAAAAATAATTTCAATTCTGTTAAAATAATTTCAGTTTAATAAAAATCAGTAAATTTGAAGAAGAAATATAGTAACAATTCAGTAAAAATAATTTCACTTCAGCAAAAATAATTTCACTCTAGCAAAAATAATTTCAGTAAAAATAATTCCAGTTCAGTAAAAATAAGGTAAAGTGAATAGAGCCTTAGTTAATGTTTAATACATTAAAAGGTTTGAATTAGAATTTACAATGATTTTATGTGCTTACAAATGCATACTTGTACGGGTTTCCTTTAAT
This sequence comes from Chenopodium quinoa, assembly GCF_001683475.1. Classification (NCBI taxonomy): domain Eukaryota; kingdom Viridiplantae; phylum Streptophyta; class Magnoliopsida; order Caryophyllales; family Amaranthaceae; genus Chenopodium; species Chenopodium quinoa. The sequence continues at coordinate 774,298 of NW_018743391.1, read as the reverse complement.
ATGAAGCATAAACAATCATTAAATTCCAAAATTAAGTATTTCTTTCATATATTTTGCCACAAACCTCTTATGATTTATGAAATCTATATCGTATGCTTTGTATACATTCTTATATCTATAAAGCTTTCCTATAGTTTATAATATTTACCTTTATTGGTCTCAACTATATAAATTGCATCCCCTTATTTTTTTTAAGCTCCGTCCAATTCACTTTTTTTTTTCTTTTGAAAAGAGGTCTCAAAGACCTTAGCTTTCATTAATAGGAAGCTCACTTTCTAAAACAGATACAATGCAACTAGGAAAATCAGAAAACCATATTCTACTACTAGTTCCCCATGGCAAGCAATGTGCTAGTTCATGAGCAACCTTATTTGCTTCCCTACGAACAAAACTCCAAGTAACCGACTCTAAGGAATTACAAACATGATAAATATCATCTAAAATAATGTGAAAGTTGTTGCTTCCCGGCCATCTCGTGTGCTGAAATTGCGTTCACAAGCTCCAAACAATCACTCTCCATTACTACTTTTCTATAGCCAAAGTCCACCGCAGTCCTCAAGCCCCATAAGAGAGCCTTAGCTTCAGCTGTCCTCGCATCCCATCTGTCCTCTACCTGCCATGTTGTAGCCAGCAAGGCTACTCCCTCCGCATCCCGAATACAGCCCCAACTGATGCTCCCTTCCCCTCAGCAACTCCCCCATCAACATTCACCTTCACGAACCCCTCCCTAGGTGGTTTCCATTTCTTCCTTCCAGCTCTCCCCTTCTTAACAGTCCCATCCTCCTCTTTTCTTAGCTCATTCATTAATTTCGTGACATACTCCATGGATCTCAATGGGTCGCAAGCTTCGCCCTCAAAGACCCACCTATTTCTAGCTGTCCAAATTTCCCAGCAAGTCGAAACAAACAGCCCATGTTCTTTGCGAGGTAACTTGTCAAAACAAGTTATTGCCCATTCCCCAAAATCACTTCCCCCACCCCTCACATCCTCCCCCAATTCACAAACATCCCAAATCAACCTAGCTATCACGCAATCTCTTAAACAATGAAGCTCTGAGTCCTCCCCTACCCCGCAAATACGGCACACCGCTTCTCTATCAGGTATGCGTTTGCTCAACCCCCTCGCAGTTGGGAGAACCCTCGAAAAGCCCTCCAAAAGAAAGTTTTAATACGGGGGATGGTGTTAACGCTCCATACCTTGTTCCAAAAAGAGGACATGCTAGACGACGAAGCAACTTGATCCAAATCACTATCACCAAAGATGGCTCTGTAAGCAGACCGGACTGAATATTCTCCACCTTTCTCAAGGTCCCAACACAACATATCATCAGGAGGTCTAAAACTTAGAGGGATACTCAAGATTCTATCCCATTCAAACGGCAAAAATATCTCTTTTATGAGAGAAGTATTCCAGGAAGCCGTAGGCAAATGTATAAGATCGCAGACCTTCATTCCCAACCGATTCTCCACACAAGGAGAGATGACCTTCCGAGATTGTGTATTAGGGATCCACGGGCAGCCCCACACGGTAACATTTAGACCATCTCCAATTCTCCACCGCATTCCCCTTTGTATTACCCACTTAACTCCCCAAATTCCCCTCCATGTATAGCTTGGATTACTCCCAAGTTCCGAACATAAGTAGTCACCATTTTTAAAATATCGAGCTTTTAAAATTTTGGCAATTAAACAGTCCGGCTGGCTCAACATTCTCCAAGCTTTCTTCCCTAAAAGAGCAGAATTAAAGGATTTAAAATACCTAAATCCCAAACCCTCAACCGCCTTTGGCTCACATAATTTTCTCCGAGCAACCTAGTGAATTTTCCTCTCACCCTTTTTTTGGCCCCACCAAAAATTCGATACCAACGAACGCAACTCATCACAAAAAGAAGACGGGAATCTAGACACACTCATCGCGTAGGTAGGGATAGATTGGGCAACTGCCTTAATCAGGACCTCTCGACCCGCCTTAGATAACATCCCCCCCTTCCAACTCTGCAACCTCTTCCACAATTTCTCCCGAACACCCTTAGTAATCACCCTTTTCGACCTTCCCACCACAGTTGGGAGCCCAAGGTATTTATCATGAATATCAACCATTTTTACCCCCAACAAACTGGCTAATTCCTCTTTTCTCTCCTCCGACACTCCCCTACTAAATGACACCGTTGTTTTATCCAAATTCACCATCTGTCCCGATGCCATTTCATAACATTGGAGAATATTTCTGATCGAATTAATCTCCTCACCATTTGCTTTAGAAAAAATAATACTATCATCCACAAAAAGCAAATGTGAAATAGAGGGAGCCGTAGGCGCCACCTTGATACCATGTAAACACCTTGTCTCCACCGCCCTATTCAAAATACCTGACAAAGCCTCAGCACATAAAATAAATAAATATGGGGATAGAGGATCACCTTGTCGTAAGTCCCTAGATGGAGTAAAATCCCCCGAAGGTGCACCATTAAACACAACCGAAAACGACACAGAGGAGACACAATGCATTACTCTATCAATCCAGAGCTCTGCAAACCCCAAATTTTCCATAACAGCTCTCAAAAAATCCCACTCTACTCTGTCATACGCTTTAGCCATGTCAAGTTTTAGAGCTAAATAACCACTACTGCTTGTAGAATTCTTCATATGATGAAACACTTCAAATGCTGCTAGAATATTATCTGTAATGAGTCTCCCTGGAGTAAAAGCACTCTGATTTACAGACGTAATGTCAGATAAAATACCCTTCAAATGATTAGCAAGCACCTTAGTGATCAATTTATATACCACATTACACAAGCTAATAGGGCGAAACTCTATCATTTTATCCGGGGCTTTCTTTTCGGAATAAGCACAATAGCACCATTTAAAACAGCCAACACAAGAGAAGAGACAGAACTACCAACAATATGCCAGTAAGTTTGAAAAAATAGGGGACACATACCATCCGGCCCCGGGGCCTTTAAAGGGTACATCTGCTTCAGAGCTACAAGAACCTCTTCCGCATTGAATGTAGCACACAATTTCGCATTCATACTATCAGTCACTCTATGCTCAATGCCACCCAACTCCTCCTCCATATCATTCGGATTAGAAGAGGAGAAAAGATTCTGAAAATAACTTACGGCTACTCTGCAAATCCCCTCCAAGTCAGCGTGCCTAGTACCATCATCCGACTCCAATCGAACAATGTTGTTCTTTTGGCGTCGTTGCGAGGCCTTTCTGTGAAAGAACGAGGGATTTTTGTCCCCGGCCGTCAACCATAGAGCTCGAGAACGTTGTCGCAAATACAATTCTTCTTGATGAAGTAACTCATTAATCTCTCTGTCCACTTTCTTCCTCTCCTTCGCCTGTTTTTCAGCTCTGCCGCCCCTACTTAGCGCACTCAGCCTCTTTCTTCTCTTCCTAATTCCTTTAAAAAGCCGCCCAAATTCCTTATCACTCCAAAATTTTAACTCTTCAGTACAAAAGCCAACTTAGTCTCCACCGAACTCCCCCCCACAAGCCACGCATTCTCGACCACCTTCGCACATTTCTCATGCTCAGTCCAAATTTGCTCAAATCTAAATAATTTCCCCCTCCATTACTTGTGCCTTCCCCATCCACCAACACAAGCTTTATAGGCACATGGTCCGACCATTCACGGTCAAGGTTATGCAATTTAGCTTTCGAAAACATCTCCATCCACTCTAATTTTGCTAATGCTCTATCAAGGCGGCATTGCACATTGTCACCATCCACTTGCCCATTATCGAAAGTAAAATCATAACCATCATGAGGGACATCACACAGGATACACGCATTGAGGGCCTCTCGAAAATTCTCCATTTTCCATAGAGCTCTATCATTCCCACCTTCCTTCTCCTACTCAAATAAAATTTCGTTAAACTCACCTATGCATACCCAAGCCTCCGACCCTCTGTTCGCCAATTCTTCAAGGAGTCTCCAAGATAAGTGTCTATTTTGCACTTCGGGCCACCATAAAAGCCTGTCAATCGCCATTTGGAATCCCCAACATCCCTCCTCACCATGACATCAATGTGATGAACTGACATAGACAAAAGGTGCACCTCAATAGCCTTAAGCCAAAATAAAGCAACCCCACCCGATCTCCCACAACTATCCAGCGCAAGACCATCATAACCAACAAGCTTCGAACGAATTTTATTCATTTCTATACTACTGAGTTTCGTCTCCATAATAAATATGAAAGACGGGGCCTCTCTCCGGACTAAGTTCCGAAGATTATTAACTGCAGAGGAGTTGCCCAACCTTCTACAGTTAATACTTAACACACTCATTGAGCTTGGCGGGGCTGCTCATCGACAGCCTCCGCCACCTGTAATCCAGAGTTTTCTGCCAAACCGAAAGCTTTCTTCTTAATAGCACCACCATTCTCTCCCATACCCAACCCACCATCGTCATCAGCCTCCACTTCCCTCACCTTCTTTGTTCCCAATAGCACCTTACCCTCACCTAAGTCCATCATATTATCATTATCACGAGGCAAAAGTTTCCACTTTCTATTTGTTTCCCCCTTCTTGCGCATATCCCCACCTTCATCAGTAGCACTTCCACTAGAGAAACCGAATAACGACATCTGTGTAGAAGCTCCCTCAAGCTTAGCAGCTCTACAATATTGATCAGAGTTCCCATTTTGTTCCTCACCCAACGCTTCATCACTTCTACTTCCCCCCTTTAAAATAGCAGAATTTGCAATTTTCTCTGGTTTTTGAGTAAACACCAAAGCTTTCTTCTTCGCCAATATTTTCCCCACCTCTTCCACCATCTTCGCTCTACCTTTTCTCGGGGATGCCCTCAACCAAAGGCCCCATTGTTTCTCTACAAGTTCCTCATCCTCTGCAACATTTGGGCAATCCTTCTCGATGTGACCCAGAATGCCACACATGAAGCAAAACGAAGCCAAACGCTCATACTTGAATTGAATAGTGGACACATCACCTCTTTTATTTTTGATTTTCTGAATTCTACGCAATGGTTTAGAGGTATCAACCATTACCCGAACCCTCCTCGATTTGTCCCATCCCAATTCATCATCCTCCACCTCCATTACAGCCCCAATCTTATTCGCAATGGTTCAAACATCATCATTAGTTCTACTGTCTAAGGGAAGGTTATAAATTCGGATCCAAAATGGCAAAATTTTAGTTCAATCGATTCAGGTTGTTCCCCTATATGAATATCCTTTAATAACAGTAATTGATTATCAAAGTTCCAAGGAGCACCATCTAAAACTTTTTCTTTAACATGCCAATTGAAGAATTGAATGATAAATAAATTGTTTTCAATTTTACGGAAAATTACCTCACGTCTCAATGCCCAAACTTGTTTGAGCGTTCATTGCATAGCTTCAAAATTATACGTTCGCACAATCAGAATCTTTCCTACAACTGATAACGCCAATTTGCTTTCTTGGGTGTCATTAATGTTTCCCCCCAAATCCGCAATCTCCTCTTCCTCCTCTGTGATGTTTAATTTAGAGCACTTCTCAATGATATCCTCCGCCATAGCTACCCGAACAACCCCACGAGAAGGGTAGCACCGCTTGAACGAGCAAGAGCAAAAACTCAGACCCCCGATGAAAGGAGAACCCTAACCCAGAGCGAGACTCACATGAAGGTGACTTTTCTAATTATTATTTAATTTTAATTCACCTTATTTTTGCTGAACTGAAATTATTTTTATTAAAGCAAAATTATATTTGTTGAACTTAAATTATTTTTATTGAACTTCAATTAATTTTGCTCAACTGAAATTATTATTATTTTTTTTTACTGATTTTTTATTATAATTTTTCTTTAAGAAAACTGAATTTTACTAAACTGAACTTATTTTACTGAACTAAAATTATTTTTACTGAATATTATTTTTTTAAGGTGAAATGAACAGAGTCTTATATAAGTTGTGTCTATCTATAGAAGTAATATTCGATTTGCTTATATAAAAAACAACATAAATTTTCCATAGTTATAAAGCAATTAGACCCCGTTCACTTCACATTATTTTTGCTGAATTGAAATTATTTTTGCTAAACTGAAATTATTTTTGCTAAACTGAAATTATTTTTAGTGAACTGAAATTAATTTTACTGAACTGAAATTATTTTTATTGATATTCTATTCTATTTCTTCTTTATAGTTAGGCTTCGTTCACTTCATCTTATTTTTGCTGAACCGAATTATTTTTACTAAACTGAAATTATTTTTACTAAAATGATTTTTTTTTACTGAACTAAATTTATTTTTATTGAATTGAAATCATTTTACTAAATTGAAATTATTTTTACTTAATATTATTTTTTTGACGTGAACTGAATAGGACCTTATTGAATTTTACTAAATTGAACTTAATTTACTGAATTGAAATTTTTTTTATTGAACTAAGCTTATTTTTACTGAACTGAAATTATTTTTACCTAACTGAACTTATTTTTAGGCCTCATTCTCTTTACCTTATTTTTGCTGAACTGAAATTATTTTTGCTGAACATAAATTACCGAACTTTAATTAATTTTACTGAACTGAAATTATTTTTGCTAAAATGAAATTATTTTTACTGAAATTCTATTATATTTCTTCTTTAAAGTTATTAATATCTATTGAACTGAAATTAATTTTAGTGAACTGAAATTATTTCTACTGAACTGAAATTAATTTTACTGAACTGAAGTTATTTTTACCCCCACTTGCTACCAATTGGAACCCCTCTTCACTTTTGATTAACTTTCCCTCTACGGGGCGTTTGGTAGGAGGGATGAGATTGAGTGGAATAATAAGGTGGATTAATAGATGGGTTAAGGATAAAAATAGTGTATTCCATTTTTTGGTATGGGTTGGGATTAGATTAGAATAATAAATAAAAATACAAAATTACCCTTACTATCCTTTCTTCACTCTCTTCTTCCTTTTATTTCATTAAGGGTAGAAATGTCTTTTATCCATTAAATATAATCCCCATCCCTTATACCACCCCACCTTAGTTATTAATTTGGAGAGATAGCTCCCTTTTTTATCCCTCTCCTAAACCCTCTCATAATCCCTATCTGTCACAGTCACTTTTGGGTTAACCTAGGAAAGGCCGTCGATCACCCAGCATGGGCGCGCAAGGCCTTCGGGACCCCTGCCTACGCGAGCAAGTGCGTGCTCGATTCGGGAAGAACGAGCCAAGTGAGGCTAGAGTTGCTCACTACCATGTCTAAGGCTTATGAGGTTATTAGGGATAACCCCCAAGTGCTTAGATCATGGTGCTAGCAAAACATTAGTCATCTAGGTCTTGGGCCCATGGCTAGCACGCGAGCGCGCGCACTAAAAGATCTTCGGAGTGTTTGGATGAGCAAAACTCCACAACAACCTTTGATACTTATTGAGGAGACTTATTAGGACCCTAATAGATCATACATGGCCTTAGGGCCAAGGTTGGGTTCAAGGATCGGGCTTGAGAGCCCATTATTGTATTACTGTCAATTTGTTGTTCACTAGTATTTCATGGCCAGATCAAAATAAAGCTCTTTAGGGGGTGATTGCTCACTCAAGGGTCAGGGGCTGACTCAAGGGTGGCCTTAGGGCTAGGGACCTTGGACATAGTCTTGGACATAGGATGGCCTATGGGGACTATAGCACACTTGGATGGCTATGGTGGACTCTCAATAGGACAAACCGACTCGGTAGTCCCGACTAGGATCGGTGCGGGGCGACTAACAAAGGCTGGGGGCTTAGTACGGTGCATGCTTGCTAGGTGGTGCGTGGTTTGACTAAGGAATTCTCTTGGGATCATGCTAGGATGTCTCTATGGTGGAAACCGTAGTGGCTCCGGCTTAGAGGAATGAATGTAGCCCGGGTCAACGATGTTTTTGGTGCCTTTGACGAAACTATGGACTTACGTGGCCATATGCTTGATGCTAAGGAACGACCTTGGCTTGTAGATTGTCTACCTAAAGATTTCTTTGGTGGACTACTTATAGTAAGGACTGAAGGAGTTCTGTCTCCGATAAGTGTAATTACTAGATATATCAAGGATCACTATTATGGAGATAATAAGTTCGTTCTTTTGGGTCGTCATTATCTGTTGCTAGAATATGATCAATGATCTTTGGGCTAGTTAAATAGTCCAAAGCCCGATAGAATGGATCTTATGAGGTCACACACAAGGGTATTGGGTTAAGCAAGTTAGAGGCCCATTAATGGGCCTCATGAGCAATTAACTAATCATGAAATGGATTAGGCTAGCATAGTTAGATTAGAATTAGGTTTTGGGCTTTTGACATGGGCTCTTATTTAGAAATGAGATCTATAAATAAGATTCATGTCTAGGGTTGCTTGCAAGCTGTCATAATTCACACACAGTGGATTTTGACATCAAGGCAACCAATCCCAAAAACCCTAATTCCTCTCTCTATCTCACGGCTATCTCTCTCCTCCCCTCGCCCGTACGGCCGGCCACCCTTGGTGGCGCGTGTGGTGGTTCGTTGCTCGCTCTTCTATGTAGAAGCTCAATTGAAGGGTTCAATTGCAACTAACTAGCATTAGTAGAGATCTTAATCTGTGCCCGTGGACCAAGTAGAGGAATCACGCTTGGGTTTTTTTATTGTTCTTGCTCGATCGCACGTGGAATTACGCTTCAAAGGTACAATTATATGTTCTTTATGTGTTATGCATTAAGTTTTGGGATTAGGTAGTGTATGAATGTGATTCATGTTTATTCCGCAATTAGTACCTATAATCTCCTACAGGGACTCCTTGACGGTCATGCTTAGTCATCGTGGTTGCATGCAGTTGCCTTAAATCTAGGGATTGGCTAAGTAGTGGGGATGGTGGACAGTTACATAAGGTAACCACCCACGTTGCACCACTCTCCCTAAATTGTCGGGACGGTTATGCTAAGGTAGCACGTGGCTAAGTATGGTTCCTAAAATATAGGACCGTGATGTTAGTGGGTTGACTAACGGTTATGTTAACTATGGTTGTGACTATGGTCAGGCGGAAACGCAGTTAAGCCATTACGGAGGTGGTTTCTATAAAATAGGAGCACCCCAGTAGTGGGGTGTAACCATGAACGTGGGTAGTTATTCTGAGGGGATAAGGCCACGTCATGTGGAAGTTACTCCACTCACTTAGTGGCCTTAGAAAATAGGAACACTAAGGGAGTGGGCGGTTACACTGACCAGGCGGTTTAGCGCCTCTTAATCACACTGATGCATGTCTCCTAAAATGTAGGAACATGGCATAGTGGGGTGTGACGGTTACCAGACGGTTACAAGAGCATGCTGAACATGGATAACCCCCTTGAGCCGTGGACAAGTCCAGATACATCCAAGTAAGCATCTAAGTAGTGGGTAGTTATTAGATCATGGATGTTATGGGCAGTTATCCTATTTGACTGGGCTGTAGTCAGTGCCTATTCATTTGCTTGGCATCGAATTTTGGGAGCTCTAGAGAGAGTTTCTAGAGAGAGAAACTACTGTAGTTTGTAAGCCACAAAATTAATAAAGTGCTTAAGTCGTTGGTGCTTGTCTCTTACTTGTGTGCGTTCATTCTTTGTTGCTTGAGTGTTAGGCTGGTCTAAATTTGGTTTAGGCGCTATCACGGGAACCTCCTTGGTCCTAACTCAGGTAAAAAAAAAAAAAATTTAGTCCACAAATTATCTCGTGACACTATCCCTCTAAACAAACAAAGGACATGTTAAGGGACGGAAAGAAATATTATTTTTGTAAGTCGAAGTCTTAGAATAATTCAAGTCGTGTGTTAGGACACTTTAATCTTTCTCAAACCTCAAACAAGGCATCTTCCTCTCTTTCTCTCTCTCCATCTGTCGTGCTCCTTTTAATCTCATTTATATATTGACTTCACAAATCAGGAGCCCTAACTCTCTAATCTCTCTTTTCTTCATTTCTCTGTCTTTCTTCCTCAACTTCCACCGATCTGATTTTTCTTCGATTTGATCTGATTTGAATCGCCATGGATGAAGAATACGATGTCATAGTCCTTGGAACTGGTCTCAAGGAATGCATTCTCAGTGGTCTACTCTCTGTTGATGGTCTCAAGGTTTTCCACCCCCCTTTTTTCCTTTCAATTTCGGTTTGATTTCCTTGAAGTTGAAGCATCGATTGAATTATTGAGATTTGCTTATAATTCGATGATTTAGATGCTTAATTGAATTGGGTTTTCCTGAAATCGTGTGTTTGATTATGGGATCCTGTATTTTTTGAATAAATTTCTTGTTTTGCGCTTTCTAAAATTGTTATTGTATTGGATGTTATATTTGTTGATTGAATGATAGCTTTGAAATGACGTGGGGGTTTCTGGGAGCTCACTATCGTATGATTATTGTTTGATTTGGTTGTGTTTTAATTGTAGTTATGCTTAGTTGTTAAACTGTTTCACTGATAGAATGTGAAATGTGTTAGACCCTATATATTGTTGTCATTAGCAAGAGAATTTCGTTGATTAGTGTATGATAAAGGTTTGATCACCTCTGAGCCATTGGCGATTCTTGGCGAGAAAATAGAAAACTGTATCTCGAATTGACCGTTTTTCATGTATAGATGTAGCCCAGCCTTTGTGCAAAAGATCAGTTTTGTATGGTGAGCAAAGACTTGAAAGTAACTTGCCGTTGATTATGGATTAAATGCAATACGCAACATTCTATAGTTTAGCCCTGCTATGGTTATTGGGGGAGAGTTTGGATGGGTTTGGTTTTTGGTATATAACTGTATATGGTGTCGTACTTAAATTCACGGAATGTGCAGATTGATGAAGAAATCAATCCTCTTATTTCTTAATGTTTTCGTGAACCTCTTGATCTCTCATCACTTTCTTTCTGATCAACCTTTTGAAAGATACCTTTGCAACTGGAATGTGGATGTAAACAAAATGTACACACTGTTGAGTTTACTGATATGCCTACTTCATTAACTTTTCCTCTGCTATATCCTACTCTGAGTCTCTGACTTGCCTTTCTATATGTCAATAACTTGATTTGGCTAATTCTTTCACTAAAACCAAGGCTCTCACAGCTTCATGTATGAATTGGGAGTGCATGGTGCATTTCACTAGCTCTGCAACCAACTTATAACAGCATAGCAAAATAGTATCGATTGTGATTAGTCACCACTTCTTACCAAGGGCATAAGAGAGCAACCTGATTAGGCAATATGTGATTGATATACTGCAAGTATGGGAGCCTTCCATGATCAATAGATGGACAATTGTTGGAGAAAGAAATATTCTGGCACAATACCCGTGTCAACTGTAAAAGACATAACTTCATCTATACTACCTTCTGTATCTGAATTTTCTGTAATATTGCTGTCTCTGCCAGTAAAATTGTTGTCTGAAAATTTCAAATGCTTTCCTGTACAAGTGGAAGGATTGGGGAGTGTGTAGGTGCTCCTCAAATAGTGTTTAGGCAGTATGTGGGTTTAGCCACTGATTGAAAGAAATTCAATACACGCTAGGATAGGAGTGTTGCTTGATATGAATGTGAAGTCAGACACTGTCAGTGAAGTTTCTAGATTAAGACTCACTCTGCATGTATCCCTTGTGCATTAAGGGAGTGTAGCACTCGATATTTTATGTAATCAGCTGGAATGTTCTTGCCATGTAGTCTTGTATTTTTTTTTCCTGTGTTAATTCTGCTAATTCTGGATTTTGATAAGCATTAATTCATGATTCAGGTCCTACACATGGATAGAAATGACTATTATGGAGGAGAATCAACTTCACTTAATCTCATTCAGGTTGGTATTATACAGCTCTGTGGAGTTTTTGGCTAAATTTATACAAATATTTTATACTAACTATTAACCTTTTATTATTATTAATTTTTTTTATACATATATAAATGTAGCTGTGGAAGAAGTTTAGGGGAGATGACAAGCCTCCAGCAGAGTTAGGTCCCAGCAGAGACTATAATGTGGATATGATGCCAAAGGTGTTTAATGCTTATTATATTTCTCAATACATCTACCTGTGCTAGCTTCTTTGTAACTTCTATATTTAATTAATTTCTTTTTTTTTAACCTTTAGTTCATAATGGCAAATGGTGCTCTTGTCCGGGTTCTGATACACACAGATGTCACAAAATATCTCTACTTTAAAGCAGTTGATGGTAGTTTTGTGTTCAACAAAGGAAAGGTATTACTACTCAATCAAATGCTGCTGCTGGTTTTAAGATTGGCCTGATGCAGGATAAGAAGAATGACCTTGATTTCATTATTCTATGACCCATCCATGTGATAGGTTCACAAAGTACCCGCTACTGACATGGAGGCCCTGAAATCTCCATTGATGGGATTGTTTGAGAAGCGTCGTGCTCGTAAGTTTTTCATTTTTGTGCAAGATTATGTGGAGAATGATCCCAAGACACACGATGGACTGGACCTGACCAGAGTGACTACAAGAGAACTTATAGCGTATGTTCTTTATCTATTCACTATGAGATTATTTTTGTTTCCCTTAAACTCAATGCACACCTAATTAATACTCATGCTGATCTGAAAAACGTTGCCGTTTTTTTAAATTGACTCGATCATCATTTTTCTTACGATTCATGAAGGGCGTGCTATTTATCTTACTTTAAAATCCTTTTCCCAGTTTTTCTTCCTGTACTTCCGTAGTTATATATCCATGGTTCCACCTGTCTTTTCATCTTTGTGTGCAAGAACTTTCTAATTCCTTCTTAGTTTGCGTCACCATTTTTTATTATTATTTTTTGTATTGCTATTTTTTTTGGTTTTTTTGTGTCTGTGTATCGGTCAATGGCTAGAGATCACACTTTCTTTGCTGTTAGAATTTTAATCTAGCTTATATGGTTAAAGTCTTAGGGGGTGTTACCCAAGATTTGGGATCAAATTCCGCCGACATCATTTTCTCTTTGTTCTCTATGCACCAAAATAGAATTTATAATTGTTGTTAATGTGCTTTTGTGTCAATTTTTTCTCAGAAAATACGGCCTTGATGACAACACCATAGATTTCATTGGTCATGCATTGGCCCTTCAAAGAGATGATCGCTATCTGAATGAACCTGCAATAGATACTGTGAAAAGAATGAAGGTGAGAATCCTGCTTGTTCATAATTTCATAATTTCATATCCTACCTAGTATCTCCTTGATATTCATATGTAGTGCTCATAAGCATTATGTTTTACCTTTATCTCTTTGGCTTCAGCTATATGCCGAATCTCTAGCACGCTTCCAGGGAGGATCACCATATATCTATCCCTTGTACGGATTAGGAGAACTACCTCAGGTCAATTGACTATCTTCTTCAAATAAAAATAAATCTGTTTACCTTTTATTTGTATGTGTGTGTGTGGTCTTGGAAGAGGGGAGGGGGAGGGGTTTAGAACCTGATTGTGTTCATGTTAACCTATTTTGACATGTGTGATATGTTGACTTTCTTCAGGCATTTGCACGGCTGAGTGCTGTTTATGGTGGAACATACATGTTGAATAAGCCAGAATGCAAGGTATTTTTCCTCATTTTATGAATATTCTTTATGTGATGTCATAATTGACATTGCTGCAAATTACATTTTCTAGTTGGGACATTGATGATTTTCCTTGGCTGTTAGGTTGAATTTGATGCTGAGGGAAAAGTTGTAGGTGTAACATCCGAGGGAGAAACTGCTAAGTGCAAAAAAGTTGTCTGTGATCCATCTTATCTTCCTAACAAGGTATTATTGTGGATCATGAATTAGACTTTTAAACTTACCAAAAAGTTGGTTATTTCTCGAAATTTGTTACTTTTGGAGTTTTGGTTAAATAAGAATGTATTTCCATTTTGTTTTCTAGTTACTTGTGTAAAACTTATGAGTCAGGAAGCCTGCAGCCTGCTACCTGCATGATAATTGCAGTGAGAAATTATCATTAAGTCTTAGGAGGTGCTTTATTCTTTAAATGGATGGAAATTTGTCATTTGAACACTACTGCTCCATTCTTTACTTTGTTTCTGGATTTCTGTTTAATTGCTCTTCAGCCATCAAGCCTATTCTGAAAACAGAAAAATTGCAGAGGAAACAAATGGCTTCTGTTTAATATTAATGATTAAGTACAAAGGAAACATATGGTGATTATTGTAGAATTTTTCCTATGATGTTTTGTTTACTAGTGTTAGCCAATCGTTATTCATATATATTTAAATTTTTTTTTCGTTTTTGTTTGTGTTCAGACAAGGAAGGTGGGAAAGGTTGCGAGGGCTATTGCCATTATGAGCCATCCGATCCCTAACACAAATGATTCACACTCCGTGCAAATTATTCTGCCCCAGAAGCAATTAGGTCGTAGATCTGACATGTAAGTTTCATATCTTGACAAAAAAAGATTCGATGACTAGACATTTGTTTAAATGTGTTTTTGACTGTGTGAGAGATATAATTAGGGATAGGAATCAATGGTGTTAGAATATTTTGGTTATATCTAGGCAATCTAACCAATATAAAGTTCATAGTTATTGCAATTAATGTAGTTCAATGTCTTTAAATCATACTTAACCAAGAACTATGTACCTTGCCCACGTTATAAGTGTGTGATACAGCCAGATTGCTATATTTCTTTGTTTTTGCCATTACTCAATAACCGTTCAAGATATTTACGTATTTTCTGTTAAAATCTACCTGCAATGTCACAATTCTATCAGCTTAGGGTTCGTTTGGCATTGTTGTGGTTTTCTGTTTTTTGGTTTTTTGTTCTCTAAAAGTATATGATATGAGTCCCATAATGAATCAAAAATTATATAAACTTATTAAAATTATGATAATTATGAAAACTGACAACAGAAAAGTGGAAACTCCTTTTTTTTTTGTTTCTTGTTTTTGCCTTTTGGTTTTCAAAAAAATAGGAAACCGAAAACCAAAACTGATGCCAAACAAGCCCTTAGTTGCTTAATTAGCCACATCTAGCCAAGTTAATAATTTTTTTACGATGTACTAGAATTTTCTTTTATACTGGTGGGGTTCCTCATCTACTATCTATACTATCAATGTTTGATTTGGTCAAGTACAAGGAGAAAAAGCTTACTACTTGACACGTATTGTATGAGATAATAAGCTGTGCAATTCATTCAATGAAAGTCTGCTTGATTTAGCTGCTAGATGGCCAGACATTGGATTTGAGTCCTCGTCTGTCAACTCTCAACAACCTTTGGTGATTGACTACCAAATTTAATTACTTGATGTTAAACTCACCAAATTGGGAAAAAGAAAATGTGTTTACTCCCTTATAAACTCCATTTGCAATTTTGCATATTATTTTAACACATTCAATTCAACCTCCTAAAACTTTGTGGTGGGTGTTGCACTTAAGGGAAAAAAAAAAAAAAAATAATAAATGGAGTTTATTTGTTAGGATATTGCAGTTAAGGGTTTAAATATCCTGGCTCTGACTGCTATATCAAATTTATTGTGATAATCCTGCATCGTGCAACTCTACTGTAATCACTGAAATGCTATATCAAAATTTATTGTGATAGGTGAGTGGTGATGGATTGTTTGTTATGTAGACTTAGAACTTGTAAGGGAAAATATGTTTGTGAATGTCTGCTGCATTACTGAATACTCTTACTGAGGTTTTAAGACTTTTAACATTAGGTTGCTTGTTTCTGTGCTGCTGTATATTTTTACAGGTATGTCTTCTGCTGTTCTTACACTCATAATGTTGCGCCAAAGGGAAAGTTCATTGCTTTTGTATCAACAGAGGCTGAAACCGACAATCCTCAAACTGAATTAAAGGCTGGAATTGATCTTCTAGGCCCAGTTGATGAGATGTTTTTTGATATCTATGATAGATATGAGCCTGTCAATGAACCTTCTTTGGACAATTGTTTTATATCTACGGTAGGACTTTTCCCCTTTTCTGTGACTTCTTCATGATGCTCATGGAGAATTTTTGAATCTTAATAATCTAATTACTTGTTTAATGTGATACAGAGTTATGATGGTACAACACACTTTGAATCCACTGTCACAGATGTGCTCAACATGTATACAATGATAACTGGAAAGGTAAAATGTTGGACTGTTTGGTATTACTTTGCATCTCCTTACAGTCCTGTTGCCCTGCAATGTTTGTTGCCTTTTCCGTTTTATAAAAATTTGCAACACTTTGCCCGAAATGCTCCCACATTTTTATTAAAGTGTTGCAATTTTTTGAACAGAGGACGTATTTGTTTATGGGATGCTAGATTGTTCTGCATGCTTTCTACCTAAACACCCCAGTAATTTAATTATTATTATTATTTTTTATTTTTTATTTTGGTTCCATTCACTTGAATGCCTTGATATTCATGGTGTCAATCAAAGATTCTACTGATAGGAATGATAAAACAAATATACTAAGATTATAAATCATTTTTAATCAATATGTTGAGTGGTACAACCGTACAACATTTTAACAGAGAAAGTAGTAAATAACCCAGTATTCCCCACCCCTCCCCTCCAGAATAAAAAGAAAAAGGAAATAGTAAACGCCATGACTGCAGTAGGTTATTTACTGTCAAGAAAACCACTTCATCTGTTTCCTTAAATATACATTGAGATTATTCATTAAAGTTAACCTAAGAATTTTGAATACTGCTAAAGTCTTGCAATTATGAGGAAACAGATGAGTATAATATTCTGTGGTATTTTTTGGTTTTCTGTAATTAAAAATAATAAAATTGGGATTATTCATTAACATTAGCCCAAGAAATGGATGTAGTTTGACTGCTTGTGTGTGATGGTTGTTAAAACCATTTGACTGGATCATTTATCCTGGATTCGCTAATTTGAGTCGAGGAATTTAGGTACTATTCCGTATCAAGTAAACCCTTGTAAGAAATTTATCTGATTAGGAGTTGTGTATCTAGAATGACTTTCTCTGACGAGATTTGTTTATTGTACTATAATGCTATCTTAAATTCTAGAAACTTCTGTGTATATTTATTTCATTCATATCTGTCGTGCCTAATATATACCTCTTGCTCTCTGTAAGCTGTATTCTTTTGCTTCATTTTGGTTGATTACTAATATTTAAGTGTTTTATACTACACTCTTGCTCTCTGTAAGCTGTATTCTTTTGCTTCATTTTGGTTGATTACTAATATTTAAGTGTTTTGAACTACAGGTGTTAGACCTTAATGTGGATCTTAATGCTGCCAGTGCAGCTGAAGAGTGAAACTCAGTTTAGCTGCGTGAACGATGTATTGCTCCTTCCGTTCCTAAACATACCAATCTATCTTCTGCGGTTTATGGCCTTGTGCCATTAAACTTGTTGGATCAACATGTAATAAGTTTGTTGCTGTGTAATGAATTTTAATGCGCAGGGAGAACTAATGTTGCTGTGCTTCTCTGTTGGGCCGTTGGTGTTGGATGACTGAAAATGTCCTGTTAATTTTTTTTTTGGTCCTTGTAAAAGCATGCTTTCCTGATAATTTAAATTTAGAGCATGATTCACATATTTGGTTAAGAATTTGTTTGGTAACCTTTAGTAGCAAGTAATTATCATAATCGCGATTAGCTATTATATAAGTAGTAGTGTGTGATCAAGGATCTTTAATTCGTATCAGGAATGTGTTGAAAATTAATTATTTTTTGTTGTAAAATTGCAAGGGTCAAGTGGAATTGAATTAAAACGAAGTAGAGGTATATAGATAAAATAAAATGGTTTTAGTAAACCTCTATTCATTATTTATATAGGCATGTTGCCGAGGACTTGCTTGTACCTGGTGGTGCATATGGCATCTGAAGGGACGTTATGTGAATTCTGGTGTTGTGTTGTGATGCCTTTAGGGCTGAAGTTATGGCACCTGGGGGAGGCCTTCGGTAACCAAACACACACGAATCAAGACGTCATCGTGGGCTATGGTACTACTACTAAAACCTCAATTGATGAGAGAGAACAAAATTACAGTTGAGAGAGGAAATTTTTAACTAACCATTGCAAAACAAAACATATAACTAATCAGCTCACTTGGACTATGATGTTATTGCTGAACACCCCATCATTTTTGGCCATTTTGGATTTTTGGCTATGGTTTGAACAAACCAAGCTCGGAAAGCAATTTACTCCATGCTTTAGCTATATAATAGTATAATACCACTCTTTTGAGGCAATTGACATTTCGGCTGGTGTTTTGCCAATCTCATCTCCTTTTACAAAATCTGTGAATCTCGTCTAATAATTTGGTTTGAAGTAATAAGGATATCCAATTATCTATGTATTTTATAACATTTGTGAAATTGCACTATTTGTCATCCATTTAATATTAATATATGGGTGGGTGGACTCACGGTGAAACAGACTCATCCAATACTTTGTGTAACTGAATTGTCATATCTTTTTAAATTTGTCAATATTTTTCTCATATAACATAGAAAAAAAGCAATTAGATACCTTATCTTAGAGACTTCTAAGTGTTGAAATTGTAACTCTAAATCTAATACATAAAGAAAGAAATGAAACATACGAAGGCATATAACACAAACACCCAAGATCAAACCAGCAACTCAAACTCACAAGGCTTGCTCCTTGCATAAAAAACAGACAACTACCAAACCCTAACTCGACTAACAACCGGCAAGCAACCTAGCAATGCGGCGACACCTGAAAAGGCCAAGAAGTCATAGTAAATCATCTAGTAAACCTCATTGATCCACAACTCCGCCAACAAAGAACAAACCCTCTAAACGTCCAAAAATTACTACATTGTCGATCCATTGTTACTTAACATGATCATTTTCTAGTTGTATCTCTTGTATTGTCGAATTTTGATCGTGTTGCTTGTCACTCGTAGTAGATGGTCTTATAGCAGGCAAAGACATAGTTCTTTTGGGTGTTACTTTTTTAGTTGTATTAGGAGTATGCAAAGATGTTGTGGTTTTTTTGGCCTTCTGTGCCCAATGTATTAGGCCTTCTTGTATGTAATCCTCGAATATCGCCTTGTTGAAGGAGCTTCCCATCTACATGTATGTACGTATATTGTATGAGTTAGCTAGGTAAAGAACAATGTTGAAGTATAAAAACATTCATATATATTAAATTTTGAGACAATGAAAGTCTACATAAATTAATTTAGGAATTATTGAATTAAGTATAAAAATGAAAAATTACCTGGGTAACAATTGCATAGAGTGGTAATGTGCTATAACTGCAGACAAATTGCACAAATGCCCTGCATAAGCGTTTAAAGGAGAACATATAAATAGTGTAAAAGTCAACATGGTGCAATGTTTTTAGCACAGAAGAAATATAATGATATAAAAAATGTGATATATTTAGAATGAAGCTAGAAAATTCAAGTTAATAGATCATTACGCAATCACAAGTCTTGGTATGGTATAGCCAATTGAACCCATAATGCATGAGTCAAAACCGTATTGTACCTGTAAAAAAAAGCACACTTTTAAATCAAGTCTCTTTAATTTGAAATCTATAACTTTTTAAAAGGAATGCAAGTCTTATATAAGACAGAATTATAATAACTTATTCATTGAGCCGTTAGAAGCTAATTCTAAAAATAGAAAAGTCACCTCGATCTCACAATAAATTATTATATATCAGTACACCTTAGAGATGTTAGAGATGAACGTAACGAACCCAAATCCAGAAGAAAAACGCAACTTCGAACGAGTTCTGAAAGAGAATGATATGAATCAAGAGAAGGAGAAGTCGAGGTTTGTGAAACCAGAAGTGAGTGTCTGATGGATGGATTTCAACATTTCCATCAATTACAGAATGCCTTCGACTTTGAGCAACCTGCTTTGCAAGTTGGATGATTATGTGCTCCAATTTTGTACCCACGCAAAATAATAGCTGCATGTAAAACATAGCATAAGGATCACACAAATTCTTGAATAAGTGGGACTTCCATTAATTTATTGTAAGACTGATTAATGTTTCTTTAAAATTATTTATAGTTACCATTTTTTAACATAAATACACTATAAAAATACTCGTATTGTATAAGATAATTGTATTAGCCTTTATAATATGTATCCACAATCCACTAGAAAATACACATCATATAACTAATATATAAAGCTAAACTTTTAGCCAGGTCACGTGGCAGCGACACTTGGCGTCCTAACTTTTCGCCAAGTGTCGCGCCACCTTTCATAGATTTAGATAGATTTTATAAGATAAAAACATTAGTTAAAAATTCCATTTTCAATCAAATTAGGATATAATTTTAGAATAAGTTTGTTGTTTAGAGTTTTATTTTCGATAAAATACCAAATAATAAACTTGGATAAATATAGATAGACTTGGTAGAAAAAAAAAAAACTATTTTAGAATTCTATTTTCAATCAAATTGAATTATAAAATAATTTTATCTTAAAAATCCATAAATAACCCGGGCATCGCACGGGGTACAAAACTAGTTAACATAAAATCAAATAAACTCGTTATAAATTAGGGTTACCCTTAAATGGGTTAAAGTTATCTTAAATTGTTAAAGTTACCTTCAAATTAACCGTCTTTCAATAAAATTAACAAAAGTCTATCTTATACAAAACTTATTGTACTAGTATATATTAGCCTTTAATTAGTGTACAATCACTTACTAGTAGCGGAATGAAAGCAATCCAGAAATAAACATGGTACCCTGCACATTGATGAAAACCAAAAGAACAAGTTGATTTGCGGAATTTTTAGCCTTTAATTAGTAATCCGTGGTTTATACACACGGGTGTACAATGCTCATCATACACCCGGATAAATAAAAAAAAAGGCGGAAAGAACATCTTGTGTTTCATAAAGAACATACTTGTATTTGACAAAGAACATGTTTGTATTTGACAAAAACATGCATTACTGAAGAATATAAAGATATAATAAAAAGAACGAGATAAAAACTTAATAAAATTTTCTGAAAAATTACACATTATTAACGGAAAAAATTTAGAGGTGATAAAAAATCGAGTAGAGCCGGGCCATATCATAATTTCTCGTGCCCAAACCCGTAGAAAAGTAGCGGGTTTTGGGCTTTTTTCGAACCCGGTTCAAGTTTTAACTAAAAATGCATTTTTAGGTTTGCCTAAACCCACCCTATTTCGGGCCGGATCGGGTCGGGAAGCGAGTCATGCCAATGTTGATCAACTCTTAAAAAATCCTTACCAAAAATATCATTTCCCCAAAAAATAGTTTTCTATCTCTCCAAAAAAAAAATCAACTTCCCATAATAATTTAGTTTTTTTTACTCTAATATTATTTTCAATTAAAAATAATTTAAGATTTCAATATCAAATTTCAAAATAACATATGTTAAAAGAACATAATTTATATTGTAAAGTACATATAGTTAATACCTAAATAACACACTAATCAAACTCAAAGAATATATGATAATAAAAGTAATTTAAATATGACATATGATAATAAAAATAGAATTTGGACATCATTACGACTTTAAAGAACATACACGCCAAATTCAAAGAACATACTTTGTATTGTTAAACCCAAAAAAAAAATATGTTTATCAACATATGTTAAATAACATAAGTTATAATGTAAAGAACATATAATTTTACTCAAAGAACACACTGATCACACTCAAAGAACATATTAAAGGTATGTTCTTTGTCAAACATAGGTATGTTCTTTATCAAACATTATATGTTCTTTCCGCCTTTTTTGTTTACCCGGGTGCACCATGAACATGGTGCACCTGGGTGTATTATCTAATTTTCATTAATTAGAGTACGTGAATAATACATAATTGATAGAGTACGCAAAATACAGTAACAATGGAGCTTACCATTAACATTTAGAAACAAAAAGACCACCACAAATAACCAAAGAAACCAGCTGCAACCAATCAAATTATTAATGAATTGTTAAATAGATTGCTAAAGCTAAGGGAAACGTAAATATGAAAGAGTTAAAAGAAAGAATTTGGGAAAATAATATTAATTCTCTAAATTGGCCAAAACATTAACAATAGAGTTGCTTAATATTGACACGTGATTACTGCTCAACTACTCGTAACATGCAATTTAGAAATTGGATATGTTAGGGGGTTAGTGCTACATATACCTGCATCTAGGGGTGTTCAAAAATGTATGATCCGAAATTTCGGATATCCGATCCGGTTTTAAGGTTTCGGATATTCGAAAAAAATTTCGGATTTTTGGTTTGGATAGGATCGAATTTTGTCCGAAAATTTTAACTACCCGATCCGAAAACCCGACTATCCAATCCGAATATCCGATTATCCAATCCGAAAATCCGGATATCCGAACCGAAAATTCGAATATTCGAAAATTTCGGATCGGATTCGGATCGCAATTTCTCCGATCTGGAAATTTCGGATATCCGAATTTTCGGATCAGATCGGATATCCGAAATTTAACAGCCCTACTTGCATCGTATTCATTTATTCAGATCAAATAAATTACCTGATTCCAACAACTTTCTTGAAGTCAGCTTCATAAGCACGAACCATGTACTTGTGAAAATTAAATTTGGGATTACCCTTGCAATGTGTCTGCCAAACAAAATTAGTTATTAGTGGCCTGAATTTTTAGGGAAAAAAAAAATATCATACTACGGCCTATTTTGTTCAGCTTAATTTCAGTTCAGTTCTATTCAATTTCTAATTTCTTTCTCTCACAAACAATTCATTTCAGATCAGCTCTATTCAGTTTAGTTCAAATCAGCTTAGTTTAGCCCTAATCAGTTCAGTTCAGTTGTTTTCAGCAAATAGGAACAGACCCGTATGTATAACTTTTGGGTATTATTTGTGGGATATAAATTTTTTTTAAAGTTACACATAATAATTAACAAAGCTAGTGTAAAGGTAATTTGTACAGAAAATTTGGAATGAACGTTGTTGCTGAAGAGTGAAGAAACTTACCATGATGAAGCCCAAACGCATAGTGATGTAATCTGATTCTGTTACTGACCCATAATATTGTTTGAAAAATGCTTGCTGAAAAACAATGAATTTGTACACACAGTACGTAAATATCGATGTGACTAGTGACTAATAATATGGGACGGAGTGAGTACATTTGGTATTAATATAGGCTAAAGTAGCATTGTAGCAAGGCGTTATCAATATTCGGTACGTACCACCCAACCTAGCAATCTGTAATGGACTGCCCAAGAACGACCTTTGATAAAATCATGTTGCTCTACGACTGTGATTTCATCTTTTCTACCTGCATATATTTAAAAGTGGATTTACTTTAAGTAATAAAGTACTTGTAATATAAAGAATTTAAACAATAAAAGTATATAAATTATTACATTGGTTTTAATTTATATACTTATCATTGGCATGTAACTTGTTTCAAAAAATTACAAGAATATTGATGATGAAAAATTGGTAAAACCATAAAATGACAAAGAATGTTATTAGGAAGTAAATTAAGAATATACCATGTTCAGGAATCAAGCTCCTTTTTGTGGATCAAATCTTCCCACGTTTGCCATTGACTTTTTATCTACAATATCAAAATTGGATAAATGATTAAGAATATGGTTACTGTTTTTTTTACTGCCAAGTTTTGTAAAAAAATAATAATATAAAGGACAATAATTTTTTGTTGCTAGGAGAAACTATGTACAATGCATTTTCAGTTCATAAATTAATAAAAATAAATATCGTATTGAGATGATGCTAAATTTGTAGTATAACATTTGATTCATATAGTATCATATTAGATAATTCCCGAACCATGCTCGGTTCAGTTTTTGAAATTAATACGGAGTAGTAATTAAAATATAGAAATCTTTATAGAAATGTAAGTAAATAGTCAATCATAATAATAAAATTTGTAGATTAATTAAAATTTTGCAAGAATAAAAATGTTTAAGAGGGAAAATTCCCTTGCTCCAAAAAAAGCCTCCACTTGTCTCTACATCTACTAGATTTCTTGTATTAGACATGTTAATGGTATTGTATTAGTGGAACTCTTACTATTGGCATACGTGTTTTTATTAGAACATTATGTTCGTGTTAGTATATAGTTATAGATTGATCTCCTAGTCTCCTACAAAGCATTATTATTACATACAATGTAAACACATTTGTTCAATTGTTACCATATATAATAAGATTAATCTAGCTAATAAAGCCCTTGAAGAATGTAAAGAGATCGAGGATAAATGACCTTAAAGCCGCCAAAGAGAACAGTGAGGGCGCACAT
This sequence comes from Chenopodium quinoa, assembly GCF_001683475.1. Lineage (NCBI taxonomy): Eukaryota > Viridiplantae > Streptophyta > Magnoliopsida > Caryophyllales > Amaranthaceae > Chenopodium > Chenopodium quinoa. Next base: position 750,153 of record NW_018743391.1, on the reverse strand, counting down.
AATCACATGTACAACAGCTAATACAAATATGAATATGTGCAAATGATGTAGCGCTGTTACTGATAGGAATGGAACTTTTCCCTGCGCAAAAAAATCATTTTAAAGAAATTATTAAAGCAAAAGAAATATAACAATACTCGTAATAATTAATTGGTTATTATAAATTCTTTCAAAAAAAAAAAGGGTTATTACTTATTACTTCCTCCGTTCTTTATTACTTGACCCGCTTTGACTTTTACACTATTCACCACCCATCCTTTGACCGTCTTTTGTGAATAATATGTAAGGGAAAATATATTCATGTATGATCTTTTTGGATTCGTCTCAATAAGAAATATCATAATATATAACTTTTATAATTTTTACTTATGGAGAATTTAAGTTATTGATCGTTAAAGTTTTACATTGGCAAGCGTGATAAAAGAAACAGGTCAAGTAAAAAAAACAGAGGAAGTATGGATTAAACTAATTTAATTGCATGTTTGCATGCTGCATATTTTGCTATTATATTAATGTACATTTGTGTTAGTTGATGATATAGATTAAATAAACTAATTGAAGGAATTAGATTCTGATTTTGTGATCTATACTTTTTAAAGGATATGATTGTTTATGCTTTCTTTAATAGCTTTTACAAATTAATTTAATCGTGAATTGTATTCATATATATACATATAATTTATTAGGATGTCAAAGCTTTCTTGCTTGCTAAGTCATAAACTTGGGTCAAATAATACCTCTATTTGCTCTTAAATGTGCTTTACACTTTGAAATATAATGTCCAAAGTTTAAAAAATATTAAGTATGATATTACATATTTCAAAATGTGGTCTAGTAATAGTGTGCTAGATTTGTTTCAATATATATCTTATACTAAATTAACAATATTATTAGTCAAAGTTAAATTGAGTATAAATAAAAGTCAAAAGAACTTTAGCATTACTTTGTATATTATACATTTATACTCATATTACTTTAGTTATATAACTAGTTTTGTGCCCCGGCGATGCCTGGGTAGTTTATGGACTTTTAAGATAAAATTATACTATTATAATTCAATTTGATTGAAAATAGAATTCTAAATTAACTTTTTTTTGTTACAAAGTCAATCTATATTTATCCAACGGGCTACGATACTTGGCGAAAAATTAAAACGCTAAATGATGTTGTCTTGTGGCCTAATTATAAATTTATTATTTGGTATTTTATCAAAGAAATAACTCTAATCTTATTCTAAAATTCTATTCTAATTTGATTGAAAATAGAATTCTTACCTAATTTTTTTTTATCTTATGAAATCTATCCAAGGTGGCGCGACACTTGACGATTTTTTATCATATGAAGTCTATTTAAACCTATCCAAGGTGGCGCGACACTTGGCGAAAAGTTGGAATGTCAAGTGTCGCTATTTCGTGAGCTGGCTAAAAGTTTGGCTTAATATATTAGTTATATGATATGATGATTTGCGAGCGTGGACTATATAATCTATATTATACTTCATATCGAACAAAATCAACTGATTGGCTAAAAATAGTACCTAGAATTTGTTTTATACACCCGGGTGTACGGTACACCTAGGATCATTTGCTTATTTAATCAACAAATGAGCAACAACTATTTATTACTCATTTTATAATGTTTTATATCATATAAAAGTGTAAAAATATGATCAAACCGGGCTTAAAAGAGTCAATTAGACTATATTTGACCTTAATAAAATCAGGCTTATAAACACCGTATTTCAAGTGAAGAGAACTATGTCTGATATTGAAGGGGAAAAAAAGTCAATGTAACAACGTACCTGTTGTTGACAATAAGTGTCAGTAGACTCGGAGAGAAGATGACGCCAAGTTGCATGAGTTTGAGGGACAATTTGAGGTTCCTTCTTACAAGGAAGCCATTTATTTGCCAAATTATGAGAAATGCATAGTCTACCAATTCTTCCTTGGAATACCGTCAGCAACAATGATATAAATCCCACCAACATCAATTCTGCAAAATAATAGTCATAAATTTTTTAGTAATCCGTACAATTAAATAAAATTATGTAGTCAAAACTTGTCATTTACAAACATGTGCAAGATATGCAAGTGCAACAATCTACGGACGGAGTAACTAATAAAGAGTCTGTTCACATTTACTGAACTAAGTTGAAGTGAATAGAATTGATTGGAGCTGAAATGAACTAAATTAAAATGAATATTTTATGAGAGAAGAAAATTAAGAGATGAATTGAATTAAAATGAAATTAAGTTGAAGTGAACAAGCCTAAAGTACAAAGTCATACGATTGAATAGTGATACAAACTTTATAATGTATTGTGTTACAGAGTAATACTATTTTAAATGACGGGTTTTTATATGAAATTTAACATTTGTTAGCTTAGCTATGAACAAAATGGCAAGAGACATGATTATTAGTACCTTCTTTGATTTTTTGGAGGGCTTGATAGAGGGGCTTCCTGTTCGACTTCTTCAAGTACTGAATTAAGAACACCAAACAAGAAGCATAATTACATGAAAAATTTAAAAAGTATTAGACTACAAGCACAATTAATATTTATAACTGTACTTGATAAGGAATAATAATTTTGTACATTCATGATGAGTACCTAACAAATATAAGATCTTAAAAACAGTCAAGTAATTTGATTCCTTAGAAAAAAAAAATACTACCTCCGTTACAGATTATGTGCAACGATTAGACATTTTCCCTCTCTGTTTTATGTCAAATCGTTGCACATAACTTGTAAGGGATGTAATATTAGAATTTTATGTTGTTTCCAAAGAAAAATAAGATATCTTTATTTCTTTGATAAATTGAATAATTGATCATGAAACTTTGATAGTACAAGTTAGAGTGTAATCGAGGAAGAGATCGAATGTGTGCATACCTTGCCAGTGAAGTGAATTAACCTCTCGGCGGCCAAAGAAACGAGGACGAAAACCATGCATACGAATGCCACCACCCATGTTGGTGTCGATTGCAAGTTAGTTTCTCCTACTCCACCCCCACTCATCTCTTTAGAGTTCTTTCTTTAAAGATCACAATGAAAATGATCAAGGAATTTGAGTGAGGAAAGAAATTATGTATATATGAGTAATAAAGTGTTATTTCTTTTATAATAATGTACGTATCATTATGAAATTATCAATCATACAATAAAACTTTGGAATATTGATGAGTCTTTTGACTTTTACTTTTTGCAAAGTAAAAGTTTTGGTTTTTTAAAATTTTTATTGAAGAATATGGCATATAATTCATATGGACATTTAATTAAACAATATGATCTTGAGGTAATGTAGTTTTTTTAGTTCTTTCTTTCAAACTTCGTTGTTGATCAAGTTGTAATTTGATTCCCCTAAGTTTTATTGCCCCTTAATTAAGAAAAATTAAAAAAAAAATTAAGATTCATATTTATTTATTTCAATTATTTTGTGGTTGAATTGTGCTTTATGCACTTCAATACTTAATATTTTATATTTGGATAGTACACATTTATATGAATCCAATGTAAGACCATGGTCATATTAGAAGTATTGAGATTTGAGACCATGGTCTTGATTTATACATTTCAAGACTGAGTAAAAATACAACCAAAATTTTTGATACTATGTTGTGAAATAGTTGGAAAGCTCAAGTATATTGCAATGTATTAGTTATTAAAAAAAATAATAATAAAATAAACTACAATGGTAACAACTAACCTAAGCTTAATCCTAGAAATTAGGTATATACATGGACTAACTATAATGACAAACTAAGAATGTATATCCGGTAATTACAAAAGATATAGACAGAAACATTTTAGATAATTGACAATATCTTGTATCAACGGATGCGACTTTGACAAGCGCACTTTAGGGCGCGCTTTAGAGCATATTTTAGGATGATTTTGGATGTATTTGGGGCCGCTTTGGCCGATTATTACCTTGTTATGCTTACGTTCCCCATATTACGTGCTTCACAGGTTTTCGGTTTGTTTTTGATGTGTTTTCAGGTAATATCAACCGAGTTTAATCGGATCCCGAGCCCTTAATGCGTAACCGAGCTAGCCTTGACCGGAGTCCGAGGAGTTAAGGAAGTTCAAAGTGCCGTGCATTGATTACATAGCACAGGCAGCACGGCCGTGTTACCATAGGCACACCCGTGCTGGCCTATAAGCAAGCAACCCCAGGCAAGGCAGCACGGCCGTGCAAGCCTATAGCACGGTCGTGTCAGTATCCACGCACCAGCACGGCCGTGCAGGCCATTAGCACGGCTGTGCCAGATGTTGCCCGTGCCCGTGTCAGCTTCAGTATGAGCCCCGTGCTAGAGCATATTCAGCACGACCGTGTCATTTTTAGCACGGCCGTGCCAGGAAGCTGCACGGCCGTGCCATATATAGCACGGCCGTGCCAATTTGAAGAAGAAACCCGGTTTACTTACTGACAAGCTAGCACGGCCGTGCCAAATACAGCACGGCCGTGCTGATCCAGGGTTAACTGCGCGCTTAACTTCTCCGCATTAGAAGACGTATATAAGACCCAACTTTAAGAGGATTCCGAGGACAGTTTTAGAGATAGTTTTGAGAGCCTTTGTAGAGAGTTATTGGAGAACGTTCTTAGTATTAGAGATTCATTAGTTTTCTTAGAGAATTTTCTAGAGATTTAGTTTTCTTGGATTGATTTGAAGCAAGATTTGCGAAGATTCTTTGTATTATTCGTTGACGACGGATATCAAAGTTCTGAACTTTTCCATTGATTCGCATCAATACAATTGGTATTATTCATTCTTGTTTATTAATCAAGCTTTATTATTCCTTAATCAGAATTCATGTTTATATCTATTATGCTTTTGGAATTCATTATTGCTTTGATTATGAATATGTGTGAGTAGTCTCCTAGCTAGGGTTTCGGGATGAAACCCGGCCTAGGTAATCTATGTAATTGAGGATTGATTTTGATAAACGGATTGTGATTAAATTGATTATATGCAATTGCATGTTAATTCATTATAATAGGAGTAGCTAACCTAGAATCTTGAATTTGATTGCATGATATCCTTGATTTGAACAAGAGATTGTGAATTGAGTATTTCATTATTGAATGTGGTTTGATTATGTATCGAGTAATGTTAAGTGCATGAGAAATCCAAGCTTAGTATTGTCCGTTGTCTTCCTATCACATGATATTGATCAGACATATAGTCTTTGCATATCCCGTCTGTCTCTGTGATTCCTTGTTGCGTAGTTACCGATGGTTTGGTGAATTCCCGTTCTCCCTAGTGTCTTAGTTTATTGATTTATTCCATCTTATTAGTAGTATTTTAGAACACCATTTTCCATTGATTTCGAACTAGCTTAGGTTTAAGATTGATTTGCAATTACTCTCGTTCCTCGTGGACCGAACCTTTATTTGCCATTGTACTTGGTTATAGGGTGTTCGTATAAGTATTGTTTGATTGAGAGTTAGATTGTAGCGACCGAGATAACCCTTGTCAAAATGGCGCCGTTGCCGGGGAGCGGTGTTTGTTAATTGCTTTTTGATTTCTTGAGTCTAGTTCATCATAAAAAAGCACAAAAAGATGTTTCCCTTTTGGCTACACTTGTAGCCCTGCTATTTAATTGGTTTGGTTAGTGTGTATGCGCAGGTCTAAACAGAGAGAATTAATACCCTTCGATCCAGAAATCGAAAGAACTTTGAAGAGCAATCGTAAATCTCGATTGACGTCATCAAACTCTCAAGGAAAGGAACACAACACACAACAGGTTCCAATGGCAGACATACCGCGCCAACCCAATCGGCCAGCACCACGACCCCTTAAGGAGTTGGGAACTCCTGGGGCGTATAGAGCTTCAAGTGGGATTGCTCCACCCACTACTGAGGCCAATGCTTTCGAGATCCGGTCGGCTATGATCACCCTCATCGAGAGAAGGAAGTTTAGTGGTGCCAATCATGAGAGCCCTTTGGCTCATTTGAACGAATTTGAGAAGTACTGCAATACCATCAAGGTTAATGGGGTGAATCAAGAGTTCGTGAGATTGAAGCTTTTCCCCTTTTCACTTATTGGGAGAGCTCTCGAATGGTTAGAGAAGGAGGTGAAGCCGAACTCTCTACACACTTGGGATGATGTCACGACAGCATTCTTGGGAAGATTTTATTCCCAAAAGAAGACGGCCGATGTTAGAGCTTTGATCCAGGGATTTCGGCAAAGGAGTGGGGAGTCAATCTACGAAGCATGGGAAAGGTACAAGGAGTATCAAAGAGAGTGCCCTCACCACGGAATCCCAACATATAAAGTTTTACAGATTTTCTATGGAGGATTGAGTCCTCAAGGGAAGACTAGTTTGGATGCGGGAGCAGGTGGCCCCATTATGAACAAAACCGAAGAAGAAGTCATTGATATCATAGAATATGTGGTACGACACCACATGGATTGGCAAGATGGAGAGCGAGAGGCCATGAGCAAGAGTGGAGGAGCGGTCTATTCGGTAGACCATCTAAATGCAATCGGGAATTTGACATCGCAAATTATAAATCTAGGTAAGGAAATGTCAATTATCAAAGAGAAGCTCAACGATCCACCGCATCAAAATCTTCCATCCTATTCTAAGGGACCAGGTATGCACTCTAACTCTAATAATATGCCTGCTGGATGTATATTCTGTGAAAATTGTGGGTCTTATGACCATGATACCTCTGCCTGTAACGGAGATTCCAAATTTCAATCCAACTATAATGATGGTAATGAGTGTGATAATGAACAAGTCAATGCCTTGTCTTATGATAATAGACCTAGGAATGACAATAACAGATATTTACCACCTAATCAAAGAGGGAACAATTATAATCAACAGGGTAATAATTCTGACTACCAACAGCAAAACCAGTGGGGAAACAGGAACCAAAATCCCAAGGGTCTTATAATCAACATGGTAATTTTGGTAATCAGAATAATTACCAACAAAATGCAGGTAATCAAGGGCAATACAATCAGAACATGAATGCTAATAACAGGGGAAATTGGAATAACAATGGTAACAGGAACAACTTCCAAAATCAAAATCCCCAACAGTCTAATGCACGTGGCTCCCGAGCCTCTAATGACAACTAAAATGCTCAAGGACCATCGCAAAGGACTAGTTTGGAGGAGATGATGGAAGCACAGACCAAAATGTTCAACACTTTCATGGCCACCAGTGACAAAAAGTTTAATGAAGTGATGACACATAATAAAATGCTTGAAACCCAGATTTCTCAGTTGGCTAGTGCTATAAAGGATGGGGTTGGAGTGTCAAAACTCCCACCTCAAGGTATTGACCCTAAAAACTCTGTAAGTGCTATCACCACTAGGAGTGGAAAGACATTGAGGGGGAACGATGAAGTAGTACCCCCTAGGAGTCAATATGTGACTACACCTACCACTGATACTGTTATAGAGAGTGAGGAGGAGAGGACCGGAGAGAATGATAAAACTATAGAGGTCTTAAATGAAAAGGAAGTAACACAAGTCAAAGAACCCAATCTATTGCAAAAACTTCCTTACCCCCATAAGTTTGTGAGACATAAGTTGGATGTTCAATTCGGTAAGTTTTTAGATACTTTGAAGCAAATTCACCTTTCCATACCATTCACCGACGCTATAAAACAAATGCCTAACTATGCTAGGTTTTTGAAAGATATTTTGAGTGGCAGGAGGAATTGTGATGGGGTGGAAACTGTTAACCTCACCGCGAATTGTAGTGCAATCATCATGAACAAGATGCCTCCCAAATTGGGAGACCCAGGTAATTTCTCAATCCCTTGTGCTATTAATAAAATGAAAATTGATAATGCATTATGTGATCTTGGGGCTAGTGTTAGTCTTATGCCATATTCTGTATATCAAAGATTAGGGGTAGGAGAACTTCTTCCTACCAACATTACCCTACAGTTAGCTGATCGTTCGATCAAATTTCCTAAGGGTAAGGTAGAAGATGTTCCCATACGAGTTGGGAAATTTGTGATACCTGTGGATTTTGTAGTTTTGGAAATGGATGAAGATAATCATATACCTATTATTCTTGGGCGACCTTTCCTAGCTACCTCTGGTGCTCTCATTGATGTGAAGAGTGCCAAGATTTCTTTAAAGGTAGGAGAGGAGGTCCTTGAATTTGATCTGAACAAAAGCATGCAATATCCTTTGTCTACTTCCGAAAACTGCATGATGATTGACACTATTGATTCGATTGTCTCTAGTATGCATACACTATTGCTTTCTACTAACCATGATCTTGAGCCAAGTGATACCGATGAGAGCAGGTACATAGAGGAGCAAATGCTAGAGGAAGATGATGGTGATAACGGTTTCAAGGAAATTACACCCATGTATGCACTTGCTAAGGCCACCACAAAAGAGGTAAACGAGGCCCCTAAGGTAGAATTGAAACCTCTACCATTACATCTAAGGTACGAATTTCTTGGCCCTGATTCAACTTATCATGTCATTGTGAATTCTTCTTTAGATGCGGATCAAACTCGGAAGTTGTGTGATGTATTGAGAGAGCATCAAAGTGCCATAGGCTATACCATTGATAACCTCAAGGGTATTAGCCCCGCTATATGTATGCATCACATAACTCTCGAGGATGGTGCGAGGCCTTCTATTGAGAGGCAGAGGAAACTCAATCCTCAAATGGGGGAGGTGGTGAAGAAAGAGATCACCAAACTTCTTGATGCAGGTATCATCTTCCCCATTTCAAGCTCTAGATGGGTTTCCCCTGTGCATGTTGTACCTAAGAAGGGGGGAATGACTGTAGTTGAGAATGAGAATGGTGAGCTCATCTCAACTAGAACGGTGACCGGCTGGCGGATGTGCATAGACTATAGACGTCTAAACGCATCTACCAAAAAGGACCATTTTCCCCTCCCTTTTATTGATCAAATGCTCGAAAGACTAACTAGGCACAAGTATTATTGCTTTCTTGACGGTTATTCGGGGTTTTTCCAAATACCTATAAACCCGGATGACCAAGAGAAGACGACTTTTACTTGTCCATATGGTACTTTTGCCTACAGGAGAATGCCTTTTGGACTTTGCAATGCACCGGGCACCTTTCAACGGTGTATGATGAGCATTTTTGGGGACATGTTGGAGGCCGAGATGGAGGTTTTCATGGACGATTTTTCTGTTGGGGGAGCCTCCTTTGATGATTGCCTAGTGAACTTGGGGAAATGCCTACAACGGTGTGAGAGAGTGAATTTAGTCCTGAATTGGGAGAAGTGTCACTTCATGGTTGAAGAAGGTATTGTCCTCGGTCACAAGATCTCAAATGCAGGCATAGAGGTGGACAAAGCAAAGGTTGAAGTTATAGAAAAGCTACCACCACCGGTCAATGCAAAAGGGGTAAGACAATTCCTAGGGCGGTTATAAGTGACAACGGGTCACACTTTGTGCATGGGGCCTTTCAAAGGATGCTTCGAAAGAATGGAGTACATCAAAGGTTCGGGACAACCTATCACCCTCAATCTAGTGGGCAAGCGGAAGTCTCCAATCGACAGATAAAGTCCATCCTTGAGAAGACAATGGCGAAGAATAGGAAAGATTGGTCCGATAAGCTTGATGATGCACTTTGGGCATACCGGACTGCTTTCAAGACCCCAATAGGCACCACCCCATACCGCTTGATCTACGGGAAAGCATGTCACCTCCCGGTCGAACTAGAGCACCGCGCTCAATGGGCTATCAAGAAGATAAATTTTGATCTAGCAAGCGCGGGAGAGCAACGGATGTTGGACCTTCATGAATTGGAGGAGCTTCGGATGGACGCATATGACAGTGCGAACCTATACAAGTCCCGATCTAAGGAGTTCCATGACCGGAAAATAGAGCGGAAGGTGTTCAATGTTGGTGACAAAGTCCTCTTATATAACTCTAGGATGAAGCTCTTCCCCGGTAAGTTGATGTCAAGATGGAGGGGTCCATTCACTGTCAAAGATGTTTTCCCTTCCGGTGCGGTTGAGCTTTATGATTCTAGTGGGTTGTAATCCTTCGTGGTTAATGGGCAAAGGTTGAAGACATACTATGAGGGAGCCCGTGTTGGTGTGATAGATGTGTTCGAATGCGTTCACAAGAGTTGAATGTGACCACGTCAAGCTATCGACGTTAAACTTAGCGCTTCCGGGAGGCAACCCGATTTTCTTGCTTTTACTAGAGTAGTTTCTTTTGTTTTGTAGTTGGTTTAGCTCCTAATTTGTGTGAGTTTTGTGTGCTCTTGTGTGTTTTTTTGCAGGTAGAAGATTGGTTAGAAGTCGGAATGAAGAGAGTGATGAGTGCCTTGAAGGAAAAGAAAACCTGCAGACTGCAGCAGACAGCACGGCCGTGCCATCAGACAGCACGGCCGTGCCAGAATCCAGCACGGCCGTGCCAAATTCTGCACGGCCGTGCCAAACCTCAAAAGCCCACTGACATTCTAGCACGGCCGTGCCATTTTCAGCACGACCGTGTCGAGTACTAGCACGGCCGTGCTAATTTTAACACGGTCGTGCCATCTGAAATTCAATTTCGCAAAAAGCCTGCCAAGCCAACACGGCCGTGCCAAACCTCAGCACGGCCGTGCCAGTTATAGCACGGCCGTGCAGCGCGGGTTCCGGATAGTTTTTCGTGTTTTTTAAACACGATTTCACTCACACTCTCTCATTATTCTCCAACTCTCCTACCCTTTTTCTCTCTAAACTAACCCAAACCCCCAACCTCCTCCCTCAATTCCTCAAATCAAACCCTAATACCCCATATTCTTCTTTCAAGATCTCGGCACCCTCCTTGCATTGGAGCATTTTTCAAGTGATTGGACGCAAAATTCGGCCCTCTTTGAGCTCGCCACAACTCCACTTTGTGGAGTCCTCGGTGAATTCGTTCTTAAACTCATTGATTTTCGCAATTTTTGTCCAATTTCATTCGTTTTATTGAATATTTGTTGTTGAATTGTGCTTTATTGTTGCAAGTTTGGGTGAACTAGTAGTGTTAGGGTAGTACATTGCATGCTAGGATAGTTTCTTGCTTGTTAATTGGTATATTGTGCTTAATTTCTTGAATCAAACATGCCTAGAACAAAGACATCGACTAGGAGACCGGGTCGGGACGATGCATCCTCATCCATGGTTCCACCCACGGTGGACACCATGGGTGTTGTTTTTAATAACCCGTCCTTTTTGGACAAATTTGTAGGATTATCCCACCGACCGATCCGGCCTACCAAGTTCTACGACCCTTTAGCCGCTAGGGCTCTAGGGATCGAAAGCGACATGGTTCAACTATTTTCATTTACCAAATTTGATTCTTTCCTTACCATACATGCTCTCACATACAAGAGGCTTACCCTCGAATTTTTGTCTTCTTTGTACGTGCATCGGGATGAGAATAACTCACCCCGGTACTTGTCCTTTCAACTAATGAACTCGGGCACCATTCAAATGTCGGTGGCCCAAGTTAATGTCGCCTTTGGGTGGAAATCCGACCTGAAATATGGTCCTAAGGATGGCCACTCAAAACACTACAACTCCGGGTTGTTTTGGCGGCAAATCACGGGGAAAATGGATAGAGATCCCCGTAGGGATAAGGCGACTTCCATCGTCAATCCCGCCTTTCGGTTGTCCCACAGGACCTTCTCCTCTACTATCTTTGCTAGAGGAGATAGTTCGGGTGTAGTCTCCATTAGGGAGTTACAGTTTATTTGGCACCTCACCCGTGGGGACGGGCGTCTAGACATGGGAGCGTGGTTACTAGACCACCTCGACGGTGTAGCCCGGGGTAGGGGTGATATTACTATCGGTGGCATGATCACCATTCTTGCGCAATATAATGGGATTGATTTTTCTGAATTGCAGGCTATCCCAGGCACTACGAGGCTTAATATGCGCACCTTGAGAGCCATGCAGTGGCTTGAAGGGACATCCCAGCCGGATTGCTATTTGTGGCTCGTAGCAGGCAAGCCATACGCCTACTTGCCCGATCCGGAGAGGACGGTGGTTTACAACAAAGACAACTGGATCTTCGACCCCGACTTCGCCTGGCACGAGGACGGAGGCACGGAGTATGTAGACCGCAATCCCCAGCCTCACCAGGGGGATGAGCAGGCCCACGGGGGCCAAGGAGGTGACGATGCTGATGATGATGATGATGACGAGGAAGGTGGCCCGGATGCGGCCCAGCAGATCCCGGCGCAAGACTTCGCCTGGCTCCGCCAAGGAATGGAAGATTTGAAGCTCGAGGTAGCGGATTTGCGCCGGTCGAACGAGGATATGACCTCCGCCTTCAGAGACTTGAAGAGGAGTGTTGATGATATGGCCTCCCGTTTCCCTTATGGCCCGGGCGGGCCTAGCTCGTGATCCCTTTCCCTTTCCCTTTAGTTACCTCCCTCTCCTTACTATTGTAAGTCCTTGATGTATAAACATTGAGGACAATGTTTGATTCTAGCTTGGGGGGGGGGGGGTCTTACTTGTATTCATTCTAAAAAAAAAAAAAAATGGGTCTTACTTGTATTCATTCTAAAACAAAAAAAATAAAAAAATAAAAAAAAAAATAAAAAAAAATAATAAAAAGATTTACTGCTTTCCTAGACTAACCTTAACTTGTTTGCTAGTATGTCTTTCCTTTTTGCAGATTGGGAACATTCGAGACGCGGCACGAGTTTGAAGAACGATGCTATGGCCGTTAATTGGAGCTCCCGGGAAGCAAATTTGGTGAGATCTTTTCTTTTTTTTGTGTGCTTAGGATAGTTTAGTTTAGGAAGAAGTTGAATGGTTCGAGGATGTTTGATCGGTTCTAAGGAACCTGGGATCGTTGATGTTGATATCATTCGATCACTTGTTTGTCAATTGGGATTTTATGTGATTTTTATGCCTCGTTATGTGCCTTTCAACTTATTCAGTTGGCTTAGTTGTACATATGTTTGTGTTAGGTAGGAAAAGCTTCTGCTATGAGGATGTGTGGTTTAGCTTATATGATATGCCTCGTAGTCTTTTCCTATGTTTTTGGATCATAATAAACTTGTCTAATTGCAAAATTTTGGAATATTGTTCATGTTGGATTCGAAATGTGAATGAATGTGTATGGAATGTCTATTTCCACTTAAGCCAGTGATGAATACACAGTTCAAGTCTATTGTTGATCAATGTGGACGAGTCTAGGCGAAGGGTAGAAATAGAACACTTTTGTCATGTGAAACTCTATGCCTTTGGGCTGTGGTAAGATGGAGTCGCTTCCCGGTTGTGGATTTGACCCCCTTGATTGGTAGTTGCTTTATTTGTTAGATCCCGTGAGGTTTATTTGTTCTAGCCTTCATCATTCTTGTTGAGTGGCATATTTGGATCCTTGATTACGCATTTTTCGATCTTTGTGTTGACTAGTAGCTCCCGAGACCGACTTGACACTTTTAAGGGAGGAAGAGGGCACCTTTTTCATTTTTCTTATTTTGTTCCTTTTGTTTTGTTACAAATTGATTTTCTTTTTACATCATCTTACTTGCTAACCATGTTGAGCTTTAATTCCATTCTTGGTTAACCGTGTTACAAACCCGATGGCCAATGTTTTACCAACCCTTAGTTGTGAAGCGTTTACCTAGATAGGTTTGTTGAGCTTATTGTTTACTAATCAAGAAATAAAGTTTGATAGTTGGTTTGAGCAGGTGTGAAAGTGAGCCTAATTGTAAATATGTAATGTGAAAGTCATTTTGCCATCAATAAAAAAAAAAGAAAAAAAAAGAAGAAGAGAAAAGTCGTCCGAATTGTGAAAAAGGCAAGGACACATAAATAAAGTTTTGAAGTTTGAAAGAGGTCATTTGAGTGTGTATTATATGGATAATTTGGGATGTGTAAGAATGTGAATCAATGAGATTGTGGAAAGTGAATTACATCTTTTGAACTATTGTTTTTGAGAATTGTGATTCTTGCGCTTCATTTAGGAATTAACCCCACTTTTTTAAATTGTTTTCACCTACCTTACCCATTGCCAATACATTACAACCCTTTTAAGACCCTTAGACTTTAGAGGTGTTCGGTTCTCAAACGGTGGAGGGAGATACCTTTCAACCCTATGGAAAGATTATGCGTAATCGAGATGTCGGGATACCTTTGTTATTTCCTCAAAACATCACTTCTTCCGGTTCCTTCGAGGAATCACGAGGGGCCAATTAGGGTGGTGATTTGAAGCAAAAGGGGAGGACGTGGCCGGTTTGGTCGGGTTTAGAGGGAAGCATGATTTCTTTGTTCTCTATGCTTGGTTTAGGTCTTGTTCGCATTTTGATTAACGATATCTTGGATTGTGTGTCTCGTTGCTTGTTTGAGTGAGTTTTCCTTCCGTGCATGGTTGTTCTAAGTAGTATCCACGCACCAGCACGGCCGTGCAGGCCATTAGCACGGCTGTGCCAGATGTTGCCCGTGCCCGTGTCAGCTTCAGTATGAGCCCCGTGCTAGAGCATATTCAGCACGACCGTGTCATTTTTAGCACGGCCGTGCCAGGAAGCTGCACGGCCGTGCCATATATAGCACGGTCGTGCCAATTTGAAGAAGAAACCCGGTTTACTTACTGACAAGCTAGCACGGCCGTGCCAAATACAGCACGGCCGTGCTGATCCAGGGTTAACTGCGCGCTTAACTTCTCCGCATTAGAAGACGTATATAAGACCCAACTTTAAGAGGATTCCGAGGACAGTTTTAGAGATAGTTTTGAGAGTCTTTGTAGAGAGTTATTGGAGAACGTTCTTAGTATTAGAGATTCATTAGTTTTCTTAGAGAATTTTCTAGAGATTTAGTTTTCTTGGATTGATTTGAAGCAAGATTTGCGAAGATTCTTTGTATTATTCATTGAAGACGGATATCAAAGTTCTGAACTTTTCCATTGATTCGCATCAATACAATTGGTATTATTCATTCTTGTTTATTAATCAAGCTTTATTATTCCTTAATCAGAATTCATGTTTATATCTATTATGCTTTTGGAATTCATTATTGCTTTGATTATGAATATGTGTGAGTAGTCTCCTAGCTAGGGTTTCGGGATGAAACCCGGCCTAGGTAATCTATGTAATTGAGGATTGATTTTGATAAACGGATTGTGATTAAATTGATTATATGCAATTGCATGTTAATTCATTATAATAGGAGTAGCTAACCTAGAATCTTGAATTTGATTGCATGATATCCTTGATTTGAACAAGAGATTGTGAATTGAGTATTTCATTATTGAATGTGGTTTGATTATGTATCGAGTAATGTTAAGTGCATGAGAAATCCAAGCTTAGTATTGTCCGTTGTCTTCCTATCACATGATATTGATCAGACATATAGTCTTTGCATATCCCGTCTGTCTCTGTGATTCCTTGTTGCGTAGTTACCGATGGTTTGGTGAATTCCCGTTCTCCCTAGTGTCTTAGTTTATTGATTTATTCCATCTTATTAGTAGTATTTTAGAACACCATTTTCCATTGATTTCGAACTAGCTTAGGTTTAAGATTGATTTGCAATTACTCTCGTTCCTCGTGGACCGAACCTTTATTTGCCATTGTACTTGGTTATAGGGTGTTCGTATAAGTATTGTTTGATTGAGAGTTAGATTGTAGCGACCGAGATAACCCTTGTCAGACTTACATGAGCAAATGGCTCACGAGTCGCTCCTAACTTGGTCTTCGCCTGAGCTGGATCACCAAATACGTTCCAGATGTGCAGGGTCTCGTCCCCTGCAGAGGCTACTGCCAAGCCATCAGGGCTCTGTAACATGCATTCCAGAAAATCAGTAAAATACAAATAATGAGGTTACTTGAGAAATAGAAGCTGCAGTTCTCAATAAACCAAGAAAATTACCTGAGACATGTAAAGTACTCTGGACGTATGCCCAGTAAACTGCTCTGCCATCTGCACCAATGATGGGTAATTCCACAACACTAAACTGTTATTGGGAAGCACGTGTGAGCTCAGCAGCTCGCGCTCATTATTGCTCCATATTAAAGCTGAAACCTGGGATCCAGTGTTTACTGAGTTCAAGCATGCACCAGTATTAATGTTCCATAATTTTATGCATTGATCATTCATTCCTCCTCCAGAAGCCAGCATACTACTCTGAAAGGGACACCAAGCAAGGGCTTTGACTGCAGCAGTGTGGTTTTGAATCCTGTGCAGCCACTGAGTAGATGAATTTATTCTGGCCATTGACCGGTCCCAGATATGCACAAGGTTGTCGTTGCCTCCGCTGGCTAGATATTGGCTGATGGTGACCATTTTAACCCACAAACTTCACGCCGGTGTCCTCTGTAAGTTTCAACTATATGACTCCTAACTCTCAGGTCATTGTTGTTGATTCTACTGTCTGCTGATCCAGTAGTGAGGATTTTACTATTCCAAGCCAGTGAACAGATACAAGCTTGGTGACCTTCCCTTAATGTTCTCAGCTGCAAGAATGACGCGATAACAGTAAGAAATCAAGCCAAACATAAGACATATAAAGCAGATGAGAAACAAAATTACCTTTTTACCGGAAACAGCATCCCAGACTTGAACTTCAGAATTGTCCAAGCCAATGGCAATCAGACAGCCAAGTGCCCAACTCACAGTCGTTATTGTGCCTTCATCGTCAGATACAGTCACAAGCTCGCGTGCAGTATTTGTGGATGCATCCCACAGGTAAACTGTGTTTTTAAGAGCGATGGCAAGCACATTGTTCTTACCCCAGTCCAATAAATTCAAGTAGTAGTCATCTATTAAGCCAGGGCATTCTAATGTACGTTCTGAAGTCTGTAGAATTACAATTGCGAACAAGAAACGATCAAAATGGTGCAGGACACACTAACAAAGTAACAATACAGTCACATAGTCGTAAAATAAGATATATTATTCAGTGAACTCTTCAAATTAACGCTGTCATATATTCATAAGTCGAAAACATACTACGTATTATGTAACGTTTTTTGCTTAAGAATATCGGAAAATTGTTGCCAATACGTGCAAATTTATCATACATTAAAAGCAAAAACTTGTACAAACAAAACGATACAAAAGCAAAAACTTGCAAAATAAACTAACTTGTATGATTCACATCATACTTAAAACAATATAATTAAGTACCAATTTAAACCATAGATTGAAACAGATTGATAATCAAAGAGAAAAGTCTATATACCTGAGGAACACTGCGAAATCGCCTTCGAAGAGACACAACGTCCAAGTCAGAGGTGTTTAGGGGAAGTGGGGCAGGTGGTTTGTTACTGAAAGCAAGAATTCTAGGCCTGTTCATCCCAAATACCTTCTTCAAACGCTTCCGATACGCTTTCTTTGACGGAGAATACGGTGATTTCTCCATCTCCCTCTTCTTCTCCTTCCACCCTTCTGTCAGCATGTGGTGCGCATAATCGAAATCCATAGCTGATCTGTTTGGAATGAATCGATCCAACTCCAACTGATTTTTTCAAATCATTCACAAAACCCCCAAAAAAAATACACAAATTATCAATAGCTGTTAACCTAATTTCCGACAAAAATTCAAATTAAGAAAGAGGGGATTTTGATTCTTACATTTTATTTACTTCGATTTTGAGTCAAATTGTAGCGAAAGTGAATTGACATGGTGTAAAATCGATTGAATTGCAAAATTGCCAAATTCCGACGAATTCAACAAATCCCTGAAATTCAAATCAAAACAAAACAACACAACAAACAACAGAAACAACAGCAACAGCAACAACAACAACAACAACAACAATAAAAAAAATAATGCAGAAAGAAGAAATATACAGAGCAAATCAAAACAGAGTTAGTATAATAAAAGAAGAGAAATAGAAAGAAATAAAATGAGCGATTACTGAATTACGACAACGAAAGGTTGGCGATTGCAGAGGAGAAAGAGAAATTGAGAGCGATTTCAGCAAATTGAAGCGTGGACTAGTTTGATGAATGAAAACGAGGGAAATAGTTTGGCGAACAAATTGAATGTTGTAACGGTAAAATATGTTTAAGTGCGCGCTTCTGTTGTAATTGAACCGCCTTATTCCATAGTTAACTATGACCTGTCATTTGGTTGGCGCCACATTTAGGGTTCATTAATGGGTTAATCTAGAGGTGATAAAAATCAGGCCAGGTCGGACCTTAATATAATTTCGTGTTCAAACCTATAAAAAGGGCTTTTTCAGGTCGGGTTTGGGTTTTGAACTAAAATTGTGTTGTTAGGCTTGCCCAAACCTAACGTATTTTCGGGCCAGATCGGGCCGGGTCAATATTGACCACCTCTAGATTAATCCTATGTTTGCCAATGCAACGAAATGCATGTAATTTTTCTTTTATTTTTTTGTGAAGAAAGTGTATGTATTATTTTATTAATGGGTTGATCTAATCCTTTGTTTGCTTAAGATTTAAAAAAAAAAAAATGTCTAGTCAATAAAATTTAGGTTGCTGAATTTGATTCTGAAATCACGGTTCTAATAATAGTTAGACTTCGTTTGTTTTAATGAAAAATAACTTTTTGAAAAAATAATTCCTCAAGGGAAAGTACAATTGTAAAAATAATTTTCCTTTGTTTGTTTTCGTACAAGAAAAATTATATAGGATTGGAAACATAAAAGTGAAAGGGAGAATGCAAATGAAAGGAGAGGTATAAAATGTAAAGAGTAAGGAGGAAAATGTAGCATATCTTCCTTTTAGGAGAAAGACATTTGATATTCTTATGAGAACTATTTTTCACCATTGAAAAAATTACTTTCTATCAATTACAAACCAAACAATGGAAATTGAGAATTTTATTTTCTATGAAAATATTTTCCGTCAAAACAAACAGAGCTTTCGTTACTTTATCATTTACCTCTTTCAATGTAGTGTGTGTTTCAATTTTAGTACTTTGCAACAATTATGTAGTTCTTGACTTAAATGCATCCAATTCTATTGATTCCTTAGTTTTTGGATATCAAATTCTTTTAAAGACTTGTGAGGTAAAGGTGATAAAAATTTAACAGGAATAATCTCAGCTACATCTTGTTGCTTTTAAATAATTAAAACTACCTAGCATTAGAAAATAATTCTTACTATAAAATGAGCCTTCCATGTAATCGATTCCCGCTCCTTTTATCAACCAACTTCTCCTTGCAAAGCCATTCATTAACTCCCCGTGCACTACCATCACAACTCTTCCTTGTTGTTATAGTCATCCACACCACTTCCCCCCCCCCCAATACAATCACCGCCTTCAACACCTACCACTCCCCAACCTCATTTCCATTGCACCCCAAGTTCCCAACCACACTGTGAAGAACCACCACCTCTCCTCATATCCTATTCCGTTGTCCTTAACCAGTTCCAGCCGTACTTTCACAGCCCCTTCATCATAACATTTCTACAAGCCTCTTCCTCAGCCTATTTGCCTCCCCTTTAATTATCTACCTTATCAACTGAGCTGAACAGAAAAGGAGCATCAGATGGTAGACTATTGGCAAGTGTAGATGGGACAGAGCGTCTGGAGAAGTAAAGAGAAGTGGTTTGGTTTTTTTTTTTTTGGGTTGGTAATGACACTAATGAACATGAACCTCTCACAGGTCCATCAGTGGTGAGGTTGCAGGTGTAAGCGCACAACAACCATCATTGGTGAAAATAATTATCAAGCATGACTAGATACGTGAGAATCAACCATTACATACCTTTAATTAGAGATCAATAACCCTTGTTTAAAAAACTGTTTGTAAATTAAGGGGAACAATATTGCTCTTACTTTGAGTAGTACTCAAGTATTTATTAAGCACAAACACTTTGGAGCACCGCCACAGCCCACAGGCACAGTAGGAAATGCGAAGTAGAGAACAATGGACTAAGAAATCAGGAACAAGGGGCTAAACACATGAAGATACAAAGTTCAAATACATCCATTGCCAGTAAGATAAATCCAAGCTTTTGTGCAAGTATGCAATGAGACCAAAATTTTAACTATCATAGAAAAGGAAGGTACCAACTACATAGAAAGCTCAATACTAGCTCACAAAACAATAGTGATTTATGAATACGCAAAATACATTACTTGAGAAGCCATTAATATCAAAAGACAAAAGGAACTAAAGCGATACTAGAATATCCTAAGCATTGTGATATTGTTGATGCACAACTTCACATTTCGCTATCCATTCGCTTACTTCTCTGAGGAATTAGGTCCCCTCTTCTTGCCGAATCCAACAACTGAAATCAAAAGTATCATAATTAAAACGAGAACAAGATAATCAAGCACAATTCAGCTTATTGTGAAACCATTTTGACAACAAAAAGGCCAAAATGAATTAGAAAACTTGACAGCACAAGGTATGATACTCTTCTGTTTTTGCAGAATTGCAGGCAAAGGCCAAAGAAATGGTAACAAAAGAATGGCATTCTAAAATTATAATTAATGCAAGACCAAAAGACCCGAGTCTTAGAGCACAAAGCTGATAAAATTATACTCTATACTCGTATTAACAAAGACATTTAATTAACAACTAAAGAACTTTTTATTTTTTTGCATTCCTTCAACAACACATTCGAAACAACAAGTTGACAATGAGTTCTGTCGCTGAAAATACAATTTTAAACTACTAAAAACCTTTAGAATATAACACCTACAATAATTTCTAGCCCAGCACTAAACAAAAATCAATCTCCACTTAATAGAATACTTGACATAGCATCCCCAAAAGCTCCAAAATCCTAATGTGGTACAATACATGCTCCACACTCAAGGCAATTTGTTTCAAAGGGGTAGAACCATCAATTTAACAGTTGAAGTATAAACTTTGGTGAAAAGAAACAGAAAGAATGTAGCATTCTGAGGCCACAAACAACATGAGAAGAGTTTTAAATACAATGTCCTTGCTCTGCTAATTGGCAACTCCTAATCCAAAACAAATAACTCATAGCATTCCCCAAAAGCTCCCTACTCAAAGGCAATTTGTTTCAAGGGGATGAAACCAACAATTCAAAAGTTGAAACGAGTATGAACTTAGGTGAAAAGAAACAGAAAGAATGTAGCGTTTTGTTGGAGATCACAATCAACATGAGAAGAGTTTTAAATATAATGTCCTTGCTCGGCTAATTGGCAACTTCTAATCCAAAATAAAGAACGCATAGCATTCCCCAAAAGCTCCCTACTCAAAGGCAATTTGTTTCAAGGGGATGAAACCAACCATTCAAAAGTTGAAACGAGCATGAACTTAGGTGAAAAGAAACAGAAAGAATGTAGCGATTTGTTCGAGACCACAATCAACATGAGAAGAGTTTTAAATATAAATGCCCTTGCTCTGCTAATTGGCAATTTCTAATAACAAATAAAGAACACATACATTCCTTAAAACAACATCCTACAAACTTAAGAAGAAAAACCATCCTAAGGTTTAGTTGGCCAAATTCAAAGACTAGCAATTTCCATCCAACATCAAAAGGTATACATGAATTTTTCATATTCCAAATAACATTAAAGACCAGCTAAATTGTTAAAAATAGAAATGTACAAATTATAGCAAATTGTTCTACAAGAGCACATAGATCGAAATGCATGAATACAAGATTCAAAATTCAATGAATTATTCTTCAAATTAGCAGCAATTCACAACCCACAATCAACAAAAATATCCACTTCAAAGACTACAATCAAATTCAACAATCAAATTCATTCACTCCACTAATCAACATTTTCACAAACAAATCAATCTCAATCTTCTGACAATAATCACAGATTACAGAAATTCAACAAAAATAAAAAATAAAAAAAAAATGGAGGAGAGAGAAAAGGGTACCAGCAGTAACGAAACGGCGATTGTACTGCAAACGCTTGTGAGCGCGACCACGGGGCTTCTTCTTCTTATCTTGAGAAGCAACCTTGGGAGTTTGCCCTCTCACCTTACCGGCACGTGCCAATGATCCGTGAACCTTACCTGAAAAATCCAGTTATCATCAACAAATTATCCACCATTTTTAAGCTCAAAATCTGGAAAATTGATTTCAAAGAGAAGAAGAGAGATTTGAAGATTACCCATTGTTGTTGATTTTGTTGTTGTTCTGCTGCTGCTGCTGCGATTTTTCTCTCTCCTCGAGTTTGCCGGCTAGGGTTTCTAGGGAATGAGATTTGCAGTGATGAGAGGTTTTAAAGGAATGATAGAAAAATTATTAATTTTAAAAGTTTAATAAAATGGAGTTAGGTTTTTGGAAAATTTTAGGCCCATCAGCCCATGCTCGTTTTACTTGAAACTTGAAAGGCCCGATAAGAAAGGTCGGGTCGAGTTCAAGTCGATTAAACGAGTTAGAAAGGGTCTCATTAGCGTTACTCGTATTGTACATTTAGTAGTCTACTGGTCTTAGTAATCTTATGGCACACTTTCCTTTTACGAGTATTATGTAATAGGTTTATCTTATACATAGTATGATATACTCAGATTTTTTTACTCCTTAATTTAAAAAATTTAGGTTGCGTTAATTTTTTGTCATGTTTAATTAGTTGATTGAACAAATAGGAGCAAGCAAAGCGAAGTGACCCTATAAACAAATTCACTATAAGAATTACTATCCATAATAACTTTAAGTTACACATGTAGCAAGAATAGCTTGCATCGCATGTGCAATGTCTGAACCCTAAAATCTCAATCCAAACTAGTATTTCCCATAAGTGACGCGCTATAATAGTAGAGGAAACAACACCCAATGACACTAAGCTACACCTTAACACATGCATCAATAAGGCACACAAGCATAGGGAGGTTGCCTCATATGGGGCTTGTTGTGCCGGGTATCTAGAAAACTATTCATGTAACACATGCCTTTAGAATGGTTTAAATTATGCTCAAACCTTATTTAATAAATAAGTGCGTAATAAATAAAATCAATTTTCTCTATATTGTCTAATTCCAGTTTACAATTAATTGTTGCAATAGAAAAAGTGAGACAATGTGTTGAGAAGAAAAAAAAAATTGAAGATAGATAATATGATGGAGAAGAGTGGAAAAAAGGCTTAGAGAAGACTAGAAGTGAAAAATTGATTATGAAGAGGGATAGTTTGATTGAGAAGAGCGAAAAAAAAAGAAAAAAAAAAGGAAGCAATAAAATTAGGTCAAGTTAATTTTATTGATTTAGAAAAGAAATAGAAAGGTCTACCTAAAACCGAACTATTTTCGAACTGGTTGGACCCAAAATAATTTAATCCAAATTCGGTCTGGAATCAACCCGAAGTTAACTTTAAATTGATTGTACCTGATAATTTACGATCCAAACCCAACTTGGTATCGGCTCATTATTTATCTAAAACCAATAAAACCTAATAATTCAAGACCTAGAATCAATTTAACTCGAAACGAAATCTATCCGAAGCCATTTATACCCGAGAATACCTCATTTCACCTGACCCTCATTCAACCTGATCAAAACTACCCACGACCCCATTAAACTCGACCCAAAACTTATTAGTTAATTAGTTATCGACTTATTGATTATAGTTGAGACCAAAGGGGAATTTTAAATAAAAAGTGTAGTTAATGAGGTTTTTTTTTTTTTTTTTGAGGAATAATGAGGGTTATATTTAATTGTTAGTAGAAGAGAGAAATTCTAAAACACAAAGATAATTTTTATACTTGTATAGAAAATAGCTCAATAATGGGTTTTAAATTACATGATTGATTCAAATTAAGATATATTCAAAACTGAATTGATTTGAAGTAAGACCTAGATGAATCCAAAATTACCTGATCCAAAATCTATTAAATCCATTTTGACCAAAATAAACACAATTAAATCAGACTCCGGGCTTACCTAAACTCAATATGACACGACCCGAATTTGACTTGAACATAACCATACCTAGACCCACCTTTGACTCGAATATAATTAAGCTTGACCCGACTTGATTAGATTTGTTTAGATAAAATGTCCCGTCATTACCCAATCCAAATACCCCAATCCATTGTGGGTCAATCCAAAATCCATTTGGGTACCCAAATTGATACCTCTACTTATTAGTACATTCATTATGTGGCAAACTTAGCATTAAATAATTGACTTTTTTTTATTAAATTAAATAATTGACTTTTAACTTAGAAATCAAATATAAAAATTGTCCCCTAGTTCTTTAGCTACACTACATTTACGGGGCGTTTGGTTGGAGGGATAGGAATAAGAGGGATAAGGAAGGAGGATAAAGATAGGGAATTGATAGGTGGGACAAGGATAAATAATCCTTATCCCATGTTTGATAAGTGTGAGAAATAAATTAAGGATAAGTAGTAAAATTATAAAAAAAATACCCTTACTAACTTCTACCCTTTCTCTTAGTCTTTCAATTTCATTAAGGGGTCGTTTGGTTAGGGGTAATCAGGAAAGGGAATGGGAATCAACTGGCCCGGTTCCCTTTGTTGATGTTTGTTTAGCACTTTTATTCATTCCCTTTACCCTCCCCATTACCCCAAATCCTTCCAACTTCATTCCCCACCCCCCCATAGGTATTACCATTCTCATTCCCTACCCACCTTCACACCACCACATCACCACCGCCGCCCCTACCCAGACCACCGCCGCCCCTCCCCGACCACCGCCCTCCCCTCCCCCGAGCCTCGCCGACCTCCCCTCCCCTGAAAAAACCTCCCCTAGCCCCAATCTCCCTTGACCCCAAAAACCGCCGCCCAGCCCTCCCACCACCCTCGAAACCCTAGCCGCTAAGGTTTCGAGGGTTGTGGGAGGGCTGGGCGGCTGTTTTCGGGGTCAAGGGAGATCGGGGCTAGGGCTTTGCGGGGCTAGGGGAGGTTTTTTCGGGGGAGGGGAGGTCGTGGCTCATGCGGCTAGTGGCGACGAGGGGGAGAGCCGGCGAGGGGAGGGGGAGAGCCGGCGAGGGGCAGGGGATGGCCGACGAGGAGTTTGGTGGCTGAGAAAGATGAAATGTGTGGTGGTGTGGTGGTTGTGGTGGTGGTGGTGATGTGGTGGTGTAGTGGGGGCATTGATTCCCTTTGTTTTAAAAACAAACAACAAAGCAAAAAAAGGGTATTTTCATTCCATTCTTCTCCTTTCCCTTTGTTCATTCCATTCCGATTCCCTCGTGCGAACCAAACGGTCCCTAAGGGTAATTTGGTATTTTAGCCTATTTTTTTTATCCCTTCCCCTTATACCACCCCCCTTAGTTATAGAAATGGAGGGATAAGGGGGTGTTTTAATCCCTATCCTCAACCCCTTTTAATCCCCATCCCTCTAAACAAACATTACTTTTCTTCTATACTCATCATTTATCCTTATCCCTTCCTTTTTATCCCCCTAAACAAACACCCCCTTAGAGTTATGGACCATCGTATGCGACAAGAAGCATTTGGTGAATATGACAACTTTTGTATAGATTTGCCCACCCTCATGTTCACAACCCATCTTCCCCACATAAACCACCGCCATCGTCAATATCCGCAACCCTCCCACACACAACACCACAGAAGAACTGTAGGGGTTAACTTTTACGAGTAGTTGGACTGACTAAGAAGACAAATAAAAATTTATTTATTTAACCTAAAGACTAATCATAAAATATTGACGGCTTGTTTAGTAGCCGGTAATAAATAATGGTAATGAAAATAAATTTTAAGTGTAAATTAGGAAGGAAATAATCGACATTGTAATCCTCATGGTAATGCACTTTTATACTCAAGCATGTCGTTTCTTTATATTTTTTCGTTACCACCCATAATTAGTTGGAAGGAGATATTAGATAAGGATGCAAATTTCTAAAGAAAAATGGTCAATTTAGGGTGAGATAGCATTACCATGACACACGGGAGTACTAAATTTATTCTCATTACCATCATATAGCCACCTACTAAATGAGAAATAGAACAATAAGAGCACTCACATAGTCACATCAGTGAGCATTTTTTTTTGCTTATGAGCAAAAATGGTGAGCAAATTTGGTAGAAATGGTACTACATCAATGAGGAAAATGAAAAATGCTCATGAGCATTTCAGAATTTGCTCATAGGATGAGCAAATTTCATGATGAATAGTAATCTCGTGGACCCCAGCATTCATTCAAAATTGATGAGCATAAATGGTAGAAATATTACTATATTAATGAGTAAAATAAAATATGCTCATGAGCAATTCAATTATTTTTTGATCACTAGTGGGATAAAATTTTCTCACCAAAAATGCTTATTCTCACCAAAAATGCTTATGAGCAAATTGGTTGGGAAGAGAGAAAAAGTGGCTAGAGAGAGAATGAGCAAAAAAATTTTTGCTCTCTAATGTGAGTTCTCAATGGTTAAACATAAAATGATAAAATACTTGCCCAAAAGCAGACATTCACTTAGATTATGGGAAAAAGAAAGGAAAAAAAAAGACCACCTAGTAAAATTTGCATAAGAGCAAGATTAACCCTGAGTCTTAAGACTCAGGATGACGTCATCATTTTTAAAGTTTTAAGTCTTAAGACATGACTTTGTTTTTTTTAATGCATTTAAGAAGCTGAGTCTAAACAAAATCTGAAGTGGAGTCTTGAAAACTCAAGACTCAACTTAAGACTCAACTCTACACACTGTACACCGTGTTTTCCCTATACATCAAAACACAGTGTTTTGATAATAAAAAAATAAAAAAAAAAAACTTTATTTCTCAAATACATTAAAATCTATGTATATTTCTTCCAAAAAAAAATGTACGTTGTTTTTAATTTTTTTATATACAAAAATCATATTCTTTGTTTTATTTTATGTTAATTATGTACCTTGTATATAAAAAAAAAAAAAAAAAAGCAAAACGTAACAATCCTGATTTAATAATAATTATCAATTTAATTTGTCTTGTATTTTAATTATCCTTTTTTTTTTAAACTAATTATCCTATTTATTTGTTATTGTTTGTTGGTTTTTAATATTTATTACCTAGTCATAATACAATTACTCTATATATGTATTGTAAAAGCTAAATATCCTATTGATTTTTTTTTTTTGCTTGATCTATTTTGCTATTATTTTTCAACTATGACATCTAAATTGGGTTAGACATTTGTTACCCCAATGTGAATATTCATATCATATTAAAATTATAAATGTATTTCAAAAAAAAATATTGAAATATTTATGTTAAAAGACAAAAAAATAAAAAAAATTAATAAAAAAGTAAAAAAAATTAAAGAAATCTAAAATAAGTCTAAGGATTGAAGAGATAAATCTGATTGAGTCTTAAGGAGTTTTTAACATAATTGAAAATCAAAAAAATAATTAATTTTAATATAAAATCTGATGTGGCAATGGGTTAAAATCTTAAGATCAGACATGGTTAATCTTGCTCTAAATAATTTATATAAAACACAAATTTTAAATATGCAAAATTTAGATTACAATCAAATGCAACAAAGTATTAATTTTATTAAATTGATAATTTCGGGTACAATATCTAATTTGCTCTTATGATTCAATCTCCAATGACTTGTTTCACGAGATGACTTGATTCTTGATCGAGGGTCGTCAAACGTTTGATCAAGATCGAGAATTTTCCAATTTAAAATACTCCGTACTTGATATTACTCGAATATCCGTACTAGTAGTTAATTTTGGCGGTTGACATTAAGCAAGTTTTATTAATATTCTCTTCCGTTTAATTTTTTGACCCCTTTGAAGCTTGCTCACGGTTTAAGCTGCGTCGTTGGCTCCTGCACTCCTCCCTTTCTCCATTGAAGCGTACTCTGAGCTCTCCACCAAAGCGGCTCTTTAGCTTTCTCTCCTCCATTGAACCAGTTTTAAGGTAGGATTTATTTTAATCATCGAATATCAATTTATCAACTTAGGGTTTAATTTCACACTGTCCTTGATTTGATTTTATTTTATTTTCATTACATTCAATTTTAAAATCTTCTAAGATGGATTATTGAACTAGTAGTTATAATTGATCCAGTTATGAAGGATTATAACGAATGATTTTGTTGCTATTATTCTTAAGCAAGAAGAATCCGAGCTTAATTTGATTTTTGAGTCAAATTTGGTAGCAATTTGCAAATGTATTGCAGGGTGTTGTTTATAACTCTTTATATTAGTACAGAACTATGAAAATGAACCTTTATACTCGGGCCGAGGACAGGCATTGATAAGCCAAGACCTCCATTGTTATGGGGTTTTAGTGATGTGTTAAAATGATTGCTATATTGATAATGTGATATTAACTATGAAAATGAATCCTTTTTCCTGGGGCCGAGGGCGGCCAATGATCAGCCAAGACCTCCATTGTTATGGGGTTTTAGTGATGTGTTAAAATGATTGCTATATTGGTAATGTGATATTAACTATGAAAATGAATCCTTTTTCCTGGGGCCGAGGGCGGCCAATGATCAGCCTAGACCTCCATTGTAATGGGGTTTTAGTGATGTGTTAAAATGATTGTTAAATTGGTAATGTGATATTAACTATGAAAATGAATCCTTTTTTCTGGGGCCGAGGGCGGCCATTGATCAGCCAAGACCTCCGTTGTAATGCGGTTTTCCTATTTAAGTGATGTGTTAAAATGATTGTACATAAATTGGTAATGTGATATTATTTCATTTGATATCGTGTTATATTGATTATTAACATAAAAGCCTATCTAAATTTTCAGTTTTCCGAGCTTTCGAGTGAAGAATGGGTAAAGCTTCAAGGGACAAGAGGGTTTGTACATTTCTCTTTGGTCTTTTTTTTCCCATGGAATAGGAATGAATTCAGGTGCTCTTCATTTGGTTTTTGTTTTCGTTGATGGTAGTTGTTTTAATCTTGCAGGATATTTACTACAGAAAAGCAAAAGAAGAAGGATGGCGGGCTCGAAGTGCCTTTAAGCTGCTTCAAATTGATGAGGAATTCAATATTTTTGAAGGTACCCTTACTCGATTATGTATTCCATATAATGTATCTCTATTAGCGTATCTGCTTTCATTTGGCTGTAAAAAATTTGTTTTGGAATCTGCAGGGGTGAAGAGGGTGGTGGATCTTTGTGCAGCTCCTGGTAGCTGGAGTCAGGTTATATTTTGTTGCTCGACTTCTGTTACTCGAATCTATTTTACTTCACTTTGTCTATCAGTCTATGTTAGTAATCTTAAGGTGATGCAAATATAAAATAAATAGTGCAAGGATATCCTAGCTTAGAATGCATTTGATTTTTGTCCTCTCTAACATAGAGTGTGCAAAAAACTTATTTGAACATGGCCAAATTTTATGGCATCGTGGCTGATATTAATTTAAAATTCCTAATATATTCACTGGCATAGAGCTGAAAGTAATGGCAGGCTCCTCTGTGTATTTTAACTTAAACTTGTTTATTGCACTTCTAATATTCGGAAACATGTACGTTTTACCTTATTGACTCTTTAATGTTAAGGCCTACAGATTTAAACTATTCAAGTCTGATAAAAATTTGTGTCAATCCTGTGAAAATTTACATACTTAAGGTCTTATTGTTTGGATTCTGCTATGCAGGTTTTGAGTCGGAAGTTGTATCTCCCAGCAAAGCTATCACCTGATTCTAGGTGTGTTTCCTTATCTAAATTTGTGTTTTCTTTAGGGCACATATATATGGTTGTTGCAACTATCAATTGTTTGACTGGGGAACTGAAGAGTCTTATGACCCTTTATTATTTAAATACTAATTGACTCTTAGACCTTAGTGTCTCTTACACAAATGGGTGAGTCTACATCAAATCCTATCCATGGCTGCTTTTGATTAGCTTCTTCATCTTTGTCAAAGAAAGCAATCATAATTGGAGCTTACACTTTTGACTACTCTTCTTTTTGTTACCATATCTCATGTAGTTCATGATATGTGGCTCATTTTGCTGTTCCTTCATGTGAATCATGCCTCACATATCTGTCAGTGAGATTTGGAGTGGAAGGGAATTGCATATTGCTGCATCCAATACTAATTGAAAACCTTTTGGCTTAAACATGTAATGATGATCTTCACATGTAAGTTACACGGTTTGCGTCATAGATGAAACTAGTAATTTGAAATAAAACGCCACAAGTAATGATAAATGTCTTGTTGATAAAGTTGGTGACTTGGGATTCAGGTTTTCCTTCATTTTCAAATCTATGCTTTTAAATACTTTTTACTAAAATGCATGGGTAGTGCAATTTGGTTTGTCATTAAATATTGTGCATAGGGCTTTAATGTAAAGAATCCAGGTAGAATTGAACTTCCACATTTAGGGTCTGGATATTTCAAATTCAACCATGAGTTTGATTTACACAATTTTTTATATTTTTCTATATGTAATAATGGTAATTATAGTTATCTAGCAGATTGCACACTCTACCAGAGTATTATCTACTACTAGCCTTACGGTTTGACCAAGGGGGATTCTGAGAATTTTGAGAATGGTCTTGGCCATCCATGCCCAGACTAAAGGTGGCTTTTTTTTAATCCTTTGCCAATTAAGGACCAAATATAGGGTGTACAGAAAATGAACCTCCAAATAATCTGTTGAACTGGTATGATGTCAGAGTTAACTGAAATTACCTAAGAGATTTCTCGTACCTTTACTAAAGATCTTTCCCCTCTAGATTAAAGCCTCGTACATTTAACAGCTTGAGAAAGGTGGATGCTTACTTCAGTTGTAAAAATATTGCAATGTGTGATTTATTCATTTTCTTGGACTCCAGATTATAATGACACTCATGTTTTCAATAATTCTTCTACAGGGAATCCAACCCTCCTCTTATAGTGGCTGTTGATTTGCAACCAATGGCTCCTATAGAAGGAGTGATTCAAGTGCAAGGTGACATAACGAATGCTAGAACAGCTGAAGTGGTAAGGTTATTTTGCTCTTGGGTTGATGTTCTTTTACACATGATGTTAATTTAAAATGAAGTAAGAATTGCAGTCCTTTGATGTTATATCTTATATTAATGTGCTCTATCTGGGTATCTTGTGAAAGATCATGTTTATGAAGCCAGTCTCCAATTTTCTTCAGTCAGGTTATGTATGTTTTAATGTTGTGTTGCCCATGAAGTTTTGAGCTTGAAGATTATGATAATATTTGGGTTGTGGCTACTCTAGAAGTTGACAAGTGCTTATGGGAATTTACTCCATTCGTTTTTCTATAAGTTGCACTTTTAATAAGTATAATCATCAGTTATATATCTGGTTATGTGCTGAATTGTGACTGGAAAAGTTCCATGCATGCTTCTCATTCCTTTGCATTGATAAATAATTGATTTTGGTAGTCAAGCTTGCATATGTTATATGTTAATGATAGCTATTTGGTTTCAAAAGGAAGTCACCCTCTGAATGGCTGTACATAGAGGTAAAGTTCAGGAGTCAATGGCCTGATTATAGGTTTAGATATGCTGGCTTGATATGTATTTGTTTTATTTTTCCTTGTTTTGATAGTATTTATCAATCATTGCTGTGCAATGGCACCAAAATAGCCATTGACCAACCAGTTTCTCCTTCATGCATCCTTTCGACAATTGTTTATGATATTATGGGTATCAATAAAAGTTTGCTGTCAATACATTGTTTGAATTGTTGGTTGGTCATCTTTCAGCTAACCAATCCTCTATTATATGCCAGGTCATTCGACATTTTGATGGGTGTAAGGCTGACTTGGTTGTTTGTGATGGTGCACCCGATGGTTAGCTTATTTAACTACTCATTTGCTATTAAAGCTATATAAATCGATTTTAATAGCCTAGTTTAAATTCATATTCTGTATAAAAATAAAATGATTTTGTAATTACTGCTACTGGATTTTTGATTTTGATGTATGTAGTCTTTGTGATGCACAGTTACCGGACTTCATGACATGGATGAGTTTGTTCAATCTCAGCTCATACTAGCGGTAAGTAGTTTTCTTACCAACAGCTGTTGCATTGTCAAAGATAATTAGTTAGTGACTTGCTGGTGTCGATGACTAGATGTGAATTCTTCAGCCAGCTTTATTTTGAATAGACTGCTTATTCACCAATATTCACTGTGTGGTAAGAATGGTTGTGAATCTTGTGATTGCAATGGCTTGTTTTGTATGTTCCTTATTTTTCCTTTTTTTTTTTTTTTTTTTTTTTTTTGCCTTTTAATCTAAAGAGGGAAAAAAGGTCAAGCTTCTTAGCAAGTCTGTTGATTCTAAACTGCATTGTTCTCTAATTAAGGTCATGACTGATTTAAATGTTCTAAATACAGCATTGATTAACCTCAAATCTTTCTGACTTATAGAATACTCTGCATGTAAATCACAGAATCAAGAGAAACTTCCTGTAGTCTGTCTATTAAGGAGCCTTAGCATTTCTCCTTCAAGTTTTATTTTAAAAAATATGATAAAATAGTATTTATGCTATATGCATTTAGCTTTATGTTAATCATCAGAGAACTGATCAACGCAATTTTAATTTATCTTTTCTTCATACTGACCTTATTTTAAATTAATCTGATATCAAATAGATCAATAGCCCAGAGGATGTTGTTCTGCTTACATGTATGTTCTTGTTGTTCTATTCATAGCATTGCTATCCAACTTGGGCTCGTGGAGAAGCATTTGTATTAGCACAGCTTATCTTTTATTCTATTATTGCTCCACAGGGAATGTCGATTAAGCACCTTAGGGTCTCATGACTCTCATCTATATGTTTAATCATTATTCATTAATATAGCTTTTCAAAGTAAAATAAAAAGTCTGCTAAATGTTATGTCAATTGTTTGTCAGCTTTGAGCTTACTAAAAAAAGCTGAAGCTTCACAAAGTATTATATCAATCAATCAATCAATCAAAGCCTAATCCCATAAGCGGTGTCAGCTACATGAACCAAATTTGATTATTCTGTGTAATCATCGATAAATATCCTCGTCCTCCATCCCTTACGATCCAATGCCTCTTCCTCATGCAAATCCATATACTTCATATCCTTCCTAACTCCTTCCAACCAAGTCATTTTCGGTTTCCCTGTCCCTCGTTTAACCCCTCCATGATCCCACTCCTCCACTCTTTTGTACCGGTGCACCCTCTGGTCTCCGTCTTACATTCCCAAACCAACTCAGACGATTCTCCCTTTGTTTGCAATGCCTGCCACACCTACCTCTTTCACAAAGTTTCATAGATACATATTATTTCTCTTAAGGGATATATGGGTGATAATTTTCATTTTTGCTTCAGAATGTTTGGGTGGAAATGGGGCATGTGTTACAGATTTGCATCCTTTTGGTGTATTTTGTTTGTGTTAGTTCTTTTGGATGTGGGAATTGACTATAATTGATAATTTGCTTTTAGGGTTTGACAATTGTCACTCACATATTGAGGAAAGGAGGAAAATTCATTGCAAAGATATTCCGTGGCAAAGACACGAGTCTCCTATATTGCCAGGTGAGAACTTAAAAGAAATTATTTTAAGTGTTTATTAAAGTGTCAAGGGTTTTGAAGCACGTCTTTTAAGTTTCAAATTAGCTATCATTTTACTTCAGATGCCAGAGGATTTTTTGTACCATTACTATGGTTGTGTATGCATATATGTTGATACTTAAAATCGGCTAAATCTTGGTGACTTCATGTCTAACATATGTGTTATTTCTGTCTTCTGAGTTTTAATAAAGAGGGGTTGTCAAAGTCCAGTGGTTTATCAACTGTTACTGGTTGCAGCTTACCCAACTAATTTGAGCCTCTTAAGCTTATAGAATCCATCATTAGCCAGGCTTTACTGCTTTTGACTTCTAGCCTCCATGAGTACTTTAGGAGACTAGAGCCCACCTTGAGCTTTTCACTCAGTTTTTACAATTCTGTTCCTTTGTAATTTTCACATAATATCTCATGCTATCTGTCCTTAAAACCATTATTTGAACCACAACCATTCATTGAATCACGTAGTTTGCGACAGAGATTAATTACTTTTTAAGCTGATAGAGTAATAGGATGGAATGGGGTGGGATGAGAGAATATCTCAGTGATACTATCTTGTTTTTGTGACATAAGGTAGTTCTTTATATTATTCTTGTTTTCATTTGCTGCAATATTGTCCACAAGATTCTGTTGATAAATTAGTCACTTTTATTCTTAACTTTCTCTATCATTTTACGGAGTAATTGTTAGATAGTTTCTTGGGATCTCTGATCCTAATAATTTGTGCCTTCGCGTATAAAAATGCAATAATCGAAAATGCACCCTCTGTTCCTAGTTTCTTACATGTTCTATATGCTTTCTCCATTAGTTTGTTTCTAATGTTCTTTACAGTGCTACTGTATTCTGTTTTTGGCAAAGAGTTTTACCATCATACCTTCAATTAGTCGACCACTGAATTTGTTCCTTAAAGTTCGTTACAGTACAATAGTTCAACAATGACTGTGGCACAATATGCTCGCCTAATGCTTTTAGTGAGAATTGTGGTCTGACCTCTAAATTTTTCTTTCCTTTTGTTTCTGTGCTGCAGCTGAAACTTTTTTTCCCAAAAGTGACATTTGCAAAACCAAAAAGCAGCCGTAATTCAAGTATTGGTAAGGAAATTTATCTGATTCATTTTTAGTTTATTTTATCATTCATGTCATTGTAGATTTTCCTTCCTCTTTGGTATTGCATATAATCTTATATACACTAAGGGCCTTAAGCATTTGACTATCATACCCATCCTTGTAATCAAGGATTAATTCAAATTTGTTGAAAAATTTAGACGTGATTACCTGTTTTGCTGACATCATTTTAACCAATCCATTAAACCAGCATTCAAAATACTACTGTGTTTCCAGCTTCTTCACTTGTCATATACATGAATGTTTGTAATAGTAAGTGGTGGGCATAGGAACAGTTTAGATGTTGGACTTTTCTGGATGTTATTAGCATTGACAGATGATGGCGTCTATAGTTTATATTTATAATTGAATAAAAAGGGTTATGTTTTATCAGGATATATATTCTGGCAATTTCACACATTTACCTAGATTTGATGCTTTGTTCCCTTTTGTATAGAGAGTATTCAAATTATAAAACTTCCTCTGTTCTTTTTTAATTGTAACATAGGAGTTTTCACGCTTGCCAATGCACATCATTAATATCTATTAATTATACTTAAGTAACATTATAAAAAGATAATATTGTAAAAGTATATAACGAGACGAATCTAACAAGACCTCACTTGACTATGTTTGTTGTAATGTATAAATCACAAAAGACGGTCAAAGGAGTGTGCATAATATAAATTTTCTGAAGTTGCGATTAAAAAAGAATGAAGTATTGCGTGACATGATCTTGACTTTTTCTGCTGTATAAATCACAAAAGACGTCAAAGGAGTGTGTGCATAATATAAATTTTCTGAAGTTGCGATTAAAAAAGGATGAAGTATTGCATGACATGATCTTGACTTTTTCTGCATAAAAGTACCTTAGATTTTCTGGTGCTTAAGATATCAATAAACTAACTATCCACAAATAATTGTTTTGCAGAGGCATTTGCAGTTTGTGAGGATTACTCTCCTCCAGAAGGTTTTAGTGAGAAGGATTTATATCGTCTTCTGAAGGAGGTTGGCAGTCCCTCAGGAGCAGATAATCTAGGTAAGCAGTTCTTGTATCACCTGATCTTCGTGAACACATATATGCTTAGATAAAGCTACTCTCTGATATTGATAACTTTATTGCCAACTGATATGTCCAAGGTATGTTGAACGATGGTGGGATATGCCTTTTGTATGTACCTTCTCTGCTCATTGTTTATCCAACATACAGAATTTTACCCTATTCAAACACTTATTTGATCGTCTTTTGTTTTTTATATGCTAGGAAAAATAGTCACGAGGGATTTTATTAAGTCAGTCTTGATATCTACTTTTTATTAAAAGATAATTATAGATTATCATATGATATTATATATGCATTGACAAGCGTGAAACTCCGAACTTGTAATTAAAAAAGGATAGAGGAAGTATATGTTTTAGGACTTATCACATTCATTGGTTCATTTGCTTTTTCATCAATTTGCACAGAATCCTATTTGTTACTCAGGTTATCCGCTAATCACTATACAGTTGTACAATAGTTGAATATTATAAGCAACTTAAACAATTTGGCTACTCTGTCCAAGCAGGCAAGCATGCATATTAGTCAGCTAATAATGAGGGACCAATTCACATCATTATTAGCTAACAATAATTGTAGAAGCCTAATACTCTGTTGCCCTTTTATGAGCTTTTAATTGATAGATGAACTCGCACCTGTTTGCTTCTTATCTTATTGCTATGAACTGCTGCAGTGGGTTATTTAACATGCCCAACAAAGGGTAATACTTTTCTCTATTGACTTTTGGAGATCTTACTGGATAGCCCGAGCCCGCTTAGTTAGGCCCTGTCACATCCCAAACCAAATTTTCCTGGTCAGGTCCAGCTTACAAGTGGGTTGTTTTCAAACGGCACCGATCCTGTGGCCCAACCAAGATTTGAAGTGAATTTTCAATCTTGTGCCCTCCCTTTGGCCATCTCTATTCCTGGGTATGACTTGAATCAATTATATCTACTTCTAAAACATAATTATTCGATCTTTGAGATGAACTTACGAGCAGACATATGAGCAACTTGCCTTGATTGCTGATAGTGGCTAACCGCGACCATCACTCTCTTCCCGAAACCTTAATCCATTAGTCTAATTCTCTTATTCAAAGCTGTTAACTTCACTGAAATCTTCATCATGACCACCTACTTATCTGTACATGATTAGATTCCTGACATTATCCGTCAATTTCGGCTCTTCTGATTAGTCATTACCATGTTTGTATACCCCCTTTCAGTGCCATATCATAACATCCCTTCAGAAATATTATTGCCATCTCTTAGCTGTGTATCCTTGACATGGCGAAGTCAAGTCTGCTACTTGATATAGACAATATAACTAATAGTTTTGATATATTAGAAAATTTGTTGGTCCACCAGTTGTTGGAGTGTACAAAAGGTTATTTAATAACAAGGTGCCCACACTCCGTACCTATCTTGCCTCCAACAAGAGCTCTTTTATCCAATAATAGTCCTTTAAAAACATAGTAGACCCATTTTCTATCCCTGTTTAATTTTGAAGATGAGAAAAACAATCTACTTCTGGAATTCTTATCCATTTTCCTAATAGTAAGATACTGCCATATCCTGTTATCCATACTGCACTACACATCTTGACCGTGACATGCAGATGTAGAAACCTTTGTAATCATGATGTAAAAGTAAAAGAAGAATTCTGGAGACACGCTTTGTGTAAGAGTCATCTTATGGACATCTTTCTTATCTTCAATTTATTTGCAGACTCATCATCAATCTTATAAGTGTTTTTTATGTTTAACTCGTGTGTATTATTAGGGCCTTTCTGATATAATTGCTGGTATTCGGATTTGAAATTTGTCAAGAATAGACACTACTAGCCATTCTAGGTGCCAATTATTCACTAATACTCCTGTCTAATTTTTGTATGTTTTTATAAATATATGAACAAGCTTATGCTTACGAGTTACGAGAATGTAATTGGGCAATTCACGGGTTTTTTTGACATGGTAAGCTGCTTGTCTCTGAGAGTCTGACTATAGCCAAGTGCACAACTAGTTTAATACCCACAACAGCTTGTTTCCGTGCTCTTATCTTTATCCTGTGATCATAAGATTGGGAGCGCATTACCAACCGCTCTTTCTCATTGATAACATAGGGGCAATCTACAAATCTACAAGCATTTGCTGCTTTCCTTTTTTAATGAAACGATTGTGTATCTTTTATGTCTTGTTACAACAGATTGCAGCAGTGCTTGGTTAGAAGGGCCAAATAAGGTATATATTCCATTTCTGGCTTGCGGAGATCTAAGCGGGTACGACTCGGATCGGTCATACCCATTACCTCAAGTTGCTGAAGGGACTTACAAGAGTTTAGATCCTGTACAACCTCCAATTGCCCCACCTTATAAAAGGGCTCTAGAGCTCAAGAAAGCTGCTAATCAAGGAGTTCGTGAACTTGAAAACCTCTCCATTGATTCTTCTTAAAATTGCACAATTACATTTGCATTTATGTTCACTATTTTGGTTGAGGATCAGTATCTTAAAAATTGGCTTCTTGATCACATTGTTATGGACCTATTTGTCGATCATTATTTTGTGCACTCAAGATCATAATGTGCATCATCTTTCCGATTAATGTTATTTTTAATCGTACATGCATCTACACTTTCAAGTTACTGTATTTATATAAATTCTGTTTTGAAGTGGTTTTTCTTAGGGGTGAGCATGGGACCACCCGTACCATTAGTACTAACGGTTCGGGTACCCGATAACCAATATCACTAAAAGTGATATCCATAACCCGAACCGATAAGTTCGGGTACCCGGACTTCGAGTACCCGGATTTTTGGGACGGTTATCAGGTACCCAATAAAGTATCCAATAGTGATAATTAAACTTAAAAAATTAGTTATTATTAGGGATGGCAATGGGGCGGGTCGGATGCGGATGATGGTACCTCCATATCCATATCCACCTAAAAATCTTATACCCATCTCCGCCCCACCACCCGTGGCGGGTACAATATCCACATCCATACCCGCCCCACCAGGTACAAGATAGGATCCATCTTCGGCCCATCACCCACCTCATACCCGCCCCAAAATCATCCCAAACCCATTGCCATGATGCTCCATTGTATCACATTATTGACAATTATATTAAATTAGGTTAAGAAAATTGGGACTTTCATTATTCAAGCTTATTGGGTCTTAGAGGGTTTCAAGTTTTATAAATTCTAAATTTTTCTAAAAGAAATATGGTGCCGGTATAAGATGGGTACGGAGCGGATATGGGGCGGGTCTACTCTAAAATCCATACCCACCCCATCACCCATGGCGGGTACACATTTTATACCCATCCCTGCCCCATCACCCGCCAAACCTCCTCCATCCCCGCCCCACTTGGGCGGGGATGGGGTGGGACTCCCATTTAACCCGACCCACTGCCATCCCTAGTTATTATGATATTTTTTAACACTAATTAAAAACAATACCACATGATCTTGACCAAATTATTAATAACATTACTAATTATTGATATTATATAGTGATTATGAAGTAATGTAAGAGTTTAAATATTGAAAAGATAGATTTAAGTAGGAAAAAAAATAAAATAATTGCTTATCGGAACGGAACGGGTAACCGTTAATTTTAAAATGATACCCAAAAACCATACCCGATAACAAATTATCGGAACAGGTGTACGAACCGTTATGGTTATCGGATCGGGTACCCTAATTTTTGAAACGGTAACGGAACGGGTTTTCGATTTTTCGGGTAGTTTTGCTCAGCCCTAGTTTTTCTTTTATAAATAAACAACATTTAGTTTTCAACCAATCCATCATTATAACAATAGAAATATGACGTAGACTTTCCCATCTTAACCTCACCCGTGAGAAGTGTCATTGGAGAATGAAGATATAAAGACTATAAATGACGAAAGAAATACTCATAAAGTATATAGTCTTGTGCTTGTATATTGAATGGTATAATGTTCCCATCATATCTAAAAGCTCTTTAAGAATATTGAAATCATTTTAATACGTACGTAGAAATGTAAAATTTTTGTATTCATAATCATATTCGAAACAAGAATAACATTTAGAGTCATAAAGAGTACACAATAATACAATGTACCCTACTTCAACTTCTAACTCCAAGGATTAAAATTAAAGACAATAAAACACAATTATCTTTCTCAACTGTTCACCATTAATTAGTTTAAAGACAATAATACACAAAATCCCTTTCCTAAACTGTTAACCACTAATTACATCAAAATACATTAATCAAAGGCGGTGCATTGAGCCCAGTAGTAGGCCCAATAGAAGTAATTTAAAAGTCTTTCTACTACTGTAATCCTTTTAACCATGTTTCCCATATGCTTTGGTGGGTCTTCAACTTGATATATATTCAAGGTTTTTTTTTTTTTTTAATACGTTTCATATTAATTCCAAATGTATACTAAGGCCCTATTCTTTTCCGCTATTGTGATATGCTATGTTCGGTTAAGCCCTATTCTACTCTGCACTCTGCTGATATTTGTTTTGCTCTACTGAAATATTTTCTGCTCGTTGAAATATGCTCTGCTCTGCTCAAAGTTTCACTCCTCTCCTGGCTCCTGCTTTGATACCTCACTTTTCACTTACATTATTGTATATCGTTTCTCATGTCTTCTTTGTTTCTCACGTAGTCAAGTTGTTAAGCTTGCCCAAACCGTCATTGTTTGCCATTGCCTTTGCCCATGTATCACTTTATTATTGAACCTTAATACTTTTTTCTCACGAGTTTAATCTCACACTTCGTAATTTTATACAGTTTATTTATGTACTCCTTTTAAACATGTTTTGCGACTTTATTCATGTGTAATTTTTTTAATTGATCTTAATATATATCAGCATGTAAACTTATTTTATACTTCCTCCTTTTTTTTTATATATATTTGCAACAGTTTGACTTTTACACTTTTCATGTGTTTCACTTTGCCTACCTTTAATGATTCAAACTTATGTAAAAATATAGTTATGTGAAATCATTGTTAGATTCGTATCGATATTTACAATTTTAATATCAAATGTTTATAATTTTTACATACCGGTAATTAAAGATAGTGTTTTTCTAAGCTATGCCCCCCAAGTTCTTCAGTTTCTAAGTTGTACCTATGCTTTTTCAAAGTTATAAGTTGTGTCCTTCACCTCACAATGTTTTATCAATAATACCGTTTAACATCCATATCTATTAACGAAAGTTAAGTTATTTTATCAACAATGGTATCGTGGCGTTATTAATTTGACACATGTCCCGTTCTAATAGGTTTAACACTTTAAAAAAAAATTAAAAATCAGAAAATAAAATAAAATAAAAATAAAAAGTTATTATTAACGTTAAAGGTTATTGTTAATAAAAATTAGTGAGGTTGAGGGCACAAGTTAGACGTCTGAAAAAACATGGGCACAGTTTAGAAACCGAAGAACTTTGGGGGCATAACTTAGAAAAACCCTTAAAGATATAAACAATTGAAAACATGTATCGATTAGCATGAAAAGAAAAATGTTTCAACTATTAAAAAAATGTCCCAAGTAATAATTAAGGACTTGTCACGATTGTATTATAACATACTTTTTTAATAGACTTGTTTCACAATTTATAAAATATTCAAATCATCAAATGTCATCTTTTTCACAAAAAAATACTACGGAGTACGAAGTATAATAGTACTTGAATTCAGATGACTTAGATAAAAATAATTACTTTCGCTTAAGGCCTGTGCATTTCAACTTAATTTCAACTTAGTTTTCAGTTCAGTTTAGCTTCTAATTTTCTTTTCTAATAAAATATTCATTTCAACTATATTTAGTTCACTTCAGTTCAGTTCAACTCAGCTCTAATAAGTTCAATTTAATTCACTTCAGCTCAGCTCAGCTCATCTGAGTTCAGTAAATATGAACAGACAACAGACCCTTAATTAAAGTATTTGAAAATACTTTTTGAGACACAATATGAAGAGACACAATATGAAGAGACATAATTACAAACTTCCTTAAATAACTGATGGTGGGTAACCACTTAGCTGGAAATGGACTTTAGACCAAGAATTAAACTTGGAATTTAGTTATTTAGTTATTTATTTTTTATAAGATGGTTTACTATAATAGAGAATTTAGATAGTGTAAAGTTGAAATGATAACCAAATCCCTCAAGTGAAGGCTGACATTTATTTGTCACTAAAAGATGCTCTTAACCAATTTTTAATTCTAATGGCATAAATCTCAAGAGAATCACTGTTATTATATTGAGAATCACAATTATCATATTATTTCCCGCCGTAAATAATTTCATCTCATCTTATCCTAGGTTAGGGGGAGAGAAAAATTGATAAGCAATGTCATCATCAGTCTTCATTCTTCCTATTTCAGCAAAACCGTGAGCAATCCTGTTAGCTTGGTGCTTGACGTGCAAAATGGTAACACTCCAATCCCTTTGCAGAAGCTTGAGAACATCATTGATAATGTTAGACAAGGCATGATCAATGTAATATATTGGGTTTTCAATCATATATTTCAGAGCTTGAGCATCAGTTTCGAGCTCAAGGAAACGGATTCCTCTAGCCCAGCAGATAGTAAGACCCTCCTTTATGGCAAGGAGTTCAGCAGCTCTATTTTGTTTCTATATCACAATATTAACATAGTTCACTCGGATTAATATTGGAAATTTTATTAGGCTACCTTCAACATTTAAAAATTCCATATGGTGTCCGGCTAAACCTTTTCTCATATGTAGAGGTGATCGATTTTTGAAGTAAACTATTATGTTCACGCGAGTCCAAATCTAAATCGGATATTTTTCAGGTCGGTTTCATATTTGAACGGGTTGGACATGCTTTTGACACTTCTACTCATATGCGGTGACATCCAAGTTTCTAATAATTCACATAATGGTTATATTAGCTAGTTTGGTGGCTAACCAAGCATAATAAACTAACTTATCCCTAGCTAATCACAAATCTAGCTGATTTTGCACGTAAACCATGATTTTTATGGCGCTTTTTCCAAATTTTGACCTCAATTTAATCCATACGAGCTAAATTGACCCCAAAATCTTAAATGAACCATTTTATCGGGCTTAAAAATTAAAAAACGTAAAATGAATCATTTATTTTACATAAAGTGAGGTATTTCTAGTTGTTTAGTTAAATTTGACCCCCTTAAGAATTAAAATGACCCTCAAAACCTTAGTTGAACAATAATCCTACTTTCGTTATAATTAATGGCTAAATTTACGTGCCCAAAAATTAGTTTGATTTGTGTGCTGAGAAATTTGATCAATTTTGGGGTAATTTTAGCTCTTAAGACTCAAATTAGTTCTTATCAATAGGTGCTTGTAAGTATCTCAGCACATGTTATGAAATGTTTTAAGCTTCCTCAAGGCATTGCCAACAAGATTGATTCCCTCATTGTGAGATTTTGGTGGTTCAACAAGGGCTGTAAAGGTATGCACTGGGTAAGTAGGGATATTATCCAAACCCCTAAAAGCATGGGGGGTTTGGGGATTAGAGGTACTTCCGCCCTCAATGATGCACTCCTTTTCAAGCAATCAACTAGGTTGCATCTCAATCCTCAACTTTTGCTCTCAAGAGTACATGGAGGTTTTCAATCTTGTGGGGTGTGCAACATAACTAGGCCTTATGTTAGGATGGGGAATCCATCCTTAGGAAGATCAAATCTTCAAAGAGTTTCTCGGGTCTTTAAGGATGGGTTTGCATGGAAAATTGATAATGGGAAAGAGGTTAAGGCTATTAGTATGCCTTGGGTGGGGGGAGAAGTACCAATGGTAAATTCTAATCAAACTTTGGGAGCAGCTCTAAGTTGGAAGGTGGAGGACTTTATTGATCGAAACACAAGGTCTTGGGATGCAGGAAAGGTAAGGAGTAGTTGTTTTGATTGGAATAGTGCAAAGACTATCTTATCTATGGAACTACTGCATTATGAGGAGGACGACTTCATTTATTGTAAATTTCACCCGTCTGGGAGATACACAGTGAAAACAGGTTACTACTATCTCTTGAAGGATACGGGGTTAAATCATTCCTCCTTTTCTATCAGAGACCATGAGTTCATAAAGCTGATTTGGAGAATAGACATCCAACCAAAATGGAAACTCTTCCTATGGAGACTATTCCATGATAGTATTGTTGTTAAGGTCAACCTAGCAAGAAGAGGATTACAAGTCGATGAAACTTGTGACTTTTGTGGCTCTGATCCGGAAGACAGCCAGCATCTCTTTCGTTTTTGCTCTCTGGCAAGGGAAGTATGGGGAAACTCCCCTCTTTCTATTAGCCATGATTCCACTGGTTCCAGTTCTTTGAGGAAGTGGATCCAGAGCTATATCATGCTCTTTCATAGCGAGGATGGTAAGTACGGTATTCGTAGTGCTTTGTTCATAGCAACCCTTTGGGGTCTGTGGAAATCAAGAAATGCTAGATGTTTCAAGAATGCAAATGGGAATGCTAGTTTGGTTACGGAATTCATAAACCAAGCAATGCAAGACCACGAGGTCTTCACCCAAAAGGGTAATCATGATGATTCTAACAGGGTAATGAGAAGCATTGACCCAGTCATTCCCCCAGGTTTGAATCATGTGTAGCTAGGAAGAGACAAGACTGGTTATGACAACTTCATTGTGGAAGAAGATGGTTCTTGGAAGAAGAAGACTTCGAGGGC
This sequence comes from Chenopodium quinoa, assembly GCF_001683475.1. Classification (NCBI taxonomy): domain Eukaryota; kingdom Viridiplantae; phylum Streptophyta; class Magnoliopsida; order Caryophyllales; family Amaranthaceae; genus Chenopodium; species Chenopodium quinoa. The sequence continues at coordinate 706,022 of NW_018743391.1, read as the reverse complement.
AGGGGTTGGTTTGGTAGTCGTTGGAAATAGTTCGTCGGACGAAAGGGGGAAATGTGGAGCGGCCTCATCAGTGGTCAAGTGTGAAGCGTGGGCATGCCTTGAAGCAATGAAATGGGCAAAAGCACAAGGGAAGCAAGGTATCCTTCTGCTTTCTGACTCTATTTCCCTCCTTAACAATCTGCAAGATAACCTAGGTAAGGATGTCTCGATAACCTGGTTGATTAAGGAAATTAGGGAAGTAGGGGCCACCTTTTTGAGGTGTGCGATATTAAAGGTGCCAAGAGATCAGATACAACGAGCTAACGACATGGCTAGAAGATGTCGGCTTTGTCTACTTTTTCTTAGTTCTTTTGTTCCTTTGCTATTGTTAAAAAATAAAAAAAAATTAAAAAAAAAATTAAAAAAAAACCTCAAAATAAGGTCAAAAATGAGGAATGAAAATGCCATAAATGTCTCAATTACATGCCAAAATCAGCCAAATTACGGATTAATTTTGTGTAGCTTTGAGAGTTTAATGATGGGTTAATCATTTAAATAAGGCCTATATGTAAATTATTAGAATACTTGGACAACACTTTATATAAGAAAAAAAAATCCCTACCACTATATGAAATATTTAAAAGTTGAAGGCCACCATATAGAATTTTCTAAAATATTTGTACAACTCAAATATGTTTTATAAGAAGTATACCCTCTGTTTCAAGTATTTTTCTCATTTTGACTGTACACGTTTGTCAATAATTTTTCAACAACGAAACAATTTCATGACAATCCAATATATTAACAACCCCTGATTTTAAATAAAAATCAGCTTCCCTCAAAGTGAGAAGGAGATAAACATTGTATTTCAAAAGAGATTGGAAAACCTTGTACTGATTTGAAAGCAAATTTCAAAAAGAAAAAAAAAGGACTTGTACTTATTTCAAAAGAAATTGAAAACTAATGATATCAAGAAATAAAAATTGGGTATTTTCACCGATGAAAACTGTACTAATGAAAGTCCAATCCATTTAAAACTTAACAATGGAGACTAAGGTTTAGGAAAGAGGAGAGCTAGATCACATTTTTTTGTTAATAGAAAGAGAAGAGAGATTGTGTTTAGTCTTTTTATTTTCTAAACAATACAAATACTGTGTTACACACTGTTTTTTTTACAAAAACAAGGAAAAATTTTGTATTACACACTCCTTCGATGAGTTAAGGTAATAATTAGGGACTAAAACCTGAACTTTTTTATTTCATCTTTTGGGACCTATGGTTAATTATCAGACAATTTAATCTAAAAAATATACTAACCAACCTAAACATTGATTAGGGTTAAAAAAAAGTTTACTAATTCCAAAAAAAAAAAAAAAAAAAACACAATAATAACACTAAGCATCAATTCTAGCATTATAATTCAATTATACCCACAATTTTTATTTTTCTAAAAAAAAAAGCTTTAAACCCTAGTAGAAAATACAAAAATTGATGTAAAAAATTTGAACAGGATTCATAGACAACATACTTATGCTAATATGTTTGAAAAGCCGCTAATAATCTGCACCAAAACCGCCTTTGGAGCTTCAATTATTTCTGAAAGAGAGAACAAACAAAGGGATGTTGATGATGAAGAGTACGTGAGAGTTAAAATGGTTAACTCTTAGCACATAGCTCCTATTGGCTTAGCAAACATACAGGATGGAAAATGTACCACTACATGCATAATAGGTACGTGACAGGTGGTAAGTATTTTGAGAAAAAATATTCAACTTATAGGATGGTAAAAAGTACCACTATACGCATAATAGTACACAAAAAGTATTATTCTGGCAACTTATACTTTAGTGGTACCATTGTAGATTCATTTTTTTTTTTCCAAAATCTTGCAAAATTTACATTTTTGTCCTCCTATATGTATTGTAATTGTATAAGAACTATGCGCTTGAGATGCACTCAGTTAAAATGACGCCCTTTTTTTCGGGTTAACACACTTTATTGGGGGGGGGGACTAACAAAAAGTCTTATGCAATTGATGGGCCCCACTATTATACCATAGTTAATTTATCCCACTGAATTTTTTTCTTAGGTCCTAAAAGGTGAAAAAAAAAAGTCTCAATAGAAAAAAAAAAAAAAAAAGTTTAGTTCTTATTTGTTTTTTATCTTAACCCCTCCTATATATATATATAGCTAGAGAAGGGTGAATTTTTAATGTTTTAATCTGAGCCGTCGGTAGTTACTAAAATCTAAGGGTGGAGATTTCTTTTCTCATTTCTTATTTCTCATTCTAGCAAATATAACCCCCTTTTTTTTAAAAAAAAAAAAAATTGTAAAAGTTTATAAAAATGAAAAATGAACACTACTTGTACTTCCTCCGTTTTCTTTTACTTGCAACACTTCCCTAAAAATGAAATGTCACAATAATTGCAACACACTATAAAAGAAAAGTTACTTTAGGGAAAAACTATACTATTTCCCTTATTTAAAGCACATGACCCACTAAATTACATTCCTAACAACCACTCATCCCATTTTAAAGTGTATCATATCATATGAACCCTACATTTCTTAAATTCCGTGAAAAAAGTGTGTGTTGCATCTGAAAAAAACGGAGGAAGTATATTATAAGTTCACGGGGTATTTCCTATCTCAATCAAGATTATCAGATTATGACACGTAGGCTAACCATTCAAATAATAGCCCTATAATTTTACAATCATTCACACACATGTTCCTCTATGAAATGGGCCATTTTTTCTTATCTCTAGAAGTACTAAACCTGGGCGCCGTGCCGCCGCGGGCCGTGCCTGGCGGGCCACGGGCTGGTTCGTGCCGTGCCGGTCGTGCCGGCGGGCCCAGGATTTCGTGCCGTGCCGTGCCGGCCATTTTCACAGGCCAGCCCACGGCACGGCACGGCCCTCGTGCCTGGCGGGCTCGTGCCGTGCCGGCCTGCGGGCTGGTGCAGTTTTCAAATAATTTTTTATTTTTTTTTATTTTTTATATGACAACATTATAAATTAATAAGTTTATAATGTATATAAGTTATAAAATTATAATTATAAGTTTTATAAGTTTATAACTTATAAGTTATAAGTTATCAAGTTATGAATTTTATAATTATAAGTTGAATATTTATGTTTTATAATTTGTATATTCAATATTTATATTTATATATTTACTTTATACTATTACTTTAAAATTTAATGTTTATGATTTATTAGTAATTGGTATAATTTTATTTTTTTTTTAATATGAATTTACAAATTGTAACAAAACGGGGAAAAAAGGCAAATTGGACTTTGGATGTGAATAATGCGTACTTTATATTATTATTACTTGAGTTGAGAAAATTGTACAATGATAACAATGATAAAAATCATACAATGATGGTATTAAACAAAAATTGGAAAATGATAAAATTGATATTTTTAAAATCGTACAATATACAATAATTGTCTATTCTTCTTCTCCTTCTTCTTGCTCGTCTTCGTCTTCGCCTTCAAGGTCATCGGCTAGTTGCATAGATTGGGAACTAGCCGAACCCGAACCGGAAGCGGAGGTTCCTTCTTCGTTGTCGTTGTGGTCGTAAGAACGGTCTTGTGAGCGATTTTCCGCATCCAACCAATCTTTGAAACACACGCACATTTCTAGTGTTTCGGGTTTTAGACTTGTTCTTCTATCGTCTAAAACCCTTCCGGATGCGCTGAAAGCTCGTTCGGAGGCGACGGAGGAAACTTGGATAGCAAGAATGTCTCGTGCCATTGCCGCCAAAGTTGGATGCTTCGAGCTTTGTTGTTTCCACCATGCAAGGAGGTCGAGGCTGTTTATCTCATCGTCGTCCATGCCTTTGGTGAAGTCGTAACTCAGGTACATCTGCAACTCCGAGACGTCGCTTTGCGTTCTCCTGATTGATGAATCACCTGAAAACCTTGAAATCAAGTTAGTAGCTTGTGAAAATAAATGTTTGGCCTTCTTACTTACGTTTTTGGATGGTTGGGAAGGCCCTGAGCGAGGAACGGTGCCATATTTGGCTTCATAGACTCTATATAAAACAAAAAACTGATCCTTCACATTAGTCTTATAGTTTTCTACATCATCGTCAAGAAACATGCATTGAAAGTAAATGTCAACTAACATAAATGTGTTTTCATACTTTTGCCTAGGATCTAATATGGAAGCAAAAATATAAATCAAAGGAATCTCACTATAATATTTACGCCACTTTTTTTCCATTGCTGGAAGATACTGATCATAATCACTTTGATGGCGATGATCAGCGAAAAGTTGGGCGAGTAAGCATGCATTAGAAAGAAAGTTTTGAGCACAAGGATTGTAAACAGTAGAAAAACAATACGTCATGTTATATAATAACTGTAAAAATTGCATATATCTTTCACAGTTATTCCAATCATCATCATACAAAGCATTTTGTGGAAATTTTAGGTTGTAAAATAATGTTAACGGGCCCTTGTACTCAATTGCCTTTGTTAACATGTCATAGGTGGAATTCCACCTAGTTGGGCAATCGGTTCTAATTTTTATTACCCTTATCTTTTGTTGTTTTAGAAAACTCTTCCATTCTTGGTATCTCATGTTAGAGCTATTAATAGACATAATAGCATCTCTGATTTTGCTGTAGTATGGGCCAATTGCCCGAACTCCATCCTGTACACATAAGTTAAGTACATGGCAAACACATCTAGTATGAAGAGCTTCACCGTCTAATAGTACATCGGTTAAGTTTTGTTTGATAAGATTAGCTGTGTATGTCATAGAGGTTGCATTATCAAAAGTCATAGACATCATTTTATCTCGAAGGTTGTATTCGTCTATTGCTTGCATTAAATGGTGAGCAATGTTAATGCCGGTGTGTGGGTATTCCAGCATTTTGAAATGTATTATTCTTTTTTGTAACATCCATTGATCATCTACCCAATGGCAAGTCACACATAAATAGTGATATTTATAACCACTATCCCAAGAATCGGCTGTTAAAGATACTCTACAGTTAAGGTTACTCAATTCGGCTTGTAACCGGACTTTGTACTCTAGGAAATTTTTCATTGCGGCGGAACGAACGGTTTTCCTAGAGATTCTTTTATGTTGGGGTTGTAGTGCTTTGTTAATGTAGGTGTTGAATGCGTCACTTTCCGAGAAAAGAAAAGGTTGTTCGGCGTGTACTATCATTTTTCCTAGTTCATCCCTATCCCTCTCATAGTTGTATGTAAAGTCGTATGGATGGAATTGGGAAATTTTGGGCTGGGTTGGATCACTAGCTGGTTTTGCACAAGCTTTCATGTGTCTAGATAAGTGTCCCGTCCCGTTTTTGGTAACTTCCGTGAATACACTATTACATGTTTTACATTTTGCCCATTGTTCACCATCTTTACTTAGGACAAAATAACGCCATACCTCACTCCTTCGGTTTTTCAAAAGTAGCATCTCAGTTTCGGTTAACCATTCATGATGTGTGTGATGGTTAGTAGTGGGACTAGTGGGAGTGGCAGTAGAAGGGGTAGAACCGGAGGGAATTCGGGTACTTTCTTGGCTACCTTGGCTAGAACAATAGTTTTGTTGATCACCGATATAATTAGGTGGAAATTGGTATGGTGGTAGTGGAAATTGGTTTAGTGGTGGTGCTGGAAATCCCGACGTATTATATGGCTCATAGCCCGGGGGGAAGTAAATGGGGTCATTGGTTTGACTCGTAATTTGGGGGCTCATTGTATTTGGTGGTTCCGTAGAACTACTACTACGGATAAGTCGGCCTTTCCCCCTAGACCTAGATGATGGGTTGTTCGATGCCATAATTAACAATTAATTTTTTAATAAAAAGTGGTTAACTATAATAATAATAATTAATAACAACAATTTTAACAATAAAAATATCAATAATATTAATTAATAACAACAACTATAACAATAACAATAACAATAACAACAAAAATAAATAATAACAACAATTGTAACAATAATAATAATTAATAACAACAATTATAACAACAACAATAACAATTAACAACAATAATAATTAAACAAGATTATTCTAATAATAACAATAAAACAATAATAAATTTAAGATTAGTTTAGATCTTACAACCGTGCTTCAACGCTCCACTAATTACGATTACGAACTTTTTAATTTTTTCCGATATTAGGAAAATAATTAGAGAATTTAAGAGAATAATTAGAGAATTTAAGAAAATAAGGATTATTAGAGATTTAGAGAATATAAGAGATAAGAAGAAGAGATTGTGATTTGGGAATGAAATGGAGGTGAGTATTTATAGAATTTTTGGGGAGCAAATTGGCAAAAAACTAGCCGTTTTTTAGCTGCTTTTTTGGCTTATTAAGGAGCTAGGATAAACGGTAACATTACCGTTGGCCCGCGGGCCGTGCCTGCGGGCCGGCACGACGGGCCGGCACGACGGGCCAGCACGGCGGGCCATGGCCGTGCTCGTGCCGGGACGTGCCTGGGAATTCTCAACCCTGTCCGTGGCACGGCCCGTGGCACGGGAGTTGAACTTCGTGTCGTGCCGTGCTTGAATTCGGGTCGTGCCGGGCTGCCCCGAACGGCGGGCCGTGCCGGGCGGCATGCGGGCCAACCCGGCCCGTGCCCAGGTTTAAGAAGTACTAGGACTAGCTGTACATTGGCATGCATAAGAAAATTTTGATTTTTATTTTTTATTTGTTTTTTTGGTGTAATAATACATAATAAAATATTGCATGGGGTTCTTGTTGTTTGTATTGTAGTGTTCCAATTCTTGAACCCTACTCTATCTAAGGAAATAAAATATTATTCTTAACACCCTACCATGTGATACTTGAGTATTATTTTCGTCCATGGCTATGGTTAGACCATCTCCAATGTAAGACTCAAATGAGTATTTTTAAGAGAGAGAGTATTTTTTGCAATGTAAACCAATAAGTTGGTACCTAAACTTAGCAACTCCAAAAGAAAGTTGCTAAGTTTAGAAACTCAACTTTAAGTCTCATTTGACAAAAAGTGTAGGACTCTTATTAATATTTTAATACATTTTGTAATTTATTTAAAAAATAAATGGATTTGGTGGACCATAAATTGAAAGTGACATTTGCATATTTTAAAGAGTTTCTCAATACCTTGTTACTCTATTATTTTAAATTAAATTAGAAAAATAATAAGTTCATACAGGTTTATATATATTTAACATTTAATATTTTATATATGATTTTTTATTGCTAAATATTTTAAATTTGTAATAGATAAAAAGTTTAAGAATTTTATAAATTTACAAAATACACATTAAAATCTAAGAAGACCTTACAAAAAATAAGTTTGGATTTGATAAAAAAAAATAATAAATAAAAATAAAGAAGAAGAAGAAGAAGAAGAAGAAGAAGACTCAAATCAATTTAGGCAAGTAAAAATAAGATCAGATGAGCTAAAAAACATGATCTATGTACGTATATTTAGTTCATCTTATTTTATAATCTAAGCTACTTTGTACTTCGTATGTATTAAAAATGAAAAAAGATATTCTCTTTTCTCTCTCCTAAACCTTAGTCTTTAATGTTACTTTTCAAAGGTCTTCAATTGAATTTCACCGGTGGAAAACCCTAATCTTTATTTTCTTTTAAGTTTTTTGTTTCTTAGGTTATAATAATGTCTCATTCGAAAGACAAGGTTTTTTCTACCTCCTTCGAAAGACAAGGTTTTTTCTACCTCCTTCAAAAGACAAGGTTTTATCTGTATTTAATCTGGTCTCTGGTTGTGCAGGCTACGATTGATAAGATTCGGGTTACGAGATCAACACAAGAATTTACTTTCTCACAAAATTGCGAAGCGAAGACAGATCGACTTAAAAAGTTGTATGACATAACGAATAATTGAGAATATGCTAAATTGTTATATTCACATATATGGATTCTTAGTCTTCCCCATTAATTCTTGTTTGACTTTGTTATATTTGTTTTCATTATCGTTAATTGTCAATTGTAAATGTCATATGACTTTAATTAATGATTTTTTGTGTCCTTCAGGACTCTTTTTTTTTTTTTTTATAAAGGATGAATAAGTATTGTAAATTTGTAATAAACATAAATTTTGTTTAAAAAAAAAAAAACGGGTACTAAACATACATACATAGAGATATTTAGGGAGTTAATTTGGATTATGACTGATCGTTCTTATAGTTGATAGATGGGAATTACATTAATAGTTAAATTTGCAAAGTAGAAGTAATCGTTGAAAAAGAAATTGTGGCTTGGGAAAGGAAAATATCAATGCCTAACATTATTTGTAATAATTCTAGTATTTGGTACATTAGGCTGCTACATGCCTACATGAAATATCTTTTTCCTTATTACTGTATAGGTTTTTGCATATTTGTGTACCACAAAGATGATTTGATATTGGGTATGGTGGGACCAATGTTATATCCACAATTCAAGTCCAATGAGTATTCATGTGAAGGGGTGTGAATGTGTGATAGAGTATATAAATCAATTTTGGATTTCAACCATTACATTAACCTTTTAGTTGAATTGGTTCATTAACATGATGTCAGAGCGCTGAATATGAGGAGTGTCCATAACGTGATGAGGGGTTATTATTGGTATTGCAATGGAAAAATGAGGTTACTCAGTTACTCTTATTACTAGTATCAAACATAGTACTCCCTCCGTTTTTAAATACTTGCTTCATTTCTCTTGGACACGCATGCCAATTCTAATCTTTGATCACTAATATATTTAATTTCCAATAAGTATAAATTCTAACAATTGAAAATTAATAATCTATTTATTGAGATGATTCCAACAAGTATCTACAAGACTATATTTTTTCTTATGTATAACTCACAAACATTATTCAAAGTAGGATAAATAAATAGTGTATAAAATAGAAATGGAGCAAATATTTAAAAATGAAGGGAGTATTTTTTATTTTCATTATAATTTTTTTAGGAATACGAGTAGTATAAAATAAAAGTAGTATGGGCTATCATGCAATCAATTTCAATTATTCACAGAACTTTAATTGATTTGTGTCAGCCGAAAAAACAAAGAATAAAGTTTTAATTAACAAATACTGAAATACTGACTCAGGCGACAAATTAAACTTTTGGCTTTATAGCTTTGTACAAGTACTACACTATACTACGTGTCTACGTTTGTCGATTCTTCATTCATTACTCTTGTAGCATTGTTCATTTATTTCTCAATCTCACATATTCTATATTGTATTGAACATGTCTATTCAAAAAAAAAAAATATTGTATTAAACATGTTAGAGATATAAGATACCAAAAAATATAAAATAACTAACAAAACAAGAGATAGATATTTTATTTATCAAAAAAAAAACAAAAAAAACAAATACAAATTAAAAATACACATACATCACTTCTTTTGTGTTTAAAAAAAGCAACAAAATTGTAAAAATTGAGTGACTAGAAATCGATTCAGAGGTAAATGATAAGATAAGACCTTATTTTATTCACTTTTTAAAATTAATATAGGAAAAATTGTCAAAAATAATACAAACTTTGAGCAATCCGTCAAAAACAAGCCACACTTTTAATTATTTTTAAATAATATAAACTTTGAGGGTTATCCGCTTTAAACAACTTAACCGATTAGTTAGCTCATGAATAAGTTATATAGAACACGTGACATTGTATTATTTTTTTTAAAACTATTAAACAACTATATAAGATAAATAAAAAAATAAATAATTGGTTAAATAAGTTGTAAGTAAAGATATCCCTTAAAGTTTGTATTATTTAGAATTAATTAAAAGTTTGACTTGTTTTTAGCGGATCGCTCAAAGTTTGTATAATTTTTGACAATTTTTCCATTAATATAAGCATGTAGTAATTATGATTACACGATTACCCGACTCATATGACAAATGACCCGAAATCGACCAAAAATCCGAAATCTACACTAACTATTAGCTCGATCGTTGGATCTAGAATATGCAATTAGCTTTACTAAACTAATTTGCTTGGAAAAAAAAACTTGCCAAAAAATAATGCTATAGGTAAATTAGTAATCAAGATGAAAACAATAAATTAATAAGTTCAATAGTAAGCTAATAGCTAGCCATTGTGGCTCAAACTAACTAGAAAGATAATTAGCTTACAAGTTTATGTGATGGTATTGGAGTTGTTCTCAATTTTCTCTCCTTGTATATGTTACTATTGATAGACACATCTTTATCAAAACAAACCTACGAAATTTTGTTGAAAATTTGTATCAAGAAACAAGGTCGAAAATGATAATTACGAGTATTTAAAGTGTTAGAAAATGATTTTATACGATAAATTACAAGTTCAAATGTCTCCATGAGCCCACCTCGATAGGTAATTTACTAGGTTCTAAACTCTTGATACTACGTAGCTTATTTGTGCCGATAAAAAAAACGAAAACAAAAAGTATTCAGTGGATATTAAATTCTATAATGGAAAATTTTGTGTAGAACTACCCTAAAGATAGGGTCATTTGTGAACAACTACTCATTTTTTTATTTGTTTAGAATTACCCATAAGTTTGAAAACATTTGGGTAGCACTGCCCATTAACATTTTTCGTCCAATTAAGACGTTATCGGAACTTACTTTTTTCACTTTTGCCACCCAATTAACTCTCCCAATTTGTATAAAGGTTTTAATTTACCTTACTTAACCTAATTAAGGTTTTAATCATAATTTATTTTAGGATTCATGAGCGTAGTATTATTTTGGGATTTTAATTTCTAAAGTTTGGGGATTTAATTGAATTGGGGTTTTTGCTTATTTTAGCATTAATTGACCATTATAATTGAAAAAAGTAAAAAATTGGGCCAAAATAACGTTTTAATGGGACGAAAAACGTTAGTGGGTAGTGCTTCCCAAACTTTTCCAAACTTGCGGATAGTTTTAAACAAATAAAAAAAAAAATGGGTAGTTGTTCACAAATGACCCTATCTTTAGGGTAGTTCTACACAAAATTCCCTCTATAATGCTATGTTATCTTATGTACATGTCAAATTGGATTCTAAGAAATCAAAAATTGAAATTATTCTCCCCAAACATAAATTGTTTGCTTGTACACCTTTTACAACATCACAACACTTTACACGCTACTTCATACACCACTTCCTTTTTTGTTTAAAACCATACCAAGTCAATATATGCATTATTGTTCAAATATATAGACCATAGAATAGTTAGTGTTTAAATTGCAATCTATAAGTTTTAAACTCAGAATCTAGAGTTGTTAGTATTCGTATTTTTGTGCAAAATCAAGTCAAAATTAATAATAATAATAATAATTAACAATAATAAAGAAATTAAGAATAGTAATTCGCTCATCATCTAGATTTATACAATCTTCGAACATCCGTATAAGACACGGAGTAACATAATAACATATACTCATAATTTATTAAAACATTGGTATAGACTATAGACACTTTTTCTCGCGGAACTTGATTTGCAATAATAATCCTGGACCTAAGACAATTTCTCTAACAAGTTATACTCGTAAGAAACAATGCAAGCCTAGATAAGAAGGTGAGAAGCGGAGAAGGGGAACCCAAAAAATCTTGGAGGAGCATGAACATGTTGCCATCTCCAATTAACTCCACCTTGACCTTTATTGCAATTGTTATTATTGTTGTTGGTGTTATTATCCACATTTTTTCTCTCCAAGATGAACATACCTTCCCCACCACAATTCTCCCCATTTCCCATCAAGAAAATCTTACCATTTCCAACATCAATCAAGGAAACCGATGATGAAGATGACCATAACTCCGTTACTCGTTTCGGAATCGATCCTAGGTTCACCCCTTTCCACACCTTGTCATCCCATTGGAATTCTTTTATTTCGCCCTCGAGGACGTACCACCACCGCCGTTGTCCTTCTACTGTGACAACGGCGGTGGATTTGGGATTGTTTCCGGGGTACGGCCATACCCCGGAAACAATTTCCCAAGTATTCGACTCTGGGTCGAATACTTCGGCATCGGGCCTGAATCTCCCTTGAGATTCAGTCCCGTAGCCGCTTATAACCCAGAACTTTTCTTCTTTTGTTAAGGACAGTCCGTAGCTTTCGTCTCGTTCTTCCGCCATTGGCGGCAGGGCCTTCCACTTGTCGGCCACAGCGTCGTAGGCCTCCGCCGATCGGAGGGCATTCTTCTGTCCGTCATGCCCTCCGGCGACGTAGACCGTGGAAGGCCCTGCCGCCGCACAGGCGAAGAACGATCTTGCCGTCGGCATCGGGGATCCCTCCCTCCACGTCCCGACGGCGAGGTCCAGAACCAACACCCTCGAAACCGGCTCCAGCGTCGCCGGGTCCCACCCGCCTAGCACCACCAACTTCCTCACCGCCGGCAAAACAACACACTGCGAAAATGTAGGGATTGTAACCCCTGCTAAACAACGCCATTCTTCATTATTCGTGTTAAAAACATTCAGATTGTAAAGAAGTGGACTCCCATTAACAACTTCTTTGATACCATCATCGGATTCTGATTCTTCGAGTAAACTTTTATCTTCAGCCACCAGTAACGGCGGCGGAGGTGACTGTGGCTGTATAAGAAACACATGATTTTCGGCGAAGCGAGCGAGGCGGCGATTGGAGAAGAAAGAAGGATGAGAGACAGTAGACTTCCATAGATGAGAAACCAATCTAAGTGAAGGATGAGAAGTAATGGGTACTCTCAAAAGACACTCCATTGCTAAATCATCTGGTAAACCTGGGATTAATTGCTCAAATTGGAGAAACCCCATTGATTTTGTAGCACAATTATCTCCCATTAATCAACAAAATTAAAGGGTTAATTGATTTTTGTTGTTCAAATTAGAAATTTGTGAGGAATTTTGGGAATTTAGGCAAAATTTTGTTTTTTGATTTTTTTTTTAGAGTGACGAAAAATGGATGTGAAGTGAAGTAGTGAAGACAAAGTGGTAAGAGGAGAGTATATATAAGGGAAAATTTAACCGCGCCCACGTTACAAGTTGGAGTTGGAAAAATTGCTAATTGTGTAAAAGTTGTGTCCTTTGGCAATTTATATTAATTGAATTTTTGATTTTGTACAAAGTATCTAAGTTTGTAATTAGGGTTATTTGATTTGCTCGAGAGTCTTTTCTCGGATGATTCTTTTAGGATAAAGCTCATCTGTTTTTCTATCACGTAATCTCACCGACCTAAATTATAAGTTGTTTTTGGGTAGAATCTTTTGATTCGAAATATAGGTTGTCTTATAATGGTAATTTGATATTAAATGACTTTTTGTTTACCAAAGTGTCATTTCGAAATATTAACTACAATTACTTAACAATAGTAATGCGCGGTACATAAACACTAATAAGATGACATGTATTATGAGATCCATAGAGTATGTCCTTGTTCACTTGATCTTAGTTTTGATGAACTTAGGGCCTGTTTCGATTTATTGAAAACAACTGAACTGATTGAGGCTGAACTGAATTGAATAGAGTAGAAATAAATTGTTTATGTGAGAATGAAATTAGGAACTAAACTGATTGAATCTGAACTGAAATTAAGCTGAACAGAACAGACCTTTAAATTATTATTACTAAATTGAAATTATTTTTACTGATTTTCAGTTATATTTATTCTTTAAAGTTACTGATTTTTACTGACCATAAATTATTTTTACTGAATTAAACTTATTTTTGCTGAACTAAAATTATTTTTACCTAATAGAGTATTTTTGTGTTTTTTTTTTGGGGGGAGGGGGGTTTCTTAGAGAGTTTATTTTAAATCAGCTAAGGTTTCTTTATTAATATTTCTTATGTTTTTAAGCAATTTTTATGATTTTGTAATTCTTTTCTTAGAATAAATTTATAGTAGTCGAGTATGGGAGGGAATGGGAATATCCAAACAATACCAAAGTTTTTAGGTCACAAATATGAGTGCACTTCATAGGCCTAAGCTAGCTTGCCACATCTATTAGTTTCCTCTTGAGGTTTTCGGTTTGTGGATTGCTAAACATCGCCCGCAAATCTCCACATAAAGCCCACAAATCTATATTGAATTTACCTTATTGCCCTAAACCTAAAATAAAAAAATCTAACCCATACCCACACTCTAATCACCCGAAAATACGGCAATGTTGAGGCGGCAAGGAAAGGACTTGGCGGCCACAGCGGCGGAGGGAAGGACGGCTCACGGTGGCAGGGTTTTTTTTAAAAAAAAAATTTTAAAAAAAAACCAGAAGAGGTGGGGCGCCTGTCTGCTCCGGCCGCCGGAACCAGGGGGCTGGCGTCTGACCTGGACGCCTAGCCACGGTTGTGGCGTTTTCCAGAGGCGCCACCGCCGTGGCTGGGCGTCCAGGTCAGACGCCAGCCCCCTGGTCCCGGCGGCCGGAGCAGACGCCACCACCAGGGGCTGGGCGTCCTGGCCAGGCGCCCTACCACTTTTTTTTTTTTTTTTTTGTCTAATAATTTTTTTTTGGAAAATCAGAATTCTTTTGTTAATGTTTGATATTTTTGTTTTATGTGTTAATGTTTTTATTTCTAATGTATATATATTTTTTTAAATCAGAATTTTTTGTGTTAATGTTTAATTAAAAAAAACAAAAACTTTAAATAAAATTTTAAAAATTTTAAATAAAATTACAAAAAAAAAGAATAAATAAATAAATAAATAACAAATTACAAAAAAAAAAAAAATTACAAAAAGTAGGGGTGGCGTCTGGCCAGGACGCCACAACCATGGTGGCGGCGTCTGGCCAGGACGCCACAACCATGGTGGCGGCGTCTGGCCAGGACGCCACAACCATGGTGGCGGCGTCTGGCCAGGACGCCACAACCATGGTGGCGGCGTCCTGACCAGACGCCACCCCTACTTTTCGTAATTTTTCCCCCGGATTATCTCGCTTTCCGGCGACGATGACGGCTCTTCGGTGTCCCTCGGCGATCCACTCCAGCTCCACATTCTTCGTGAGAGTGAATTACGGTTTCGGTCAAAATTAGAAAAAGGGCAAAAGAGTCAAAGTAAAAATATTTGTGGGCTTTATGTGGAGATTTGCGGGCGACGTTTAACAAATCCCTTTCGGTTTTCACGTCAATTTAGGATTTGAAAGGATGCAATTGTCAATGCTTAGCAAGTACGAGTAAAGGGTCGAGCGAGATGAATCCATGTGTTTATGGAAAAAGTGGTGTTTAGTCGAATTAGAATTCTATATCTAAAGCCCACCAGATAACATGCCAAATTATATATGAGAGAATAGCTTGAATTGTATTGATGATCTTGGTTATTATTTATAGCCTACAAAAGATAACCTACACAATATAAACTCTATCATATAAACTTCTTAGAATATCACTAAGATATATTATTATCATAAATATAATATCATAAGATCAATATGGAAAATATATCACAATAATATATTTTCCTATATTCCTAACACCCTCCCGCAATCGTAACGGCAGTAACACGAACGTTACGATTGGAAATTCGCACTTTGTTGAAGTCGATCGAGTTGCACCTCTCTGTTGATGTCGCCTTCAAATTTTTTTATTTAAAAAAAAAAACGAACTTTTGCTACCACGGCCCTTTGCTGGTGTCCATGGTCTTCTGTCACGGCCCTTTGCTGGTGTCCGTGGTCTTTTGTCACGGCCCTTTGCTGGTGTCCGTGGTCTTTTGTCACGGCCCTTTGCTGGTGTCCATAGTCTTCTTTGTCCCTATGTCCCTAAATATAGCAAATTTTAGTCTCTAGCTAGTATTGAAAACATTGAAATAACTTACTTCCTCCGGTTCGTATTATATATGCAACTTTGAAATATTTTATATCTCACAAATAATACACCAAAGTTACATATAATACGAACCGGAGGTAGTATGTTTTTTGTTCCTGTCATAATCAAGTAGGCCTCTTAATGATTATCTCCACATTTTAATCTACGAATAGGGCAAAACTTTAGTCAGCGCTCAATGTAATACATCGTACCTTGGTTGGGGCAAAATTTCCATCCATGGATTCCCTTAGTTTTAGTTCAAGATGTTATGAAAAAAATGGTGCCTCCACCAATGATAGCGAGGGTGGATATTAAGTAGTTTATGACGTGATCTATCTATTCAGTAAAAGGATTAATACCTCATTTTTTCTTATATTATATGATGAACTTTATTTAATTATAAATTGAACTAAGGGCATGTTCTCATTGACTGAACTTAGCTTAACTGAACTGAATTGAAATGAATATTTTATAAAAGAAGGAAATTAGGAGCTGAACTGAATTTCAATGTAAGAGAACATGCCCTAAGTACTTTATTGTACCAATCTGTTAACCGAAAAGAACTTGATCTTAGTTGATAAAGCATTGGAAATGGTATACGTTGAACAAATAACACACAAGCTAAGAAAAATCATGATAATATTGTCTATACAATTGATCAATTTTTAAAATCAATCGAAATCTCAAATAAGCACAGAGTTGTTCACCCATGTATGTAGATATGGAACTCACACTTAGGGCCTGTTCCGATTGACTGAACTCAGCTGAACTGAACTGAATAGAACTGATTAATTAGTGATTTCTAACTTCGGATTAGTGTTCTTTGATTATTTATTGATTATTTATTACTATACATATGTGTATATACAAATGTACATATTATTATTATTATTATTATTATTAATTTTGATTATTATTATTATTATTATTATTATTATTATTATTTATTGATTATTATTATTATTATTATTTATTGATGATTATTATTATTATTTATTGATTATTATTATTATTAGTATTATTATTTCAATTATTATTGTTATTATTATTATTATTATTATTATTATTATTATTTATTGATGATTATTATTATTTATTACTTATTGATTATTATTATTATTGTTAATATTATTATTATTATTATTATTATTATTATTATTATTATTATTATTGTTGTTGTTGTTGTTGTTGTTGTTGTTGTTGTTGTTGTTGTTGTCGTCGTTGTAATAAGAGCTTAAAAGAATGAATTTTGGCTTTATATCATTAGCAATATCATTAGACGTAAATTAAGAGCTGTGCTGAACTGAACTGAGCTGAACTGAACTGAATTGAACTGAATTTCAACGGAAGAGAACAGGCCCTTAATAGTTTATACAAGGAAAACTGAAACAAGTGCACATGGTCTCCGACTTTCCACTCTCCAGTGCAATTGTTTTCTTTTTTCCCCCTTAAGATTTGAGTGGGCCTGTTCGACTTAACGTCAGTTCAGTTTAATTCAGCTCCAATCAGTTCAGTTCATCAATTCGCTTCTTAATTTTCTTCTATCGTAAACAATTCATTTCATCTTTATTCAGTTAAGCTTCAATCAACCAGTTAAGTTGTTATCAGTAAATCGAAACATGCCCTTAATGTCTAAAATATCATACCATCCATAAAAAATTTAATTTAAATCATTTACATACATGTCACATGGGAAAAATCAAAGTAATTAGATTAATTAGGCAAAAACAATCGATTAAAACCAAACTGTGTAATATTTTCATACAAGAAAAGTGCAACTTATAAAGCAATAGTAATTTGTTAACTGAATTGTCCAATTAGGCACCGATATTTTTTGTCCAAATCAAAGTAATGTCTTATTTCAAATAAAATGAAAATAAAAATAAAAATCAAAGTACAGTCTAAACATCTTAAAATAAATCTTACTAAAAAATATCCCACTTATATTATACTTTTAGTTTTTTATTACAATTGAGGGTTGAAATGATCTTCTAACATGTTATTATTAAGAGTTCATTAGCGCGACAAAAAGGTCACAAGTTCAAGTCTTATCCACTCCTCCTAAAGAGGAATTGATTTCACCCTATGCATGAGAGTCATACTTCATCCACATTTCAATCCTAACAAACTCTCATGTGACTATGTGAGAAGATTATAACATTGTATATAAACCAATTTTAGGCAAAATAAGTATTACTTGTATTCATTGACTATAATTTCACAAAGTATATTTTCTTTATTTTTTCTACATAAATTTATCATTTACTTCGTTTTTCTAAATCTTAAATTCTTTAAATTTATTACTAATACCAAAGCAAATAACATTATTAAAGGTCAAATATGTACATTAAATATTAATTAGTACGGAGTATATCACATAAGATAAGTAAATACGAAGTACTGAGTAAGAAGATATTTAAAATAAAAATCGCTCCTGTACTATCTTAACAAAGTAGCCCCTTGCAACACGTTCAATGGCAGTAAGGTTGGGTCTAGAATGCAAGTTGATTAAAATGTGCCGCCTAATCTAGCTATTTTTGGCTAATCAATTGGAAAAAAAGCTAGCATTCAAATTGCCAAAGTGCATATATACATATTGCATTAACACTTAAAGTTGAAAGACATTTTTCACGTCTTTAAATTAACACGTTTAATATGTATACGTCTCTTGTACTCGTCAAATGACAATTGAAAAGACAGCTAATAATCTAGAAAATATCCTCATTATTCATCCCCAACTTCATGTTATAATGTTAGTATCACATGGTGTTGCATTCATAGTTGACAAGACCAATACAATTATCTCGATTAAGTTAGGGCATGCAATTTGATTGAATAATGTTTAAGGTAGAAATATAATTAATGTTTAAGGTAGAAATTAAATATCATGGGAGTGTGAATTGGGTGATGATATTTTGTTTCAAAATAATTTTAGTTTGGTTAAAAATGATTTTAATGCAAAGAAATAAATTAAATTTGCTTTATTAGTGTAACGATGCACTTTTGATCTGTATTATCTATCTATATATTCCATCCATCCCTAATTTTTTGCCCCATTTGACTTTTTATGGTCTTCAACAAGCGTTTTAAAACGGTTATATCTCCATTTTCACATGTGTAAAAATTATAAAAACTATAGATCAATAAAATGTACAATGAGATGCATCCAACAAGATGTCACATGACTATATTATCATTTATAGATTAAGAGTATTTTATGATTAAAGTTTATAAGTTGACCCAAATTTTTACAATGGGATAAAAATTTACGGACAAAGGGAGTACATCATAAGAACTTACTATGCCTATTGTAGCTTAACTTTCCACAAGCAATAATTTCTAAATCAATTAGGTATTAGTGTATGTATGACCCACAATATCAATTGCTTAGTTGGTTCTTACTTGTGAAGTAGACCTAGCAATTTTATGAAGAGGTAGCAATTGATGATTTTTTTTTCCCTTTGATTATTAATTATATTAATTCTTCTACTTAGTGTCTATGTACATATATTCTTAATTACAATCAATCAACCACGACAACTATTTATGAGGATATGACCACGATATCATCAATGATCCATGTGTGAAACACCGCACACGGAGTAGTAATTATGTTGTTCACTCTCATCATCACATTTTAAATGAGATATTTATTTTAAAAACACTCATTATTGAGATGCATCACGCAATTAGAATTTGTTATATCCATCCGACTGTATCGTACACTCAAGATCAGTTGCTCATTTAATCAACAAATGACCAAATAATATTTTTACTCATTTGTTGATTGAATGAGTAAATAACTCTGGGTGTACGGTACATCCCGGTGTACATAATAGGCTCTTGCAAGCAATAAGCCAATAACCCTACATGACTCTATTTTTAAGTTTCTTTACAAGCAATATGAATAACTTAACAAATTTCCACAAATGATGAACATAAAAGACACAAATTAAAGAGAGTGAATAATATAACATTTAGCATGTAATTGAATGTATAGTAAGAGTATCCTCATATATGAATTACCTATTTGAATTATTTTTCTTGGTCGATAAACGTTAAATTAGGGAGCAATTCTAATGGTTTGGAGTATATTTTTTTTATTAGGGAGAAGTAAATCTTAAAAGCCTTGTTCTTTTGATCTAAACTGAACTAAACTAATAATAAGTCCAAACAAATAGGGCTGAAGTACTCCTTGTTCAGCCCATTTCTTGTTGTTTAGGTGCTAGGACAACTATGAACTATATGATGTAATTTAGTGTTGGAAAGAAAAACCTTGTAAGATATACATTATAGTATGATTCCCATTATTTATTTATTTATTTATTTATTAAATAGTTTAGTCTGATTTGCAGAAATCTAAACTTATTAATTAGTCTCTTAATTAAAAGACCGCAACTTTATAAATGATGGTATGTACTTTATATTTAAATAGGTTAAAACCCGTGCCATGCACGGTAATTTTTAATACTTAGGCCCTGTTCTTTTCACCTTAAAAAATAATATAAAGTAAAAATAATTTCAGTTCAGTAAAAATAAGTTCAGTTCGGTAAAATTAATTTCAGTTCAGTAAAAGTAATTTCAGTTCAGTAGAAATAAGTTCAGGTCAGTAAAAATCAGTTTTCTTAAAGAAGAATTATAATAGAAAATCAGTAAAAATAATTTAAGTTCAGTAAAAATAATTTCAGTTCAGTAAAATTAAGTTCAGTTCAGTAAAAATAAGTTTAGTTCAGTAAAAATAATTTCAGTTCAGCAAAATTAAGGTGAATCAAACAGGCCCTTAATACTTATCATTAGTTAAACACTATTATTTAATTATAAAAAATTATACCTAATTGCAAAATAGGATGAAAGTTCTGTAATTACAAAAAAAAAAAATTAAAAAATTTATCACACTAAAGAAAACAAAGAGAATAATATATGCACCACTAATAAAAATAACTATGAATTACATTACAAAGTTATAGATAACAAATTATTATTGCATATTATTGTATAAAAAATAATATATTTGTTTGAATGTGTACAAATAGAATATACTTATCAAATAGGAAATGAAATATTATTGCATAGTTTTTATTAAAAACTTTCCTAAGAAGCTTTGGCTAAAAAACATAAAAATTAAAAAAAAAAAAAAACATTTGGAGTGAAATTTTTTAACCATGAGATAACATGTGTCATTCCTGATTTCGCCTTTAGTATAAAGTTATAGATAGATAGATTTGAAGGTGTCATTTTACTTCTCCAAAAACCTAATCAAATCACTAACGTAATATGACTTGATCGATTCTAAAATTCACCCTAATCTGAATATGGCATTAAAAAAAAAAACATTATCATATCAAATCTTCAAAAGGTTCATACATGCCTATTCAAAAGGTTCATACATGCCTATTCAATTTCTTTATTCCATCCCTATAGAGTATTTCCATAATCCTACAATAGATCAGATATGAGTGAGAAAGAAAATGAGGGTATTTTAACTATAACTATATATGGAAAAAAGAAAAAAGGTATTTAATTATACTTTTAGGTAAATTAAAAAAATAGAAGGTATTTTAACTTTTAAGCAAATGAACTGAAGTGATTTGTTTTGTATTTTTGTGTGGATTAAAGACTTAAAGTTTCGAGAAGCTAGCAAGATTAGGGTTGCTTGACTTGTGAATAGTGGAGATTTTGTATGGACTCATTTAACTTGAAGTCCTTGTTTTCATGTCACAACATTGATGTGATGAATTCATTGTTTCCTTTTACTTAAATAATCTTATCATAAAAAGTAAACGAATATCATTCTCTAGTTGGTGTGGTTGTGGTTTGTTTGCTGCAAATGATTCTTTCAAATTGACAATTGCTACTACAATATCCACATATTATATATATATATATATATATATATATATATATATATATATATATATATATATATATAAGTCGTCTTGGAATTAATTCGCAAATGACTTAATTTAATGAGACCACCAATTTACTCTCATAGCTATTATATTCGATCAAATGAGTATTAGTTTTGTCTCTCATCAACTCCACCCAATAAAAAGAAAAAGAAAATTTCGTAGCAAAAATTTAACGAGGAATTAAAAGAGAGAAAGGGATTACTCTGTTTGTACTAGTAGTCGAGTATAATCTCTCTTTTAATTATTTTGCATTTTACCATACGTACTTATATAGTTATATGTCAACACATGGTTTTGACTTTTTATAACTAACTAGTTATTGGCCCGGACGATGTCCCCGTACATCGTAAATGTATAATTAAGTTTGAACAGAATTAATAAAAAGGGTTAATGTTAAACAATGTGGATTATTAATAAGTGAGTGTATATATATATATATAATAATAATAATAATAATAATAATAATAATAATAATAATAATAATAATCTATATTATCTTTTATTAATATATATTTAAAATATGCATGTCAAATTTAAATATGAAGGTTATACAATGAAGACTGTTTCATGAAAATTAAACATTATTATAGAGAATTGATATTTAGTGCTTTTTTTTTTCCACATTACTACAATTCAATGCAATGAGAAAAGGATATTACACATAGGAGGACACATGACGCAAATGTGGCTCCAAAATAATAAATAAGGGTGATACATGGCGTTAACATGTTGTTCCTACGAGTTTTAATAATAAACTAGTGTGTGGCTCGGGCGATGCATGCCCCGGGTTGCTAGTTTGTAATAGTTTAATTTGCTAATCAAATTCGACTGTTTAGATAATAAGACTTGTTGGTTTTGAGTTTAAGTCTTGCTATAAACATTTTTTAGTTGTCGAACTCAATCATTACATAATGGAAACAAATAGTATAATAAGACACAAATTAAGTTATCTAAGTTAATTATAATTTTGTTGGATAAAAAGAAATAATTAATAAATGGCTAAGATGGTAAGACTCTTAACTTAAGACTTGTTGGTATTGAGTTCAAGTTTTCTTATTTGCATTTTTTAGATGCAAACCTAATACATGTGAAAGTCATGTCGAACTGGAAAAAGATGGCACGTGGAACATATTTTGTTTTAAGAACGCTTTTTAATTTTAATTTTATTTTATTTTATTTTATTTTTACAAAAACTCAATATTTTGAAAACAAAATATACATTATTATGACTAATATAGGGGAAAATACAAGTTAATCTGCCAGATAAACGAATTTTTGTTAATCTAATGGCATTTTTGTACATATATTGAAAAAAAGCAGGGTCATTTATTCAGTATTTTTGGTGAGCTGTCCAATTACTGTTTGCCTTTTGTTTTTACTGTTTACACATTTCAACTAATACATAAAAAGACGCATATACCCCTCCACTGCTACTTGAAAAAACAATTATACCCCCGGATAAACAAAATTTGTTTATCTGGGGAATTGACTGGGTATCCCTCCTAATATAGTCTTTATTAAAAAAATATATATTAAAATGTTAGTTATTGTTAAATTTCAAAACAATGTGAAATGGGTCTGGGCAACCCGCATAAGGAGGAAGAGAATTTGGTCCACAAACTAGGCTTTGGAGCTTTTACACTAAAACCATTTGGCAATAGTAGGAGTTCCTCCTCTACCTTATAAAGTGGAACCACCTCTCCTCTTTCCTTAAAGTGGGACACTCACAAGTGGGATACAATGGGTTTCAACAATTATAACATATCAGGTTTTTTTTTTTTTTTGAAAGAAAATATGTCAGATTTAATACTACCTCCGTTATAGGTTATGTGCAATGATTAGACATTTTCCCTCTCTGCTTTATGTCAAATCGTTTCACATAACTTGTAACGGAGATAGTACTTCACATAGTGCAAAAATAAAAAAGTAATAAGTATATAGATTTGATAAAAAAAAATTTAATAAAAAAAAAAGAAAAAAGAAAAAGAAAAGACAACTTATTAAAGCTTAATAAATCAATAATCATTGCATGGCTTTGATGGATAATTAAAAAGTTTATCTATGGTTATCGAAGTATAAAAAATTGAAATAAAAATCTAATGAATAATGAAGAAAAAGATTGGATTTCATAATGCATTATGCATTATTTATTTAATTTAAAGAGAAGCGTACAAGTGTACGGCAATTACACAAATCATTCCATTGATGTGATAAATTAAGTTTGTTTCATAAGAGTGTTTTATTGTTTGTTTAGATATTTAAGTGTAAGGAAGTGTGTAAACCTATAAATTAATGTTTCGGTTAATCATCTTAGTTTTTATCACATGGATTTATTTATTTAAAAACCTAATATTTTATTTCGCTTTTTAAATTGGTTTAGCCATTTAGGGTAAGATAATGTGTCAATTGGTGTTTGATACATTGATTTAACTTGACATTTTAAAGTTTGATACATTGATTTAAATTGATACTTTAGCTTTGACAATAACCAACTAAATACTCCCTCTATTTTACATGATTTTAAAAAACAAAGAATTGACTTATACTCTGTTAAACTAAGCACAAAACATCAAGAATACTTTCTGTAATTCTCATTCATCACAAAGATCACAATACATGAATATATAACACTTAGGATAATAATATCCTCAATATTCTATCATATCTTTTCACAAGATATGTTTCCTAAATTATACACTATAATATCTCCAATACCCCCCCTCAAGTGGGAGCATACGGATCATATATGCCCAACTTGCGGAGTAAAAAATCAAACTTGACCTTTCCCAAAGCCTTTGTGAAAATGTCGGCCAACTGAAACGTCGTAGGCACATACGACGCTTTTATCAGACCCTTTGTAATAGCATCTCTAACAAAATGACAATCAGCTTCAATATGTTTCGTGCGCTCATGAAACACGGAATTTTTCGCAATGTACAATGCCGACTGACTGTCACAATATAAATGCATGCCATTGTCATGGCGCACCCCAAGATCTCGTAGAAGCCGCTTTAGCCACTTCAGCTCACGAGTACAAGCATTCATAGATCAGTACTCTGCCTCTGCAGAGCTCATAGCCGCCGTGGGTTGTTTCTTAGTCTTCCATGATATGGGGGATAGACCAAGAAACACAAACCAACCTGTCAGAGAATGCCTAGATAATGGACAACTCGCCCAATCCGAATCACACCATCCTTCCAACTGTAGAGCACTATCAGACCGTAACAAGATCCCTTGACCCGGACTTTTCTTCAGATACCTTACAACTCGCAAGGCTGCATCCCAGAGTTCTACCTTCGGACTCTGTATAAATTGAGATAAAATATGCACAGAATAGGCCAAATCCGACCTTGTAACCGCTAAATAAATTAGACGCCCTACAAGACGTCTATACTTCTCTACATCACCGAATAATTCCCCATTTGCCAGAGCTAGCCTGTGGTTTTGCTCCATGGGAAATTCTGCAGGTTTTGCATCAAGCAAACCCGTTTATGTAATAATGTCCAAGGCGTACTTTCTCTGACACATGAAAATTCCCTGCTTGCTTCTGGCTATTTCTAGCCCTAAAAAATATTTCAGAACCCCCAAGTCTTTCATCTTGAAGTAGTCCCCCAAATATGTTTTGAATGACAATAAAGCAAACTTATCATTCCCTGCAACAATTAAACCATCGACATATACCAACACATTAAGTTGCATGTTCTCTCTTGTCAGAGTAAAAAGGGAATAATCATAGTATGACTGTTTAAAACCATACTTCTTCAAAGCCATACAATGACTTCTTCATCCTGCACACTTTTCCAGAGTTATTTTTATCAAAACCAGGGGGAATTTTCATGTATACCTCTTCCTCCAAGTCACCATGTAAAAAGGCATTATGAACGTCCATTTGATGAACCTCCAAATTCTTCACTGCTGCAACTGCAAGAAATGTTCTAACATTCACCATTTTTTCCACGGGAGCAAATGTCTCATTGTAATCTAGGCCTTCAACCTGATGATTACCGAATATGACAAGTCTAGCCTTCAATCGTTGAAGATTTCCATGCTCATCGTATTTCTCTCTGTAAACCCATTTGCTCTCAAGCGCCTTTTTACCGCGAGGTAAGTCTTCTAAGACCCAGGTGCCTTGCTCTTCAAGAGCTTGAATCTCATCTTCCATTGCCTTCCTCCAACCTTCATGCTTCATAGCCTCTTTAAAAATTTTCGGCTCATTGCTACCTGTAATTACTGCAATGTATTTTCTATGTGACACAGAAAATCGGTGAGAATCAACAAAATGTGTTATGGGATAAACAGTACCTGAAGAAGGTGTCGCGGATGAACGATGAGGCTGAGATGGACTTTTATTCCGTATGGTGTGTGTCACAAAATCGCGAAATTTGACCGACGTAAATTTTGGACGCTTGCCCTTACCCATGATTTCCACATTTTCAGCATGCTCGAGAACCTCAAGCTCACTCTCACTCGGAATCTCCTGAGCTGCTGCCTGCACGCTGCTATTTGGAGCGTACCCTGCTTCCGCTGGAATTTCAGCGCCCTGGCCGGGCAGTGCTGGGTTCTTCGCACCCAGCTGTCGCTGGAATTCCATCGGTTATGGCAGTGTTGGGCGCCTCGGCAGGAGCTACCGCAGGCTGGCTGTTGTGCTGCGTGTCTTGCCGCAGGCCAGCTGCGGTCTCCACTGTCCGGGGCTGTGCAACACACCCGTCACACACACTCTCCACCTCGCTGCCCCCTGCATCCTCAACTTCGATAAACTCCGAAGCTTGCACATGATTATAGCTTCTGTCATTGTCAAGATCAAAATTATTCCAAGGAAATACATCCTCAATAAATTGCACATCACGTGAGACAAAACTCTCCTTAGTCTCCAAATCAAACACCTTCCAACATTTCTTTCCAAAAGGATATCCCAAGAATACACACCGTCTACTCCTACTAGCAAACTTGTCACCCTTGCTTCGTTGATTGTGAGCAAAACACAAACACCCAAACACCTTAATGGAATCATATAAAGGTTGTTTACCAAACAAGATCTCAAATGGAGTTTTGTAATCAAGCAATCTAGAGGGAGTTCTATTAATCAAATAACATGCCGCTTGCACACATTTCCCCCAAAATTTTCTAGGTAAATTAGCTTGAAACCGCAAGGCACAAGCTACATTAAGAATGTGTTGATGTTTCCGTTCAACACGCCCATTTTGTTGAGGCGTGCCCACTCAAGAATTCTCAAATATGATCCCATTAGCAAAAAAATAATTTTTCAAGGAGTTAAATTCTGTCCCATTATCACTACGGACCACTTTAATTTCACAATCAAATTGACGTTTCACCAAAGCAACAAAATTGAGAAACATGTATTCAACCTCAGTTTTATTTCGTATTAAATACGTCCACACACCTCTTGAAAAATCATCCACTATAGTCAAGAAATAATGGGAACCACAAGTCGATTGAGTCTTGTAAGGACCCCATAAATCTACATGAATAAGTTCAAAAATATGACTAGCTTTATTATTACTAATGGGAAAATTATTCCTATGTTGTTTTGCTCTAGGGCATACATCACAGGATTTATTTTTAGAACTTCTAATAGAACTACTCACAACTGGAAGATGTTGCAATACTTTTTCCGACGGATGTCCCATTCGTTGATGCCACAACTCTGTCGACTGAACACCATCTATCTTCAAAGCCTTCACCTCTGGAACACCACGGAAATAATAAAATTCATCTACGCGTTCACCCGCTCCAATCACCTTCCTCGTCGTTAGGTCCTGTATAACACAAATTTTGTTAGTAAATTGCAGAGTGCAATTCAATTCATCACATAATTGAGTCGCAGAAATCAAATTGCAATTCAATTGGGATACAAATAAGACGTTAGTAATATTCAATCCCCCTTGTAAAGTAACAATGTCAATCTTAGACGCATTAGCACTCTTTCCATCCGGAAGGCCAACCGGACAATGTTGTACATTAGTCACATTTGTCATCAAATTCAAGTCACAAGTCACATGATTGGATGCGCCGGTGTCAACGATCCAACCTTGATGATCCTTATCCTGTAATTTTGGCTTCATACTGTTCAAATGATCAATAAGTTGCTGAATTTGGGTAGGAGAAACACCCACAAGAGCAGCCCCATCATTTGAGGATATTATTATCACAATAATAATATTCTAGATACACTAGAATATCTCCAATATACTCCCTCCATTTCAATATGATAGTCTCAAATAAAATCAATTGCATAAAAAAAAGAACAATATTTGGAATCTAACATTAAAGAAAAAACAATTCATAAATAATTTTGCCTTGTTTAAATTGTTTTGATTTTTTTAGGAAACCGTCAACCATAATTGCATAATTCAAGGGAATCATTTCTTTACTTAGAGTCATGTCATAAATTCATATTTAATTAACTTAACCAATAAGAATTTATAATGTATAAATTAGTATGTATAAAATAGGAAATAAGAACCTTTCCCAATTATAGAGGGTAGCTGGGTAAGAATGTAATTTCATCCCACCTTTCCCAATTTTAGAGGGTAAAAAGGGTAAGGATGTAATTTCATGTAAAAATAAATAAGGGAAGTTTGATTGACCAAGATATAATGGGGTAATTAAATTTCTATTTTTTTTTAATTTTTTTTTAATTTTTAATTTTTATGAATTTCCATTTCCTAAGTAATACTCCATTTCCCATATAAGACCAAACAACTTATAAATACACTCCTTATTTGCAACGATTTGATATAAAGTAAAAAAAAAAACTAATAATTGCAAATAATACGGAGTATGAAACATACTTCCTGTGTTCTTTTTTACTTGACCTGTTTATTTTATCACGCTTGCTAATGCAAAACTTTAACAATCAATAACTTAAATTCTCCAAAAGTAAAAATTATACTTCCTCCATTACATATTATTCGTAACAAAGGAATATTTTATGTCTCACAAATAATACCCCTTTGTTGCAAGTAAGATGTAACGGAGGGAGTAAAAGTTATATATTATGATAGTACTTATTGAGACGAATTCAAAAAGGTCATACATGAATATATTTTTCCTCACATATTATTCATAAAAGATTGTGAAAGTAAGGGTGGTAAATAGTGTAAAAGTCAAAACGGAATAATAAGAATTCTCATAAGTCATAACTATACAAGTATTTTCTTTTTCAAAAAATCACATTCCTTCGTATGTGAAATAATTACACTCACACTACTTATAACGGATAGAGTACTATTGTAATAAAAATATTAGACTAATCCAGAAAAGAACAAAATCCAAATTACGTGTGTATAAAAAATTAAAGTAAATCTGAAATAATGAGTATGTGTATGGCTGAAGTTGCGGAAGTAGTCATCCGGAAATCATCAAAGCTGACAAACACATGGACCACTTTTTGTCAGACACACTAACATTCATATCACTTGCTGGGGCACGTGAACCCTTTTCTTCTAGAAGATATTTGGGCTTTTTTAAAAAAAATATTAAAAATAATTTTCTGTTTAAACTTTTTGATTTTTTTTTTTTTTTTTTTTTTTTTTGTGGGAGGTGAAGAATGACAGCTTATAATTACCTGTACAAAAAACGTCAGAACATTTTACTGATTTGTTCCTTTCATCTAGAAGCCCTTCATTGTTATTTAGTTTGCAACAATTATTGATGCAAGTGATTTTTCGTAAAATTTAGAATTTTAATGGTCCATCATAATCTTTTATAACCTTTTGAATCATTACATGCTACCCTTAAGAATAGTGATGAGCCAAGGGTAGGTCTGTAGTCGATCACTTGATTGTGAGTTTGATACAACTTTATACAAAAATCAAGCAATTTGAGCACTAGGAAAAGATGTTCGTATCTTTAAAAAAGGATTCGATTAGACCTAGTCGGATTAAA
This sequence comes from Chenopodium quinoa, assembly GCF_001683475.1. NCBI lineage: Eukaryota > Viridiplantae > Streptophyta > Magnoliopsida > Caryophyllales > Amaranthaceae > Chenopodium > Chenopodium quinoa. The sequence goes on along the minus strand of NW_018743391.1, from coordinate 676,490 downwards.
CTTCAAGTCCAATAGCTAAAAGCCAACAATCAAGTTTACTATTTTTCATTCTCAATTAAAAAAAAAATAAAAAAAAAATAATGATATATTAACATTATTGAAATATATGAATATTAAGTTCACGATGAATCAGCGCTACCCAAGTTTAGTTCAATACTATAACAAGCAAGCGTTAATTTACATTAGATAACTTATATTTAGAGTAGTGATGACCACTACCAGGTATGGGCTCATTGGGCCCATACCATGGGCAAAAATGTAATTTCACGTATTACTTACCCATATTGTAAAAATGCAGTATCTCTCCTCTCAATAACAGTATATAAATTAAGAATAACAGTATAAAAACCAAGAATAACAGTACACAAATCAATAATAATAGTATAGAAGTTAATAATAATTGAGCACCGACAAAAAATTACCGGCGTCGATTTCGACCGAACTTAGCGATTTCCAACATAAAACTCACCGTTTTTAATGGCTAGAGCCATAAGTTTGTGTCTCAGTTTTTGGGTTATATTTTTTTGGGTGGTTTCTGGAGATTTTTAATGAAGGTAGTTGCGTGTTTTTGGATTTCGACCAAGATAGTAGCTGGTGGGGTGGGCTTCTTGCTGTCGGAGGTGAAAGGTGTGTTGGGCGGAGGTTTGGCCGGCAATGGGAGCTATCCATGGAGGTGGGGAAAAGGGTTTATGTAAGGAACAAGATGAAGAGAAAAGGGGGAAAAAAAAGGAAAAGAAAAAAAAAAATGTGGTATTGGGTAGTATTACCCATACCATGGTAGTGGGTAATACTTACTCTTTGTATTCATGGCTTATAAATTCTGAAAAGCGAAAAGATCACTCTTAAACTCCAAGTTTACAAAGGCCAAGGTCTTTATGTACTTAAAAATGTGTCAGGGCAATGGTAATAAAACAAACCTATTTACTCGAAGGAGGAAAAAAAAACCTAAATAGGATAGGTACCAATTCTAGATCAATAAAATTTATTGCAAGCCTTTATTTACAGAAAAAACCAACAACTTCAAGTAATTTAAACCCCTATTTACACTGAAGAAACCAACTTCTTAAAACAAATTAAATTACACAAAGCACCATGAAGTACAACTATCATAGCAATGCTCAAGAGGAAGGGGATGACCGGATGAGGAGTCGAACACGGGTGGACTGGAAAGGAAGCCGAATGCCTTAAAAGTTAAAACTCAACCAACCTCATAATAGTTGAATACAATCTGCAAATGCCAAATTTACAAAATCAAATGAAGATATCATACGCCTTCCATTAAATGAACGAATTTACACCTGTTATGACATGTGATAAATACTTCTACAGATGCTAACATTTCACTATCTGAGCTGAATATTTCTAAGATTCATTTACTTTAAAAAAAAAACAAATTGAAGCTTTAAGTGGGACGAGATGCCAACCAACCAATGGACAAACACGAAACAAACATGTAAACTTGTCAAACTCCTGCACAATTGTTTCAGTTCCAATCAGATTTTAAACTATCAGCACCATCCATCTTCAGAGAAGTTGCCAATCGTCCTCTTGCCCGTCGTTTGAATGCAGCATATCATATGAATCATCTACGCGGTTTTCACTAGCGCCTATATCATGCTGACTGGCTGTCTTAGGGGAGTTACGGCTCTGTGTCACAGTAAATAGAGGAGCGCCATTTGACTCATTGGCTAGCTTAGAAGCTCGGGAGCAGAAATCATCAAAGTCATCTGACAGTAAACCCAATTAAAAAATTATCAATAAGCATGTTATTTTTTATTTATAACCTCCTTTTCTAAGATTATTAACCAAAAGCTATTTGAACTTAGAACAGTAGAACCTAATAAAAATTCTTTGGATCATAAAAAAGCGACATTAATCCATTGTTTATGGAGGGCTTCTAGATTTAACTTAAAAGGGCTCTGAAATCTAAAATTTCCAGCATCATGTCAGAACACAGTACGACACTTTCAGGTATCGTACATAATGAATTTCTCTCACCCATAATCTAACAAAATGAAGCCATGCGGATCTTGTCACCAGTCTACCAAGTATTCTTCAACAGTAGGAAAGCAATCTAATTCATCTAGAATTCCTCTTTAATTTCCTCCATAACTCCATTTATCAAATTAGATAGTCAGCTGATAGAGGGGTCAAATCAAATAATACCCATTTTTGCAGATAAGTCGATAGACTCTTGCGGTCCTGCCTTAGATAACAACCATAAGGAAATCCAAACATATGAAAATTATTAAACCAGCAACCATCCTTTCCTAATAGCTTTAGATAACAGGTAAAACTGAAACTCCCTTCTGCAGAGCACACGACACCAATATTTTATAAAACATTCTGATTTGACTCCTCTGTATCAAGAAAGCAGCAAAAGTATCCCTGCAACTAACTCACCTCCCCATCCCCCCAATCTCAAATTCTACACAATCAGGGAGTTTGTTTAAAAGGTAGATTGTAGATAATAACTTGCGGTACTTGGTATATAATACGTTGTAAAGGTAGATCGGGTTCAATCAAATTTTTTCTCAACAAGCTAGTGCGACGACATTAAACATATATGTTTTAACATTTAAGATACACATTTAACCCTAGGATATTTATTGTAGGGAGGAAAAGAAGAATCTGAGCAGACTATCTACTCCAATAGAAGTTTCTGGTTCATTTAAATGACTGAATGGCTTATAATGACTTTACTTCTAAGGTACCACCATGAAAATCGCGAGGAATTTCTTGCAAGGAATGGTAAGGCTAGTAATGACATCTATGTCCTAAAATATAGCTTCCTTTGTAAGAATGTGGCTCCCATTCGAATAGTGCCAGGTAGGTACTGGTGTTTCCAACCAAAGTAGGTCAGCTTTCATCTCGTGGATAGCAGATATTTACAGCTCCTAGAGAAAGAGGAAAAACAAAGCGAGGGAGCAGCAGGATGGGATGAGGAGTCAGAAAATTTGATTCTGGAGAGGCAGCAGGTGGAAGACACAGCTCTCTTGTAGCTTAAATGGATAAATCTTCTCAAGAGTAAAAGATTTAACAGATTCAATTATTACTTTTTAAGCCCTAGAGAGCAGGTGTTAAAAGTCAAACCCCTGTGGAGATCAATTCCCTACTTGCTGATACCAAGAATGAGCATCTCGACGCACTAACTGGCAATTATGGCTATTAACTCTAAAAGGTGACATTACTATCTTAATGTCAGTCAGTGCTAATTTACCTAATACTCTTGAGTAAATTCTATATACTTCCTCCATTCTTTTTTTATTGCACCATGAGAGATTTCACGCTTGCTAATGCATTACTTTAGCTATTAATATCTTCTATTATACTTTTGTAAAAATTATAAAAAGATGATATTTGAAAAGTAGATTTCGAGACGAATCTTACTAGATCCTACATGACTATGTTTTTCCTAATAGATAAATAAAAAATGATGGTCAAAGAAGATTAAGTGAATAGTGTAAAAGTCCTTATCGTGCAATAGAAGAAAAACGGAGGAAGTTTATAATCTTCTATATGCAAATACTATATACGAAGTACTATTTATGCCATTTCCACCAACTACAGTAAGTAAACATAGTTACTTTTCCAACTTGAACTTCATAAGCCACTTTTTTAAATATTAACCACTGTAATAGTTCATTCACGAGAGATTGTTTTAGAGCTCATTTTAAGATCTTGAATGAACTCAGAATGGACTCTCCTCTAGCAGCCACATAATGGCGCTGGAACCCAGCGCACATGCAGAGACATATCTAACTTCACAAATTGTCCTAGCTGATTTATACTATAGGTGACCAGTAGCATCTTCCCTGGAAACACTACAGAGCTGATTTTGGCTTGAATGACGAAACTATTGATTCTGGGACTACTCTGAGTACCCCATATCACCCAGAACAAATAGTGCCAGACTGCCAGTCTCATATAGAAAGGATCTGGCCTTGTTTAATTATATTTGAAACAGACAACAACAAAACTGAACACTACCATGGAAGTATGGAACAGATTATGAAATCAAAGACATACTGAGTACCTTTGTCTCTGCAGTAAAATCCAATCGCTAATGAGGGATCAATAGACTCCAAAGGAATATGCCTGATCACACTGATGGAAATAAAGTAAATTAGTAACTAAGTCAAGGAAATCCAAGATGAAAAGGACAGCAACTTATGAGTAATCTCTTACTTGCTGTGGAATGATGAAGTATCAGCCTCTAGGTCAGTTTTTGTAATATTAGTCACCTACAAGTCAATACAAACACAGTGAGAGCTAAAACTTGTTATAAAAATCAAATACTGCAAGAATAACAGACATAAGAGTAAGCTACCAGCATATGTCTGTTATGTCAAAAGAATCACAACATTTCACTCACTTCTAAATTATGAAAGTAAGGAATAAGATTGACATGGAGTAGAGAGACAATCAGATTTTCAGGAATTATTAATTAAAAAGATTCATTTATTATATGCTTTACATTCCCAGTAAACAACAACTTGACAATAACATAATAACGGGACGTTTGGTAGATTTATTTATAATATGCTTTACATTCCCAGTAAACAACCACTTGACAATAACATAATAACGGGACGTTTGGTGGGCCAAACAAGCTTTGAATTGGTTAAGATTTAGGGTCCCTTATATTTTGGACAAAAATGAAAATAATGGAAAGGACGGATTTTCAAGATAAAATCTCACAAGTACACTTTGTGCACAACCTAGTTTGTGGTGCTTTTTAAAAGGTTCTAAACTGCTCTACTTGTGCATTCTTGTGTAGAAGGTTCTAGCTAGGAGTAAAGTAAGCAGAGTATATAATAATTATAATTAAGAACATTCTAGAGTAAGGAGCAAGAAGGCCTACACAGCTAAACATAGGCACTATCATTCATTTGAACATTGCAATCAAAGCATTCTTTGAAACACTCTTACTTGCCTCCTAACTCTTTTAGCCATTTTCATTGTAAATATAGTCAAACGAAGTAAAAGCAGCACACGATTTGGAAAAGTGTGCTTAGAATTGATTCAGAGTTGTAGAATTGTTTTTATTTTTTATTTTTTTATTTTTAATATATATTTGCTAAATTACTAATCGTTCATATTTAAAGTAATAAAATGTCATTTTAAACACTAAATATCAAGATATGACAAAGTACATTCTATCTCCATCTCAATTTACTGTACTCATAAACCAAAAACTTTACTGGCCCATATGACCAAAAGCTTCTCACACTTTTGCTAATTTTTTGTCAAATAGAGCAAGTAAAATGAGGTGAAAGAAAGGGTTGAATTATAAGAGCTTGGATTTTGTATGTATGAAAGATAAAAAATTTACACTTAATACATCAAATAAAATTTTCAACTTAAAATTGTCATTGTAAAACCGAATCACCGCAACATAAAATTGTGCCAAGATATTAGCACTTCAAATGTTTATATTGTTCTATAATCATACAATTCTACTCCTTGCAAGTTGCAGCACTTTATTATAAAAAGCAAATAATCCACACTCACTAACTGTTATACTCCTTTCGTTTTCCGAAGTTTTACTCACTTTCCGTTTACATCCATTTTTCTAAGTTTTACTCACTTTTGCCTTATTCCTTATATGATAACTTTTGATTCATTTTTTATCATCCACAATCCTACTTTGTAGTACCCAATATAATTTAATAAACTCTTATCTTTATTCTTTATTTTTTAATACAAAAGTAAACACATACATGGTCTCTATTTCCAAATTTTCTTGGTTTGCATAGCTACAGGCCTACAGCAAAACGGATGGAGTATAAAATAATCAACCATTACTTGTTACACAACTAATTTGTCTAAAATCTTGGAAAGATTTAAAGTGATGCGACTTATTTGGAACAAAGAAATTATAATTTTAAAAATATTTAAATTCGAATCCGGTTGTGTATTTTAGGATCATTGATTTATAAGACACCGAATTCGAATTGTGATCCTAACATCATGCCAAATCATCTGCTTTTAATCTAAAAAAATCCCCGAGACATAATCAATCAAGTAGATACAACAAAATGACATAAAAGTGTTTTAAGTACCTGTTGAACATCATGGGGATCAAGATAAAACACATTTTCATCTTGGACGCCAACAATGTAAGTTGAAACACCAGGCTTCCCACCCAAAATGCCAAGACTTTGAGGAAACGTAAATGTAGCACCCAATAAAGGAACATACCTGCTGAAACAATAGAATAATCAATGCAAAATCACTATTACAATTTTTAAACACACACACACACAACAAACCCAAAAAAGTCAGAATTGATCAAGAAAACTACTCCCACTGTTTTGGAACAAATACACACAACAAACCCAACAAAGTCAGAATTGATCAAGAAAACTACTCCCGCTGTTTTGGAACAAATACACACAACAAACCCAACAAAGTAAGAATTGATCAAGAAAACTACTCCCATCTGTTTTGGAACAAATAATACACTTTCCTCTTTCAGCCTTTTAATCATAATTAACACACCACCATACATGGACAAAAACCACTATCATAAATGCATTTACCTCATCCAACATAACCCACTAACATTTCCCGCCCTCACATGTCTCATTTTTTAATGATACAAAGTAGAATCACTAGATAATAATTTTTATGTTCCCATCCATTATGTCAATTATTATGAAGGTAAGGCAGTAAAATACAAAACAAATAGTTGCATAGATTATCATAGCAATAAGAATGTAAATTACCAGCAGATTGTAATCATGTCTCACAATGAATGAAAGGAATGTGCAGCCAATAACTGACCCACATTCTTGTAAAATTTGGACAAGAAACTTAGACCATAGATCAAAATCAAAATCATAACCATAAGAAAGGATAAAACAAAATATATTGTATTCACTAGGATGTAGTTCTTTGAAATTCAAAAGAAAAGTAAAAGCTTTGAAGTTTTAGCACTAATTGAAAAGCTTTGTGGGACAATATGGTATACCTTGAACCCTTCTGGTACCATTCTACAAAACTTCCAAATTTTTATCTAATGTCTAGCATAATAGCCATGCACCTATTTTTTTTTTTTCCATTGATATCTTTTAGAACCTTGTCCTATATTAGTGTATTCCTTACATCTACACAACTCTATGACCATTTATCAAGACATATATTTTCAAATTCCTTTAAAAAACTGTTAAATTAACCACCCATGCAGTCTATTGGCCATTCCTTTGAATGTCTCTATCTGACTTGAGAAAATACTTCAAACACAAATAAGTTTGCTTTTTCGAATTTGCAGTGTATTCCACATAATGACATTGTTGTAAATTCTCCCAGACTGGAGGAGTTCCTGCTTTTCCAATTGCAGCTCTCTTTTCAGTAAAAAAAATGTTAGCTAAACCATCCATTTCCAAATCAGATTAAGCATTATGCACTCCTTTTTTTATACTTTATGAACATTCAACAACGAAGCTTTGGTTATTCAAATAGTTGGCTACTTCTAAAATTCAATTATGAGGATATGCGTTATTTGTTTCTGATTCAATACCAAGCAACCCAACTGCTTTCACGAAAACAAGACCTGTTCTTCTTATAAAGGGCAAGAAGAAAAAATAGAAATATAGGATTGTTCTTTAGACTCCAAATATACACAAGCTACTTGTTCATAGTTCTAATGCAAATATTAGGCCACATTACATATCAATGCCTTCATCTGACTAAATTTCCAAACACTCTGACCTTCTGACTTGTGTCTGCAAAGTTTCTATCGTATTATGCAGCTAAAAGGTGACTAAAATAGCTATATCTAAAAAGAAACTTAACAACATAAGAATTCTCATCTCATGAGGACATCCCAAAAAATTAAGAATTTGAAACCTTCAAAAAAAAAAAAAAAAAAAAAAAGGTTTTTGGATTCACATTCTAATAATGAGGTACCCTAATTCAAAGGTTTTAAAGTTTGCGTATATAGGATAACTTGTAAAACAAAACTAACCTGGGATTAAGTTTATCAAGACCAAGTACAAGAGGAACCAGAAGCAGAATAGCCGTCCAATCAGCTCCATCACATGAATGCTCACGGCAGCAACCAGATACATCTTCTACACAGACAACAGGAGCCCCACCTCGTTCACCATCTTCATCACCAGAAACAATATAGACTGCCATTGGCAATGATTTACCAGTGCGGGCCAGAGTTTCCCATGCACGGCATGTGGCATAGGGACCTATCCATGACCCAGCAGCAAGGCCATAACCCTTGCCAGCTTCTAGAATCTTGTGGATAGAGAATGCTGATTCTTCAGAATCACCAAAATCGTGTAGGATTTCAATGTACCCTTGATCAATTTGCTGCATCATATGAATATCATTACCATTGCATCTATCATTCAAATATACTAAAATACAGACTTTTATTACCCATTTCCATTTTTTTTTTCTTCGTATTTTAGATGAATATTGACTATTGAGCGATTCACTGATATATATTCTATTACAAGTGAGTAACCAAAAAAGTCATTCACTCTGAAGTTTGAAAACAAAATGCCTTGTCACCAATGACATAATGCAAAAAAAACAACTTACGCCACTTGTTCTCACCTTATTCACAGATTTCCTCCAAGACCTCCCAAACCGATGAACCAACAACACCTGTAAATATTGTAACTTAGTCTATCTTTCACAATATTCGAATAATACAAACCAAGAAAGCTAACTAATTTAGCCCTAATTTAGCTAGAGATATAAATTATGTACTCACTTGGGCAACAAGCATTTGACTGCTTCGAAGCATGCAACCCCAATTAACATCACTAGTATACTTTGAATCCCCAATGGCATCAAACCCTACAATACAAGAATAACAACAATCAATCACAATGATATTAATCACCATAATCAAGGTCAAAAATTTCAAATACTAATCGAACCTTTCCTATATGTCATCAAAATCCTCGATGAGAAATCCTCGACAAATGCAGCAAAGCCACTGCTACTAACAGGATCACCACCAATTGCATCATCAAGTTTATAACAAACACCCAACAACCAAATATCACTTGTAGAAGTGACAGCACTAGACTTATTAAACCCAAACATGGACTCCCTAATCCTCCTCATCGATCCACTCGCCATGACCCTCTTTACAGCAGCCGCCCACCCATTACTACCACTACAACTAGTACTAATCTTAGTCTTAGTTCCAACCCCCTTCTTCTCACGAGAAGAACTCGAACTCAAACTCAAATTCGAACTCGGATTTACACCCTCCTCCACACGAGGCTCGAAAATCGAGAAAGCGGAAACAACAATTCCAGACAACAACGAAGAAGCCTTAGTTGATGAAGATGACGATGATGAAGACTTGTGATCGGAAGAATTAGAAGAAATGCAATTAAATTTAGGGGAATTTGAAGAAGAACTAGTACCAGATGTTGAATTTGCAGTACCAGTTCTCTCAAACAAATTCTTCATCACCTACAATTCTACTTGAATCATAGCTGATGATCATACTACTCAAATTAATCAATCAATCACCTAACTCTGCTTCAATTAAGCACAAACAATTCAAAACCTAATTATCCAATTTAAGCCCGTTTCCGAAACAATAATCTCAATAACAGCGGAAAATCACCTGAAAAAATGAAAATTGCAAAGAACAACAGCAAATTCTTAGGAATTGAAATCGCAAATCATAATCAGAGTGAAATCAATTGAAGAAATTTTGATGGAGGAATCGATAGAGAGAGGAGAGAGAAAGTAGGTTACCTTGATTTCGCCGGCGACGAGAAGAAATTGGGGAGGAAGGAGGAGAGAGAATGGCGTGAAGGAGTTAGGCGTTGATTTCTCCTTGGAAGGGAGAAGTGGTATAATTATGTACGCAACGCAATGTGCGCTCCGTTAAAATTATAGCGGTGATTTAGGGGTGAGCAAAAAATCAGGTACCCTGAATCGGAACTGAAACTTGTTAGGAACTGCAAATTTCGGAACCAGAATCTGTACAAGAGGTTCCGGTTTTGGGTAGCAAACTGGAGAACCAGTTGTAATAGGTTCTGGTTCAGGTTCTCAATTTTTTGGAACCGGAACCTGTAGGGTACCCTGTACATGATAAAAGTATCACTTAATTTCAAATTATACACTAATTCTTACTCAATTTTTAAATAATAAATATCAAAATTACAATTATAAAAATATATATTAAATTTGTTAGACAACTACTATTAGTTTGTCTTATTTGCAAGTTGCAAACATTATAAATTAGTGACCAACCAATTTTTTATTAAAAATTCCGCAAAAAAGTTAGTGAGTATATTATAATATAGGGTACCCTGAATCGGAACCGAACCTACAGGTTCCGGTTCCGGTTTCCAATTTCCAGGAACCTGTTCAACAGGTTCCGGTTCCGGTTCTCATTTTGAGGAACCTGTTGCAACAGGTTCCGGTTCCGGTTCCTGAAATTTTTACAGGGTACCCTGTTATGCTCACCCCTAGCGGTGATGACATTCATCAAATACTTGTACTTGTAGGTGTTGTGTTCCCGGGTACAAGTCTCCCATACCCAATACAATTATACGGAGTCTCGGGTCGGGAGGATCTGTGAGAGGACTCCGGTAAGGTCTTTCACCTTGCCAACAAAAAAAAAAAAAAAATTATACGGAGTGAGATAGGAGGTTGGATTGGTTGACTAGTTTTCTAATTTTCAAATGTGAATTTAAGGGTCGGATCTCACTAAGCTCATTTTAAGAGAGATTTTTCATAATCACCCCCTCTAAGATGGTGGTTTAGCTGTATTAGATAATCAATTCCAACCTAACCCACTTAAGCGATTCACATGCTTCAACCCCAAATTGTTGGACCTTGCCCATAATTGGCTAGAATTGACATTGTTAGGATTTATTTTAAGATTTGATATCAAATAATCACTCCATTTCTCTCTTTGAAACTCGAGAAAATACATGTTAATATGGCATATCAACAGGTTTTGTTTATATGAGGGTTAAAGTGTCATTTCCGCCTACTTAAAAAGGGTAAAGTTGTCAAGATGCATGAAGTCCATCTAACAGAGTAGCAACAAACTACCGACCGAAATCTCCGTCAAGATGCACGTACGAAGTCCATCGTGAACTGTCCTCCCTCAGAGATTAGATGCTGCAATTCGCGATCTTCTTCTCCACAACTCACCATTAACAAGATCTCAACTCTCAAACAATGATTAACACCTACCATTTAGGGTTAATTATGCCCCTATTTAATGTAATTTTCTTAGGTTTTTTTCGTTAAATTCGACGGCGCAGGTTGAGCATGGCTTAGCAATTTAAGATCTCGCCATCGTTAAAGCTGGGAAGATGGTGTTGCTGGGTTGAGCATGGCTGAGCACTTAACACTGACGAAGGAGAAGAGGAAAACGAAGACAACAGGGAATGATAGGACTACTCTTCGTGGTAATGCTTCTTGGGGTAGACAAGGTCTATTTAATATGGCGAATAAAATGATTAAAGGTTTCCACCGGAAGATAGGGAACGGTGAAAGGGTGAAAGTTGCAAATATGAGATGGGTGCAGGGCTCGACTCCAGTGTTCAAGTCTAACCAAGTTCTTAGAGGAGTTGGATCGGAAAGAGTGAAGGATTTGATCCTCCAGGATTCTAGATCTTGGAATGTGGCTATTATTAGGGACATGTTTGAATGGAGTACGGCCCAGAAGATTTTGGAGATGGAACTACCGTCTACTGAAAAGGAGGATGTGCTTTATTGGGGGCACCACGCCTCTGAGATGTACACTGTTAAAACAGGTTATGCTTTTCTAATGTGTGATTTTTCTTTGCAACCGAATGCTTGTTCTAACTATACTTTTTATAGTCTCATTTGGAAGCTTGATATGCCGTCGAAATGGAGTTTGTTCCTGTGGAAGCTAGTGATGAATGGTTTGGCGGTTAAGTCAAATTTAGCACGACGGGGCATAGATATAGACGACTTCTGTGACTCTTGTGGTATGGCACAAGAGGATCTTCAACATCTTCTTAGGATGTGCTCTTTTGCGAGATATGCTTGGCAGAACTGCTCTTTGCATATTTCCTCTGAAATTGATGAATCTTCTTCTTTGCGACAATGGATTCAGAATCATATCCTGCTTTTTCATAGCGAGGATGGAAAGAAAAGTGAACGAATTGGTACGTTCATTGGGATTCTTTGGAGTCTATGGTTAACCAGAAATGGGAGGGTCTTCCGTAATGAAGGTGGATATCTTGCAGATTTGTTTAAAAACTTCAATTTGGCAATGCAGAGCTTAAATGTTTGGAAGAGAGTGGACGGTAGTGATGCTTGTAGGGCAAAGGAAACAACGCCTAATGGGGCGCCACCTGGTTTTGAAAGAGTTAATGTTGGATGCGAGAGGGAGGAATTTAGTCACACAACAGATGCAAGATTAGAGGTCACTATTATGGTGGATGGCTCTTGGCACAAGAGGAGTAGGAATGCCGGCATGGGGTGGGCATACTCAGTGGATCGTCTAACCTATATTGAAGGTGGTGGTAACTATGGAAAAGCACTCTCTTCTCTACACACGGAGCTTTTGGCTTGTGCGGCTGCTTTGAAGTGGGCAAGAATGAAAGGTTTTCAACGACTTGTTCTATTCACTGATTCACTTGCCCTTGTTTAGTTAATCCAACAACCGAAAAGGAGGGAAGTTTGTTTACTATGGACAATACAAGATATGCTACATGAAGGAGGTTATTTTAAAACATGCATCATCTGGAAGGTTGGAAGAGACCAAGTTGTAATGGCTCATGACATTGCTACTAGATGTAGAGTTGATTTATTTAGTTTTACTAGTTAGTGCTGTTTTTTTTTTTTTTTAAAAAAAGAATAAAAAAAATAAATAACACTAATACTACTTGATTTCACCTCTCATATTTACAAAATTGCCATCATATTAACATAGCATGTTAATATGACATATTAACTAGGGGAAGCTCTTGAAACTCATTGAAAAATTCTCTTCGTTGTTGCCACCATGATAGTGAAGGAATATGTGGTGAAGCAAATGTGTGAGTGATGAGAGAAGGTTGAATGGGCAAACATCTTAAATTACCTTTTTGATTTCATAGTCGACACATTTTTTTTTACACATTTATCGATGCATATTTCAACATTATTACGTAGTATATTCGATTGTCAATAAGATAAAAAAACCAACATATTATAATTGAAAATTCTACATCTAGACCCTACATGCCTATATTTTCTATTTGTAAGTATAGATCACACATAAAAATCAAAGTAAGGTCCTGTTCTTTTCACCTTAAAAAAATAATATTAAGGAAAAATAATTTAAGTTTAGTAAAAATAAGTTCAGTTCACTAATTTCAGTTCAGTAAAAATAAGTCCAGTTAAGTAAAATTTAGTTTTCTTAAAGAAGAATTATAATAGAAAATCAGTAAAAATAATTTCAGTTCAGTAAAAATAATTTAAGTTCAGTAAAATTAAGTTTAGTTTAGTAAAAATAAGTTCAGTTCAGTAAAAATAATTTAAGTTCAGCAAAATTAAGGTGAATCAAACAGGGCCTAACTTATCTCAAAACAAGTCAACTTATATGAAACAAATGAAATATTGAAAAATTACTCAGTATTTTTCTTTCCTTCTCCATCCCTTTCTTACTTATTATTTTCCCCTCTCCATTCCTTTCTTATTCAATTTTCTTTACTTTCTGTGAATAAAACACCCCCTCTTAAAGAGTCTTACTTATGCTGCTCTAACTCGGACCTATATGTTTGTGTCCGACATGATACTAGAACCTTTGATACCACTACAATTTATAAAATTTCATATAAGACCACTATACATTTGAATTTCGTGTCACGTCAAATTGTAAAAAATTCGACATACGACACCTGATGTACAACATAACAACAAGGTGGCAAAGTAACATAGAGGCTGAGCATCCAATATGGTAGCTTGGTTGACAACTAAGGACCTGTTTTCATTGACTAAAATGAGCTGAATTGAATTTATTAGAGCTGAACTGAACTAAAATGATTGTTTTATAAAAGAAGGAAATTGGGAGCTGAGCTGAACTGAACTTATTAGAGCTGAACTGACTGAACTAAAGTGAACTGAAAATAATCGTATGAGAAAAGGCCCTAAGTTTCAACATTTTTGTATTGGGCCGGGCAAAAGTAAAGCCATCAATTATAAAATTCAAGTGTTTTGTTTTAGCTTGTTGCTTGCAATATTTAGCTTACTATTATTGCTTGTTTCCGTAATCAAAGTCATGGTAATGGAACTAGTTGATTAAATTACTTAATAAACACATAAAGTAAGTTCGGAAGAGCACGAAAGCTGGAATTCGAGTTGTTTTAGCTCGTTTTATGACTCAATCTACTTCTACTCATACTAGCTGTTTGTCCGTAAACTACCTTGAGTTTGTGCTAAGATTCTTTTCAATTATTCAATCATAAATACTTGACTTTGTATTATTATTATTTATTACGAAGTATAGATTAACATATTACGTTATAATCAACTCTATCTAACTTATAAATCTTGTACCTTATGTAGCATATGCCTTTACCCCCTCTTCGTTGACTAAGGAAACAAAAAATGAAGGTGATAGACAAGATCAAATCCGCCGAAGCAGAGAACAAACCCCTGTTCTCCTTCGAATACTTTGCTCCAAAAACCGATAATGGCATCAAAAATCTCTTCGAAACAATGGAGAGAATGGTGGTTCATAACCCCTTTTTTTTTGTGACATTACATGGAATACTGCGACGAGTAATGTAACAATAGACATTGCTAATCGTATGCAAAATAGTGTACGTGTTGACACGATGATGCACATTACTTGTGCTAACATGACCATCGAAAAGATTGATGAGGCTCTTGATACTATTAAGGCTAATGGTTTGCGAATTGTGCTTGCTCTTCGTGGTGATCCGGCTCCTGGTCAGGATACGTTTGTTCCTGTTCAAGGCGGGTTTGCTTGTGCCCTTGACCTTGTAATTTTTTTTAAATCTCTTATCGATGTTTTGTTTTTGATTTTGTTTTTTCAATGTTGGATTCGGTTTGATTAATGGTTAGATGATCTCAGGTTAGTCATATGAGGTGCAAATATGGTGATTACTTTGGAATTGCTGTATCAGGTTATCCTGGTGAGAACATAATGCAAGTCAAGTAGTATAATTTTGCACATTTTTGTATAAATTTATGCAGTTTGTGTTTAATAATTACTTCGTATTTCACAATTTATTTGACATTGTATTATGTTTTGGAATAATATAGAGGCACATCCTAGTGTTTTTGGACCTGATGGTGTAGCAAGTCCAGAAGCTTATGCTAGTGATTTGGCTTACTTGAAGAGAAAGGTAAACTATCTACTACCATTACCATTGTTCAATGTGCTACAAGTATTTAATACTCTATATCAATCTTTTTTTTTTTTTTTTTTTTTTTTTTAGTATGGTGTACGGATTATCATATTTTCATACAAACAAATAAGGTGAAATCCTTGATTTTTTTTTATTGTTTTTTTAGGTTTATAATAATGATTCCTCCTTCTGGGAGGAACTTTTCTCTCTCGAAAAAAAGGGTTTCCGATCTCCTGCGAAAGATAAGGGTTTTTCGACCTCCTTCGAAAGACAAGGTTTATCTCCTTTTTTCGAGGGAGAAATTTCTTAAGTTTGAATCCATGGTAGCAGATCTAATGGATTGTCGTGAAATTATTTCGTTGGTGAAAAAGTTATCAAGTTTTCGAATACGAACAGATGAATCAGAAGGAAAACATCCTCACGGCTACAAAGGATCCTCAGCGATATAAGCGGGAGATGCTCCGCAATGCAAGATCTACTCGACGATCGTAGTTTTTATGAAGGAAAATTCTATTTGATTCAATATCTTATGTATTTGTTAACGTCGAATCTCTATTGTAGATGTCGTATGACTTTTAATTAATGAAATATTTTTGCTATTCAAAAAAAAAAAAAAAGGTGAACGTTCGATTTTCGGTTTGAATTTAATTATATTCTAATCTAATTAGAAGTAAGATCAGATTGGTTGATCTGATTTATTTTAAAAATTCCAAAAGTCAAACTTATTTAGAATTTGATTGTTTGGACTTTGGATCTAATTTGAAATCTAAGTTAATAATGTCAACCTTTTTTACTGGCCCATGGACCTTATGTTATGAAACATTGACCCTTAAAGGCCCAAATACAAGACTTAAATCCACAAGTTTTTAGAAATCTACATAATATAACCATCTTAAAATGTAACATTGGCACTTCACAACTCTCTAGCAATATTAATTGTCCATAGAATTTCATTTTGTTCATTTTCCAAACATACTCATAGAAATTCAATTTTGCAAAAAAATGTGTGATCCAATCCAATATAAAATAAATTCAAACCAATTTATTTAGGGCTTGTTTGACATTGTTTTTTGTTTTCAGTTTTCAGTTTTTTTGAAAACAAAAAACCAAAAACAAGAAACAAGAAAAAGGTGTTTTCACTTTTCTGTTGACAGTTTTCAAAATTAGCATGATTTTAATAAGTTTGACTAATTTTTTCTTCATTATATGACATATATCATACACTTTTAAAATACAAAAAATCAAAAAAACTGAAAACCGCAACAATGCCAAACGAACCCTTAGTAATTTAGTTTAGATTTGATTGTATTTTGAATTTAATCTAAAAACTTTCACCCCTTTAATTAACGATGTCATAATAGTTGAGACAAGTCAGACAACTGCAATTCATTAAGTTTATGATGACTTACTCTTTTTTTTTTCTTTCATGCATGCACAAAATGGCTTAGGTTGATGCTGGTGCCGATCTTATCATCACACAACTATTTTTCGATACTGATTTGGGTATTTTTATACCCGGCCAGGTGGCCCAATCGGAAGTCGCCACGTGTCATTAGAAGGGGTGCCATCTGGACCTTTGAGATGGTGACACGTGGTAGGCAGACATTCCCCCGTTCTGAGATGATTGATGATCCAGCATGGACCATTAAGAGGGCGACACGTGTCACCCTAAGAGATGCCCAAAAGCCTTTTGGGCTCAGTGACACGTGTCACTCGGGCATTGCTTCTGGAGTGGCGGCCTTCAAGGGCCCAAACCTTGAGGCGTCGTTTTGCGGCGTGACCTAATCCCTAGGTCACCAGATCCTAGGGAGGGCACACCTTTTCAAAAAGACCCTATAAATAGGGACAGTTCCTTCATTTATTACTCATAGAATACACTGAATACGAGACAACACGTCACTTTCACATTTATTACAGAGCTGTCGTTTTCCGGAAACAGACATCACCTTACCTGAGCTTGGAATCCGAGCAGATAACTTTATGTCCGCACGTTTTACTCCGAATACTTACTAACTTAATCTTCGGAGGCGGACCACCGACCAACTGGCGGTCCTTTTGCTTTGCAGGTACAGGCGCCCTTTGTTGAATCCAGTCTTAGTGTTGTAACTCTCCCAAGGGACAAAAACCCTCAAAATATTTGGCGCCGTCTGTGGGGAGAGTACCTCTGAGATGGCTTCACAAGTCCCTGTACCGAATCCTGAGACCAATCGGCCTCCAGAAGACATAGTGGTCCAGACGGACCATGACTCAGGGGACGACGCTGACGTCGAAACCTATGTGGATCCTAACGGGTCCCTCATCTCAAGACGCATCCGCAGTATGGAAAAGCGGGAGCGTCACACTGATCAGGCGGGGCCAAGTAAAACTGCTGGTCAACCAAAGAAGCCCTCGATGCGGACGGGTGATCCTTCCCAGGCGGCATGATCAACTCCCGTCACTCGACATGAACTCATGAAACTCCTAAGCAGTCTCAGGGGTGAAATCAAACAACTCGCCTCCAAGAAGTCGCCTACTCCTAGAAAGGAGTAGTTGGCCAAGAAGCCAGCCCAAGCTGGAAAACAGAAGTCGGTCAGGGACCGCCAGCCGACTCCTCATCCTGCCATTACGGAGTAGGCTCGGCCCCAATTTGACCTCACCAGGCTCCGTTTCCCAGAAATGGGCACAAGAAAATCCATCCGGCACGTACAGCCGGATGGTAGCAAGAAAACATTCTCTGATGCTCGACATTACATTGAGCAGAAGAAAACCCAGCTATTAGAGTCGGCTTCAACGTCGACTTACCATGATAGCTTTCGGAATACCTCTGTGAGGTATTCCCAGTCTGTACATGAGACCCCAGCAAGCAGCCCACGGGTTCAGTCTGGCCCTCATGTGATCCAGCCGGCTCAGTACATGGCTCCGCCATTGTACTAGTCGCCGTCTTTACCTTGCATGCAGCCTGCCCTCTTTGGAGGCCAGGCGGCATACGGCTATCAGCCGATGGACTAGCAACTCAGGCTGCAACACCTTGGAGATCAACCCTCTGCCTTCTCCAGGGAAATAACCGAAGCCGAACAGCCGGCCAAGGTTAAACATGTTCTGGTTGGAACCTATGATGGGACCTCTTACCCAGAAGACCACCTGCTAGCATACACCCACCTCATGTATTTACAAGGGTTGGATGATGCCGCATGGTGTCGTTGTTTTTCAGCCACCCTGAAGGGCATAGCCCAACAGTGGTTCGACAATCTGCCGGCTGGTTGTATTAATAGCTTCAAGACGCTTGCGTTCTTGTTTGCTTCCAACTTCTCTATGAACATCCCTGCCAAAAAGACAAGCCTTGATTTGGGCAATGTACAACAGGGAGAGAGAGAAGGCCTGCGTTCTTACGTCAGGCGGTTCAATCTGGTATGAATCCAAATTCATGGGTTGTCTGATGAGGTCGCCTTCACAGACTTCTTTAAGGGTCTGAAGGACGGGTCTACTTTTAAGTATGAACTCGTCTGCAAACAAATTTTCACTCTGCAAGGAGCCTTACGAGAGGCAAAAGCCTATATATAGGCGACCGAACTCTGCTCCTCCAATAAGCAGTCGGACCCTAAGAAGTCCGACCGACAGAAGGAGAGTCGGCCTGCTCAGCCGGCTCCTAAGACAGAAGAGAGTAAAAAGAAAAAACAAATCTGGGCCATTGATAACTCTGATTAACCGGCCCAGAAGAAGAAAAAAGAGTGGAAACCGTATGTTCCAAGGTACGAGTTCCACAAGGACTGCTGCTCCATCATCTTGGAAATTAAGGATCGACTGACTCTTGAGAAGCCGACTCCTATGAAAGGTTCCGCTGAAAAATTGGAACAAAAACAAGCATTGCCATTTCCATGAGGATGTCGGCCATGACACGAACGACTGCTTCAGTCTCAAGCGGGAGCTTGACCGTCTGGCCGACAAAGGACAGCTGAAGTCCTATGTGAAGTCCAAAGTGACTTCCAAGGAAAATCCGGGGCAGTCCAAGAAGAAAACTCCCCAGCCTGCTGTAAGTGCCGAAACTGATGAAGATCCGGTATACACAATAGCAGGCGGATTTGCCGGGGGTGGCCCGACCATTCGGGGCACCAAGGACCATCTGAGAAAGATGGTCAATTCTGTTGAAGAAGGAGAGGCGGCTGGCACATCCGCCTTCCCTAAAGTTGTCATCACGGAGCAGGACAGAGGCAAAGTCCGTCGGCTGCATGATGACCCCGTGGTCATTTAATGCAAGGTGGCCAACTAGCTAGTTGGTCGAATTTTGATTGACACAAGAAGCTCCTCGGACCTCATCAGCCTCAAATGCTTATCTAATCTCAAATACAAACCGGATAGCATGATGGAGGTCTCCCACACCCTTGTTGGGTTCGGGGGAGGACTTGTGCACCTAGTCGGACGAATTGACTTACCTGTCCGCCTTGGGAACAGGGGAGACGGTCGGCACATGACCATCCGTTTTCTAGTGGTTGAAGAGCTCACAGCTTACAACCTCATTTTTGGCCGACCTACTCTAAATGAGTGTAAGGTCGTCATCATCCCTGCTCTCATGCTGCTCAAGTATGAGAAGGATGATGGAACAGTCGGTTCCCTCAATGGGGACCAGAAGACGGCTCGAGAGTGTTATTTCTCGGACGTCAAGCCCGCGGCCGCAGCATCTGGCCGGGGCAAGCAGACGATCGACCTCGACGATGTCGAGGAAGAGCAGTCGGCCCCACCAGCCGGAAAGAAAAGAAAGACTGATCAGCTGGTGGTGGTCAAAAAAGAAAAACAATAATAATCACCGACCGGGGAACGGTCGGATGACCTCCGTCCCCAGCCTATTGGCGAACACATTGATATCCCTCTGGACAACAGTGGGCCAGAGCGGACGGTTAAGGTGGGGACGGTTGCATTTGCTAAGCTGGGTGAGAGCCTGCACCAGCTGTTGAGAGAATTCAAAGACATCTTTGCCTTTGAAGTGGAAGAGATGCCAGGCATCAGGCCAGATGTCGCTTTCCACAAACTCGCCGTGGATCCTACAAAGAAACCCATCCGGCAAAAGAAAAGAAACCATGGCGAGGAAAGAAGTCAGGCGGCAGCCCCGAAGTTAAAAAGCTGCTGGACGCCAAGTTCATTCGGCCGTGCAATTTCCCTGAGTGGGTAGCTAACGTTGTGTTAGTAAAAAAGCCGAATGGAACTTGGCGCATGTGTGTTGATTACACGGACCTCAACAAGGCATGTCCAAAGGATAGCTATCCACTGCCTAAGATCGACAGTATGGTCGATTCAACAGCCGGACATGCCCTGATGAGTTTTATGGACACCTAAACAAGTTTCCATCAGATCCCCCTGTGGAAAAAAGATCAAGAAAAGACGGCATTGTTCACTGATAAGGGGTTGTTCTGTTATACGGTGATGTTGTTTGGTTTGAAGAATGCGCCTGCTACTTTCCAACAAATGATTAATACGGTCTTCATTAATCAAATCGAAAGGAATGTAGAGGCGTACATAGACGACATGATAGTCAAATCCAAACAACAGGCGGATCATCTTGCTGATCTCCGAGAAACATTCGCCACACTCAGGCGGCACAAGGTCATGCTAAACCCAAAAAAGTGTGTCTTTGGTGTTGAGTCTGGGAAGTTTCTCGGATTTTTGATTGACCAAATGGGAATAGAGGCCAACCTTGAGAAAATACAAGCGGTAACCGACATGCAGTCGCCCGGTACTGTGAAGGAAGTGCAAAAGTTAACAGGTTGCCTGACAGCCTTGGGGAGATTCCTCAGTCGGTCAGGCGACAAGTGTCTCTACTTCTTCCAGGCAATCAAAAAGTAGACTAACTTTGAATGGGGGGACGATGCAGAGGCGACCTTTCAAAAGCTGAAAACTCATCTGCACTCTTTGTCGAGGCTTGTTAGCCCTTTTCCCAAAGAGAAGCTCTTCATGTATCTAGCCGTCTCGGATCATGCCCTCAGTGCCGTTCTCTTAGCTGAAAGAGACGACATCCAGCTCCCGGTGTATTTCATTAGCCATGTTCTCAGGAACGCAGAGCTTCGGTACCCCATGGTTGAAAAATTTGGCATCGCCCTTTACATGGCCGTCAAGAAGCTAAAACCCTACTTCTTGACGCATGCGGTAGAGGTCTATATTGACCAACCGATCAAGCGGCCACTTACAACCTTGGAGTCTTCTGGACAAATGCTCAAATGGGCGATTGAAATGCAAGGATTAGAAATCACTTACGAATCAAGGAAGGCAATAAAGGGGCAAGCATTCGCCGAATTTATTGTTGAAATGACAAGGCCGGTTGCACTGGATAATACTGACCAGGTTTGGAAAGTGTATGTGGATGGGAGCTCCACTACGAACGGCTGCGGTGCAGGGATTATCTGTCAATCTCCCGAGGGAGATAAGTACGAATATGAATTGCGGTTCAAGTTCCAGGTCTCTAACAATGAGGCCGAATATGAGGCCCTGCTAGCCGGCATTCGGTATTGCAAGGCGGCAGGGGCAAAGAAAATTGACGCCTGCTCCGATTCTCAACTGGTCGTACTCCAGGTCAATGGAACGTACGAGGCCACTCATCCGGCCATGATAAAATATTTGCAGGCGGTCAAAAATGAAGTCGGGACACTTTAGGAGTTTCATCTAACTCAAGTGCCCAGATCTTCAAACAATTAGACGGATGCTCTGTCAAAGCTGGCATCATTCGCTTCCTGTGAAACGCCTCGGTCAGTTTTCTGGGAGGTCATGGAAAATAGAAGTATATCTAATGAAGACCCCATTGGAATTCTTGACTGAAGCTCAACCTGGATGGGCAACATCCGGGTCTATCTTGCAGACGACACGCTCCCTAATTCACCCCAAGAGGCGGCTGTTTTGAAGAAGAAAGCGGCAAACTTCGAGCTGAGACAAGGAGAACTCTTCAAAACTGGTTTCTTGAAACCCTTGTTGAAGTGTGTTACCCCAGAGAAGGGTAAAGAGGTCCTCGAAGATTTGCATGCGGGTTTTTGCGCCTCACATATAAGCGGCAGGTCCCTAGCTGCCAAGGCCAGGCGGCTCTATTTCTGGCCTACTCCGGATTCGGATGCCATGAAAATGGTCAAAAAATGTGACAAGTGCCAAAAGTTTGGCAAGCTCATCCATCGTCCGGCCACAGACCTGACGGCCATCCACAGCCCAATACCCTTTGCCAAATGGGGCATGGACATACTTCGGCCTTACACAGCAGCACCAGGCGGCGAGCGCTACATATTGGTAGCTGTGGATTACCTTACCAAGTGGGTAGAGGCGGAGGCGGTAAAAAACATCAAGACAAAAGATGTCATTTCCTTCTTCTGGAGGAATATTATCACTCGTTTCGGGGTGCCCATGTATATGGTTTTTGACAATGGTCCTCAATTTAAGACGCCTCAACTCAAGACTTGGCTAGGAGACCAAGGGGTCTCAAGCTTCTTTGCATCAGTCGGCCGGCCTCAAGAAAACGGCCAGGTCGAAGCCTTCAACAAGCTAATCTCAGACGGGATTAAAAAGAAAATTGAACGGTCTGGTGGCCTTTGGGCGGATGAATTACCACATGTCCTATGGTCCATCAGAACGACAACTTAAGGGGCGACTGGAGAAACCCCATTCCTCATGGTGTATGGTGCAGAAGCTGTCCTGCCCATTGAACACTATGAGCCGACTCTTCGAGTCATGTTATATGACGAAGAAGTAAACTGGGAGGCCATGCGGCTGGCATTGGACTCACTTCCAGAACACAGGGGCAATGCTGCCTTGCGCCATGAGATTTACCGTGAAGGTTCAATGGGCACTCAAGAGGGGGGGGGGTGAATTGAGTGTTAAGTAATCGTTAGCGATTTTTGCTTCTTTTCGGATTATGTGTAAGGAACCAGTTGTGCTGGTTCCCTTATGCAGCGGAATAAAACAAAGCAATAAAGAACACAACAAATTTAACGAGGTTCAGCCAACTCAGGCCTACGTCCTCCTATCCTAAGTCCTTTATTAATCTACTCCGAAAAACAAAGACAAAGAACACTCTACTGTTTCCCTACTCCGGGAACCAGTCTACCCCACACTCTACTCCGAGTGTGCTCTCGACTTACACTCGTAAGCCCAATGTGTTTGAACTCACAAACACTCACCCAGCCTTTAACCCCTTTGTTAAAGACTCAATACAAGAATCAAGAACTCTCCTTTGATCTCACTTCTACGAAGCTAATTAAGAGAAAATGTTTTTGTACTAGAATGCTCTTGTATATGACTTGATGAATGGGATTAGTGCTTAAGTATATGCTCTCAAATAATTGCTCTTTTTAATTTCTGGAGAGGCACACGAAATATGTGAAATAAGATGAGTTTATATAAGCTTAGATTCCTAAAACCTAGTTTCCTTAAATCACACAATCTTAGAGAATAAGATATATTGTAATTTTAGGAAAGTATTTATCTTATTTGATTTAATCACAAAGATAGAATCAATTAAGATAAATACTCCTAGTTTTTAGGTAACCAAGAATATTTCATCTTATTTCCAGCTGCACAAAATATTTTCAAAATAATCTTTTCGAAAAAATCTTTTTGTAAAATCTTTTTCCAAAACGGCAGCTCGAATATTTCGTACAGTGAACCTGGTTCCCCGACCTGGTTCCCTGAATTGAAACATGTTATGAAACCTGTTCCAACTTTGTACCAGATTTCATATCACACTTCAATATACTTTTAAGCACTTATATAACCCAAACATGCAAGCATACTACGGAGCATATTACATGAAAACCTAGATAACATATTAAAGCATAAATCGTCTTTTCTTCATGTAATCTTCAAGACTTGAATCTTCCTTGAATACTTCTATTATGAGCAAACAATCTTTCTTCGAAATATCTTCGAAAGGCTTCTATACTCCAAGTCTTGGAATCAACTCAACTACTGCACATGTAACATGGTTAATGCACAATAAAGAGTATGTGACTGCTTTTCCGCATAGCAGTCAAGGAAACGGTTCATACTGGTTCCCCACCAGTACATAGCACATTTATCATCTAACTGTTTCCTGTATATAGATAAGTTAGTTCAATAGATAACTCATATAATCAATAACTTATCTAGGAAAACAGTGTTCTATTTTAGTTGGTTCCCCCAACTGTATTGAACACTTTCAAAGACCTGTTTCCCTTAGCTGTTTGTCATCATTCAAAACTATCAATCAAAACCTAAGGGACTCAACAAATTCCCCCTTTTTGATGATGACAAACTCTTGAAGTTCTTGAGCTTGTGGACATGCTCAAAAAGAAAACCGTCAAAAACTTCAAGGACTCAAAACTCTTTGGAACAAGTCAGTTAGGCTAACTGGTCCCCTAAACAGAAAATAGAAAATACGAAATAAAAAGACTCAAACTGACTCAATCTAAACTAGCTAAACCTCAAACTGACTCAATCTAAACTAGCTAAACCTTAGGCTTCAACTTCAAACTACTTCCCCCTTTTGGCATCATTAAAAAGTATCCACAAGTAAAAGCAATGTGCACAAGTTAATGTGCTTATCCATACAATGGCATCAACCACCATTCAAGCATTATGCTGCAAAAAGAGATTAGTCAAACAGTTCATACCATAGCAGAGTTAGTAGTTCATACAAGCCAACAAAGATCAACCAAAGGAGCCCAAATCCATCCAAAAAGAAAGTGCATGGAATGAGAGAGAAGTAGACAGACCAACAAAATCAGTTATTTTAGAATAAAAATGAGGGTGAGGAAACAAGAACAGAAACAGCATCACTCCTCATCATCATTCTCGTTCCCTTCCTCCTCCTCGAACTTTGCAACATCTTCTGTATTATCATCTGATTCCTCTTCATCCTTGTCACCATGCTCTGCTTTAAACCAAAATCATTATATTACTAAGCATATTCTTGTGATTCCCCAATCTGTTTCAAAACCACTTCCTGACCTGCTGGTTCCTCTATTTTTTTTTTTTTATAAATCATGAGAGATCCGCACTTATTCATAAAGTTCTCCTTGTTGCATAACGAGTACAAGACTAGCATCACATCAATCAAGCAAAGACCTCCACCCTTTTGTGGTGTGAAAGGTTCTTGCTGGTACCCTTTTTCTCTTGGTTTCCGGAAGAGAATTAATGGACTGTTCCTCCTACACCTTCTCGGTGAACTTCTTTAATGAAGATTAAGTTACTCTACTTCGTACCATGGTCTTAACAATGAGTGTCTCCTCATTGTAACCAACAATCTCTATTTCATCCTCTTCACTCTGACTTTTCCGAATTTCCTCCAACTTCGGGCTTAAGAACATTTGAGCTTCCTTCTGATGTTCCCCCTGAGACTGAGCTGGTTCCTTGAGTGAACAGTAACCGAATGAACAATGATGAATTTAAAGCATACGAGAGAGAGAAAGAGAATTTCGAGTGATGATGATTGATGATCTGCACAAAGGGTTAGTGTATATTTTTAACAATGAAGCACAAAGAGAGAAGAAGGAAAGAAAAGAGTTAGTTGAGCCAATAAAAAGCAACTGTAAAGGATATTTTTAAATTGAAATAAAAAATTTGGTAATTATCTTTTACCATAATTATCTCAACCAACTATAAATAAGGCATATGATATGTTTGCCTTTTATATGGGATTAAATAACTGAAATAAGATAAATTCCTTCCAAAAGGAAATATCTTATAGTAATCTTCCGAAAATAAAAGATATTATCGGATGACATATCAGAGCTGGTCTGCTGTTTCCCTTTGCTGGTACCTGTATAGAACCATGTCACGCTGTTTCTGGCAATTCAGCCTGATTTCACCTGTTTCTTACAACAATGATTCTCAATCCTTTTGAGATTTTGAACCATCTACACAACACTTGAAAGATATCAACATAGGTATGTACACACACTATACAAGAGAATACCATTCTAACCAATCATTGAAGGAAGTAATTGAAGCCAATACCTAAAATCTAACTAGACCTAAAAGGACTCTTAACCTACAAAAAGACTCTCTACACAAAGGCTTTGTGAAGATATCAGCAATTTGATCTTCACTTTTACAAAACAACATCTCCACCAATCCTTTTTCCACATTGTCTCTTAAAAAATGGTGTCTTATTTCAATGTGTTTTGTCTTGGAGTGTTGCACAGGATTCTTTGAAATATTGATTGCACTAGTGTTATCACAAAAAATAGGAACACTTTTATAAATAACACCAAAATCTTTCAGCTGGTTCCTTATCCACAGTAGCTGGGAACAGCATGAAGCTGCAGCTATATATTCAGACTCTGCTGTGGATAGGGCCACTGAATTTTGCTTTTTAGAACCCCATGAAATTAGACAAGAGCCAAGAAAGTGTGCCATACCTGATGTGCTCTTTCTATCAACTAAGAAACCAGCATAATCTGCATCTGTGTATCCAATAAGATCAATGGTACTGCCTTTGGGGTACCACAATCCCAGATTTGTTGTTCCTACAAGATACCTAAGTATCCTTCTAGCAGCCTTCAAGTGAGATTCCTTTGGATTGCTTTGAAACCTAGCACACAAACCAACAGAAAACACAATGTCAGGTCTACTAGCTGTTAGGTAAAGTAGAGAACCTATCATTCCTCTATAAAGAGAAGCTTCAACATCTTTTCCCTTAAGATCAGCATCTAATTTTGTAGATGGGGGAACAGGTGTATCATAAGCTTTGCTGTTCTCCATGCCGAATTTTTTCAGCAACTCTTTTAAGTACTTTTGTTGATGGATCATTATTCCATCATCCATTTGCTTAATCTGCAGCCCTAGGAAGAATCCTAGTTCTCCCATCATGCTCATTTCAAATTCACTCTGCATAAGATTAGCAAATTCATCACATAAAACCTGATTAGTAGCACCAAATAAAATATCATCAACATAAATTTGTACTACAATCAAGTGTTTCCCCCTGGTTCTTATGAACAAGGTCTTGTCTACTGTTCCCCTCTTGTAATCATTTGCCATCAAGAAATTGGACAATCTTTCATACCAAGCCCTCGGAGCTTGTTTCAACCCATATAATGCTTTGTCCAACTTGTACACATGTTGGGGGAACAGTGCATCTTCAAAACCAGGTGGCTGCTCCACATATACTTCTTCCTTTAAATATCCATTGAGGAAGGCAGTCTTTACATCCATCTGAAACAGCTTAAAATTCATGTGAGCAGCATAAGCAATTAAAATCCTAATAGCCTCTAGCCTAGCTACTGGTGCAAACGTCTCATCATAGTCAATTCCTTCTTGTTGATTGTACCCTTGCACCACTAGCCTTGCTTTGTTTCTGACTATAGTACCAAGGTCATCTAACTTGTTTCTAAAGACCCATCTAGTGCCAATGACTGATCTTTCCTTGGGACGGGGAACCAGGTGCCAAACCTGGTTCCTCTGAAACTGATTTAACTCATCTTGCATAGCTAGTACCCAATCAGGATCAGTCAATGCCATTTCATAGTCAGTAGGCTCTACATTAGACAGGAAAGAATAGAAAGCACAAAAGTTTTGAAAAACATTTGTTCTCGTTTGAATCCCCTTATTTATATCACTAATTATTTGATCAGTGGGATGAGAAGATTGATATCTATAACTTTTAAAATTAAGACTGTTTTGTGCTTTCTCATTAAGTTGGGAACCAGCATGTTCATGGATCTCTCCTTCTTCTGAGGAGCCAGGAGGATTCACATTCATGCTGTTTCCTCTATCATAACTTACCTCAGGTTCAGGGGTGGTACCTTCTTCTGTTCCCCCTGAACTCATTACCTGTCTATTATTTGAGGAACCATCAGGACTTGGTTCCCCTTCAGAGTCCTCATTATCTTCATTTTCTTCTCTAGGCACTTCATCATTATCATCTGGTGGAGTATTTGGTAGGCCTAGATCTGCTTGCACTTCATCCGTGGGACCAGTATACTGGTTCCCCGTGAAATCCATCAATCCAATCACTTCATCAGGTTGTACCTGCGCAATCTCAGAAGACATGTTAAATTCATCAAAAATGACATGGACACTCTCCTCAACACAAAGAGTCCTTTTATTGAAGACTCTATATGCTTTGCTGTGAGAAGAGTATCCAAGAAAGATTCCCTCATCACTTCTAGGATCAAACTTATCAAGTTGATTCTTCCCATTATTATGCACATAACATTTACATCCAAAGACACGAAAGTATGTGATGTTGGGCTTTCGACCTTTAAGAAGTTCATAGGGAGTCTTATTTAACTTTGGTCTAATGAGACCTCTATTCAATATATAGCAAGCAGTGTCAACAGCTTCTCCCCAAAAACTCTTTGGGAGACCACTCTCAATGAGCATCGTCCTCGCCATCTCCTCAAGAGTTCTATTCTTCCTTTCTATAACACCATTTTGTTGAGGTGTTCTAGGGGCTGAGAAGTTGTGATTAACTCCATGTTCCCTACAATAATCAATAAAGTTAGCATTATCAAATTCAGTACCATGGTCTGATCTTACCGAGACCAGCTTGTGGGTGAGCTGGTTCTCCACTTGTTTCACCAATGTTACCCATTCTTCAAACGTTTCATCCTTTGTGTGTAACATCATTACCCAAGTGTACCTAGAATAATCATCAACCATAACACAGACATATCTATGACCTCTTCGACTTTGTACTCTCATGGGACCACACAAGTCAATATGTACAAGTTCGAAGGGTCTGCTGGTACTCATAATAGTTTTAGGCTTAAAAGAAATTTTGACCTGTTTCCCCCTTACACATTCAGAACAAACTTTATCAGCTTCATACTTAATGTTAGGAAGGCCTACAACTAAGTCACGTATTTTAAGTTTGTTTAGAAGTGTTAGGCTAGCATGTCCAAACCTCTTATGCCAAATCCATTGATTATTGTCAGAAACAGCTCTCAAACAGATGGACTTGTCTTGAGGGATTTTATCTAAGAAGGTGATGTAAACATCATGCTTCCTGGTTCCCTCACATACAAGTTCTCCTGTTTGTGAGTTAACTATGTGACATAGGTTGGCTTGAAACTCAACTCTATTACCTTTGTCACATAATTGAGAAATACTCAAGAGATTATGTTGCAAGCCTTCAACATAATAAACATCATCTATTGCGTTAGAAAGTGTCTTACCAACCTTACCTAAACCAGTGATGGTTCCCTTGCTGTTATCCCCAAAGGTGACACTTCCTCCATCAAAGGCCACTAGTGAAAGGAATTGATCTTTATCCCCGGACATGTGTCTTGAGCAACCACTGTCCAAATACCAATAGGTGTCTCCCTTCACTCTAGCCTGCAAGAGCAAATCAAACATTAGATTTAGGAACCCAAACATACTTGGGTCCCTTTTCAACAATATTAACAACTTGTTGATCCTTTCTTCTCCAAACACACTTTGCACCCTTGCTGTTCTTATTAGCACTAATTTTCTTAGCTGGACATTCATGTATCTTATGTCCATTTTTACCACAATGAAAACACACATGCATCTCTTTAGTCATGACATACTTGCCTCGTTGATATTCTTTGATCCAGGTGGTTTCTCTGGGAGACCAGTTAGTCCTGGTTCTCTGTCTAGTATAACCGAGACCAACTTTTCCTCTGTTTCCTCTTGATGAAGTCAGGTAATTTAAGGATTTTTGAGCATTCAATAATTTGTCCACATGTCTATGACTATCATTAAGTTCTTTTTCTCTGGTTTCAAGTGTCTTAGTCAACAATTCGTTTTTCTCTTTAAGAAAATCAAAGTTACTTTTTAAAGCTTCGAATTGTAGATTAAGCTTTGAAACCATACGGTCAATAGACATGTCAACAACCACTGGTTGCTTGTCCTTTTTCAGTTGATTGATTTCCGCATGCAAATCACAAATATTACTTTCATACTTATCAATCATATTACTGACATCTACACTGGTACCTGTAGGGGAAACAGTGAACTGTGCAGCTTTAAGTGAAGCAATTTCCTTGTGAGAATTTTCCAGGTTGTAAGCCAATGTTTCAAAGGCCTTCAACAAGGAAGTTCTAGTACATGAATTTGCTTTACTTATAGCTACTGAAAAATCAAGAGTATCACTAGTGGTTGATAAGTCTCTAGGGAACCAGGAGGTCAGATCCTCTTCACCATCAATTGGTTCAAACGATCTTTCCTTTTCTAGTTCCACTTTACACTTGTCCAATTCAACCTCTAGTTCTGCTACTTGATTTTTTAGTTCATAACAGACTCCTTCTAGATGATCACAGCTAGCAATAGCAATATTACATTCACCACTTTTTTTCTTTTAATTCTCTTTTGCAAATTATGTATGTTTCACTTAATTTATAGCATTCATCTAGTAAGGAATCAATACAAGCAAGCATATTTTCTCTATCATATTCATGCATATCTTCTCTAATTTGCTCTAAGCTTACCTTGCGTTCATGTAGTACATCCTTCTTTGCCATAAAGCATTTGTTGAATGTACTGGTTCCCCCTCTGGTTCCTGGACCAGTGTTGTTTTCCTTGATGTTTGTAAAGGCAGTTAGGCAAACATCTGAGTTGGGTGATCCTTCTTCTTCATCTGACCCTGAGTCAGAGTCTCCCCACATGGAAGCTATCATGGCATTCTTGTATGCTTGTTTATCTCCGGATTTAGACTGTTTGTCATTCCACTTAGGACAATCTCGAATAAGATGTCCTTTTTCTCCACACTTGAAACATCCTGTAGAAGAAGAATTAGAGTTAGATTTTTTATAGTTTTTAAAATGCTTACCTTTGAAATTCTTTCTTTGATCTCGAAGAGATCTCTCAAATCTTTTTGCAATCATGCTAATTTCATCTTCATCATCTTCTACTGTTCCCTTAAGCGCCATGCCTCTTGCTGGTTCCTTCTCAGACTTAGAGTCAATCAGCATCTCATGAGTCATAAGGGAACCAATCAGCTGTTCCAGAGACAAGGTAGACAGATCCTTTGCTTCGTATACTGCTGTTACCTTGGCTGTCCATGCAGCTGTTAAACTACGCAATAATTTTCTCACAAGATCCTCGTCAGATAAATTTTTACCAAGAGATCTAAGATCATTTACAATAGTCATAAACCTACGAAAGCAATCATTGATTTTTTCATTTTTATTCATGGCAAACAATTCATATTTAGACATGATTAAATCAATTTTAGACCGTTTTACCTCACTGGTTCCCTCAAACGCAAGTTCAAGGGTGTCCCATATCTCCTTAGCACTACTGCAGCCAGATATACGATTTGTTTCGGTCTCACCTATTGCTTGTTGTAGTATTGACATTGCCTTAGCATTCTTCTCCAGCAACTTGTAATCAGCAGTGACCAATTCGCTATCTTTCTTGGGAACCTGGTTCCCCTCAACATCTTTCTTGAGAATGATATTAGGACCATTTTTAACTACGAGCCAGCATTCATAATCAATACCCATGATAACATTCTGGATCCTGTTCTTCCACCAAGCATAATTATTTCCATTAAACTTGGGTGACTTGTTGTCATAACCGATTGCACTTAATTCTTGAGTACTCATTCTTAACTCCTCTAGATGTTACTCTTTCGAGAAGCTTAGGCTCTGATACCAATTGAAGGTTCAATGGGCACTCAAGAGGGGGGGGGGGGGGGTGAATTGAGTGTTAAGTAATCGTTAGCGATTTTTGCTTCTTTTCGGATTATGTGTAAGGAACCAGTTGTGCTGGTTCCCTTATGCAGCGGAATAAAACAAAGCAATAAAGAACACAACAAATTTAACGAGGTTCAGCCAACTCAGGCCTACGTCCTCCTATCCTAAGTCCTTTATTAATCTACTCCGAAAAACAAAGACAAAGAACACTCTACTGTTTCCCTACTCCGGGAACCAGTCTACCCCACACTCTACTCCGAGTGTGCTCTCGACTTACACTCGTAAGCCCAATGTGTTTGAACTCACAAACACTCACCCAGCCTTTAACCCCTTTGTTAAAGACTCAATACAAGAATCAAGAACTCTCCTTTGATCTCACTTCTACGAAGCTAATTAAGAGAAAATGTTTTTGTACTAGAATGCTCTTGTATATGACTTGATGAATGGGATTAGTGCTTAAGTATATGCTCTCAAATAATTGCTCTTTTTAATTTCTGGAGAGGCACACGAAATATGTGAAATAAGATGAGTTTATATAAGCTTAGATTCCTAAAACCTAGTTTCCTTAAATCACACAATCTTAGAGAATAAGATATATTGTAATTTTAGGAAAGTATTTATCTTATTTGATTTAATCACAAAGATAGAATCAATTAATATAAATACTCCTAGTTTTTAGGTAACCAAGAATATTTCATCTTATTTCCAGCTGCACAAAATATTTTCAAAATAATCTTTTCGAAAAAATCTTTTTGTAAAATCTTTTTCCAAAACGGCAGCTCGAATATTTCGTACAGTGAACCTGGTTCCCCGACCTGGTTCCCTGAATTGAAACATGTTATGAAACCTGTTCCAACTTTGTACCAGATTTCATATCACACTTCAATATACTTTTAAGCACTTATATAACCCAAACATGCAAGCATACTACGGAGCATATTACATGAAAACCTAGATAACATATTAAAGCATAAATCGTCTTTTCTTCATGTAATCTTCAAGACTTGAATCTTCCTTGAATACTTCTATTATGAGCAAACAATCTTTCTTCGAAATATCTTCGAAAGGCTTCTATACTCCAAGTCTTGGAATCAACTCAACTACTGCACATGTAACATGGTTAATGCACAATAAAGAGTATGTGACTGCTTTTCCGCATAGCAGTCAAGGAAACGGTTCATACTGGTTCCCCACCAGTACATAGCACATTTATCATCTAACTGTTTCCTGTATATAGATAAGTTAGTTCAATAGATAACTCATATAATCAATAACTTATCTAGGAAAACAGTGTTCTATTTTAGTTGGTTCCCCCAACTGTATTGAACACTTTCAAAGACCTGTTTCCCTTAGCTGTTTGTCATCATTCAAAACTATCAATCAAAACCTAAGGGACTCAACATACCGTCTGAGAATGACATGGGCTTACAACAAAAGAGTACACAAGCGTCCTCTCAAAGTGGGGGACTTTGTGCTACGGAAAATGGATGCAGTCGTTAGGGCGAATGAGCAGGGAAAGCTAACCCCAAATTGGGAAGGCCCCTACCGAATATATGAGGAAGTAAGAGACGACACCTACCGCGTGGAAGAACCAGACGGCAGGCAGCTGCCTAGAACTTGGAATGTAGACAACTTGAAAAAGTACTATTTCTAAGTACGAATGTAAATACCTCAAATTTTGTCATCTCGAATTTTGTTTATGAGAATATACCTTCATTTCCCGACTTGTCTTTTTTATTAGCGTCGCCTGTACAAAATACAGACGACCAATGTATTTAGAAGGCGTCTGTCCCAATAGCAGACGCCCAAATCTCTTTGAAGGAGCCGACTGCTTTAAAGCAGTCGTTCCTACGAAATTCTTTAAGTTTATGCCAACACTTGACGAATATTTGCTTAATTCTTTAAAGGCATAAGGCCAGATAAAATCATGATGAGGCCAATGGACGGATATTATTTTGATGTCAATGGCCGGATATTAATAAACAAATAGAGGCCGAATGGTCACAGTCAGCTCCAACATGAGTATGATCGTCTGCTCCAACATGAGTCAGATAACCGGCGACGTCCATTCGGATGAATTCGTCGAGGAGAAGCATCTCCCATTTGGGTGGCACATTGCTCTACGAATACATCAAGAGGCCCTACCGAATGCTAAGACAACATTCACAGTCGTTTGATTTAATTGAAAGTGAAATATAAAAGGCCAGAATTTTCTAACTGTTTTAACACAGTCGGAAAAGGGTCATTGTTTCATAAGTAGAGGCTATTGAGGCATTAAGCCGGATGCGTCTGTTTTTGCTCTGGGGCAAGACAGGCGGAAATTTTTTGCTAATATACAAGTTAAGTTAACTTATGAGGCCTTTGGCCAGATACGCCTGTTTCTGCTCAAACGCAGGACAAGCGGACTATTACTTACGAAGAAAACGAGCTAAAATACTTAGCAGATTAAAAAGAGACTTGTGGGTCGGATGCGCCTGTTCTTTGCTCTTGGGGAAAGATAGGCGGATTATTCTTCTTAAGAAAAATTAAGCTAAGTTAAAACTTAGCATCTTATCTCGACGAGGCCTATGGCCGGATGCGCCTGTTTTCAGCTCTTGGGGCAAAACAGGCGGAGGTTTTCTTTTTAGCAAATTTTCTA
The DNA here is from genome assembly GCF_001683475.1 of Chenopodium quinoa. NCBI lineage: Eukaryota > Viridiplantae > Streptophyta > Magnoliopsida > Caryophyllales > Amaranthaceae > Chenopodium > Chenopodium quinoa. Next base: position 641,928 of record NW_018743391.1, on the reverse strand, counting down.
AGTCAAGAATTTTGTATTTTGTTTGTGCCAATGGTCGAATGAAAACAATTATTCATTAGCTCCGGATGGCCGTCTGTCGCGTGGTTTGGGGCAATCACCATAGTGATTGATTGACTTAGAAACCATGCATACTCTTCCAAGTATCAATAATTTCTAAGTCAATCAATCCAATCAACCGAAACCACTCGACATCCGTCTAGGGGCAAGAACATTCGCATGGTATACATGTTATAATACTTAGCCAAAAAACATACTTAGCTAAAAAACATGCAATGAAAAAATTGTAGACAACAATATGAATAACTTCAGCCAAACGGCCGAATGTTTTTGAATTAAAAAGCCCAATTTCCATCAGACGACTGGGTAAGATTGTTTGCTGGCAAAGCCAGAGAAATTGTTAATTTACCCGACCCCTCGGTCGGTAAAGATACACAAATACTCGGCACGCAGGCCGGAAGATAAGATAAATGGTCATTCGGCCGCGGAAAGAAATTATAAAAAGCTTAAGGGGCAGGGGAGTTATCAACATTGGCAGCCGCATCATCACCCGCTGGCTGCTCCGCATTGTCATCATCCTCCTCGTCCCCGGAAGAGCCTGATGAGGAGCCGACCTCTTCGCCCTCAGCGTCAGCCTTGTTCGCCTCCTCTTGAGATTGGCGAAGAAGTTCAGCATTGAAATCCTCGTTAGCTTGATCAAACTTGGATTTCCAGGTGCTATAGTCAGCACTCGGCTGTACCGCCTCCCATGCCATCTGCATGATGGCCTCATAGTCCTCCATCATTTGTTTGACAAGGGCTTCCTTCTCCTCCTCAGCTCGGGACTTAAACTTAGACTTCAGCTGCTTCTCCTGGTTCGCCAGGTGCACCTCCAGGCGGCCAACCCGTTCCTTGGCCCTCTCGGCCTCTTTCTTGGTCTCTTAAAGAGGATCAAGCTTTTCCTTAAGACCTTTAATTTCGGCCTTAAGGTCAATGATTTTGGAGCGAGCCAAATCCAGGTCCTTCTTTACCTGCAGGTTGGCATCCGCCTGGGAATACATCATATCAAGGGTCAGAAGCTCATTTTGAGCAATTTCAAATTGAGCTCGGTCTAAGGCGGGCTCAGCTCGAGCTTTAGCGGCTGCTACCTCTTTGGACTTTTCCTGGATTGGCCTCCTTAGCCCCTGGATGCGCAGCATAGCCTAAAGATGAGAAAAGAGCCGAATGGTCAAGACCAGTCGGATATGTGCTTAAACAATAAGAAAATTAAGCTAACTCTTTACCTCACACAGTTTCCCCAAGATGGCATCCAAGTTAAGGGTGCCGACTCCTCTCATGGACGCCTTGTCCTCTGGATTAAGCACCCTCAGCATCTCCTTGGCCATCTGGACGACGGTCAGCCTTTGCACAGGAGCTGCAAAATTAAAGTTAGTCAAGGAAGTTCTAAGAAACTATCTTGATGTAGAAATTCAATGAAGATGCGGTTTATACCGTCCGGCTGAACCTCCTCCTCCTTCCCATGACGCCTCCTCTCTCCTGCTGAGCCGACAGGAGTACTGGGTTGCTTAAAGCCACCCTTAGATGCCTGAGTAGCATACGGTTTGCTAACCTCCCTATCAGCTTCGAGAGTAGAGTTGTCCCCTTTCTTGGGCTTGTGAGCAATGTGCTTCTGGTTCTTTCCGGATGCACTCACATCACCAGCCCTAGTCTTTTGGATTTTGGGTTGGGATTGCTTGGAGGGAGAGGGCTGGTGGAGCCACTCTGCATTAGCAAAAAGAGAGGCGTCAGAAAAACAGGCGGGCAAAAATTAACCTTTGCTGAAAAATATGCCAAGTGTTATAAACAACTACCTTGGGAGTCCCGACTGTTTTCTGCTCGTCACTCGCTCGATTAAGGACGTTCGAGCGATATTTTGCTGTAGAGGCAGCAGCCGGCTTCCTTGTTTCCGAGACCTTTTCCATAGCTTTGTCTGCACCAAAAGCAATTTAAAGGTTTCTTAAAATCAGACGGCCGACTACCTCTCGGCATCTCAGAGCTTAGCCCACAAGCGGCCAAGAACACCCCATCTTCCAGCCACTTGTAAAGGGGAATGTAGCTCTGGGGGACGACTATTTTCTCACCCTGCTCATTGGTACGAACGGACACTTTGAACAAACCCCGGTCAAAAATTTCCTCCTGGGACCTCCTAGGGAGAGGGGGCAAGGCACTCTTGCCAGCCAGGAGAGGCGGATCCTTGTTCCACCTATTGTATTTCTGGTTCAGTCGGCTATCAGAGGAATGGACTATGTAGAACTTTGTTCTCCAGTCCTTCCACTTGTTCTCCTTGCCGACTGCCATCATGTACCCCTTGTAGGTGGACAAGGTGTACAAGCCTTTGCCGCCCTTAGCAGGCGCTCGGCTGAGATAATGCATGTGGGCGAATGCCTCAAAGCTGGGATCCACCTCCAGCATTTCACATGCGGAAACGTAACCGATGATATTAATCCATGAATTCGGGACAAGTTGCTAGATACCCAGTTGGTATCCGTCCAGTATTCTCTCCCTGGTTGGATGGAGAGGGAAGCGTAGACCAGCCTGGAGGACCGCCTCGTAGCAGCTAAATGCTTGGTCCTTATAACTGGCCAAGGTCGGCCAGGTTATCGTATCATCCTTGTTGGGAACGGAAAAGGAAAAGCCATGACCCATTACGGTCTTACGCTTGAAATTGGCAAGACCAGATGTCATAGAAGTCCGCTTACTTTGCGGGACATGGTGATAGTAGGGGGCGCGTTCCAAGTGCCTAGAAGCACTCGGTTCCGCCCAGCCTTCCCCCTTTTCCACTGACAAGGATTCCCTTGCAGTGCTTATCTTTACTCTGGCCTCCTCTGAAGTAACGGAGGCATTTTCAAAAGATGACGAGGCCGAATCGTCATCAGAGCTCTCCCCAGAGCTAAGGGACTGCCGGCTGGGGCTAGCAGGGTCCTCCCCTAGACTCTCCTTCGACGCCTGTTTTGAAGGCTCGGCCTGATATTGACTGTCGGCTTCCCGCAGTATAGTATCACTGGGGGTGCCGCTTGAAGAAGGGGAAGAGTAATAAGTTGGAGTTTAGGGAAGGTCAGAAGAAGGGTTTAGGGGGTGCTCAGAAATTTCACTAGCAGACACCCTAATGGAGCCATCAGAGTTGATAGTCTCACTGTCCAAATGGTAAAAGGAACCATCCGCCCCATATCTCCTCGTTGTCTACTTTGTTCTGGCCATCGTGTCCCGCAGATGCACAGACACTGTCGGATTTGGAGATGTACTTAAAGGAAAGTTCTTGAACGAGCATTCGACACTCCTAGTTCTAGATTCAGCCGTCCTCGGTGACCGGCTGATCGATAACCTAGGTCGTGCCGTGTGCGTTTGGGAAACCATTTGATAAAGAAAAAATGTAAGAAAAAATAAGTAAAAGAGGAAAGCAGGCGGTTACCTTAGAAGAAGGTACTATGAGATGCCTGGGTTGCTGAAACAGACGGACTGAAAGCCGAGCGCCGGATGCTTGATAAGTTTAAGTATTTGAGAGTCTTTGAAAGTCAAAAGTCCAGAGATTCTCCAAGATTCGCAAAGGTGTGAAAACAAAAGGGGGGTCAAACCCTTCTATTTATAAAAGGGGTAAACTCTAATTTTTCCCCCCAAAAATATAATTTGAAAATCCGGCCAGTCGGATGTTGACACCTGTCACAGGTGTCATGTGCAATGCATGTGACCCCTGTGAGGGGCAAATGATTTGGGTATTTTTATACCCGGTCAGGTGGCCCAATCGGAAGCCTCCACGTGTCATTATAAGGGGTGTCATCTGGACCTTTGAGATGGTGACACGTGGTAGGCAGACATTCCCCCGTTCTGAGATGATTGATGATCCAGCATGGACCATTAAGAGGGCGACACGTGTCACCCTAAGAGATGCCCAAAAGCCTTTTGTGCTCAGTGACACGTGTCACTCAGGCATTTCTTCTGGAATGGCGGCCTTCAAGGGCCCAAACCTTGAGGCGCCGTTTTGCGGCGTGACCTAATCCCTAGGTCACCAGATTCTAGGGAGGGCACACCTTTTCAAAAAGACCCTATAAATAGGGACAGTTCCTTCATTTATTACTCATAGAATACACTGAATACGAGACAACACGTCACTTTCACATTTATTACAGAGCTGTCGTTTTCCGGAAACAGACATCACCTTACCTGAGCTTGGAATCCAAGTAGATAACTTTATTTCCGCACGTTTTACTCCGAATACTTACTAACTTAATCTTCGGAGGCGGACCACCGACCAACCGGCAGTCCGTTTGCTTTGCAGGTACAGGCGCCCTTTGCTGAATCCAGTCTTAGTGTTGTAACTCTCCCAAGGGACAAGAACCCCCGAAACAGATACGAATATATTCTCAAGTTTGTTAAAGATTGCCGCGAAATTGGAATCACTTGTCCAATTGTTCCTGGCATTTATCCCATCGTAGACTACAAGGGCTTCATAAGAATGACCAGTTTATGTAAAACAAAGGTACATTTATGACAAATTAGGGTGAAGAGATAGAATAGAATGGTTTTTGTATTACTTGATTATTATTCATCAAAAGGTTGAGTATTTATACAAAACTTATGCTCATAAGATAGGAAACAATCTTCCCAAAAGATATACCATATATCCTAATGATATATTCACTAAATAATATCTTAACATATAATAAACCTAAATATATTATTCTCTTAAATGATATCTACGGAAAATATGTCACACATATATTTTCCGATATCTCTAACACCCTCCCGCAATCGTAACGGCAGTAACACGAACATTGCAATTGGAAATTCTTCACTTTGTTGAAGTCGAGATGCACACTCTTGTGATACCTCCTTCAATTTTTGTTTCTTCTTTTTCAACGATGAGAACGATTATCTTTTCGAACTCATCAGTCATCAATCAAGCAGGAATGTTATTCTTTTTGAACCTGCAAATATAACAATTTTGCTTTTTCTAGAGCAAAACCGAGCTCCAATCAAATATTGGTTTTTCTAGAGTAAACCACACTCAAATTTTTTTTATTGGTTTTTTGAATAAACCACACTCAAATCTTTTATTGGTCTTTCAGAGTAAACCACACTCAAATCTTTTATTGGTTTTTCATAGTAAACCACACTCATATCAAAAGGAGCAAAATCATGCTCGAATCAACTCACAAACCTTGTCTCACGGCACAAGGAGAACCAAATATATCTTGTCTCACGACACAAGGGAGCCATTTTTTTTTAAAGAAAAAAATATTGCGTCAAGCATAACGCTATTTAATTTCTTCATCTCCAAAGATGTGTTATAGTGGAGGAAGTCCACTCACATACTCCCAAAAAAAATTCTCCCAAAAAAAAAAATTCACATACACATATATGATACATGTACCAACCCAAAAAAAAAAAAAATTTAAAAAGTATTACTATTGCATATCTCTAACAATTTAATTAATTTATGAGTTATATCCGTAATTTTCATTATACATACGTTATCTAAGAGTATATTTTTAAATCTCAACATTTCATGCTTAGCTTTGAAAGTAGCTAATGTGCATGCTTTTTGGCTTGAAAAATGTTGTATGTAGATCCCTCAAGAGATCAGTGATGCATTGGAGCCAATTATGGACGACGACGAAGCAGTGAAAGCCTATGGTATTCGTCTAGGAACCAAAATGTGCAAGAAGATTTTTGCCCATGGAATTAAACACCTGCATCTCTATACTTTGAACAAGGAGGAGTCTTCACTTAAAATATTGATGGTTAGTTGCTTCTTCTTTTTACTACTCCGTAATAAAGTTATAATCCAAACAAAAAATTTACTACTTAAAACACTTTTTATGTATAAAAGGTAAATATGTTGCCCTTACAATAATCTACATACCTCACCTTTGTTAAGGTTGGTTAATGTTACCTAATATAGGATATGATGTTTATTGTACACAAAACAAATTTTTTTTTTTGATGAAATTCAAGTTAATATTGGTGATAAACTTGGATTGTTTATCACATGGCAAAAAGCTGCCTTGGGTTCCGCAAAAAGACAATAAAAAAAAATTAAAAATTAAAAATCTTATATATATATATATATATATATATATATATATATATATATATATATATATATATATATATATATATATATATATATATATATGGGAAGACTCGTGAGAATTTTTCTTATGTGAGAACACTATCTATGTTCTAAAATTTATAATTATATGTTCCATATTTTAAAGTGTATATTCTATTATTTTACATGAATGTTCTAAATTCTTTACTCACACTTTCTATATTTTATATCAGTTTGTTCTAAATTTTTATTCTCATGTTCATAATCTTAAATCATATGTTCTAAATTTTACTCATATGTTTAAAATTTTTAAAGCAAATTTTATAAAATTTTAATCACTTGTTCTAATTCTTAAATCAGATATTCAAAATATATTATTCACACAAATATTCTAAATTATTACTCATATGTTCAGAATTTTAATTTGAGTATTCTCACCGGATCCCTCCCCTATATATATATATGTATATATATAAAGCTAATGCATTCCAACTTTTCGCCAAGTGTCGCACCACGTTGAATCTACTTAGATAGACTTTATAAAATAAATTAACTCTTAGAAAATACCAATATTTTTTTAGTGTTTAGAGAGCCCATAAGAACAGGGGTGAGAATTGATCCCAAGATCTCTTAGAATCGGGAGGGAAGCTCTAACCACTTGAGCTATCCCTCACTCTCATAAGATACCAATATTATTATTAGTCATGTACATGCCTACTACAAAGTTTAAATTGTTACAAAAGCGCATCAATTCCTAACTAATTTCGTATTAAAGATATATTTTGAAATTTGACATATAGATTAAATATTTATTTCAAAGTTTAAAAAACAACCCGGGCATCGCACAGGGCACAAAACTAGTATAATTGCTCCCATTAATCTGAACTTTGCCTCGTCCGTCGAAATTAATCCCAACTTTCGTTTATTATCTATTGCACCCAACAGGTCATCCAACTTGATGTAGCAGGTTACCTAGACACGTGTCAACACGTGATACGTTAAAAAAAAATTAAAAAAATAAAAACAATTTTTTTTTTAAAAAAAACCTGCCAAACCCAACCCCCAACCCCTACCCCGGAAAACACTACATCACCACCCCCAACCCCGCTGGAAAGTCGCGCCCACCCCCGAAAACCCCTCCTCCGCCGCCAGAAACCGCCGCCCAGCCACCCCTTCCCTTTCCCCACCCCCGAAAACCCCTCCCCAGCAGCCCAACCACCCTCAAAAACCCCTCCCCCCTCGAAAACCCCTCCCCAGCAGCTTCCATTTCCGGCAAGAGGGTGGTCGTTTCTGCCCCCTCCGATTCGTCCCCTTCCTCATATCACCCCCTTCCTCCCTCTGATTCGCCCTCTTTCCTCCCTTCCTCGCTCCGATTTCGCCCTCTTCCCCTTCGTTTTCATCCACCCCCTTCCTCTTCTATTTCCGACCTCGATCGGCTTCTTCTCGGCTTCGTCGGCCATTATGGAGCTTTACCCTCCGATTTTCGCCCTTCCCCTCTGATTTCCGGCTGCTGCTTTGGTGGCCGGTGCTCGGGGGCAAACGGGGATGGCCGGTGCTCGGGGGAAAACGGGGATGGCCGGTGCTCGGGGGAAAACGGGGATGGCCGGTGCTCCGGGGGAAACGGGGTGGTTTTGTTTTGTTTTTTTTTTATTTTTTTTTATTAATTTTTAAGTTTTTATTTTTTTTTCTTACGAACCAATCTAGTTGCGACACGTGTGCAATTAATCACAAGTCAGCAAAATTTACCTCTTCAACCGGTTTCAAGTCATTTGGGTGCAATAGAAATTAATACCCCCTAAAGTTGGGTGCAATAGATAATAAACGAAAGAAGGGATTAATTTCGGCGGACGAGGCAAAGTTCAGATTAATGGGAGCAATTTTTCCATATAATATATATATATATATATATATATATATATATATATATATATATATATTTATATATATATATATATATATATATATATATATATATGTATATGTATATTTATATGTGATAGGAGTGTCACGTACCTAACAAAAATAAACCTAACTATACCACTACTATGTAGACGGGCAAGCAAGGGTCGGATCCCAAGAGACTATGGTTCAACTAATTAAATAGACTCAAACAATTACTAAGCAAGTAACCAATTAAAATAAGTGAGAATAAAAAACTAAAGAACTAATTAAAACGATTTAATCAAAACAATCTGACAAATCAATGCTAAAAACATCCAATATCAAGCATCACCACGAATACGATTAATGAAATAGTTGTTCTACCCCTAACACATAATTCAATTGATTAATGAGGAAAAAGTAATCCATGAATAATACCAATGGTCTCTCCCGAGTTATCAATGGCTTCTCTAATCACAATCAAGCCTACTTCCGTGGAATCATGTAAATTAAAGACCTTGAGCACATTACTCTAACTTCATAATCATCCATTCAACTACTCCCGTGATGAACTTTAAACCCTTAATTGATTTATTCAAATCCGTCAAAACCCAACTCCCGTTGCGATTAAAACAAAGGATTAATAACAATACCAATTATCCCTAATCTAGTATTGGCATAAGCATATCAATTACAATTATTATTAGAGAATTTAAAGAATTAAATCATGCATTAATCATATTCGGGTTCCGCTAGATCTTGGAATAAATAAACTACTCATACATATTAATGAAAGAAAAAACAATAATCAATGAATAAAACATGATTAATAAGTAATTAAAAGTAAAAGAGAAAGTAAAGATGAATATCAATTACTTGAATGAATAAAAGTATCAATTGTTGATGAACAAGGATTAAAACTTGAAAGTGCAAACTAATCTAGATCTAGAGAGAATATTAGGGTTCTAATGAAGGTTTTAAAGCTATAAAATAATAACTAAGTATGTTTTAGTCGGGGTTAACAAAGGGTATTTATATCCCTTAGTTAAGAAATCCCGAAAAAATAGAAAAACGGGGTCTTCGACACTCCGCCCGGTCTGACCGGGCAATGCTGCCCGGTCGGGCGCGACAGACAAACTCGCCCAAATGCTTCTTCACGTAGCCACCTTGTGTAGAACCTCGTCTACCCGGGCTGCCCGGTCCGGGCGGACATAAATTGAACTCTTCATACTTTCTCTCTTGTTGATTCTCTTCTTTCCTTCTTCGCCCTGGCTGCCAGGGCAATGTTGCCCTCCAGGTCGGACACGGGTAAAATTCTCTCCATCTTAATAAGCTCTCATGGCTATCCAAAACAAGTCCAAATCATCCGAAAATCTTCATGTGCCTACAAAATCAATTAAATAGACCAAGCCACACTAGAGAAGAGAATATTAGCAAGAAGTAGCTCCGTAGAGCTCAAAAACCATACAAAAATAGCTATAAAATGAGGGTGAAACATGGTATAGAACGTGTACATAAAATTCCCCAAGCTAACTTCTTGCTTGCCCTCAAGCAAGACAATCAATGACTAGAAACAACCAAATAAACATACTTCACCCCATAATACATTTGAAAATACCATACTCAAAATCGAAATCGAATACACAAGCATCTTATCCAACCAATCACCTCATTCAGACTATCAATCAACCTGAATGGCCATCAAACAGAGTCAACCATGTACACATAAGGATCGATGACTATAATATCTCACTTAGTGGTCACTCCGCACAATTTTATGTGGTGAGCTAAAAATGAGCCCGATCTCTCTCCATCCCCACTAATGATGATAACCCCCCCTTATCTCACAACACTCGCGTGTTTAAAGGGTAATAATGCCGCTCAACCTAGTCAAAAGTCGACTCGAAATGTGACACATACTCCAGCATTTTGACAAAAAAACTCGTTTCACATGAACACAATACTATGCACGAAGGTCTTTTTCAAACTTGTAATGTAAGTCGGGTGAAAATGGGTAGGAAAATTTTGGAAAATGTAGGTAAATATAGTCCTTCAGGGAAGCCATCAAAAATGAACAATACACATCAAAATCTCATCGAACTAATTCACAAGAATACACACTCCAAACATAAGTTGAATTAAGAGCAACTACCACCTTATTCACCCTACATAACAATTCATCGCACTATTCTTATTTTTAAAGCTCTTTTATTTATCATTCAAGAAGCTGAATTTTTTTTTTTTTTTTTATAACAAACTATAAGAGCTTAAAAATAGATCATATAGAAAAAATTTCAAGAACCTTCAAGCTTCAAATTAATCTTCTCCAAAACATCATCACAAACCATGAATACCAATACAGATGGCTCCCTCAAGCTAGATTTGGGATAAGTTACTAATTGGGGCTGATATGTTAATTTTGTGACTTATATGAAAAACATGGGCAAGGCTACAACATGGGTAAGCAAGAAGGGGACAGATGTTTCTAAATTCATCTGGAGGCTACCTAATGAACATGGCCTTTGTTCTCCTCATCGTGCATGTGCAATGTACCATGACACACTACTAAAAGTCTCAAGACAAAACTAAGATCAATGTCACAGCAGGAACTAACACACATGAATAAATAATAAAGGCTCAAGCCTCACAGTTAGCACAATCAAGTTCCAGATTCATACACAGTTGCACAAAGTTGATTTCCATTAGGCCAAGATAATCCAATATCAGATCATGATCATTTAATCCGCATTGCAAGTCTTTCAATCAAAATCAAGCTAAAAACCTTTAAATCATCAAGGATAGCACAGAGAAGTATTTTACTAGCTATTCATCGTCGTGATTCACAAAGTAACTGCCCAAAGCCAAAAGTAATCCCTCCCCCAAGCTAAACTTCACATTGTCCTCAATGTGAACATATATAGAATAAGAACGAGCAAGGGAAAAAGAAAACTAGGCCCTACTGGCAGAGGAGGGATCATACCTAAAGGCGAAGCTGGGACCACCCTCAAAATAACATCGCATCATAACCCCAAGACACTAAAAAAAATAAAAATAAAGGGAAAATAAAATAAATAAATGGAATGGGTTGCCTCCCATTTAGCGCTTGTTTAAGGTCTTTAGCTCGACCCCTCTTTAGTAGCTCAACCTGGGTCACCATACGGAGAAGATACTCTGTGGTATTTCTTATCAATATATCCACCTCCAAATGACTCCTTCAAATTAGAGTTGATGTGCTTTGTATCCGAGCTTATTTTGATGTAGCTAAACCCATCATGTGGTGGAATATTGTCCTTTTTGCACAAATGATTTCTATTAGAAACACACTTATTAACCAAAGGGTCAGTAGCATCAATTCTCAAACAGGTACCACCATCAAAAGTAAAATTATGGTCACTTGTCCTTTAGGAACATCTATTAAAGCTTGACTTGTAGCAAGAAAAGGTCGACCAAAGATTAATGGGATCTTAAGGTCTTCTTTCATATCCACTACAACAAAGTCAACTGGAAATACAAGTTCACCAATCCCAACTAATACATCTTCAACTACACCCTTAGGGAGTCTAACAGTTCTATCAGCCATTTGAAGAGATATGGGAGAGGGTTTAAGTTTTTTCAAACCTAATTTTTCATACAAAGAAGAAGGCATTAAATTAACACTAGCACCTAAATCACACAAGTCCCTATCAAAAGTTTTTTCGTTTATCTTGCAAGGAATAGTAAAACTACCAGGATCATGCAATTTAGGTGGTAAGCTATCATGTAAAAGATCAAGACATTTCTCCTTTACTACCAAACTTTCTAATTTCTTATCATTATGATCATGATCTAGAATTCCTTTCACAAAATTTGCAAATTGAGGCATTCGAATTACAAGATCGGAAAAAGGAATGGTAGCATATACCTTCTTAAGAGTCTCAGAATACTTCCCAAAATGCTTATCGAGCACGACTTTTGATAACCTTTGCGGGAAAGGCATCGGCTCCTCATAGGCTTGTGGAGAAACATATTTGGGACCTTCATTCTTGCGCATTTCTGTTCTTGACTCCACATTGCACACTTTCTCTTCTAATCCACCCGTAAACAATTCATCACTCTTCACTAAAATTGCATTGCATTGTTTCGTCTGGACTTTTTCTTGATCTTGAAGAGTTGTTAGATGACTCACTTGCTGTGAAAGCTGAGAATGATGAGTCTCTATCCTCTTATTTTGAGCGGTGAGCAATTGGATTGAGTTTTCAAAGTACTCATTTTGCTTTGCTTGTAGCTCAAATTGCCTTGATATAAGCTCTTGATCAATGGCTTCTCTAATCACAATCAAGCCTACTTCCGTGGAATCATGTAAATTAAAGACCTTGAGCACATTACTCTAACTTCCTAATCATCCATTCAACTACTCCCGTGATGAACTTTAAACCCTTAATTGATTTATTCAAATCCGTTAAAACCCAACTCCCATTGCGATTAAAAACAAAGGATTAATAACAATAACAATTATCCCTAATCTAGTATTGGCATAAGCATATCAATTACAATTATTATTAGAGAATTTAAAGAATTAAATCATGCATTAATCATATTCGGGTTCCGCTAGATCTTGGAATAAAGAAACTACTCACACATATTAATGAAAGCAAAAACAATAATCAATGAAGAAAACATGATTAATAAGTAATTAAAAGTAAAAGAGAAAGTAAAGATGAATAACAATTACTTGAATGAAGAAAAGTACCAATTGTTGACGAACAAGGATTAAAACTTGAAAGTGCAAACTAATCTAGATCTAGAGAGAATATTAGGGTTCTAATGAAGGTTTTAAAGCTAGAAAATAATAACTAAGTATGTTTTAGTCGGGGTTTATAAAGGGTATTTGTATCCCTTAGTTAAGAAATCCCGAAAAAATAGGAAAACGGGGTCTTCGACACTCCGCCTGGTCAGACCGGGCAATGCTGCCCGGTCGGGCGCGACAGACAAACTCGCCCAAATGCTTCTTCACGTAGCCTCCTTGTGTAGTACCTCGTCTGCCCGGGCTGCCCGGGCAATGCTGCCCGGTCCGGGCGAACAAAAATTAAACTCTTCATACTTTCTCTCTTGTGGATTCTCTTCTTTCCTTCTTCGCCCTGGCTGCCAGGGCAATGTTGCCTTCCAGGTCGGACACGGGTAAAATTCTCTCCATCTTAATAAGCTCTCATGGCTATCCAAAACAAGTCCAAATCATCCGAAAATCTTCATGTGCCTACAAAATCAATTAAATAGACCAAGTCACACTAGAGAAGAGAATATTAGCAAGAAGTAGCTCCGTAGAGCTCAAAAACCATATGAAAATAGCTATAAAATGAGGGTGAAACAGGGTATAGAACGTGTACATCAATGTATATATATATATAATTTAAAAACATAATGTCAACTTTTAAGTGGTGTTTTTATTTTCTTATTCTCATTCTAGAAATTCCCTATATATATACGTAATATATAGACTGCTTGGTGATAAACTAGTGATATCACTAATATGTATTGATATAACTTTTGTACGACAATTGTTATAGAATCTTGGATTGATTGAAGAGTCTACAAATTAAAGGCCATTACCGTAGTTAACACCTCGGGAAGAATCTGTGAGCTCTTCCTCTTACTCTTCCATGGAGCTAAAGTCTAAGGATTTCGAGGTCTAGACAACTTCATCGAGTGATGTTGCGTTCATTAATTCATCTCCATAAGATGATCCATCCTTATTCAAATACCAGCATAAATCCATCTTCTTTTCTAGTTTTCCTCCCTTAGCTTGCAGTTTTTATTTCTTCAATGATCAACTATATATATATATATATATATATATATATATATATATATATATATATATATATATATATATATATATATATATATATATTTACTACAACATAATGTAACCTACCTTAAGGGCTTAAACTAAAGGTGCATTCCCAAAATTATACCTATATTGTTGGAAATTCAAGCAGTTTACTCTTAAATGTTGAAATCTCTCCTAATGTTAACATTTTAAATTTAATTATTAACATTTTCATTGCAAAAGTTAGAAAATGTTAAACAGTACATGTGACTTTTAATATGAAAAGTGGGAACTACTCCTCCATCAAGCCAATACTATGGCCATGTTTGGTAAATGACCTTTTGGTTAGCTTTTGGATTTTTTATGTGGTCGAACAACAATAAAAAAAAAGTGTTTGGTAATTGGCTTTTTAGTCAGCGAAAAAGCTGATTTTTAAGCCATAATAATAATAATAATAATAATAATAATAATAATAATAATAATAATAATAATAATAATAATAATAAATAATAATAATAATAAATAATAATAATAATAATAATAATAATAATAATAATAATAATAATAATAATAATAAAAACCTACTTTGATTAGCTTTTTTTTTTGTTGGCTTTTGGCTTGTTGGCCCACAAACTATCTAATAACAGCTAACTACCAACAATTAATTTACCACACTTTTATAAACAGCCAACTTAAACATCCAATTTCAAAAGTCATTATAAACAGCCAAACTTTCCAACTAGGCAAACAAGTCAGGTAAACCAGCCACCGTCAACCGCCAACAGTCATTTGCCAAACAAGGCCTATATCATCATTTAGTATTTTTTTTTAGAATAAAATTTAAATAGCAATGCAAAAACTAATATTAGAACACTTGGATAATACTACGTAAAATTTTCTCATGATCCAAACTCCTAGTCTAAATTGTATTCGACTTTAATCCATAAGTACAACATTTTTTTTTCTAACAACTCTTTAATTGTTTTTTGTTCATCTTGTAAAAGGAAAATGAGCTAGAGTTTTATTTGAAAACGAAGGAAATAATTTTTTTATTCATTTTTTTTTGGAGGGGGGCACGGTGGTGGTTTGACAAATCTTTTTGTTTATTCATTTGATTTATTGATAAAAGTTCACATTTAATTTTCCTCAAATAAAAACTAAATATTCACGGAAATTTGCGTGGGGATGTCCGGGCACGCAATAGCTTCTCTAGTATTAGGTGTATGTGGAATTGTGGATAGATGTTAACCACTTGAAAGTAGAGGTTAGACATAGTTTTTTAAACGGAAATTTCACCAAATGCCACTGACAAATTTAAAAATTCATCAAATGCCATTGCACTTTTCAGAATTCACCAAATGCCACTCACAAATAGTAAAATGTCACATCGTGCCATTAATGAGGTCTGGACATTAACAGTCCGTTATCACGAAATGACCTCTATGCCCTTATTGTCTTTTATGGCGCCCTAAAGTGCATTGACTCTCTGACTTCTAAAATTTAGATTAAAAAAAAATAAAAAAATTCCCTCGTTGTTCTTCTCAAACCTTTCCCTGTTCTTCGAGCTTTCAGCAACACTCAGACCTTCAAACCATAATCAAGGAAGAAGCTTTCTTCGAACACCTGAACGACAGACGCAACTACATTGACGCTTTATCGTTTGTTGAACTTGGGCGAACCTGAAAATCGGTGAATTGTACTCGGGGTACTACAAGGAAAATAGTTGAGTTCAAATTTTTTTTGGGGTGCTGGAAATAGCAATCAAGGTATTATTTTCCCTTTTGATCTTCATTTCGCGCTTTGATTCTGAATTTTTTATCGAAAATTGAGTTAGGGTTAGGGTTTTATGAAATGATCAGTTTTATGCGCTTATTTGACTTGACCTGTGTGATTTATTGTTAAAATTCATGTTAAATATGGCAATTTGTGGGTATTGATTTTGCTTTGATATGAATTTTGGGTTTGTGAAGTGCTTGAAATTCAATTTGGTCAATGTTGTGTTGGTATGTTGTTTGTGATATGACTGATGTGTTGGTATATGGTTGTGAATTTGAATGATGTGTGTTGATGTTATGTGTAATTTGTTGATGATAGGATGAGTAGAGTGTGGCTTGATGTCCATTACAGAGATCAGGGCTTTGATGTGTTGGTTGATGATACTGACATAACAAGTCTAATGGACTTGTATGAGTTTATGTTTGAGGATTCTGTGAAACAAAATGTGATTCTTCCCAAATGCTTCACTTTGTTTGTATTTCCACCTAGAACTAATAGGAAGTTGGAGTTAGCTGGGGATAGGGACATGCTTAAAATGTGGGAGTCGTTTCAAGGGAAGGAGACAGTAGAAATATTCTTGGAGGAAGAGCAAAGTCCTAGGAAGGTATTTAAGGATGCTGAGGCTAATTGGCAAAGAAGGGTTTAGGCCATGGCTGATAAAGCTAGATTGGAGGAGGAAAAGGCCAAGGCTGAGAGAGAGTTGGAGGAACAACAACCTTTTAAAGTTGCAGTTGAGGTGCATGTTGCTAATGTTGATGGTGGTGATATGGAGTATGTTAGAGTGTTTGACACTCCAGAAGCTGATGAGGTATTCCCAGGGGCATCTCAGCCTGAGCCTGAACAGAGTACTCAGCCTTCCACTCCACCTAAACACCCTCAACAAATTTCTCCTATGAACCAGCCCAAATCCTCAAGTGCAAGCAAAAAAAGGACTCCTCAAAAAAGGAAAAAACAACACCCAAAAAAAGGTCAACTGGAAGAACCCAACCCTCCCCTCAACCACAAACAACCCCAACACCTGAACCACCACTTTCACCTGAACCAAGAACAACCCCACCACCTCAATCACCTGAAGCAGCAGTTGAACCTGAAGCAGAAAAATCTAAACCTCCACCACCTCCACCAACTGGAAATGTTGTGCCTCAGAAATCCAAAAAGGTGGGTAGGTCAAGACCACTAGGGTTCAGAAAAAAAAAAAAAAGAAAAGTGGGAAAGGGGTTGCTGGGGGAAGCAATGAGAGGGTCAGTTTAAGGAGATCTGAAAGAATTAGGATGGATCCAGCTAGGGTTGACAGTAGTGAGGATGATAGATCTGATGATGATGACAGTGAGGACTCAGATTACATAAAATCTGGTAGAGAAGACTTTAATGATGCTGATGATCTTGGGGACTTCATAGAAG